>NW_023276807.1:184997459-185597459 GCF_003668045.3 Cricetulus griseus | reverse complement strand
CTGGCTTCAGTAGGGCCATGGATCCAATATGGCCCCTGGCAGCAGCCTGGGCCTGGACATCACCATGGCCCTGGGTGGCAAGCAGGCCTCCCACATCAGCCCAATTGAACAGTTTTAATTTTATGCTAAAGATCCAATTATAGCACCTCAAATTAGGGTCCTGAGTCACCCAGACACCTCTCAAAAACTATATTTGTATTAACTTTATTAATTTTATATACCAACCACAATTTCCCCTCCCTCTTCTCCTCCTACCTCCTTTCTACGCCCCCCCCAACTCCTCAGAAAGGGTAAGGCCTCCATGGGAGTCAACAAAGCCTGCTATACAACTGTCACTCACATGCAGAGGTCTAGGTCAATCCCATGCAGGCTCCCTAGCTGTCAGTCTCTGTGAGCTCCCATGAGCTGGGGTCAGTTGTCTCTGTGGGTTTCCCCAGTATGATCTTGACCCCCTTGCTCATATAATCCCTCCTCCCTCTCTTCAACTGGACTCCTGGGGCTTGGTCCAGTGGTTGGCTGTGAATCTCTGCATCTGCTTCTGTCAGTTACTGGATGAAGATTCTATGATGTCAAAAACTCTTAAGAAAATTCATATATATATATATATATATATATATATATGTATATATATATATATAACATTACACACACATACACACACACATATATAAATATTTCATATGTACAGAACCAGCCTGAGGCTGCAGTACTCACAGCATCTGCTGTGGTTGGATGTCTCCCTCCCAGGTCATGTGTTGGAGATTTAATTCTCAGGGCAGTAATGCTAAGAGCTGACATCTTCCTGGATTGGGTCATGAGGACTCTGCCCTTCCTTTTGGACTAGAACTTTTATCACAAGATTGAGGTCTTTTAAAAATATTTATTTATTTGTATCTGAGTGTTTTGCCTACATGTATGTGTGTACACTATGTGCATGCCTTTTAGACATTCTTTGGTCCATCCCTGTCAGTATCTGTACTTTAGATTGGTCTGAGAAGTCTTTAGCATGGCAGGTAAAACAGCAGAGAAATACAACCTGTCTTGGCCCTTCAAATGAAGCTATACTCTCCTGAAGCCATTATCCTCCCTGGCAGTCAGGGATCTGCACCCGGGTGGCTGCTGAGCTATCTCCCCTGGCATTCATTCACTCTCTCCCAGACATGCCTTGCTATGGAAGGATTAGGATGCAAACCAGATGGGACACCACTTAGGAACAGTGGCTATCATGGGTCCAGGGAACAGCAAGGTAGCTACTCCAATTCCCTTTTCTTCCCATCACCCCTTCTGTTCTTTCCCCAACTCCTCAACCTGGGCCTTCTGGAAATGGATAAAGCTATGTCTTAAACTGAATGAAAGACCATTTTATTTATCTGGGGCTGGTGTTCTTTACTTGTTCTTCCAAATTTCTTCTCAAGATCACAGCTTGGAGAACAAATCCAAGGCTATGTTTTAACTCTCCAGTCTGCTAACTAGTTGCCTTTTGCAAGGGAATGGTGCCTCTGTGCCTCTGTTAAATGGAGAATGCCAGCTGTGAGGCTCTTTTGTGATGGTTGATCCTGCCACACAGTAGGAAGTTTGAACACATAAGATCTTCATCCTGACTCTGCTCTGCTAATTCAGCTATGTGCACTCTGTAACTGCCCCCTGTGTTCCTGACTGAGAACAGGGTTCCCCTTCAGGCAGGGACTGGAAGCTGAGATTTGGATACAAAAGTGCCTGTTCATAGACTCCTGGATATTTTTGAGACTCTTAGTACCAGTCATGTTTCTTCCTCACAGGGCATCAAAAGAGAGGACACAGGAGGTTGGAGAGAAGGCTAAGTGGTTAAGAGCACTAGCTACTTTCCCAGAGGACCCAAGTTTGATTCCCAGCTCCTACATGGCACAGTTATCTGTTATTCTAGTCCCAGGGGGTCTGATGCTCTCTTCTGGCTTCTATGGGCACCAGGCATGCACATGGTATACAAAAATGCAGGCAAAACAACCATACATATACAATAAAACAATTTTTAAAAGATTAAAAAGAAAAGGAAGGACATAGTACTGTAACAAATCTTCTATGAATTGCTGTAGCTCCCAAAATAATCTACTGCATTTCATAGAAAGGTTGACCTTTATCCCTGAAGTTTGAGTGTTATGATAGTTTAGCCCACATTGCTGTAGCCTATGATAGTAACTCATTTCCATTTCTGGGAGGGAAAAAAGAAGGGAGAGTGTAGTGGCTTATGGTATCTATACCTGTCTATCTACACATAGATGTATCTATATATCTAGATAGACAGACAGACAGATCCATCTTTTACCATGCTCACCAGTCTGTAACATTTCTCTCCTCGTCAGGGGGAGTTGAGAGACGAGAGGTTTGTGGTAGATGCAAACAAGCGCTCAGGTAACCATCTGCCTCTGGCACTTGAGGCCTGAAGGCTACTAGGCTCTGCAGCTGGCACATGTGGCCTAGGCACATAAAAGTCCTTGGGACCTTCTGTTTCCCCACTGTAAAATGGTCCCTGCAATCCCAGCACAGTCTGAGAGCTAGAGTGTGTATCCTGACCTTCCTCTGTCCTGTGGGAAGCACTGACCACAGAAATGGGAGACTTAGAGTCTACATACTGATCGCTATTCTGACTCTTTTCCTGAGCCCTAGCTCTAGTGAGTCTCAGGCAGGATGGGTTGAGAATGTAAACTATGCCAAGCTCCTGCTTGACACCTGGAAGGTGCTTGAGGCATGTTTTATGTTTTTGACGATAGCAACTCATGCATAAATTGGCAGTATTAGCACCTGCCAGTATTAGTGTCCTGCATGTGTCAATGCCGCTCTCTTCACTACATTTATGTAGTGCCATGGCAGGTGCCATGGTTACCCCCATCTGAAAGATTAGAAGCATCAATCCAAATGTCTGCCCCCATGGCCTATCTTCGGCACTCCTGTCCCCTCTGGAGCCCAGCATCAGAGCAGACTGGGGAAGATCTTGCCTGGCTGAAGGGAGGGGAAAGCAGCTGAGGGAAGGATGCCACCACTTGCAGGAGGGATGGGGTGAGGGGAGGCAGCAGCTTTTCAACTTGATGAATTTCCTGTCTGAAATTCTCCCCTGATACTCTCCAGATGCAGGAAGTGCTTGAAGTAAACATTATTCAAAAGGTATCCCAGGTGAATAATGCCATAATAAAACAGAAGGGAGTGAAGGTTGAGTGTCAGGGGATGTTTACTGCAGTGTCAGGCCAAGCTCTAGTAGGGCTGTCCCACGCTGGGAATGCAGGAATGCTCCTCTGCACTGTGCTGCTGGCTACACGTACTGTCACACAATCTTATCTTCATGGATCCAAGACAGGCAGGGCAGGCCAAGGGCAGACTGTTGTAGAGCAATATGCAAACAAGCTTCTGATGATGCCTGCTTTTGTGCATGTATCCTATATATTCTAACTCCATGTCCAATTCTCAACCAACAAGGATTCTAAATTGGCCGTATAATCTGGCTTGGGGTTCTCCAGCCTGCCACTCAGCCTGCTTTACCAAAGTCAGAGCATCCCAAGAGGTCAAAGTGTCACATCTAGCTGTTAAAATTAGTTTGAGAAGGGACCAGACACACATAGTGGGCTCTAGGTTGTGCACTTGGTTCGAAGAATCTGATCTGAGGAGAAACCTGTTCTCGCCATGGCCCTCCCACTCTCTGACATCGTGCTGAGTGGCAGGAGCTTAGAAGTTTATAGCCCTTAGATTTGACTGACGTCACAAACCTCATAAGCCTTAGTTCTCTCTTATGCCACTCAAAGGTGGCGGCATCACTCTGAGAGAAAGGACTGACTGGTTGTGGTGGTGGTGGGAAGAAGTCAGAGACCAAATGGAAGATATACTGGGTGACAGGAGCCCGTGAGCGGGGAGTCAGAGGTGGGGAAGTGAACTTTTGGCAGGGTCTAGGAGTTGTGTTAGTTACCTCTCACTGCTGGGACCAAACACCAAAGAGAAACAGCTTGAGAGAGTAAATATTTAGTGCAAGACAGCCCATCTCTGCAGGGATGGCAACGGGAGCATGAAGCAACCAGTCACATATCTACAGTCAGGAAGTAGAGACAGGGGACCGGCTGTGCTCATTAAACTTCTGCCCCTTCCACCTTTTACTCACTCTAGGTCCTCAGAGGGCACATAGGGCAAGTCTTCCTCCTCAGTTACAACTCTCTAGAAACACTTAACAGACATACTCAGAGGGGTATGTCCTATGTGGTCCTAAAGGCAACCAAACTGACAATGAAGATTTACCATCACAATTCCATCCTTTCTCAACTTGACACACAAATATATTGGATTTAAATCATGACATTCTACCCTTGGTCTTTAAAGGCTTTATGAACATTTCATAATACAAAATGCACATGGTTCACCAATGACCCCCTTAGGTAGAAATAGTCTCAACATTGTTGAAAAGTCTTACTTCAAAGTCTGTTTTGAGACTCAACTAACTTTAAGGCCTGGTTAATTTGAAGTTTTATATTTTTAATATACAGTGGAATAGAATAAACATTACCATTTCAAAAAGGAGAAATGAGGATGTAGCAAAGAGCTACTGGGCCAAAGCAAGGTCAATCCTCAATAGGGAAGATACTGCACACAGATCCATGTATAGCATCTGGGTCTCTTGACAGCATTACCTGTGCTCCACGGGCTTTGGTAGCTCCACCTCTCTAGCTCTGTTGCCTGTGGGACACGTGCCTCTTTCTTTTGGTGGGCCCACTTGGTATCTGAAGCTGTCCTTTAAGAACATTCTACATATATGGCATCTCCACTATCCTAAGGTTTCCATTGCAACTCTGGCTTTTCCTTCACAGCTTCACACAGAGCCCACTTAGAACTTCCACCCAGTGAATCCATTCTAACACTGTGTGGATGACACCAAGTTCAGATGTCATATCAAAATGTAACCTGGTCTCCTTTCATGGCTGCAGACTCCTCTGGGTGACTGTTTTGCTCAGGCAAGAGGACTTGAAGGTGTTCTTTTACTCAGCCTTCCTCCTTTCAAGTGAAGAAAGTTTAAGAACTTACAACATTACACTGCAGCTCAAGATGGTCTTAGCCACCCACAAACCTGCTGTCCAAGTGCAAAATATGAAAAGTTTTTTATTTAATTGTGGGAATCTCTTTAACAATTGCAGTCGATTTGTTCAAACTAACCATGTTTACCCTGCCCACAACTTCAACCAAAGTACTCCTTTCTCCGCCAGCCTGCATATTTTTAAAACATCTTTCTACTTCATATTCTCACCACAATTGTGACTAATAGCAGTGAGCAGTAGCCATACCACACTTGAATACTGTGCTATCTTGAAATTTCCTTTATAAAACAACTTTGTTGGTGTTAGTTTTGAACTCAGTCTCACTCATATTTTCAGGACACAGACTGATCTTATGCCATAATGTAATACAAATGGTTTCTAGTCCAGTTCCTGATTGAGTTCTTGTTCCCCTCTGAATGCCATGAATACAGTCTTTATTGTCTGTTTCTCTCTGTTTTCTGGTCTTCTGATCTCTCACTGGGATGGCCCATGCCTTGTGCTTACAGAATTCTAGGGCTTCTCTGGTTTGTGGCTTCTAACTCTTCTGTCCTCTTTCCACCAATCCACCCCAAAGAACGTCAAACCACATGATTATAGTCACAGCCCTGTTTCACTTACATTTCTTTTCCCTATGATCAAATACTTGATAAAAAGTAGCCTAGGAAAGATTTATTTTAGCTTATGGCTTGAAGGGGTCCAGTTCAGGGTAGTTAGTTCAGGAGCTGTCTGTTCATACTACATCCTCAGTCAAGTAGAAGAGAGAGAGATGGATGCCAATTTCACTAGGCTTTCTCCTGGCCCTCTTATATTCAGTCAGAGCCCTTAGTATGTGGCGTGGTGTTGTAGCAACATCTTGCCTGTGAACCTGAAACAGTGGCCACACCACTTTGGGCATGGCTTCAGGTGTGGAAGGAAGTAGAAAGAGGAAAACAAGGTGTGGTCTCTCTCTCTCTCTCTCTCTCTCTCTCTCTCTCTCTCTCTCTCTCACTCTCTCGCTCTCTTTTGGGTCACAGATAGGATCTGAAGGGCAGAGACAGACTGCGGTGGTTCTTCATTGTTCTGTGTAAGTTGTTCCCCAATAAGACACCCATTTATCATTTATCTAGGGTTTAGTGAAATCATTACACCTACACCTTCACGGTGTCACCACATTTAAGGTGTCTTCCTCAGTTAAACTTTTCTGGAAATAGCCTCATAGGCACACCCACAAGTATGTCTCCTGTTTGATTCTAAATGCAGCTCAGTTGATAATGAGGATACCATCACAGGGAGCCACTGCTGATGGGAGATTGGCCCAGGTCTAGGAAGCAGCAGAGGCACTACTATCCAGGGGTGTCATCCTTGGCACCTGGCTGTGTCATGCCCAGTGCTCAGTTTGCCCCAGAACCCATGGTGCTGCCTTCCCAACCCTTACAAGCCTTTACGCATGGCCACTGCCTCCATTCTAGCACTGGTCCCTCCTCTTGTCTTTGTCATTCACCCCCATTCCACACAGTTGTCTACTTCCATTTAATTTGAACAGTTTCATTTTCAACTCATCTGGGTTTATTAATGCTCAAGGGATGGAGACAAGATGCTCCCCAACAAGGGTCCCTATGCAGACTGCTCTGCCCTTGTCTACAGCCTCTGGCTCTCCTATCCTCTCTGCCTCCCGAGCATCTGCATCTAGCATGGTCATCACAATTCTCCCGCCTGCCTAGGACCTTCACAATGACTGCTCTTTCCCTAAGTCCCCTTTCTCAGCCTCTTCTGGTTTCCCATTTCCTCCTCTAGATTCTCTACTTGCTAACAAGGAAGCAGCTCTCAGCACAGGTGCAACCCTGTCTCTTCCCAGCTGTGAAGCACAGGTGCACCCCCGTCTCTTCCCAGATGTGCAGAACAACGGCACTCTTGTCTCTTCCTAGCTGTGCAGCACAGGTGCAACCCTGTCTTTTCCCTTTTCTCAATACAGCTGCACCCTTGTCTTTTCCCTACTCTCAGCTCAGGTGCACCTCTGTCTTTCCCCTACTCTCAGCACAGGTGCACCCCTGTCTTTTCCCTACTCTCAGCACAGGTGCACCCCTGTCTCTTCTCAATTGTGCTTTCATCACTTGTGGAGGGAGTCTCCTGCTGAGTCAAAATCTGTCTGTCAGACTTCTAGACATAGCAGGATTCCCAGAGCCCTGTTGATTTATTAACCATGGACTATCAGGCCCCTTTCAGCTCACTTAAGCACTCGAATGCCACAGGTTTTTTCATAAGACTGGAGCTTCTTGTGTCCTGTGGCAACTATGGAGCATGTGGAGAGTTAGCACCTCTTTTATCTTTGTGGAAACATTCTGGATATTTTTGACAAGCAGAGCAGAGAGAGTTCACACTGTCAGAGTACTACTGAAAGCATCTTTGGTCAGGATGGAGGCAGCTGGCTTCCCAAACCCTATCACAGAAACTTTGATGGAGTTCATGTTGGCTTATTTGTTTTTACTTTTTTGTAGGATTTTTAAAATTTATTTTTATTGTATGTGTAGGAGTGTTTCACTTACATGTTTTCTGTGCATCCTACCCACCTACATGCATACCTGATGCCTATGGAGGCCAGAGTAGAGTCGGATGCCTTGGACTAGAATGGTTGTGAGCTGTCATGTAGATGCTGGGACTTGAACCCAGGTCTTTTGGAAGAGCAGCCAGTGCTTTTAACCACTGAGCCATCTCTCCAGTTCCAAGAGTGCATGCTTGTAACATATGACTCATCTACTCCTTGAGGTAAGCCTCAGGTTGCCATGCTCTAGCCAGGCTATGCTTCACCAGAAACCAAGAGTGAATGTCCTAGAGTTTTCAGTTGGCCATATCAATTTTATCTTCATGTTTTTAAGACATGAAAGGTAGGGCAGGCCAAATGGAAGATTCTACCATATACCCAAGAACTTCTAAAAGGGCTTCACCAGAGGGCATATTCCAGAAGGGCCCAATTGTAACATGAAACTTAAATACTAAATGAAAAAACAAAATAACAAAAGAAGCACATGCTTGCTCCTAATATGGTGGAGGAGAAGGTTTTTTTGTAGATAAATGAAAGAGCATAGGCCAGAGGCAGAGACAACTAGAGAGTCCAGGCTGAACATGATCCTGAGCCAGACCAGGTGAAGAGAGGGGGAGGGGACCAAGAGGCCAAGAAGGTAAAGGGTAGACCAAAAGGGGAAAAGGCCAGGTAACCAAAATGGCTGGATTATATAGGGAAGGGCAGCTGGGAGGAGGGTGGCCCAGTCCATGGGCTGGAGAAGCTTAGGGAAGGGGGCAGGCAAGATATGCCAGCCATACCCTATAATGGAGGAACTGAGGGATGCTGGGAGAAACTGCAAACCATGTCTGCTTTGCTATGTTAAATAGACACCTCAGCCATTTGTCCCAGGTTTGAGACCAGGAGCAAAGTGCACGGAGGTTCTAAAGCTGCCTTCTGGCTATTCTGTGCAGCAGTGGGAAGGAGGAAGTAGTCACACAACTGCCTCCACAGGGAAAGCTGGGGTAGGATCCAGGAAATGACCTTTGAGTCTGGCGCCAGGCAAGAAATCTCCAGGGCAGACTGGGGACTTGGGTGAAGTCAAGATATGGCAATATGGAGAGCATATGGGGACTTGTGGCATATTTGGAATGTGGTCATTAGTGACCTTTGAGAGAAGTACTAGAGGACAATAGGCTCACACTACTAGCAGAGTGAGAGCTACTAAAACACTCCAACCAACTTCAGTGGGACAGGTAGCTTAACAGACACCAGGAATTCTCCTAGACCAGTGGTTCTCAACTTCCTAATGCTGCAATGCTTTAATACAGTTCCTCATGTTGTGATGACCCTCAACCTTAAAATTATTTTGTTGCTACTTCATAACTTTAATTTTGCTACTGTTACAAATTGTAACATAAATATCTGATATGCAGGATATCTGATGTGTGACTCCAAAGGAGTCACAACCCAGAGGTTGAGAACTGCTGTCCTGGAGAGTGGAGGAGAGGCCTGGAATTGAGAGGAGAAAGAAGGTTGGAGTGAAGGAGTCCCAGAAGCAAGCAGCAGAGAACGAAGGGGAGGAGGCTGAGCCTGTAGCTGCCCTGGGCTTAGCTCACCCAGTAACAGGGCCTGCAGCAGTTATCACTCAGCTCCAGTTGTCACACAGTCTACTCCCTGGAGAGTGGCACACAGGCAAGTGGTCCTCCTTGCAAGGAGGGAGGGCAGTCAGCAGTAGGGAATGGCTCTAGCCCTCAGAGATTTACCATAGCTCCACAGGCCAGGTGGCCTCTGAGTTCTTCAGTTACACCCTAGATGTCCAGTTTAGGGTCCTTACTTCCTCCACATTGCCACCATACACACCTAAGGGCTACCCGGGACCAGCTTCCTTACCCACTGTAACAGGAACTGTCAAGAGCACACTGTGCTGAGAACCTAGGGAAAGATGAGATTTGGTCCCCATTCCAATGAAGCCGCAGGCCAGAGGAGCAGGGAAATGGAGGAATGAACACAATGGAAGGCATGTGTTTACACACAGCGATCAACACAGAGAAAAAGAGAAGAAAGTACCTTGAGAGAAAAAGGTTGGGTGGAAGGGCTTTCCTAGATAGGGTGTCAGGGAATAGTTATCTGAGGAGGCAAATATTAAGATGATGCTGGAGAAGCCACTAGAATCTGGACAGGTAAAGAGTGAGAAAATGTCCTTGGAGCCTGAAAACCACAGGACAGGCTTGGAAGAAGTAAAGTACAGGTGCTCGAGGGGGTGGGGGTAGTGTGGAAAGGCAGAGCCTGGTGCTGAGGAGGTGGAGTGGTGAAGACTGGAAAGCAGCAAAGAGAGGTCCTGAGGAGCCCTGGTGACCTGCGATGAGGTTTGGTGGGCTCTGGTGTGGTGTTGGTCAGGCCATCTTGCACCCTGCTGAGATCTTGGTGATGCTCTGTAAACCCCCCATGAGCCCCAGTGAGGCCCGGTGCAACTGTGTAGTTCTGAGTGCTTGAAGCAGGCACCATTTCTGGAATTTGGGTCAAGTCAGGCACCATGACCCAAGTAGGCACTCCTGATAACCAGCCTGCCAGGAGAATGGATGTGCTGGCTCCTCCTTTGAGGTGGGCCTGGCATTTGGGGGAAGTGTGGGCCTCACAGAAACTCCCACTAGCCATGCCCTGCTGTGTTGGACCTATCTGAAGGAGTTGGGACCTGGCAGCTAACACAGATCCTTTGTTAATTACTGCCTGACACTTTAATGTTCACATTTAATTATATTCTCCATCACTCAGTGCAAAAAAAATCAAAACACACCAAGGCTTGGAGACCTATAAGCCAAATAAAAAGACTTTTGTAAAGCCCTTTTGAGTTCTCGATGAACCCAAATTTGTTTTTCTTTTTGAATATACCATTTGTGTGATGGGGCAATTGAAATCAGAAAAGCCTACAGGATCTGGGGGCACACCCAGACTAACCCCAACATTCATAACATGTTATAGAGAGACCTAAAACCTCATCATCCTGCTACTGCCTCCCTAGTCCAGTCCACATACTTTGTTTCTCTTCTGGAACCAATGCAACCTAACAGGACAGTTTTCCCTTGAGTCCCAGGGTCTGAGTTCATGGTTCAATTTTGCCATCTAACCTGAGTAACAATGTCTTCACTCCCTCATCAACCAGGCAGTGGTGATGAATGACTCCCTCAAGTGTGAGACACCTTCTCTTCCATACTTGACTATCCACTTTAATCAAGGGACTTGTTATGTGGATGCCACATTGTGAGCTAATTTTATATATTTTAAGTAATTTTCCATGGAATGAATTCACCTTCCAGAGAAGTATCCTCCTCAGGACTCTGCCTTAGTTCATTTATGCTCCTTTAACAGACTATATCAGGCTGGGAGAAATGCATTACCTTATGATTATGAAGGGTGTGATGCTCAAGATCAAGAGGCTGAAATCCGATGAGGGCTTTTTTTGTTTGTTTTTGTGTTTGAGACAGGGTTTCCCTGTGTATCTATGGCTGTCCTGGAACTCCCTCTGTAGACCAGGTTGACCTTGAACTCAGAGTTCTGCCTGCCTCTGCCTCCTAAGTGCTGGGATTAAAGTTATGCACCATCATCACTCAGCTTTCCTATTGCATCATTGCATAATGAAAGGTCAAAGAGATGATAAAAGCAAGACCTCTTTAGGCCTTTTAAATGAGCATTAATTCATGCATGAGCATGGATATCTTTTGACTTAAACACCTCCCATGAAGTGCTGCCTCCCTATACTGTTGGGATACATGGATAAAGGATTATGTTTCCAACACATGTTTTGGGGGAGACATTTAAACATAGTATCCATGGTGTGCATGGGTACATCAGTGCTACAGAACAGCTTTGAAGAAGTTGGGATGGACAAATGTAATGAGCTATCTTCACATACTGCTCTTCTGAGCTGTCCAGTGTTCTTCACACTAATGGTAAAGTCCTTCCACAACTCACACCATCCTGGCACCACTTTTATTTCCTGTGTCTCTGGAATCAAAAAGGAGTGGACCGTTCTGGCCAAGACCATTTTGCAAATTTCTATCAACAGCAGCTTCCTGCCCAGAACTCTTCTGCAAAGAGATGTTACCAAGCTCCCATCAGGCCAAGCAAGTTCTTCTCCACATTGATTCTGGGTAGTCTGTAGTGACTTATATGTAGCCAACAGTGGAAGGGATCCTGCACAGTTCCAGAGTGGATCAGAAGAAACTCTCTCTCTTGGTCACAGCACCTCCTGTAGGACACTACCTCTTGCAAACCAACTGCCATTTCATGAAAGATCCAAGACCAGCTGATAGTCAGCCACCAAATGGGAAGCCAACTTGTCAGGCTTTACTGATGAGTAAAGGGCCTCTCTTGATAATGACTACCTTCAGCTAATTCCAGATACCAGGAAGCAGAGACAAGTAAGCCTCTGTCCTGACTGAAGACAAAGTTTCTTTCCTGCCTGCTCCCACAGCTGTTTAGTCCCAAATAAACACACAGAGACTTATATTAATTATTAACTGTTTGGCCTAGCTCTCTTCTTCTTCCTGGCTAGCTGTCTCTTAATTATTAACCCATAACTATTAATCTATGTATTTGCACATGGCCTTATCTTACCAGAGAATGCCTGGGCATCCTACCTTCCCAGTAGCTACATGGCATCTCCCTCTAACAACTGCTTCCCTCCTTTTTCTCTTTACAGCGTTCTCCTAGTCTAGTAGCCCCACCTACACTTCCTGCATGGGTACTGGCCAATCAGCATTTATTCATCAACCAATAAGAGAAACATATATTCATAGCATACAGAAGGACATCCCCCATCTCCCAACCCTCAGTATCTATCAGTGATAAAAAAAAATATTGTGTATACCTTTACGTTTAACAGTACCCTATCAAACAACAATAACTGTAATTATGGTATCCAGATAGTATATTAATAGAGATTGAATTGGGAAATGGGAGATGGGTGTGCTATAATACAGTTTTTAGGCATGGAGAGATGACAGAGACAGAAACACTAAATATTTCTGTGTCAGTGTCAGTATTGACAGATCAGAGCTGGATATTCAAAGTACAGTTCTAGTTACTGTAGTGATGGTTCTACTTGGTTACTATAGTGATGGTCCTACTTGGTTACTGTAGTGATGATGGTCCTATTTCACCATTTCTTTCCTTTCCTACACTGCAGGGGAGTCTTCTGGGTTTGGCTTCCAGACACCACAGTTTATGTCTCTATTGGGTCATTTTGCCAGTTGCTTGATACTGATAATATATCCAACAATCTTTCTGAGTCATTTTCTAATCTAAAGAAAGTAATAACTAAAAATTTTAATTATGTGTACCCCTCCTCTCTCTCTCTCTTTCTCTCTCTCTCTTTCTCTCTCTCTCTCTCTCTCTCTCTCTCTCTCTCTCTCTCTCTCTCTCTGTCTGTGTGTGTGTGTGTGTGTGTGTGTGTGTGTGTGTGTGTGTGTACAAGTGCCTGCATGTATATGAGTGAAGGTGTCCTCAGAGGCCAGAAGAGGGTATCAGAGCCCCGGAAGCTGGAATCATGGGTGCTTGTGAATCACTGAACATGGGTGCTGGGAAGTGAACTCAAGTCTTCTGCAAGAGCAGTATGTTCTCTTAACCATTGAGCCATCTCTTCAGCTTCTCTTCTTTGTATTTAAGCCACAGTAATGAAGCTCTTTACCCTATGATGCTTGATAATTTGTACTGAAGGCCTCCCCAGTGACTGGTGCATGCTGATTCTTGAAGGTCTTGTTTTATCTGTGGTAGTCAGTCTGCTTGCTGTCCTGCTCCTGCAATGCCTTCCTTGTACGTTCTGCAGCAACTTTCAGCTTTCTTGACTAACATTTATCTGTTTCTTACCTATCACAGCTGGATTATTAGCCAAGTTGATAACTATAAATGTATCTATGTGGCCAATTAGAAGTCAGGTGGTGGCAGATTGAATTAAAATGTTACTCAAGCAAACAGTTGCTTTTATGATAATACTATAGACCATCTGAAAGTACAAACATAGAAATGGCATAGGTTGCAAAGGCCATAAAAAGAAGGCAGGGGTGGGGTTATTAGAATCATTTAGACTTCAGACATAAAAATTTGCTGGGGACAGAGAATGATATTGTGGAATAATAAATTCCCAAGGAGACATAGCAGTCCTACATATTTATGGAGCACAGTAACAGAAAAACAAACAAATATAGAGCTGAATATGAAAGTCCCCAATTCCTAACCAGAACTCTTCAAGTCTGAGCTCTGAAAAATGATCACTAGTGAGAGGAATAGAAAGAGATGAGGTAAATAAATGCAAACGTATCTAGGATGCAATCCTGGAGAAGAAAGCAGCATTGAATGAACCATGAGGAAAATTGAATAAATGGTGGACTTGAATAAAAATTGTGTATTATTGTTGGTTCATTAGTTGTGATAAATAAGGGAAATGGGTGTGGAATAAATGGAGACAGTGGTATATTTGAATATTTTGTATTAGCATAAGCTAATTACATACAAAATGGTTACGTTATGGCATTTTGGTACATATATAATGGGTTTCTATCATATCCTCCTTGGTTTATGCTCTCCAGTTCTCCTCCTATTCTCCTTGATACCCTTCCTCTTCCTACCTGGTCCCTCTTCTACCTTCATGCTTTCATCGATTTATTTGATGCTCCAGTGAGGTCATTAGGGTTGTTTACAGGACCATGGTCTTCTTACCAGTGACTACACCACTGAAGAAAATGGCTTTCCTTTCCCCAGTGACCATGAACTACTTATAGATCCTTGTGAGACCCTGCACACTAGCTACCATTGTCTGCCTACAAGGCCTCAAGGGCTCGTCTTCCCCTATGCCAAGAGGCTCACGGGTCCAATTTGCACAGGTCTTATGGTAATAATTGCCGCTGTGACATCAAGAGTGAAATAGTGATGCCATGTCCTGAAGACAGGGTTTCGCCCCTCCTATGACTTATAAGAGTGCTCTTCTGCAGTGCTCCCTGAACTTTGGAGGGGATCCTCTACTAGTCCCATTTATGGTGAAGCAGTCAACAGTCCTTATTCTCAGTGTGCTGATTGGTTCTGGGTCTTTTTAGTTACTGTGTCCACTGCAGAGAGGAGCTTCTTTGACAAAAGCTGATACTAACACTAATGTAGTTGCATAACCATAGTTATTTAGTGGCATGTTGGTAGGAATAGCAGCATAGGAAGATAAGGAAATATTGGGGGGTATGAGAAGAGGAAAGGAGCCCCTGCCCCAGGAATCTAGTTGAAGTCTCTGACCATTGAAGCAAATTTCAGAATAATCAAAAACTGTTTAAGGCAGGTTTCCCTTCCTGGATGTAAAACTGCAATTCTCTTGAAGTCTTATTTACAGGAATATATTAAAGCCCTTGTCAAGACATCTTCAAATCTAACATGTTATCATCTCACTTATCAAAAGAGAAAGAACAGCCGGGCTATGGTGGCTCACGCCTTTAATCCCAGCACTTGGGAGGCAGAGGCAGATGGATCTCTGTGAGTTTGAGGACGGCCTGGTCTACAGAGTGAGTTCCAAAACAGTTAGAAATCCTGTCTCGAAAAGCCAAAGAGAGAGAGAGGGAGAGAGGAAAAGAATTCTTAGAAACTTTTTGAGATGAAACTTGAATGCAATCAAAATGGTATCTGCAGCTAAGGTGAGTGATTGCAAATCTCCTTTAAGGACAGGGGTTCTTCTTCCTGGAATGGGTCTCAAATTCAAATCAGAAAACAGTTGGCTACTCCATTGCTGATTTGACAATGTTGCACTCGTGGATACTTTCTGACTGGCCAGCTGGTAGTGTAGCATGCAGGGTTCAGCGCTGAGTGGACGTTTGATGAAAGTTCTGCCCCAGCATCCTTCATAGTTCCTCCTCTGACAGCACTGTGAGCCAGTTTGAGGAAGTTACTAAAATTCAAAAGTTTGCTTTTCAAAAATGACAAAAAAACCCACTATCCTTTTAGATGTTCATTTCATAAATACTTAAAAATGGGGCATCAAGATGTTTCCACTGCTCATTCACTTTATTCCCCTGCTCAAAAGTCAGAAATGTTATGGATTCTACCTCTGTCTGGACTGTCTCCTCAAAGACTCCACCCCCTCACTTCCCATTGGCCTTCCTTGGACTGAAGCAACTCCATTTTCCCCTGGACTGAAGCAGCAGACTCCTCGTGGATCATCCTGCTGTCAACCTCATCCTTCTCTTCCCTCTATCACCAAGAAGACCCAGCAGTTACATCCTCTTCACATCATAAATAATATTTGTAAAATATGGATAGGATCTGCTTCCTTCTCTTAAAATTTCCCATATTGAGTCTCCAGTGACTCCAAGGAAAAAACAAGACTCTTTTACACCTTCCAAATTCATACTAGTCTGCCCACCTCTCCAGCTTTAACCCATTACCCGCAGCACTCACTTTTTCTCCAATGATCCAAGCATCTGGAGTTACTCAAGATCTCCCTAACTTGCAAAATTGTCCAGACATCCACACATTGTCTAGTGCTGCATCCTCCACTGTAGGTCATCTTCTGTTCATTCCATGCCAACTTCTGTTCAACTATGCTCATCTCTTATCACTTAGCCCCAAGGGAAAGATGCTGAAACCAAGTTATCACCATCTCTGCATCCAAACCATAACCCCAGTGGCCTCCGACAGATTTCTTAGGGAAATCACACATTCCCACAAACTCTTTGAAAAATGCATAGCATCGATTGTGTATCACTTATTTTTGTGTCCCCATAACCTATGACAGTGGATGGTAATGGAGTTTGGGGTGGTCAAAGAGCCCAAGAAAAGGCAGTCAGAGAGCAGGGAAGGAAACCAGCCCAGAGAGCTGCTGCCGAAGTCAAGGGGAAATGCATAGGTGCCTGGCTGACTGGGCTACACTGTTAGTTCTCTGTAAGGGCTCAGGAGAAGGCTATTCAAACAGCTCTAGTCACCCAGAATATCCAGCAGAGCATATGTGGATGACATATATCTTCCCCTTTAGAGTGCTTGTTCCTAATTATTAGGACCTAATGAGTCTTAGCTGAACTGCCAAATACTTAGTTCAGTTCATTTAATGGTGGTTATTTCCCCAAAGTCTTGATTGCATGCGAGGAAGCAGAACTAGGCAAGGGGTTGGAGCTAGCTAGCTGTGGCACTGGTTTCCTCCTATTCCCTCAGCCTAGACAACCCTTTTCATGAAAGGACACAGCAGCCAGAGGCTCACATGTGAATGCTTTATGTGTGCTGTGCGTGGTCCAGGCATCTGACTCCCATTCTCTGCTCACAGCTGGGAGCAAGCGTAAGGAATCAGAGGAGAGCTGGAGGTTTGTTAATGTGGGGTTTACTTTGGCACTTGGATGCAATTAAATCCAGTGGGTTACAAGCTTCTGGATGCATTACCCTCTTTTAAACAGGCACTTTAAGACAGTGTTTCTACAATGAATGATATTCACCACCACTGTTATATATGGCTTCCCTTTTCCTCAAACAATGCCTTCTTTCCTTGGAAGACAAAGCCTCTTTCCCTTCATCATAATTGAATCCAAACATCTGTCACCCACAGAGGCATGGTTTAGAGATTGGCTAATGGATATCTGGCTCACAGAGCAGACAAAACCACACTAATTCACCGCAAACTCTCACACCCGGGCACATGCCCCAAATGCTTCTCAACAGGAAACAATACTTCTTGGTTATCATTTATTTGAATAAAAATGAGACAGACATGAAGAGATATAAGGAGAGTAGCTAACGGAGCTAGGGCTTGGGGAGATGGAGACCTGGGGTCTAATCATGACCTCTTAATTAGTTACAGAACCTTTGATCAGAGGCATTGCATTGCTGGCTGTTTCCATGCCTGTGAAAAATGGTAATGAAACAACTTTCACCATTTAATTATTGCAATCCATCCACCGCACTACAATGTCCATGCATGTGTGCTTTTGTACGGCAGACTCTCCCCCAGCTGTGGTCTACATCAACTAGAGCCAGCTATCCATTGGCTAGCCTCTAAGCTGTGTCTTTGTGGTGACAGATGCTTGGATCTCATCGTGAATCTTAAAGACTTAGCAGATAGGCTTCCTCGCCAGGGAGGCTCACCCTGGCTGCCACATGCAGTTACCACCTCCTTCTTAATCATCCCAGAAACATCACAGCTAGGCACCGACATACTTACGTGCCAACAGCCTCATTACACTCCCAATCTGAATAGAACAGCCAAGGTCTGATTTTTCCATTTCTTAAGAGGTAGTGAGCAAAGATTAGCTCAAGACAGAGACTAAAAAATTAAAAGGAAAATCCGAACCAAGTAAGTAGTGACTTGAATGGCAATACCCACCATTTGTCAGTGTTGAAAGTTCTGTGCCATTAATCACAGAGAAAAGCATCTTTAAAGTCCATTAAGTTTTCACTGTATTTGTAACTCATTGCACAGGTGAATATACACATACATATGTATATTCTTCTAAATGTATTTTCAATAATATATGTTGTGAGGTTTGCACAAGTTTGTGTCTTACCTGCAATGAAGTCAGAATTTGCAGGAGTTTTATTTTTATCCCTCCTCCCCTTGCACACATATTTTTATTGGTTTTGGATTTTAAATATAGGTAAGTCTTTTTTAGACAGATTATGCTTTAATTTTAGTTATCCCATTTGATGCTTATTTCTACTAGAGTTTCCAATGTTCACATTAGTTACTATTCTTTTTTTTTTTTTACTTATTTCATTGTTTAATGACCCCCTCATCTTCTTTTATTATCTTTGCAGCTTCCCTCTTATTTCCTCCATCTTCTTGGATTAATAATCTTGATTCTTACCTTTTCCCATTTAACTGTCTTGGACATCAACAGTTCCAAGGGAGCGAGTGTTTTTGGCATTTCTACCTAAGGCTACATTATCCTCCTATGAGCAATGTCTAATCATATTCAGTATCTCTGACCTCATCCCAAGCAAGAAACTGATTTTAGCAGGCTCCAAACTCTCCAAACACCTTTGTTTTGCCATCTGTGTTATTGCCTGTCATAACTTCAGTACGTGCTTTTCCCGTCATGAGTTGATGGTGTCTATCAATGGATTTCTTTGACTCTTCTTTCCACTCCCACTTTCATTGCTGCCCAACTGTCATGTTATTGCCTTTACCCTCCCCATGGTGATTGCGGTCCAGAATTCCTGGCCACATGTACACTACCATGTTCCCAGGTCATGACCCCTTACATGCTGAATGACTAGCCACCTCTGTCATTCCCTCCACCCCAGGGGCAGGTTTATCTCTACCTATGGTCACAGATAATGTCTCTGATTGGCTCTCAAGTCACTGTGCCCAAGAGCCCATCCTCCTTGTAGGCTTCATGCAAGAAACCTGACTGGGGAGCACTCCTGACAGTGGAGGGAATTTGGTCCCATTTTCTGGGGCAGTTGGCTTGGTGGAGCCAGCACTCATTTCCACAGCAACAGTCTGTGTTGTGTGGGTTCATATTCTGTCTCTGGCCAACAGTACTGTTCATTTTGTTTATAAATATAACCCTATCTTTACCAAAATTTAACTGTATCCCTAAAATGACCATTTTTAATCACCCTATTGTCACATCCATGAGTTTCACAAATCTATTTGAAATTCAAGAGTCAGACATAAACACTTTGCTTGCTTTCTGAAATTTAGCTTCATTGCCCTCCTTTTACTCATTCCCTGGGTGTGTGCCTGCCTTAGCCTGATCAGATGCTATAATAGAATATTTCAGATTGGGAGACTTCAACAACAGAACTGCATCTTCCCACGGTTTGGGAAACATCTGAGGGCAAGGTGCTGGCAGGGTGGCTTCTCCTGAGGTCACCCTCTTTGGCTTCTAGATGGCTGCCTTCTCACATGTCCTCATGTGGCCGTTCCTCTGTGTACTTCCTTCCCTTGGATATTCACATTCTTATCAACATAACACACTTTTATTGGATTGTGCTCTGCTTTTGACTTCTGTTAGGGCTGGAGCTGGAACTGAACAGGAATAGCACAGCTGATGGAGATTTGTGCATTTGATATTTCCCAGTGAAAGCTCTCAATGAGAATAAAGTGTTGTCATCTGCAATTTGAGGTTAACTGCCACCAGAGCAGAACACCTCCTTGTATTCTGAGTGTAAGAGGCAATGTGACTGAACTTAAAATTATTTCAGTGAGATGAACCAGAGAAGACATCGCATTACCTTGAGGACAAACTCTGTTCTGGAAAATGATAACAGGAGCAACAGCAACAACCAGGAAAACAAACAAATGACATAAAAATCTTTCTGGGAACTAGAGGTTATCAAACAGGGTAGTCTTACAGTATCCAAGGAAGATGGGTTCCAGCATTCCCATAGACACAAAAATCATAGATGCTGCAATAGATTGCACCAGTGGGTGAGAAATGATGAGTGTTCACACACAAACTAAGTACCTCCTCCCATATACTTTGGGGTCTGTAAAACACTCAGTAAATGTGTGCACCATGAAAATACTTATTGTACAGTGTGGTTTGGGGTGCAGTAAAGAAAAATAGCCCATGAATGTTCACTCAATCCAGATGTGATTATCATAGACCTAGGTACATTTTCAGTTCCATGATCTATGGTTGCTTAAAGGCATAGATGTGCATCCGGTAGACATGACGCGTTGTCTTAGTTACTTTTCTGTTGCTGTGGTTAAAACACCGTGATCAATACAACTTATAAAGGAAGAGTTTAGTGCGTATTTTCAGTGTCACAGAGTGAGTGCATGGCCACCATGGGAGGGAGCATGGCAGCAGGTAGGCAGGCAGGCAGGCAGTAACTGAGATCCATAAATAGGAGGCAGAAAGAGAGAGAGAGAGAGAGAAAAAGAGAGAGAGAGAGAGAGAGAGAGAGAGAGAGAGAGAGAGAGAGAGCACTAGCAAAACTGGGAATGGCCTAGGCTTTTTGAAACCTCAAAACCCATCTCAAGTTACAGACCTCCTAATTCTTCCCAAATAGTTCTACCAAGTGGGGAAGCATTTAAATATTTGAACCTAAGAGGGCCATTCTCATTCAAACCACAACAGTGTGTGTTCACTGTTTTGCATTAGGACTGTTCCTTGGGGAGGAATCAAGATCTCAAATCCTCCCTTCTAGAGGCTTAATGCTAGGGAATGGATTGAGAATGGTTTTTCCATTAGTCGGCTTTCTGTCGAATTGATCAAAATATTCAATGTATGAAGATAAAATTTTTATTTGGATTCATGGTTTCAGAGCTAGTTTTTGATCAACTGGTGCTATTGCTTTGTACCTGTGGTATTACAACACTGAGGTAGAAGGGGTTAGTGAGGCAACACTGGTTACTTTGGGGTAAGAGAGCAACAGAGGAGGATGCTAGAATTTTGTTTTTCTCTAGGTGACCTAAGGACCTCCCACTAGACTCTATCCAGGAAGGATTCCATCATCTCTCACTAGTACCACCTTAAGGACTGAACCTTTGTTTATTTGGTTGGTTTTTTGAAACAGAGTTTCTCTGTGTTGACCTGGCTGTCCTGGAACTCACTCTTTAGAACAGGCTGACTTTAAACTCACACAGATTTGCCTGTTCTGCCTCCCAAGTGCTGAGATTAAAGACTTGTACCACCATGCCTCCGTAGGACCAAACCTTTAAGACATCCAACATTGTGGTATATTTATACAATGGAGTACTACTCATCGGAAAAAGACAATGGAACCTGAAATTTGCAGGCAAATGGATGGAACTAGAAGAAACCATCCTGAGTGAGATAACCTAGTCACACACACAAAAAAACAAACATGGTATGTATTCATTCATATATGGATTTTAGATGTAGAACAAAGAATTGCCAGCCTACAATCCACACCACCAGAGAAGCTAGGAAACAAGGAGGACCCTAAGAGAGACATACATGGTCCCCCAGAGAAGGGGAAAGGGACAAGCTCTCCTGAGCTAATTGGGAGCATGGGGGGAGGGAGTTAGGAGAAAGAGAAGAGGAAGGAAGAGGAGGACATGAGAGAGCAGGAAGATGGAGTCAGAATAGAGGAGAGCAAGAAAAGAGATACCATAATAGAGGGAGCCATTATAGGTTTAAAGGGAAATCTGGCACTAGGGAAATGTCCAGAGATCTACAAGGTTGACCCCAACTAACAATCTAAGCAATAGTGTAGAGGCTACCTTAAATGCCCTTTTCGAATAATGAGATTGGTGACTATCTTATATGCCATCTTGGAGCCTTCATTCAGTAGCTGATGGAAGCAGAAGCAGACATCCACAGCTAAACACTGAGCTGAACTCCTGGAATCCAGTTGTAAAGAGGGAGGAGTGATGAGCAAAGGGGTCAAGACCAGGCTGGTGAAACCCACAGAAACAGCTGACCTGAGCAAGGGGGAGCTCATGGGCCCCAGACTGATAGCTGGGAAACCAGCATAGGACTGTTCCAGACCCCCTGAATGTGGATGTCAGTTTGGAGGTCTGGTTACTCTATGGGGCCTCTAGTAGTGGATCAGTATTTATCCCTAATACACAAATGGACTTTAGGAGCTCACTCCACATAGAGGGATAGTCTCTCAGCCTAGACACACAGGGGAGGATCTAGGCCCTGCTCCAAATAATATGACAGACTTTGAAGATGGAAGGCCTCACCCTCCCTGAGGAGCAGAAAGGGAATGGGATAGGGGGTTGGTGGGGGAGACAGGGGAGGAGGGGAGGAAGAAGGAACTGGGATTGATATGTAAAACAAGCTTGTTTCTAATTTAAATAAAAAAGAAAAGAAAAAATATCAAACAAACAAAAAATTGTCAACCACAGAAAATATGTATCATATATAAAACATAACAGTAAATTGAAAGAAAAAAAAGACATCCAACACTGACATTATGAAGCACCTTATTGGATAGAGATGGCAAGAAAAGACTCAGATGCTCTTGAAAGCAACCTATAGTTAAAGAGAGGGGAAGGCTGATCGGTCACCCCAAACAGACTCAAAGATGGCTATGACATGACAAGCTGAAACTAGATGTCCCTCCACTCAGTCTCTAGGGCCATGTTTGGGATTATGCATGGAAATGAGGGTGAGTCTTTGTGTACATAGGTGTAGGCTAGCTGAGCTTGTTGTCCACATGAACTATTTAACCCAGGGAATCCAAGTCTGTTTAACAGAATCCATTAGTGCTGAGCTTCACTAGGAGATCAAAGAACTGTCTCCCTCCTCAATCCATGATCCAATGTAGCCACTGGACTCAAACTTCCTGCATCTTCAAAAGGACCACAGAAAATGGGTTACATAGCACAGGGAACATTCAGAAGAGAGTGACAACATGGCAGGTGGTGGTTAAAGACAATCTTCTTGCCCTGGTGGTTGAAGCAGTTTCCATGGATTTGGAGGCTGTTGATCAGTCCCAGGAGAAAGTGCTCTGTAGTAGGGTTCTATTGTAAAACTTAAATATTAGAGGGATATTTAAGAAGACTTCAGCTTATATATCAATCTTGTGAAAGGATACTGCCAAGTAGAAGTCAAGACAGTCAAGATGACATTTCTTTGTGGATGTAACATGTTCATTTCACACTGACTTTGTAATAGAAATTGAATTAGTCAGCAGACACTAAAGATCAGATAACTTGCCTGCAAGGAATGCCTTGTTGGGTAGAGAGTAATGAAGCCGTCCCCACCTAGGCAGACACAGTGCAGAGAAGTCTGGGTTGCTGGGATGTTGGACTTCCTGAGAGGAGTGGCTCTGGGCAATGCTTCAAGGAGACAAATGCAGCAGGAAAAACTCCTGTAGTCAGTTATCAGACATATGTCTTCCTTTTACTCTTCTGAAGGCAGCTTGGCCACCTAGGGTTGCAGCTAAGTACAGATGTTCCAGTAAGAACATTGGCCAATGTGTGAAGTCTACAGTGAGTGTGTCTGGGTGTTTGTGTGGCCACTTCAGCATCAGAACT
Organism: Cricetulus griseus; assembly: GCF_003668045.3. Taxonomy (NCBI): domain Eukaryota; kingdom Metazoa; phylum Chordata; class Mammalia; order Rodentia; family Cricetidae; genus Cricetulus; species Cricetulus griseus. The sequence continues at coordinate 185,574,016 of NW_023276807.1, read as the reverse complement.
CTCTGTCCTGCACTCTGTGTGTTCATCCATATGCAAAAACATTTCCCATGAACTCAGCCAATCTGGAGCTCGTGGTGGAGACACAGGGACCACTCCCCACCCCAAGTCTGGCTGCTCTCTGCCCAGACTGGAATGCTCCCCAGGAGGAATCCAATCACCAGCTCCTGCCTATATCTGCTTTCTATCACCCTGTCTTCTCAGCCTACCCATGACATTGACGAAATACTTTGCAATAGCCAAGTATCTGCTGCCTGTCCAGAAACTTCACCTTCCCAAGGGAGGCTGAGATGGTAAAGTGTCCTTGTGGGGGCACTTCAGTTCATCATGATTGGTTTAGGTCTGGGGTGCTATCCTGGTGCTGGCAAGCCCTGTTCTTTGCTTCCCACTTTTAGAGCAATTTGGTTAAGATCAGTTGAACACTCCTTGGGACCTCTGCTGGCAGCAAGATGTTTTCTGGCAGAGGTCTGAGTTATAATGAGACTCTGTTTGTTTCAGGATCTCAGTTTGGTATCCTTAGGGGGTGAATGCTAACAGAACCAGAGAGCACTCTAGATCCTTCCTCCCAGTTTCTTAAGTTGCTGTCAATAGGACTTTGGCAAAACCTAATCTTCATCTCCCTCAAATAAGTTGTAGAAACAGCAGTAGTGTCTGCCATCACACATGTCAGCAATCAAGTGAACTCCTGGGAGGCCTCACACCCCCGCCTGCTCAGTATCATTGGGGTACTGATCTTGTTTGAAGCCGGGAGCTCGAAAGTATCCTAAGTGTTGGAAAGGGAGACATTGTAATACCACCTTTTCATTGTGGAGTTAGAGTATGCCAGGGTGCTTAGGGATTTGCTGCAGCAAAGGGTAGTAGGGTGGTTCAAATGTTGTAGAAATTCCTTTCATTGACCCTCTTTGTCCAGGCTTTCCCTGTGGTCTGGCTGGGATTTTTAATAACTGAGAAATCTGGCAGGAATTGGACCATTTCGTGGAATGTAAGGTATGTTCCTTAACATGGAATATGGTTACCATGGATCAGTTGAAGACACCTTCCACAGTCAGGGCCAGGACCAAAAAGGTACTACCTGAGGAAACGTGGAGGCTGGAGTCAGAGTTATTATACCTGGGAGTCATAGCCATTAGGCCTTGTACCTAAAGTACATCCATTGGAGATAGAAGCACAAGGGTGGGGGTTGCACAAAACAGTTGGCCATGTTCTTGAGGCTATATTACATCCATTTCTGTGGTCATCAAAAGGCCTACTGAGGGCCAAGGACATAGTTTCTCAGTGACCAGATGGGTATGAGTAGAGAGTTTTTCTAATGGTGGACAGTTTCATAGAATTTATATTGTATCCATCATATTCCAGGCCATCAGATTTCTTCAAAGGCCATAACATGCAATGGGAGAAGATTAAGCAGATGGAGAAAGTGGTACAGTATAGAAAAGCATCCCCATCCTGGACAGAGCATGGAAAAAACAGAAATCCACCCAGAAGGAGGAACACTTTTACCTACCAATGAGTAGGACAAGCTGAGAGGCAACTTAGGTTAAGTACAAAATGTCAAATACTGAGTAGTAGGAAGTATCTGTTACAAACAAGGCTATGGGAGTCCAGAATCCCAGGAGAGGTTCAATCACTCCAACTAACTGCTCATACAATCAAGCCAACGGTTTCCACCATGCACTAGCATCATCTATTGAAAGGGCTCTTTGAATTACTTTAGGTAAATATTCAAAAATCAAATGGGCATATTTTCTTGGATTGGTTTCTTAGGTCATCTCTCTAGTTGTCCAGTCTACTGCCCCCCACTCCTCCAACTGATATTACATAAACTTGATTACTCTTGTAGTATTAGCTTTTGAAGTCAGATAGCCCTGCTGTTTCTACACATTATTTTGATATTTCCTTTACCTTTTTGTGTGTGTGTGTGTGTGTGTGTGTGTGTGTGTGTGTGTGTGTGTGTGTTTGTGTGTGTGTAAAAATAAGGGGAGGAGAAAAGAAGAAAAGGAAAGGAAAAGTCTTGCTGGAGTTTTGATAGAATTGCATTAAATCTTCATGTAAACTTGGATGAACTGAGATATTACAATGAATCTTCCAACCTATGATATGTCACTTCATTTTTTGTGAATATCTTTTGTCACCAATTCATATTTTTCAGCAAGCCTTGCACAAATGCTGTCACATTCATACCTAACAATCTTATTTTTTATAGCAAACACATGTTATTTCATTTGGTATTTTTTAAATAAAACTGTATGTTACTCCCTAAGTAAAAAGTATGTATCCCTGTGTATTAATAAACAGTATGCATCAAATTTAACCGAAACTAAACACATGACTTCAAAAATTGCTCCATGTACTTTGTAGACTCAGCCGATCATGCACGGACTGTGCTTTGGAACACAGTCCAGTCCTCGGTGATTTCTGACTCACTGTATGATAAGACATGCCTAGATTATGCACCTCAGAGGGATTTTCACAAAACCATCAGTGCTGGGAAATTCATGACCTCTGAGGTAGCCATACTTGCAGCCACTTCCAATTGTGGTGAACCCTTCTCTTCCAGCAAGCTGAAAACAACAAACAGCTCAGTGACTCTCACACTGTGCCAGTTCTGGAACCCCAAGGTCAGATGGCACTGCTGACTCCATAGTGCCTCCAACGATGACTGTGTGCTGTGGTCTCTATCTAGTTGACACCACATCCTGGAACTAAGGGATCCTGAGCAGTCTTTGGAGCCCTGTGTCTCACTAGCTGGCTCTTAGCCTCATGTCTACTCTCAGTGCCCCACAGCCTTCCAACTGAGCAGCTACCAGCCTTTATTTGCCCCTCTGTCAATCTATGCTGCCCAGATGTGGCTGACTCTGATCATGCCCATCTTGCATCCTATGTGTCCCTCCAGAAGTCAGAGAACTGCGTTAGATTCTGGGAAAAGCTATGGGGATAAAATACAGCCCTGGCCTGTGTGAACTCAGCAATAGCAGTAGCACCCTCTGCTCATGTGTCGCCATGCCTAAGGGGTCCATCTGTGCAAAAGGTAGCAGAGTCCAGGCAGCCATACTGCCTTGGACCATTCAAGCTTCATGAGGGGGGTCCTAAGGAAGAGGTGGCTGTGCTGATTCCATAGTAGATAACATTGGGACTTCAAGCCTTTCCCCAAGGTTACAAAGTCAGTAAATGACAAAATCCTAGTCCCCCTCCCTGCCGTTCACTGAGCCCTTGGAAGGCTCTCTGTAATTGCTGAATGAGTGGGAAAAGGTCAAAATGAATTGTGCCCAGTCTGCTGAGATGTTTTCCCAGAGGTAAGAAAGCAATTGTTCTCTGCCCTTCTGGCTTTTTTTATTATTAGTGGTAACAGTATTAGCATACCCCTGTTGCAGGCCTCAGGAATCCATTAGGGGTCCAGTGGCAGCAGCACATCACAGTTTGAGTGAGCACTTCACTTCCCCAGGAGACCTCTTCTCCTCACACACTTCCTACTGGTTAATTCTGGTTTGCTCACTGGTGGGCAACAGTCTCTTCTGAACCTGGTCCAGGGAAGTCAGAGGGCTAACCCTGAGGTGCAAGAAAGCCTGGGACAGAGGAATGCCCACTCCAGAGTTCTCAGGACGTACTGCCAAAAGAGGCAACGGAATGTGTTCAAGGATCCATGCCCAACATTCCAGGGATCCAGATTTACATGGAAGATTGGCCTGACCTTTTCTGTGCTTCTGTCTGCTCCCCACACACCCCTCAACTTCCATGTGCAACCGGGCTTGCTCAACAGAGGCTTAGGAGCAAAGTGGAGCAGTCACCTGAATGACAGATAGAGAATCTATAGTGGTCGCTGTCCTTGATGCTGCAGGGGCAGGGGGACATGTAGCTTCTATTTACCCAAGATGATCACTTGCCAAGGCTAGCCTTGCCTGCCCTGGGAGTCCTGGACAGAGGCCCCTTCAGGCTTCTTCCCCTGCAGAGGCCTCAGCACTGCAACAGCTCAGACAGCTCCCAGTGAACCCCAAGTGACCCCTCAGGGGCTTTATTTTCATTTCTTCTTGGCAGCATGTAACTTCCTGCTTCTAAGAAAAACATCTTTAAACAGAGCCATGAACCGGTTCCAGGGTGTCCCTCACGTCCCTCAGCTCCAACGGAACACCATGATGAGCTGAGCGGAGCTCATTGGAAGCACATGGTGCCTGCTTCCTTTCAAAGTCCCCAAGAGTCTCAGGCCTGGAGGAGGTGGGGGGGGTGGTTGATAAATCATGTTGCAAGTGTTATCTAGTCTCATGTTTGAGAGGAGAGGCCAGGAGGAGGGAGGAGGAGTTGGGGGCCTGGATGCACACAGGGGAGAGTGGGGAGCAACGTCTGTCTACCCAAGCTAACTGGTGTTTATTAGGCATCTACCACCATGAAGCCCAAGAGAGCAGTAAGCCTAGGGTCCGTGAGGACCTATGTGGAAATATCTTCAGAGCATGTCATGGGGGAGGTGTGGTCAAGCCCGGTGTGGGCATGCTAGCCATGAGGCAGAAGTTAGTTCTTCGGGGAGTAAGTGTAAGGATTCAGGCATTATGCTGGCCTGCCCCTGTCACCTGGCAGAATGTACTCAGGCAGTACCCTGGTCAGCCCAGGGTTCCATGATTGAGTAGTCTGCACAGACAGACCCCTGTCCATGCTCTCTTTCTGCTCCTTCTCATTCCCCTCCATTCCCCTGGGACAGACAGGACTTTTCATGTCTCCCTCTTCTCTTCTGTGTCTCTTTACCTCTTTTCTCTTTCCTTCCTTCTCTATCCCCTTTCTAATAAAACTTCTCACTTAAGCTCTGTCTGCCTGGCATGTTTGTCCCTCTGCCTCCCTCACCTGCCATGGGATCCACCAAGGTCCCCCTTGCAAGGTTTTCTTCATGCTTTATCATAACAGTAAGGGTGAGGTGTCCCTAGAGTTTTCTCTGTGCTCCCTCTGTGGATCAAGGAGGCCTCAATTTGTGTGATCCTGGGGGGAATGTTCTAGTTGTCTTCCAATCTTCTCTGAATACACAGGCAGATTCATGTCCCTCTCCCAGCCCTCCAGAGACCAAAGAGCTTCAAGTGATGCTTGGACAGAGATTCAGCAAAGCTACCAAAGTGAAGCACTGGATACAACATCCTGGGACAGGGAGGAACCTAAAAAAGGAAGTGTTGAGAGCTTATGAGCACTGCACTACCCAGAGAGGCGTGGCAAGGAGATAATTCCATTAAAACTGGCTGTGGAACTCTTCCAGCCAGGGCAAGCAAATGGCCTTGCTCACTATCCTGGCCAAGACATAAGTCAGGTGCAGGCTCCTTAACTTCAAGAATGTGACATTTCTTTGTCACTAATACCTTTGCAGTCTTGGGGAAGCAACATCCTGCCTTGGAATTTTACACAGGATCTTACAGTCGGGGTTAAGTTGCTGACAGTTTCTGGCATGTATTCACTTATCTGTGCAAGGGGAACAAGGACACTCTGGTGGTAGGGCTTGTTTGTTTCTGTGTTTTCTGCCATGATTTTAGTTTTGTGTTCATCATTTTATCTCAAGAAGGGACTTCTAAGCACACAGGACAGAATAAAATGATATAAAAATGAAGAAAGGGAGAGAAGCAAAGACAGAAAGGTATAAAACCAGTCCAGGAACAACTAAAAATCATATACCACAATTCGGGTCCTGCCATTTCCCCAGGGAGAAAGCTTTACTAGAAGGATTCTCCAACACCCAGGTGCTAATGGAACCCAATAGCTTCACAGTTCAAGGAGGTCTCAGGGTGAAAAGCAACAAGTCTCCAGAGACTCCCAACTGTCTCCTTGTCCAAAATGGGGGGAGAACTGAGCCTGGTTGTGTTTTTCTAATATTTGAATTTTTCATTATAAGTTGAAAAATATGGTTAAACACATTTATGAGATATGAAATGGAGTTGTGATCTATGAGTTGAGTGTGAAATAATTAAATCAAGCTAGTTAATACATTTACTAAAATCTTGCCTTTTTGAGGCAAGCATGGTTAATAGACTGAATGAAAATAGTGTACATTTCAAAATAATGAAGAGGAAATTGTGAATGGTCTCACCTGCCTTCTTTCGTTTATTACACTGTTCTCATTGTCGTACTAAATAACAGGTTTCACTAAGAGGTTTTCTTATGTCTATGTCTATCTGCATACATCATTGCACCTCGCTGCTATTTCTGCCCTCACTGTCCTCCTCCACACTTCCCATTTTTGCTACACATCTTCCTCTCAAAAGACATCCTTCTGGGGAGCTACGAGAATGAGAAGGGAAGAAGAGGAAGGATGCAGAGGTCATGAGGGAGCAGAAAGGTTGAGTCAGGTGTAGATTAGAAGAAAGTCAGGTAACTATATGTGATAGGTAGGATTTTAGTTGGAGGGTGGTAGGGGAGGACAGAAGGGAGAAGGGAACTGGGATTGTGATGTAATTCAATCTTGTTTCTAATTCAAAAATAAATTAAAAAAAAAAAGACATCCTGCCGGGTGTTGGTGGCGCATGCCTTTAATCTCAGCACTTGGGAGGCAGAGGCAGGTGGATCTCTGAGTTCGAGACCAGCCTGCTGGTCTACAAGAAGCTAGTACCAGGACAGCCTCCAAAGCCACAGGGAAACCCTGTCTCGAAAAACCAAAAAGAAAAAAAAAAAAAAAAAAAAAAAAAAAAAGACATCCTTCTGTCTTCTTGTTACATTGTGATCACGAGAGAAACAGTGCAGTGTCCTGTCTTTCTTTCCCTATTATCCCTCTTGTTCCCCTCCCCACTTTTCATACTGCTCCCTCTCACAGCCTCCCTTTGCCAGGACAAATGGCTGACTATGGTGCCAATTTGCATATCAAAGCTGGGGCTGGCCTCCAGGCTCTCTCAGTGTGGAGTCCTTGCTGGCATCATGGCTCTTTTCAGCTCTTCTCACCCTGCCCCCCACCCTAAACTTCTCCATCTCATCAGCATTCCTTCCCCTGAAGGAACCAGCTTCCCATTTCGGCAGCCATGACAGTAACACGTCGGGCTCTATGACCTTGTCTTAGTCACTAGAGGTTAGGTGCCTGCCTCATGACAAGGAACCAATCAGAAGTTAGCTGGTTGTGCTATGCTTTACAACCCTGGGTGTGCTTTACGGACAAGCGCACAGCAATGACGCAGAGCATAGCAACCACCCTGAGAGGGCCTATGGGCCATAACAACATGTTGACCAATCAACACAGGGCAAGCTCTCCAAGGCTGGAGGCACACCAATAGTGAACCTGTGCGTACCCCTAGACACTCCCCTTACGCTGCCCTACAAGATCTCTTGGGAGGCCCTAGGAGTTGTCTTTTTCGAGCCATCCGCCATTGTGGGTGGGTGAAAGACCCAAGCTAACATGGGGTTAGCTCGCTAACAAACAATAAAGCCTCATGCAGTTTGCAGCAAGCTCTCGAATCCGCCTGGTGATTGGGGTGACCGCAGTCATGGCCTGGGACCCCGGATACCTGAGTTTCCCCAACTTCCCAGTCCTATATAACCCTGTCATTTCAGCAGCACTTTCTTGGTCCTCTCTTCTCGGCTCTTGCCTCTCTCTTGGTGCTCTTGAACTCTTGGTCCTCCTCTTTTGCCTCCATCCCCCTCCCCCTCTGTTGGCCCATTTCCGTCTACTGCCATGTTTAATCTGCTACTTCCTCTCCCTGCTCTGGATTCTTCCAGATGCCTCTGGCTATACTCTCCCTCACATCTACAATAAAAATCTTCCCCTTACCTTAGAGTAGTCATGTCCTCGTTGCATTCACCCTTGCTTTTTACGTCTCACGCACACATATATGTATGCATGTTTATGAATAAGCATATATTTTAATCTAGAATCCACACATGATCGAAAACAAGTGAGATTTGTCTTTCTGGGTCTGGCTCACTTCACTGATGACCTCCAGTTGCTTCCATTTTCTAGCAAACAGCATTGCTATTCTCTTTATGACTGAGTAAAATTCCATTATGTATAGCCACCACTTGGTAGAAATTTTAGAGAATGACATGTGAAGTAATGAATGAAAGCCTAAGACATGTCTATCAGTTTCATTCCTAAGGCATCTCCCCAGGCTGGATAAACATGATTATATAACAAAGCCAGATGGTGACAATAGTTTCTTGTAAGTTGCAGGTGTCCAACTCCTTGCTCATCTGAACTGCCATTACAGTACTGGGAAGAATGAAATTTCTGACAGCCTTCTAAGAAATCATGCCTGTTGCATGTCAGCAAATAGAAGATTGTCCTCTGCTGGATGTCCACAGCTTTTGGTTGCTAATTAAAAATAAGATTTAAGAACTTTGGCAAGAACCTGTGTGGAGGAAGGGTTCTCTACCACCTGACAAAATTGAGCCAGGTCTGGCTTCCTGCTCAGAGAGAGAGACAGAGAGATGGTGGAGAGGAAGGGAGGATAGGAAAGAGGGAGAGGGAGCAACCACAGTCTTTCATGGAAAATCATTTCAGATCCGCACAAACTAATCCAGGCACCCAACATCTGAACATACAGATTGCTTACTAAATGGGCACAGTAGTTTCTGTCTCAACACCATTCAAAGCAAATGAATTCAGTTAATGACCACAATAAAAATCAATCTCCATGAAGCTCTCCAAATGTACCCTGGAACAATGGTGTCTCCCAGGCCAATATTTAGTGAAATGGTTAATTTGAACTGATGTTTGGAGGCTGGAAAAGTTGCTGAGTGGTTAGGAATGCATGCTGCTTTAGCAAAGGCCCTGAGCTCAGTTCTAAGCACACAGGTAAGGCAGGTCACAACAGCTTATAACTCCAGCTCTAGGAGTCTGATTCCTTTGGTCTCCACAGCCACTTAAGCCACTTGCACTAATGTGCACATGTACACAGACACACATGCACATGTATAGGTAACTTTTTTAAAGGGAGTGGGAGTTTTTTTTTAAGCCCCTTAGGATGAGGGTTATGTAAAAAACTGCAACATAAATTTGAGGTTAGTTGGTTTGCCATAGAAGGGACACACAGCTCCAGTACACAGATCTTTGGACCATGACTGTATTTTCATGATATACTCACCATCTGACCTGAAGAAGATAATACTTGCCTATATTCTCCATCCCAGAAGGTTATGTATGAGAAAATTAGTAAATTACCTTGAGGGTTTTCAGAGGCAGGATACTGTTCTTTCTAATGACTTAATCCTGTAACAATGATATACATAATGGTAAAATCCAAGCAATGCTGAAAGTATGGGAAACCTCCCCTTTCCTTTCCACCTCCTCTCCAAGCCCAACAGCTTTGCAGAATTTCTGATCCTCCCTTTCCTGGCCATGGCACGCCCTTCATAGCTACAGATAGCATGCTCAGAGCCCTCTTTCTTGACCTGACAACTTTCAACAGTGTCTCTCACCATTCCTTATTTAAAAAACAAGTTTAAATCATGTACATCATATTGTTCTTAGACCAAACTTTATGGTTTTAGTTTGACTTTTGGTCTTTTAGTTTTGTGTCTTTCAAACATTCTTGGAGCTGAGTCTTTATCTTCATTTACAAGACACCATTTTCCCATTCACTGTTTGAGGCAAAGGAATGGAAATGTCTGCCCTTCATTTTCCCTCCCTCTTCTCTGCACTTTATCTTCTGCCAGTTTCATTCTTACATCAGACTCTAGATCTATCTAGCTATATATCTAGCTTCAGCTATAGATATATCTAGGGACAGATTTATCTAGGTGTGTGTGTGTGTGTGTGTGTGTGTGTGTGTGTGTGTGTGTGTGTGATACCACATTTATTCTCTTCTGTCTGCTGATACATTCCATCTCTGTTTTCATGATATAAAAACATTCACTTCTGGCCGGGCATTGGTGGTGCACACCTTTAATCCCAGCACTCAGGAGGCAGAGGCAGGCGGATCTCTGTGAGTTCGAGGCCAGCCTGGTCTCCAGAGCAAGTGCCAGGATAGGCTCCAAAGCTACACAGAGAAACCCTGTCTCGAAAAACAAAACAAAACAAAACAAAACAAAACAAAAAACAAAAAACAAACAAAAAAACCCATTCACTTCTGTATTTCTTTATTGGCAATTCCTTAGAAAGTCAAGGAACAAAGAGAGATTAATAGTAGATACAGATGATATCTAGATGGGTGATAGATCATCACTAGATGGTAGATAGGTAGACAGACAGACAGACAGACAGACAATATCTAACTACTGAGCTAGATGATAGAATGGCTAGATAGACAATGATTTTGAACTAAGCATCACTGCTGGAAAGATGGAAGTCTCTGTTGAGAGATTATTCCTGTTGATTAATGGTATAAGTTCTATGAGTCTGAGCAGTGATTCAAAAACAAAACTTATTGACCTTACGCAGCCTTTTGCATAAACAAGTTACACCGATAAGTTAAGGTTCACTGGCAGGTCCATGAAATTACCAAAAGCTACCATCATTATGATGTTCTCCCTAGTGACGAGCAGTTGGATTCAATCTGTGCTGTCCAGCCCTCTGGCTGCACGTAGAAAATGTAGGCTTGAAAAATCTTGACCTACAGTGTCTCCATCAGGAATCAGGGAAGAATTTGAATAAAGTTTTTGGACCTGAAGATGCAAGTGATTTTTCTGTGACACATTTCTCTTTACTGCATCACACAGTTTTGTAACCATTCCTCTGACTGAGGCTCCCCACATGGCCATAATGTGCTTGCCTTAGTCTGTTCTGCCTGCCACAGACTGGGAACTTGAATAGAAGTGATTTGTGTGTTCTCACAGCTGTGGAGGTTGGGAATTGCAAGACAAATTTCCTAGGGGGCTTCTGATTCTTGCCAGGCCTGTCTTTAGGGATTGCAGGTGGTCATATTTTCACTGTATGTTCTCTCAGGGGGAAGAGGCATACTCAAGGGAGGCCTGCTATCTTTCTTTTGTAAGGGTCCTGTTCTGTGTGGTCAGGGCTTAGCATTCATCCTCTCAGTTCTCCTGAAGGCTTCGCTCCTAATTCAACTACATGAGTAGCAGCTTAGGACTTCGGCATATGAACTCTAAGGACACCATCAAGTTCATAGAGGTGCCTCGGGAGCTATGTAGGGACCAGTGGCATCAAGTGCACAGAAGAGCAAATGAATGTTCTGGATACCTGGGTCTTCCTCACCCCCCCCCCAGTGTCCTCCCATGAGTTCTGACTGTAATTGCTCATTTCAGCAGCCTTACCCATAAGGCCTGTCTATGATAAAAGACAGTCACTCTGCTACTCTAGTTTTTTCTTGTGTCCAACCTTCCTACAACGTGCTGGAGTAGCAGTGTAATGGTATAAGACCATGGGCGTTTCTAATCCAAGTTCTATCGTCAGCTTCTTTTGTGATCATGGGCGAATTGTTGAGCTTCTCCCAGCCTTACCTTCCTCATCTGTGAAATGGGAATCCTAACACTCATCTCCAGGCTTATGGGACCTTCAGTAGATCCTGAAGGTCAGTGAAGGTCAGGCTTGTAGCACTGTGCATGGTCCTGCCATGGAAATTCACACACACACACACACACACACACACACACACACACACACACACACACAGACACACACACACACACACAGAGAGAGAGAGAGAGAAGAGAAGAGAGAGAGAGAGAGAGAGAGAGAGAGAGAGAGAGGCACTTTTCTTACATTTTCAATGGCCAGGGACTTTGTACAGTTTTCTTCGGAAGCCCTGTAGAACATAAAATTCCTGAAATATTTTCAAGCATCCCCTTTCTTAGGGCTATTTACATACAGCTAGGTTCAAGCTGTGCTTCCAAGGATAAAAGCAAAGCTCCTCTGGTCTCCTGCGTGACAGCAAGCCAGGTCCCCTTGGTTTTCTCTCCCACATTCTTGTAAGGTTGTTCCACCTGGCCTGTCAGTCCACCCCCTGACGCTACTCCTCACGAAGTTTCCAGAGAAGTGTGTCTCGAGGTTTACCTCCAAACAGCAGCAGCCTGGATAGCTCACACTGTGGGGCCTTGAGCCAGAGCCATTGGCTCAGAACCCGGGGTGGCCTGTCCACCCCTGTCCTCAACAGCTCTTCAGGGAAGCCAGTGCCTGTTTAGTGCTTCTTTGCAGAATGACAAAAAGGCAGGTAGGGCTCTTGCATCCCTGAAGATGACAGGAGTACTTAGAACCCTGTCTGCCCCACCAGTGACACTCCATAAATGGTATTAAGGAGAATTTTCCAATAGGGTATCAGGTCTGACCCCAGCCCTCCATACAGCATTTTTTTCTTTCTTTTTTCTTTTTTTTTGTTTTGTTTTTTTTTGTTTTGTTTTGTTTTGTTTCGAGACAGGGTTTCTCTGTGTAGCTTTGGAGCCTATCCTGGCACTCACTCTGTAGACCAGGCTGGCCTGGAACTCACAGAGATCCACCTGCCTCTGCCTCCCGAGTGCTGGGATTAAAAGTGTGTGCCACCAACGCCCGGCACGTGCAGCATTTCTTTCAGTTGGTTTGGTTTTGCTCACTGCTCCAATTCCAGTGCCAAGAGAAGTGTGCTGACTGACAACAATGCAGGATAGGTACTTACAGAATGAACGATTCAGGCAAGATCTCAAGAAATGACTTACCATCATCACGTGACCTCGAGGCATACGATGAAGCATGTATGAGGTCTTGCCAAGGTACATACTTCAAAGATCATGCTGTGCAGCATGGGTGGAAATGAAAAGCAGTCCAAAAGCGATAAGAAGGTTCAGAGTGAGCAAAACCAGAGGCATAAGGCTTCGTGTGCATACTCCCTCCCCCAGGCACATCCAGTCTTATATCAGCAACCTTGGGCTATGCAGAACAGTCTCTGCATTGCCCCAGATGTTAGAGTATAGCAGTCAGAGGGCCAGACCTGAACTTAGAATCACTCTGCCGGTAGCAGCTGGAGTCAGTTCTGCAAGTGTCCATCTCTCCATCCTAGCAAATCACACATCCTAGCAATGGAGCTTTCACAAGCCTAAGTCAATTGCATGGGTTTGAATCTCTTTTATTACATGTCACCTTGGTAAATCTCTGCCTCCCTTCCCCTTTCTCTGGTTTCACATACACTTGGGCCTTTGATTCTACTGGTGACTCCTGTTCTTGAATACTGGCCCATGTGTGCAAATACCAAGCCACACACAAATATGCACACACACTAACAGTGACCATGTTCTCTAGATCACTGATTCCAGCCTAATGGACCTCTGTTAAATGCTGTATGAAAAAGCACATCTCTAATGGTCAATTTCCATGTGAATAGAATGCTACTGTGTAAGGAAAAACTTAGGACAAATTGAAGTGCTTAATACTGGGAAGAAGGAGACATGAATTAGGCATTCTCAGAAACTTAGCAAGCTCAAAGATCTCTGGCTTATCTTGTGGTAGGAAAGTGTTTATGGACATAAAACTGGAAAAGAGGTAAGGTTGTGAGGTGTAGAGACAGCTAAATGGTATGGCTTGGAGGTTGCCTTATTTGGACACCATTTAAACATTTGACAGCCCATTATTGACTGAAGCTTGGCTGCAGCTCCACTATGGTTACATGAGTGTATTCAGTTGGTTTGCAGGCTAAGCTGGGTTTCAGTTTATTGTATAAAAGCTTTTATAGAGGCCCCCTAAGACCAAGTTTAGTTTACTACTACCAAACATCTAAGCAAATGCAACATGGCTCTGACACTGACTTCCTTCTATAAGTAGGATTTTTACTGCAATAACAAAATATGGTCGAAATTTTCCAAGGGCAGATCTGAAGTATTTTCAATATTTAAGAACAAGAGTCACCCATAGAATCAATGTTTCCCAAGCATATGTGAAAGCAGTCAAGGGGAATGGAGGCAGAGAGTTGCCAAGATGACATAATTAATAAAAGAGATTCAAACCCAGGCAATTGACTTAAGATTGCACAAGTTTCATTGCTAGGATGCAAGAAACAGGAAAAAAAAAGTGGTATGTGAAGTGGTGGAGATTCTAATCAGTTTATTGTGGGCATACCTCACAATGTATATTACAAAAGACTGAGTTATATATTGTTACATTGTATACCTTAAATATATACAGTTTTATTTATCAATTATACTTCAATAAAACTGAACAGAATGAAGTCTCAAAATGCTAAGGTCAGATGCTGTGTACCTAAATGAGAAAGGGCAGTCTTGTGTACTGTGAACTCCAGCTGTGCCCCTCAAGCTGCCCTCTCTTCCTCTACAGCACCCCACCCTGCCATGTGAGAGAGAATGTGCCTGACGAAGAGGCATCTGCCATGTCTCTGTGTAGTCCCTTTGGCAGGGAGAGTCGGCAAATGCCTCCTGGCATCTCCATTGTTGGCAATGAGGTAAAAGCATGACCAAGAGCTGTGTCCAAGCACTCGGGAGCTGCAACACCAGTGATGGTATCTGTTTGATTTTCCTCTGGTCAATTAGCTTTGCTTTCCAAACAGTCTGGGGTCACAGCCTTCCATCAGGCGGCCTTTCCATGCCCTGCCTGCTCTCTTCAAGACAATGATAGACTTAATGAAGATTGATGGCCTGGTAAGGCCCTGCTGGGCTGACTTCTCCACAGTGGGGAGATGAGGCTAGGAGGGGCCTTAGGGGAGTGCAGATGCTACTGGGGGCTACCACACCACAGTTGTTCCTCCTACAAATCATCAGCAAACTCTGTGTATCCCTGTTGACTGTATAACCAGGTTGAAAATGAGTCCCAAATGAATATGTCTGTTGGTTCCAGCCTTGCAGCCCTCAAGTGTATTCTGTACCCTGAACAAATCCTAAACTGTAAGTGCAGAGCCTGTGGCAGCCCTTAGCTTAAATAACTTTTGTTACAACCTTCAGGTTAGAAACTGAAGCTGCCCCTAATAACTCCCAGGAACAGGCTTTAATCTCTCCATCTTTTCTTACAGCTCCGACTCCTTGAGCACTTCCACTATTCAAAGTTGACATTAGTTTCTAGGCTGTGCTGTCCTGTTTCTTCATGGGTACCTTATGCCCAGATGCCCATGATGAAATACTCTCCTTCAAACTGTTTGACAACCCAACCCCTGTCACCACCAATATCCTCTTTCCCTAAGCCTTTGCTAACCTGAGTCAATTCCCTCACTCTATAACCATCTACTCCAAACTCTGTCTGCATGTGTGCTATTTTAAGTGCCCTTTGCCTTGTTAGCAAAGAGCTGGACATTCATTCTAAAATACAAAGTTCAGCAATGCATAAGTTTAAGAACGGCCTTTCCTGCACCTCCGTTAACATCAGTATGCATTATAGTTACACTGTGTTTGCATCCCTTTCTTATAAGCGAAGATGACATTGGTGGGGTGATTCGCTTCCTCATTCTGAAACTCCACCTGGCAGCAATCTGTAGGGGAGAGGTGGAGAGTAGGGGTTGGAGGCCACCACTCATTCTTAAGATTCCCATCCAAAGCCTATAATCCTCCTTCTAACATCCCAGACGTGCATATCTTCTCTTAGACCCCTCTCTTGATAAGTCCCTGGAAATAGGCAACATGAGATACATTCCACGACACAGTTCGAGCGCAGAGTAGCCTTCCTGCTGCGGTGCTTTGGCTGGGAACATTGTGAGAACTCTGATTTTAAATATGTGAGCTCACGGGAAATGAGTAAACCCAGACCTCTGACCCAGGAGACCAATAAAGCTGATCAGACATTTTGGAGCCACAAG
This sequence comes from Cricetulus griseus, assembly GCF_003668045.3. Classification (NCBI taxonomy): domain Eukaryota; kingdom Metazoa; phylum Chordata; class Mammalia; order Rodentia; family Cricetidae; genus Cricetulus; species Cricetulus griseus. Next base: position 185,558,420 of record NW_023276807.1, on the reverse strand, counting down.
AGTCAAGAAAAGGACACAGCAAGTATCCCAAATTTGGAAGACCAGCTCAACCATACTAGCCCAGGCTGGCTTGGTACCCTCCTGCCACTTGAACTGTTTCCTGTCCAGTAACAAAAAGAACCAGATTATCCAAAGGGAACTCAGTGTCTGGTCAGAGATGGACATGCAGACAGATGATTGCACATCAGGGTGAGTCACACAATTATGGCCTCAATGAGGAACCATCAGCTCTTGGATAGGTCTGGAAAGTTGTCAGAGATTATCTTCAATGTGCTTTCCATGCATCTTACAATCCTCCTGGTCTATTTGAGACCAGATGGTCATTAACCTTAAACATATGGGATCTTGGCCAAGTGTCAAAAGTTGACTTGATCTCAAAGTACCACTTGTGGTCTTCAAGTCAGTGCTCACTTAGCCAACAAGGCTTCACGTTAAGTAAACAGGTGGAAAATAGCACATCATGACTCAGACACCAGCCAAGCAACAGCTCATGGCAACACAGTCTACACAGGCCTCACGGAAATGTCCGAGTGGCTCCAATCACCATACGTGCTCTGGCCACTCCAGGACACGAATAGTTTCTACATGATGTGCGTACTCATTTGCAAGATCCATCGCCAGCCCAGAAGGAACTCAGCCTGAATCACTGAGGGACAAGCCAAAAGATCTCGGTACAGATACTGATTTTAAAACAGTTTGAGCTTTCTCCCAGACTTTCCATTTATCCACATGACTGTAATCCCCAAGTTCCTAGTCTACCTTCTGAAGACCTTCTCCACACCCATTCCCTTCCCCATCAACTCCTCATTTCCTTTCTTCCCTAACAGGTCTCCCAGGGAGGGAAATGTGAGTCTGAGGGAAGGGGCCAAAGACTCTTCTGCCTAGGGAACATATGCTGATGCTTCAATTGTTCAGAGGTCCCCAACTCCCAAATGGAGCAACCAAGCTCTTTCCTTTTAATTTCAGAGGCCCACGCACAGTTTAGAGAAAATATGCTCCATGTGTTTCTGATCCATCTCCAAGCAGCTCATCCAGAGGCTGGGTTTTAATAGTTTGTAGATACACATGATCCATTTGGAGGCAACTTTACAAGCCTTCCATGCTTTCATTTATATTGCAGGAGGAAGCTAGGCTGTGCCAAGAGTAAGTGTACTGGCATCTTTGAAGGTTCACATTAGGTCTGTAGCACTGAAACCGGGTTGAGTGCAGGCCATCTTTTGAGAAGGGGCTTTCTCATCTCTGCCTAGGCTCTAGGGCTCAAAAGGGAAGTTTTCATGGGGGCAAGGTAAGCTCAATGTCTCCAGACATTTCACCCTCCTGCATTTCAGCTCTCCTCAGAACTTAATAGAGTTAGAGCAGAATCCAGCACCCCCAGAGAGGCTCATCTGTCACAGTCTTTGGAGGTAGCTGAAATCAACTTTGAGCATAGAACCATTAATTTTGTTTTCTGGTTGGGAGGTATTGTGGGAGGTCCAGGGTAAGAGGAGAATGGGATAACACTCCCTGGTGCTAACAGGTACAATTAGCTCCCCAACTGTCAACACATAATATGTCCCCCAGGGTTACAGCAGGGAACATCCTTGAGAATCAGAAGCCAGCCTGTTTGAACTTAGTATCAGTAGCCAAGAAGAATGGAAGGAAACAGTCTTTCCAGAGAGCCACATACTTGGAACAGAAAAAGGGAGGGGACACAGGCCATCAGTAGAACACAGCAAGCTGTGCATCCCTTTCTTCATGTTGGAAGACTTCAGCCAAAGTATAAAATGTGCTGCTCAGGACCAGCTCAGATCTTCCCTTCAGCTGTGGAAGAGACATGTGGTGTCTGTGTGGAAGAGAAAAGTGTGTATAAGCAAATCAGAATTTAGTGTGCTGGGAACCATTCTGCCTCACCCCTATCATGGAGGCTAGCAGGGCTGGGAGTCTCAGGATACAGAAGAATCCAGATTTGCCCCCCTAATCTACCATTTAGAGACCAAGTGAGCTTGTTCAAACCTCTCCCTGTTACTACCTCTGTAACATGAGTATTTTAACAAAGCAGCATCTTCAGTGATGCGAGGAGGCAAGAAAACATAAAGGTGTTTAGGAAAGGGTGCTATGTGAGTGGTTACAGGGCCAGGGTTGTTAGGTCACAGACCACACTTCAGGGAACTATATTTTGCAAATTGGTTATGGGGTCTTAGTCCATCTAAAGGTGGTCAAGGTAATGTCTTCTTTGGAACTTGTGCAGTAGGCATATACGGCTCAAGGAAGGGGCATTAACAGGTGAGCCTGAGGCCCCCAGGCCCCAGGTTTATGTCTCTGTCCTGCAATGTAAGGCAAGTTGCTGACTCTGCGCCTTGGCTGCTATAACTGGATAAAAGGGGCTTATGGCAAGAATTACATGAGAAAACTACTGTTAAAGTGTCAGATACCACAAAGCAGCCAGCCCTGACATGAGCCCATCAGCTTCAGGAGCTAGGGATCGTGATGAGTTATGGGAATAGTGTAGATATGAGAAGGGCACAGATGTCCTCACTCTCAGCTCTAAGGGAACCACCTCACCGTGGAATCCATACAGTACAGAACATCTGTTGTGTTTGAGTGTGAAATGCCCCATCAGGGTCCCATCACCACCTGGTCCATGGTGAATGATGCTGATTTAGGAGGTTGTAGGGTCTAATTTGGTAGACACATAGTGGTAGGCATAGATTTGAGGGTTCTTGGCCAGCCCTAATTCTGGTCTAGTTCTCTGCTTTCTGATGGGCTGAGATGTGAGCTGACCACACACAGGCTTCTGCCACCATAGAGCCACCCACCATCACACCTTCCTTCTTGGACATAATGGGCTATATGCCCCTCAAATCATGAACCAGAATAGGGCCTCCCTCTAGCTGCTTCTTGCCAGATACTCAGCGTCAGAAAAGAGAAAAGTAACTGATATGCCATCTCTGGGGAACTAGGATACTGCACTCAGGCAGCAGAGACTTTACACTCTATGCTATCAGGTGTCCACAGTCAAGGACAGAAATCTCCCTGGACCTGCAAGCCTTATCAAGGTTGTGTTGGAAAACATCAAAGGTGGAATCACAGGTGTGTCTGTCAGTCACAGAATGGTCTTGGCCAAGTCATTTCCCTTGGTTTCCTGTCTACAGAGCAGAACACCAGAGAAGATGGAGGGATATTGCAAACCCTCAGCCAACTCTAGCTGGATTCTCTAAAGCTAACCTTTTTTCTTCCTGAAAATAATAAGTCAGACTGTCGTCACTTTTTTCTAGTGGTGATTTCTTTGTGGCCAAGTAAACAAAAACTGTGTTAGGCACACCATGAAGCCCTTATGCTGACTGCCCACTGGAACAGGTTAGGAAGAAAACAAAGACCTGGTCTTGGTGGACTCAGAAAAAGCAAAACAAAACAAAAAACATGTCCGTTGGGATTGGTAGCACATACCTGTGATTCCTGCATTCAGGAGGCTGAGGCAGGAGGGTGGAGAGTTGGAGTTCAAACAGGGCTTTCTGGTGATATGATTTGTCACAAACAAAAACAAATAAACTAAAGGACTTTCCTCTCTCCCACTCCCCTGCTACAGGCAGGGGCTGGAGGAGGAAGGCCCACTTCCTCATAGGCGGCAGAGGGGTGGGGAGGGGATGTGTGGGGTTTGTGCTCTCTCTCCCAGGCCTGCCTTGTTTGAGGAGGCTGCCAGCTGCTAACAGAGCCCCTATTCACAGCTGCTTCCAAAGAGCAACAGAGTGTTTCCCTATTGCATGCACGGGCTCCCAGACACCAGCTCACAAGGAGTTATTTTCTTAAGGGCAGATTTCTTCAAATTCCATTTCCTTCTCTCTTGTTGGTACCCAACCCCCATATCCTCATGACTGAACAGGAGGCTCTGTGGCCAAGCTTTTCTTGGATCATGTGAATCAAGATCAATAAATATCTGTGCCTGAGCATGACTTGCCCTGGCGCCTCGATGTGTTCTAGAACAAGGGCTCTGGCTGTGTGCAGCAAGTAGCCTCTGTGCAACCTGAACTGTTACACACGTCTATGTTGTGTAGGGACGCTGGGCACTCAGAGGGGCGTGACCCTTCCTGGGTGGAAATGAACCTAGAGGGCACCCTCCCAAGGGGGATTACTGCTCTCAATTTTCAGGCCATGTTGGCTGAAACTTTCATTTTAAGATTTATGGAGTATTTCAAGTATAACTACACAGATGTGTGCTTAAAGCACAGCATGGTCCTGTGAAAGACCAAAGAGGAACCTGTCCTTCCTGTCTGGCTCCTGCTCCTTGTCTACTCTTTAAGCCCTTCTCATCACCTCATTGAACCCACAGCCCTTTGTGAGTCAGGGTCACCCTAGGTAGCCCACACTCCCCTGGAACTCCCTGTGTATCCCAATCTTGCTTCAAACTGCCCAGCCTCCCAGCCATGATTACAGGCATGAGCCATCATTCCTAGTTCAGTGATTGATTCTTTTATCCTCATTTGACTTAACTTTTCAGCAACATTTTTTTGGTTGATCTATCATTCATCATTTGCAATCATTGTGTTTCCAAATGGTAGCTGAAGAGCAGGGGATTCCTCTTTCCTTTACTACATGGCCTATATCCCCCTCTTACTGGTTGACCTGGGAATGTATGGGTGATGGGGGGCTGAGTCATCCATCTCGATACCTGCCCCTAGGTGATCCTGTGCAAGCAATTGACTTCAAAAGCCATCATTCTCCTACATTAATCATTTCAGCCCCAACTTCTCACACAGGCCTAGTCAAAATCAGCATGCAGCTATCCATCTGGAGTCTCAAACTCAGCATGACCCCAAAGCAACTGGCTCCCCCCTCCCTCTCCAATCTACTCAACTCTTCCTAAAATGCATTCCTCTCTATTTTCTTTCTTTGTTTTATCTGAATCTCACAATCCAAACTCAGGATTTTTTTTTATTTATTCACTTGTTCCTTGTCTGTCTTCTTAGCCAGATTGTAACCAATCCAAAAGAATAAGCCATAGCATTTTATGTTCAGTCCCATGACTCACCCCCTCAAACAAAGAGTGTGTAGTGAATGAATAAATACAGTAACACTGACTTTTGCAGACTGGTTTTCTTTGCAGTTCTTCTTAGAACAATAAAGGTTATCTGTAACATTGCTTCAGCACATGATAAGTTTTCTTTGAAAAGGAAAGTCAGCCCCCAAAACTTGGCAGAGCAGTGTCTTACTAGAATTAAATAAATGTCCTTTATTTTCATTGTATTTTTGAATACAGTTTCTTTCTACTTATGGGAAGTATTAATAATTTCCTATTTATACTTGCAGCGTAAAGTTCCCTTTCAACTTTATTTACACAGGCAACAGCAGTGGATAGGTTATAAAGACTATATTAAATAAATAAGACAGAGTTGGATTTCGGTACTGGGTGATCAAAAGTAGCTCTTCAAACTGCAAGTGCCACGAAGTTAAGGACCAGATACTCGAGTCTACTCCAGGAACTCACACATTCTCTTCAGTTTTCAATCAGTTCCACCCTTTTATAGCCATCAAAATTTGAATGTATCACACATCGAAAATACATTTAATTTGCCCAGGTTCCTGGGCAAATTCTAGCTAGTCTTGCAAATTCTCAGAACATTTGCATTAGCCTACAGTGGGCAAAATCATCCAACATGGCCTATTTTGAAGCACAGTGTAGACTGTCTTGCGTGACTCACTGAATACTGAATACTGAACATGAAAAGCAGAATGGCTGTAATAGGTACACTCTCACATTATTGTGAAGTCAAAAGCTCTTAAGTCATCTTAAACCACAGTGGGTGACTCAGCAAAGCTGGCCCTTCTGCATCATCTTAGCAATAAGAACATAGAGATTGGCCAGCCACCTTCCTAGCCTAACATCTGCATGAAGCTGTGTGGACACATACAACATCTGAGGAGAACTGGCTTGGGTTTGTCCTCAGACATACTTGACACAGGAAGGGCAGTCTGCTACCTTCCACCCCCAGAATATCTCACCATCATACCCCACCAGGTTTCCCTGTGGACACAAACAATCTCCAGATACCTGGGTAGCTAGACTTGCCTGATGATAGTCTTACCTAATTCCTCAAGTTGGGAATGAAGCCCATTCTGCAGCTACAGTGAAGTCACCCTGATGACATGGTACTGATGCTTTCTGGGCTTTCCCCATCATGCATGTGCCATTTAGGCCAGGGACAGCTGGCAAAGGCTGTTTTCTGATCCTCGTCCATCTATTCCAGATTCCCTGAGCTGAGGACATACCACCTCCTGGAAACCTGACTATACAGACCCCTCACCCATCTTTCCATAGCCTCATTGAGTCCAGTCATGTAGAGTAGGAGAGCAAAATAAGCCATAGACTCTTGGGACTTCTCCATAGGCTTCAGGCTTTGTCTGTCCCAAGTGATATCTTTGGGGTACATTGACTTTTGGGGGGCTCTGCAGCAAATAAGATCTTGTATACTGTACAATCTAGCTAAAGTGTAGGATATACCACAGAGACCAAAGGAACCATCAACCATGCAAAAGAAGGCCTTTTCCAAAGGCCAAGTAGACAGCACCAGTCAGGCACCAGCTCCAGTTCAATTCAGGCATCATCCACATGCCCTCTATGGCAGAGAACATCCTGCAGAATAGAAGGAGAGAAAGTCAATAGTACCTACAGATGAGATGGGTCTGCAGAGCAGGCACCAAGGGTGCATCACAATAAGGCATAGGAAGTATAAATAGGCGAGGATGGTGCTGCCCTGTTCAAGATACACGTTTGGTGACCAGCCACTAGATGAAGCAGGGATGTGAGAAACATGCAGGGTGGTTGACTTCTAATATTGTCCACAGTGCAGCAGCCTGGGCCCTCGGGAATGGCTAGCACCCTCTTCATGGGCAGACAGCAGACATGTTTGCTAGATATAATTTCTCCCTAGTTAGTGGGTAAGCTGACCCATGACACAGGCCCCTCTCAGTCCCCTTTAGAGTCTCAAATTCTAACTACTACAAATTGAAGCAAGGAATCAACAGAAGAAAGCCGAGGGGCCCTTTGAGCACTAACTACTCTTGGGCTGTTGCATTGCACAAGCTGAGAAAGTCCAAGGTGGCAGATTACTCCATACTGCATTCCTTCCAGGCTTTTCTAAGTACCTCCATGACAGGTGGTGTGACATTCCTGAGAGGCTTGGCCTGTAAAGTGACAAGGGTTCACTTTGCTGGGGCTCACTTCTAAGATGAGGAGTCATTTCTAAAACCTTATGATTCCAAAGCATCCTTATGGAAACCAAGGCCAGATTGTTGCAGAGGGTTTAGCCCCATGTTGACAACTTATATATACTTCACCATGCTAAATAGAATGATGTGTTTGCTCTTGGGTCACACTGATACACACATCACTAGTTAATCCTTTCATTGCTGAGTAATATTTCATTATATGGATGTACCATTATATACTTACCTATTTACTATGGATAGGCAGTTGGGTGGACTCCAGCTTTTAGTAACAGATATCAATATCTACCATTTATAGTAGCCAAATATTTATAAACATTTGTGATCAGGTTTTTGTATGGGGCTTTATGTTGTTTTCTCTTAAGTAAATACATAGAGATATCATCACTGGGTCGATAGCAGGTATAGCTGTAATTTTATAATTAGGTATTATATTGCTTTCTATAATGGTGTTATTTTGTATTGCAACAACAAAAGAGCATTTCATGGTGTTACATCTTCATTAGCCCTGGTTGTAGTTAGTATTCTTTCCAGAAAGTGTGTGGTGTGTGCTGAATATTTTTCCACTTAGTGTACCTTGCTACTGATTTTGTCTTTGCTTAAGTTTTGAGCACATGGAAACTTTTTACCTATACACCCCACCAATGGTATAATAAATGACAGCATATCCAAACCCATTATTCCACTTACCTGAGCATTTTCTCCCAATTAACTTTGTGGCTAATGAGAGGACACTCATGTCACTTCTCAGGGGGTCACTTCATGGCCTTGATCTGTGACTCACCCTTTCTGCCCTTTGTATGCTGTGTAATGCGAGTCCAGTCCCATGAGTAAATGTGGACATCCCTCAATTTATAATGGGCACACCCTGGTATATTGAAAACATATTACTTGAAAATGTATTAATACTACAAATACCATAGTTAGTCCAGCCTACCTTAAATGTGCTATTCATTTTCTTTGGCCTACAGCTGAACAAAATCATTTAACAATACTTACTTTATATAAAGAATGGAGTAATTCATATTTTATTGAATATTGTGTAGAAAAAGGAAAGGACAGATGACTTGTATAGATTTGCTTTCAAGTCATTGTAAAGTTAAAAATACATTAAGTTGAACCATGGTAAATTGGGTTACATTTGTAACCAGGATCTAACCCTTGATAGATGACTCCTAAATGATCTGTGCAAGGGGTACACCAGTGTCTGCCTCTAAGGCTCCACCATGCATACCAAATGTGACCATGGCAGGAGGGTGCCTGAAAGTGATGAAGTTATGAGCAAAAGCACATGAACCGTGGGACACTGAAATCAGAGAGGGAACAGGCCACCACAATAGATAAGAACTAAGGGAGAGAAGGTGTTAGAGTTGAAGAGTTGCTTGGTATAGGAACCAACCCATTGAGAAACCAGAGTGCTCCACCTCCACCCCCCCACACACACCAGTTATTCCAAAGCCCATGGGTGAAGAAGTTGTAACAGGAAGCCCCTTTCAGTTGACAGCAGCGCAGAATTCATTTGGCCAGCGTTCAAGAACATTTTGCTTCGTCCACATTTTTGTTGACCTTTTTTCCCACTATACCTTACCTCTCTCCCCCTCCTCCCTCTTCCTTTCTAATCTATATACACATGTAAATACATATACCAGACAATTGGAGCAGGGTCTGTAACTCCCATACTCTAGGGAAAAGGCAGTCATCTGGTCTTCATGATCCCAGTGGACTGTGTGCTCGCTTGCTCCTAGACTACAGAGATGCATGGCTTCACCTCTAACTTCACATCAGGACCCTTCCTCCCTCCCTCCTGTGCCCTCAATAAGCTGCAGGTGCTGGCAGGTGGAGGGGATGGCATTACTGTCATGAGCAGCAACAACTCTGATTATCTACTGAAGGACCCAGAAGTCCTGCCTGCTATAGGGGGCTTGAATACAAGGATGTTCCTAGAAAAAGTCTTCAGAGACATGGCTTGGCTGGCCTTTGGCTCTGGCTAGTTTCATGTCAACTTAGCACAATCTAGAGTCATCTGGGGAGAAGGAACAGTACTCCCACCAGATGGACCTTTCAACGAGCCTGTGGTGCATTTTCTTGATGATGATTGATATGGGAGGACCAGCTCCACTGTGGGTAGGACAACCTCTGGGCTGGTGAATGTTGTAAGAGAACAAGCTGAGCAAGCCATGAGGAAGAAATCAGTAAGCAGCACTCCTCCATGGCCTCTGCTGGGCGAGGGGAAATCAGTTCTCTCCAATGGAATGGAGTAAACCATTGATACACAGCCATATCAACTACTCCAGGATAGTTATCAGTTCTAATTGAGCAACAAATAAGGACTCCACAGATTGGGAGGGTTTTCTGTTTGGTGTGTGTGTGTGTTATTTGGTTAAAATCTGGTGTGTTTTCATGTTGTTTTCTTTTGGGATGATGTTGTATTTTGTTTTCTAGGTTTAGGGTATTTGTTTTCTGCATTTTTCATTTGCTTTTTGAGAAAGAACTTGAAGTCGGATGGGTAGGGAGGTGGAGAGGATTTGGACATGGATGAACTTGGGGGAGGGGAGGAATAGAACTAAAATATATTCAAATTTAAAAAGTGTTTCAAATAATAAAAAAGAGAATAGGCTGAGCAAACCACAAGAAGCAAATCATTAAGCAGCACTCCTCTGTGGCCTCTGCTTCAGCTCCTGCCATGCTTGGTCTTTCCTCACTCATAGACTGTGATGTGAAACTGTAAGAGGAAATAAGCCCTTTCCTCCCCAAGTTGCTTTTGGTCCTTGGGTTCCATCGCAGCACTAGAAACCTTGAATAAGACATTACCCAGGCACCAGCTGACCAGAGACTGACTTTGAAGACGTCCTTGACAGACACTCCAGACTGAAAAAGGATGAAGCATGTGGGCTAGAGAGGAAGCCCAGAGCCACAGAGATGAAAAGGAGTGAGGGAAGGGCTTTACAGGAGAGAAGAACCAGCTCCCATAGAGGGGTCCCTGCTGGGAAACCTTGGAAAATAAGTTCACTAGGGTTAGCTAGAGAAGCAAAGCAGATAGAATGACTATGTATTACAAGAGTATTTATTAGATTGGGTTATATGATGTAGTCTGACAATAATGGCTGTCTGTTACAATGAGGACCCACTACCTGCTCAGTCCACAAGGATGGATGTCTCGGCACTTCCAATCTGTTACTGAATGAAAATATAGAAGATTCCCAGGGGTCACTGGTCTTCAATCCATGCTGGAAGGCCAGGGAAGCTGTGTTACTATGTCATCAAAGGATACTACTGGAATGACTTCTATTATGACCAGAATCTAATGGCCCCAAACATTTTCTGTGGCAATCCACACAGAAAGAATAAAAAGATGTCATCACAAGATTTCCTAGGCAAATTGGGAGCATAGGGGAGGGGAGAGGGAGCTAGGAGAATGAGAAGGGGAGAAGAGGAGGGGTGAGGAGGACTTGAGGGAGCAGGAAGGTTGAGTTGGGGGAAGAATAGAAGAGAGCCAGACAAGAGATACCATCAGAGAGGGAGCCATCATAGGTTTAAAGAGAAATCAGGCACTAGGGAAATGTCTGGAGATCTACAAGGATGATACCAACTAACAATCTAAGCAACAGAGGAGAGGCTGCCTTAAATGCCCTTGCCTGATAATGAGATTGATGACTAACTTATATGCCCTCCTATAGCCTTCATACAGTAGCTGATGGAAGTAGACACCCACAGATAAACACTGAACTGACCTGGAATCCAGGACCAGGCTGGTGAAACCCACAGAAACAGCTGACCTGAACAAGGGGGAGCTCTTGGTCCCCAGACTGATAGCTGGGAGGTTTCCTGAACCTGGGACATCCCTGAACGTGGATGTCAGTGAAGAGGCCTCGGAAATCTATGGGGCCTCTGGTAGTAAATCAGTACTTATCCCTAGCATATCTCAAAGACTTTGTGAGCCCATTCCACACAGAGGGATAATCCCTGAGCCTAGACAAAGGGGGGTGGGCCTAGGCCCTATCCCAAAGGATATGACAGACTCTGAAGACCCCCTATGGAAGTCCTTACCCTCCCTGGGGAACAGAAAGGGTATGGGATGGGTAGGGTGTTAGTTGTGGGGGGGTAGGGGAGGTAGAGGGAACTGGGATTGACATGTAAAACAATCTTGTTTCTAATTTAAATTTTAAAAAATGGAGAGAAAAATAAATAAGTTAAAAAGGTGTCATCACAAAAATGCCCTTCACTTGGGATGGTGGATAACACACAGACATGTTGTCTGGTTGCTTCATTTTCCACTCTGAAACAAGGTTGATGACAATTTAACAGTGAGGCTAGGTATTGTCCTGGCAGCAGGATAACTACTTTGAGCAAGCCTCTATGAGACTGGAAGCTGTAAGGGGACAAGGCTTCTGAAAATATTTGCTGAATAAATTAATTGAAATCAAAGGCAGCATGCAGCTATAAAGCCCTCACCCCTCCAGCAGTTACCTAGGATAAGCTTAATGCTGTGTTGAGTCAAGGGATGGAATGGATACAGGGTGTGCTATTGGGTGACGGCGAGGTGGGAAGTCAGGAGATGATTGTGAGTCTCATTTCACAGGGAACACACAAAACATTTCCTCCTTGGAGCACCCAGTTATCCACAGTAAGTAATACACAGCACAGAATTCGAAGGGTGAGAGCTTGCACCATCATGCTGTTCCCAGTGCTGCCTGTAGAACACTCACACGCATATGTGTGACCATGGGTGGGGTAGCACTTGGTCCACAAGGCATGGAGAGATGACTGATGATGATTTTGCAATGGTTGATGGTGTCATTTATGAGAGGGACTGAGCTCCAAGCTCAAAATGGATAGAAAGAATACTCCTCATCAGGGAGAATTATTTAATACTTTAATAATCTCATATTTATTTAAAAGAACAAAAAACTTTATTTAAAATTTCAAAATTATAGTAATAGAAGAGAGAGATTATAGTTGATTTGAAATCCATGGGGATGAAAAGGCAAGTGGAGATTTGTAGTCTGATGTCAGAGTGAGGAAATGGGCAAAAATCATTAGGAAGGTGTTGGTTAAATAAGAATGCAGTAAACAAGTTTTATTGGAGGTTGTTTTAGCCTGTTTTCTGTTATTATAAGAGGATACCGGAGACCAGGAAATTTGTAAAGAAACAGGGTCTACTTAGCTCACATGTTGGGAATCCAACATTGGAAGGCAGCATCTAGTTAACTTCTGGTGAGAGCTTCGTGTTGTTTTGTGAAGCACAATGCTGTGGCACAGTCCACAACGACTGGAGGGACAAATCGTGCTTTATATAGCCCAAGCTTGAGGGAAATCACCTATTCCTTTTTCTCAAGGGCAAGTTCTTAAAAGCCCAACACCTATCAATCCTATTACTATGTCAAGTATATTTCAATGCTAAGTACAGATAATATGGGAAGTATCTCAATAAATTGATTTGGTTAAGTCCTTTGCTGTAAGTGGCCTGGGTATGTCAAGGGCAAGGTAGAGAAAACAGGGCTCAGGAGGGCTTGTCTAAATTTTGACTAAAAAAATAGTTGTTGTTACCTTCTTATGGGTGAAGGGTTTACCTGAGGCACAATTGGAGCTTGGGGCAAGAAGAGAGGGCATAAATTGTGAGAGTCACTCACATCTTACTCAAATTCTCTTACTAGTTCTGGGAACTGATCTAAAAAAAGATGTCAGGGAAAAGAGAGCCCGCTGGGGTCCCTTTTGAGGTGGGTTGATGCGTGGGCTCACAGACATGGACGGAGATACCCCTTCGGCATTCCAGCTGTGTGTGCCAGTGTACATATATACAGTACATACATAAGCTCTACCACCTAGGGAGAGAAACAGTGGATGAGACCAGGGCTTTGAAAAGGGAGCACAGTGACATTGCAGAGGGAGTCATCAGTCAAGACTGAGAAGCAAATAGGCTTTAGAATACACATGGTAGAAGCAAGGGCTCTTCAGGACCACCAAGAGATTCTGTGGGTTCTCTAGGCCTCAGTGGAGGTGTTGGGGGTTCAGTGGTGAGCCCTCAGGAATGTTGTGAGTTGGTCTAGAGCCAGACAGCACTGAGATGCAGTTGTTAAAGTCTATTCTGTGGTCAGCCTCCCCAGGTGGGCTATGTTCTTTGGGGCTGGGTCTCCATCACTGTGGTCCTGGGGAAGGATGACCCTAGCCAGGGAGGTGCCCAAGGTTTGTCTTTCCTCATATGGGAAAAGGAGTGTTCCTTCCCTGGCATCAGTGAGGATGAATGCTTCACTTTAAAAATCTGTGCTTGAAAAAGGTAAGGTTTCATGACATTTCTGCCTGAGTATTCCATTTCTGGGAATCTAGCCAAAGTAAATAATATCAAACAGAAAACAAGCTTTGTGCACAAAGATGTTTATTGCAGTGGCTCTTACCTAAGTGTGAAATTGCAAACAATCTCAGGGTCCCACTATGGGATCGAGGATTAAGAACATTCTCTCATAATCCATTCCAGGTATTTATTCAGCCGCTAAAAGTGTTGCTCACACATCCCATAACAACATGGGGAAATGTTTAAAATGTGAAAAGGTGGGCAACAGTATCCTACATGGCTTATGAGTCTGCAGTCACCCTTTAGTATCCTTGGGAATCTGGTTCTCAGACCTCCCCCAAATACCCAAATTCACAGATACTCAAGTCTCTCATATATGTGGTATAATATGTAAAAATATCTGCATATGTTCTCCTATAGACTTTTTATCATTTCTAGATGACTTCTAATACCTAATACAATGTTAATTCTATGTAAGTAATTATTTAGGAAATACTAACTCCCCAAAGTCTGTACATATTCATTGCAGACATGTTTTTAAGAATTCTTCCAATCTGATTTTGGCTAATCTGTGGATATGACCTCCATAGATATACAGGGCTGACAAGAAAATAAACTCATTGTCTTCAGAGTTCTATAGCTTTAGATGCTCTGTAAGTGACCAGAAAGCCCAGCTGCCTCCCCACCCCTAAACAGACACATGCACACATCCCAGAACGTTATCTCCCTGCTGAATGTCCTAAGACAATTTGCTTGTCCACTTGGCACCTTAACAACAGAGAGTACCTGGCAGGCCCTGATGGTCAGTCAGTATGGGATATGACTATGGTTGCCGAGTCTCAGCAGCTTCAAACCTTGTGTGCTCTATCCCTTGCTCAGGTTACATGTTCATAGCAGGGAGACCAACCACACACAGACTTTGGCACTCACTGTCCTCATACAACCTTCTGGGCCTGGAATGCTGTGGGTTCTCCCTGCAGACTGTGGAAGGGTGGGAGATGTGGGGATCTCTTGCCCACATTTCAAATGTCCTACCCTGGAAGAAACTTACATTGCCTCTACTCTGATTCCACTGGCCACATGGTGTCATGTCTGCAGGGAGCCAGCCTGTCTATGATGGGAAGAGGATGGCAATTGCCCAACTCTGTTGGATGGCAAGGGACCTTCTGTGAGCCACATGCCACCAAGAAGATCCCTTGAGAAGGTTTCCAGGTACTAAGGGCACAAATTGCCACTGTCTGCTCTGACTGCCACCAAAGGTAGTGCCAGTCACTGGGTCCCATAATTACCAAGACACTACAGCAGGTGACTCACCTCCCACCCTTGTATTTACTGTCCAGCTGCAAGGCGGCAACATTTACTATCCACTGGATTATATCCTCTGAGGTCATGAGTGCAGTTTTTAGACCCATGAGGCCATGAAGCTGGGCAGGGTCCACACCCACAGTGCTTCACCTAGGCCAGCTCTCCTTCTAGATCCACCCCCCAGTCTTGGGGGCAAACCATTCCCTAGAAAGGATGCAGCAGAAGTTATAGGGTCAATTTGTTGAGTTGATTTCATTCTTGTCATTGTCAGGACAAAAAGCTTCATATTATGCCAGTCAAATGAACATGATGAATGTTTGTGATAGAGTGCTATGCCCGGGAGAGCCTGCTGACACCCACCCTCTGGGTGCCTGCATTTCTGTGTGCCTGGGGCTTTCTCTCCTCCTCCTGTGTGACTGCTTCTGTCTCTCTTCAGCCAACTGCACCTCCTCATTCTCTCTTCCTCGCTTGCTTCCTTTTCATCCCACTTCCATCGGTCCCAGTTCTATTCCATAGCCGTGAAAGCTGTGAGTTTTCCTCTGTCACAATTCTGTTTCAGATGTAAGCTATGGATTATCCCTTCCCATCAAGACCAGGGGTCAGGATTCTGAGCACAGCCATGGGAGATCTTCATCCAGGACCAGAGTATCTGCAACTGAAGTCATGGTACCTGCTGGCTCAGTTCTACTGTTACACTCACTGAAGTGGCTGGAGGAATGTAGCATATTTTGATCATAGCCCTAAGATCCTTGTTTGCTGGGGGAGCTGTAAATCAGAAGCCATTCTCAGGTGCTAGAGCACCCTCAGTCCATGGCTATGTGGACCCTTTCACAGGCAGTCAGTGGTGGGGCCACTGCGACATCTTCACTAAGAGCACATCCATGAATGTCAGACCCGCTCTGAATAACATCTCCTTTTACTAACTCAAAGACAATGCATTGGAACTACATCTGCAAAGCCCCCTTTTTTCAGAAAATGTAGCTCAAACCCTACTGCATTATAGCCATGGATCTTGTCCCACTCAAAAGATGCAGATTATAAGGCATGTGCATCTGGGTCCAGCATCTCCAGACCACTTTACAATTCTACCCAGAGAGTCCTTCCTTCCATGATCATCAAATTCAATGCCTTCAAATAGGCCAGAGTCAGCTATCCCAGGCTGCCGTTTTGCTCAAGAATTCTTTTTTTCTTGTATGGAGGTTTCTGGTCAGAGTGTGTGCAGGGCTTCAGCTGCCGCCCCCCAAATCAGACAACTGGAGTAGGTAGGGCTTCCAACTCCCAGGAACTGCCCTACCATCCTGTCTGGCTAACAAAAGAAATGGACAAAAGATAGAGAGCAGGGATCAGGTTCGTGCTACACACAGAGGGCCAACTGGCCTCAGAGCCCTGGGGCAGCCACATTCTTTTCCTCAGCCATCAGGGGTGGTAGAGGGCATGAGCTGGGAAATGACAGTAGTTGTGTGGGGGGCCTTGGCAGCTGATATGAGATGTATCATGGAGGCAGTCACCCCAGAGCCAGACCCCATTCCCCTCATCCAGCTGGGCCATCTCTCAGAGGCTTTCAACACTACCCAGACAGAATCACTTCTGCCCAGAGACAAGAGACCAGTAGCCAGAATTCGGGTTCTGGTGTGAGCCTAAAGGTTGCCTGGGAGCTGAAACCTAGCTCCAAGCCCCAGGGGCTGGGATATGGATGGAGCCAGGGAACTTAGACTATAGTCATTTCATTTACTGTTGATCTGAGGCAAGGCACTGCACCCGGCCAAGCCTCTGAGGTTGGATACAGGATAAAGAGCAAGTCTGTTGGGGGAAGGTAGGGTTCGGAGCCACCAGGCCCTGTGTCCATGGGCATCATGTTGTGCATCTGTGTGGCAGTGGCCCCTTTGACTTGGCTTGGGAGAAACTGAGGCAGAGGTCAACTGGATTGAATCTATGATTCTTCTCCATGCTCTGTCTGTTCAAGTTTGCCACTTCCCTTATACTTACAATCATAATAGCCTCTGCCATATGGAGTTGGGACAGTCAAGCACAACTCCAGGACCAGCAGGTTTTGTGGCTGTACCTAGCCAACATTCTGAGTCTCAACCTGCTCTGTGCTTTCAGTGTCCATCTAGTGTTCATAACAAGGGGAACATAAGCTCCTGGGACCACCTTGGGGATGTCAGACATGAATTCTAAGTCCTGCTTTGTTGCCTGATCAGTATGTGACTTTGGATAAGCCAAATTTGGGTATGTGCTTTAGTTTCTTTATCTCCAACTAGACTGTTCAAGCTCATTCTAAAACACTAGTGTGTAGCCTGAGGTCTAGAGATGAATTTCTCCAGGTCTGGATTAATTTACTGTTTTTTAAAAAGATAAATTAGTGCAACATTACTCAGTATCCAAATACTTAGGATCCACAAATTTACCCACTAGATTGGAAATCTCTACCTCTATGGAAAAGTATCAAGCTGTCCAACAAGGTAGGCTGGGCATCAGACATTCCCACCCACCCACCCCCTCACACACAGACACACACACACACTAAAGGCAACCTCTCAATCAAGCCAGGACCTCCACTTGACCCTCTGTAGGACAGAGATCTTAGTGCCTAGAGATGGAATTTCAGTTTTGATCCTTTCTTCCTTCAGTCAGGGAGGAGTCTCTGTCACCTGCATTACAGCCTTTGGGATGCCCCCAGGAGGCTATGCAGCACTTGTCCAGAACTAGCCTTGGACTGTGAGTAGTCACAGTCAATTTGTGGTACAAGATAAGAAACCAAAAATTCCCTCAATATAATAAAAGCAATATACAGCAATCCAACAGCCAACATCAAATTAAATGGAGAGAAACTCAATGCAATTCCTCTAAAATCAGATACAAGACAAGGCTGTCCACTCTCTCCATACCAATGAAATAGAGTTGAAAACCCTGAAATTAACCCACACACCTATGAACACCTGATTTTTGACAAACAATCCAAATATATATGCTGGAAAAAAAGAGCATCTTCAACAAATGGTGCTAGCATAACTGGATGCAAACATGTAGAAAACTACAGATAGACCCAAGCCTTTCACCCTGCACAAAACTTAAGTCAAAATGGATCAAAGACCTCAACATAAACCCAGCCACATTGAACCTACTAGAAGATAAAGTGGGAAATATCCTTGAATTAATCTAATTAATTGGTACAGGAGACTGCTTCCTGAACATAACACCAGTAGCACAGACACTGAGATCAACAATTAATAAATGGGACCTCCTGAAACTCAGAAGCTTCTGTAAGGCAAAGGACATAGTCAGCAAGACAAAACGACAGCCCACAGACTGGGAAAAGATATTCACCAACCCCACATCTGACAGAGGGCTGATCTCCAAAATATACAAAGAACTCAAAAAGCTAGTCACCAAAACACCAAACAATGCAATTAAAAAATGGGATACAGAACTAAATAGACAATTCTCAATAGAGGAATCTAAAATGGCTGAAAGACATGTAAGAAAGTGTTCTACATCCTTAGCCATCAGGGAAATGCAAATCAAAACAACTCTGAGATACCATTTTACTCCTGTCAGAATGGCTAAAATCAAAAATACCAAAGACAGTTTATGCTGGAGAGGATGCGGAGAAAGAGGAACACTCCTCCACTGCTGGTGGGAGTGCCAACTTGTACCGCCACTTTGGAAATCAGTATGGCTGGATACTCCTCAAGAAAATGGGAATGAGTCTACCACAATATCCAGCAATTCCACTCCTAGGCATATACCCAAAGGAAGCACATTCATATAACAAGGACATCTGTTCAACCATGTTCATAGCAGCATTATTTGTAACAGCCAGAAACTGGAAGCAGCCTAGATGTCCCTCAACTGAAGAATGGATACAGAAAATGTGGTACATTTACACAATGGAGTACTACTCAGCAGAAAAAAAACAATGGAATCTTGAAATTTGCAGGAAAATGGATGGATCTAGAAGAAACCATTCTGAGCAAGGTAACCCAATCACAAAAAGACAAACATGATATGTACTCACTCATATGTGGACCTGCTTTATGATACATAGTAGTGACCGTGCTTTATCAGAGCTGTTTTTAATGATGTTGCTCAGAATGGTTTCCTCCCAGATGATGATTGAGAAGCTAGTTTTAAAAAAAAATGGTGCCAGGTACCACAAGAGTAACAGAACTGTGCTGTTTTTCTGGGATTTTGTTTTTTACTTTTTTTTTTTTAAATGGAGAGTGCTGGATGTCTCTACGATTTTGTTCAAATGACTACAGAACCTGGAAAAGCTGTTGCTGCTATTGATGCATAACATACTGCCATTATTGGTCTTTTAATATATATATATATATATATATATATATATATATATATATATATATATATAATTTGAATTTTGGGAAACTTTAGCTGTGCTGTCAACTTTGGAAAAAAGTATCCCAGTTTACCGTGTTGAGTTGGCATTGTAGAAAAATTAACAACCATATTGGTCTAGAAAAAAAAGAAACCACAAATTCCACCCTGGTTTCTGGGCCATGGTAGCTTTACTGCCTTTGGGACTGAGGGACAACTGTCTGCCTCTTCAGCCTCAATTTCTTCTTCTGCAAAATGGAGTCAAAGAAAGCAGTTTCTCAGAGGTAAAGTCAAAGTGAACCAACCTATTGGACAGGAATAGACAGGATGCTATGGGCTGAATTGTGTCCCTGTAAAATTCTGAAGGCCTAACCCCCAGCAAATAGCATAGCCCCTTAGTGTGATGATTAAGGTAGAATGGGGTCTTATCCTGCATGACTGATGCATTTCTAAGAAGAAATCAGAACACAGATACAGAGAAGTATGCTTGTGTGAACACTCATCAAGAAGACACCATCTACAAGTTTAGGAAAGAGACCTTCAGGACACTCACTTTGTAGACACCTTGATCTTGGACCTGTAGACACCGGGACTAGAGGTTGGTTTGCACCAGGAGCTTTCACTCTGTCCTTGCTGTTCCATTGGTGGCAATTCATCTGTGGTCATAGCCTGGAAAGCTGGTCCACCCTATTGCCTGCAGTGCCTGTGCCTAGCATAGGAGAACCACTCAGTCATGGGCTGTGGAGTTGACAACATGCCACTGTGAACTTGTTTGGATTGTAGGTGACACTGCTGAGAGGCTGTGAGTGCCGCCAACCTGTCTAACATGATTCCGAGAGAAATGTTGACTCTAAATTACAAGGACTTAATTTTTCCAACCACAGTTAGGCAGTAAAGGACTCTCTGAAAGGACAGATGGAAAGTTCGGTTAATATGTTTATCTTCTGGCTCCAAAGGCCTGGCCCCTGAGCAATGTTCAGGCTAGTCAACCCCAGGGCATGGAGGATGCTACACACACACACACACACACACACACACACACACACACACACACACACACACACCCCTCAGACTAAACTTGAGGCTGTGCTGGCCACAGAGACGCTGCCCTGTGCACTGCTGGAAAGCGATAGAGAGTCTTGGACTCTATGCCTCTCTACAAAACCAGCTATCTTTCACCTTCTCAGGAGAATCAAGTGGGTTATCCTGAGTGGATAATAGCCTGGTTTACTCTCAAAGTGACAATCATATGAGCTCTAGCCTGTTATTCTGCAGAATGTTACTTTGAAGCTCCCCAGGCACTTCGATGCCAGCAACAGGATGGTAATTCCAAAAGCTAAGATCCACCTAGCCTTTCTCCAGACTAGCTCTGAACAATAGAAGTTGCAGGGCCTGCAAGGCCTTCTTGTCTGCCTGAGCTCAGCTCTTCATCTCCCCTGTATATCTGTGGTGAGATTTGCTATGTAGAGATGCTGAGTGTGAAGAGTCAGTGCTGGCTACTTGACAAATCCTGTTGCCACTAAGCTTGGGGTAAATGACCCCAAGTAAATTGCAGAAGAGACTTGATCAGTCCTGGAAAGGACACCAGATCATACCACTTGATGGCCTCTGGAGAGCAGGGACAGTGACACATCTCAGTATCTCTCTGAAAGCCTTTTAATGTTCATCAAGTAGCCACATGGCCATAGTTGTCTCTACCTCTGCTGGCCTGAGTCTACCAGCTCTATGGACTCTCACAGCCCAGATGCTTGGAGCTGGTGGAGAAGTTAGTGATCACAGTGACAAGCAACTGGAGCTCCTAGGCCTGGCTTCTGTTTAAGAAGACATCATCCTTGTTCAGCCCCTGCCCCTTCTCTAATCTTCTTGGAGCAGGCAGGAGATATATAAAATGCTCATGGTCATATCCCCTTGTGACCTTTGCTCCATAAAAAGGGGTTTCAGGTCATCATCCAAGGCCACGACTATCTAAGATGTTGCTGTTGGGGACTACAGTGGGCACAAGGCCAGTACCTGATGTGAGGATCTGAAGCCCCATGGATAACATGGGGCATTGTTGGTCACAGAAGCCCCCAGGGTAGTGGAAAGACAGATGAGGCGATATCATTACAGTGCTTGGCAGGGAGGAGCCCAAACATGTCAAGCACAAAATGTAGGTCAAACCCCAAGGCCAGTGAAGAATAGTTGTACATGAGGGTTAACATTGTCAACTTGTCAGGATCTGCACTCACCTAGAAGACAAGTCTTTATACATACCTGTGGGTGTTTCTAGATTGTATCAATTGTGGTGGGAGGATCTAGCCTAAATGTGGGCTGCACCATTACAGGGGGAATGCTCCCATACTAAATTAAAAGGACAAAGTGAGATAGACATCATCATTCATCTCTCCCTGCTTCATGGCTGTGGATACACTGTGACCAGCTGTTTCACACCCCTGCTTTGATGAATTATGGCCTAAACCTTGGAAAATGAACTTAAATAAGCACTTTCTTCTTAAAGTTGATTTTGTCATAAGAAATAAAGGCAACTGATAAAGAAAATTGGTACCAAGAAATGAGGGTTTTGTGATAAATGGTTGATTTTAGAACTGGTTTATAGGAAGAATGTGGAAGAGTTTTGAGTTTTGATGTAGAAAAACTCTAGCATGTTCTGAGGTGAATGGGCATTCTGATGGGAGTTTGGGAGGACCATAACCCGGGAGGCAATGTGGAAAATAAAGACCCAGCTCATGAAGTTTCATCGGGGAACATGGACTCTAAAAGGAACTCTGTTAGAGGCCATTGAAGTTATACTTCAATGAAGAATTTGGCTCCATTTCACCCTTGCCATCCTGAGAACTTGATTGAGGTTGAATACAGACAAAAAGAACTAATTTATTTGGAGGAAAATGTTTTGAGGCAGGAGAGTATTCAGGCTGTGCCATGGCTGCTGCTCCCACTGCTTGCTCCTGTTAGTCTATAGTGAGAGAGAACAGAAAGATGCAGTTTACAGTTGCAGAGGAACGATGAGCAGAGATCAGCACTATCAAGCAACATGCATTGATATGTCAGGATAGGTGCTCTGAGGGCAAGACTCCATCCATTTCAGGCTCCTTCCTGTAGAAAACCAAATTTGAAAAGAGAGTGCATGACCCAAGAATGCCACTGAAGGGTTTCCCTGCTCAAAAACAGTTTCCTAAGAAATAGTTTCTTCAGGGTCAGTCTTAGAAGACACACAGAGGCTTCAGCAACTGCAGTCCAAAAGGAGCAAGCTACACCAGAGTAGATAGCAGAACTTGGCAGCATCATCCATGTAGTATTTAAGTTGGTGGGTACTTGTGCCAAGGTTTCAGAAGTCCACTAAGGACAGGCAATGTGTACCAGAGTTGGATTTCCTGCAAGGTGGCCCTGGGGAGCCACTGCATAACAATAAAAGGTAAAGCATGGGTTGCAATGGAGATCCCAGGAGAGTGGAGATGGCAGACTGATAGGATGTCCAGTTGGGAAAGCTGCATGCACCGAGTAGAGTCAGTCCAAAGGAGAGGCTGTGTGCACTCTGGGTGGCAAAGCTGGAGGGATGAGGCTGACCGAGGGCTTTGGAGCCCGGATGATTCTGTCATGAGCCCCAGATGCTGGAAATGATGTTTCGGGATTTGGTGTTTGCCTTGCTGGGGTTTGGTCTTGCTTTGGTCTTTGAATTAATTTCATTTTATGGGTGTGTATGATGTATGCATGTGTAGTGTGAATGCATGTGTATGTTCATGTGTGTGAGTGCAAGCTCAGGCATTTGTGTGTTTGTGGAGGCTGGAGGATAATCCTGGGTGTCATTCCTGCCTTGCTTTCCACATTATTAAGACAAAATATCTAGTTTGCTGTTATTCTAGCTGGCTAGCCTCTGAGCTTTGGGACACTCTCCAGCCTCCAACTTACATTCTGCAATAGGCTTGCTGAAATTGTAGATGTGCTTTATATGAGTCCAAGGGATCCAAACTCTGGTCCTCGTGCATTTTCCTCGAGTTTTATCCACTGAGACACATGTCCCAAGCCCCGACATGTGTAATGAAATCTTGCTATGATTTCATTACTCCCTTTTGGAATAAGAATATTCACTTTGTGTTATTGTATGCTAGAAGTATGTAATTTGTTTTGTGTGTGTGTGTGTGTGTGTGTGTGTGTGTGTGTGTGTGTGTGTGTGTGTGTGTAAGTGTTGTTAGTTAAAGGGATTGCCTGGATCTCAGAAAAGACTCTGAACTTGTACTTTTAAACTGTTTTAGAATTATTAAAGACTTTGGGGGCTTTTAAGGTTGAGCTGACTGCATTTTGCATTGTGAGGTGGCTATGAGCCAATGGGAACAGGGTTTTAAGCAGGTTACATGTGAGTGTCATTTTGGCAAGAGGTTCTCGTCATCTGATGGTTCTGATGGCTGATATTGCAAACTTGAGAGGTTCTAATGCCACACCTAGCACTGCTCCAGACAGAGAAATCTTAGCACCTTGGAAGCTCAGTGTGCTTATTATATGTAGTTGAACAGAGAGACAGGGTTACTACACACGGCTAAAGAAGAAGGTGGGGTTAGCACACACAGATAAACAAGAAGGTGGGGTTAGTACATACACACAAACAAGGAGGGGGGTTATTACAAACAGCTAAATGAGGAAGAGGGATTATTACAGGTTGTTACATACAGCTAAACGAGGAGGAGGAGTTATTACATACAGATAAACAAGGAGGTGGGCTTATGATGTAAAGCTGGATTGAGGAGACAGGTCTAGCTAATCAGGGTAGGACTAGTCTCTGTAGGGGAGCAGCCTACAGTCCATAAACATGGGCAGGAAACGCTATGGTGGATGTTTTCTGTTTACACTATCAACATCTACACATGGGCCGAAAGAAAAGGCTTTGCCATTTCCTCTGGATCTGAAGGTTCAGGTCCTTGACATGGCCATACCCATGTCAACACCACACATTCATTCACTCAAGGCCTTACATTCTAAGGACATCCTCTCTGCTCCCCCACAATCTAGAACTACCTAGAGAACAAACCTTGGAGCACATTGGTGAGGGAGGTATTTGGTTGGGTTGACTGAGGTGGGATGACCCATCCTAAATGTTGACAGCAGCATTGCATGTGCTTGGGGCCCACACCGAATAAAAAGGAGAAAGTGAACTGAGCACTGACATTTCCTCTGCTTCATGACTGTGGCAGTAACGTGACCACCTGTCTCACTCTCCTGCTGCCACAGCTGTCTCACTCTCTGGCTGACACTCTTTCCCCACCAGCTTGGACAGAACCCTCAAAATGTGAAATAAACCTTTTGTTCTCTTGAGTTTCATTTTAAGAATACATTGTTACAACAATGAAGAAAGTAGCCAATATAGCATCCTTGTGTGTTTGCTAATTCTATGCCAACTTGACACAAGCTAAAGTCATCAGAGAGAGCTCCTCAACACAGAAAATGCTGCCATAAGATCAGGCTGAAGGCAAGCCTGTAAGGCATTTTCTTAATTAGTGATTAATGGGGAAAGACCCAGACCATTGTGGGTGGTGCCATCCATGGGCTGGTAGTCCTGGTTTCTACAAGAAAGCAGGTTGAACAAGCCACAGAGAGCAAGCCACCCCTCCATGGTCTCTGCATCAGTTTCTGCCTCCAGGTTCCTGGCCTGCTTGAGTTCCTGTCCTCACTGCTTTTGATGATGAACTGGGAGTGAAATAAACCCTTTATTTCATAAGTTGCTTTTGGTCATGGTGTTTTATCATAGCAATAGTAACCCTAACTGAGATACCTTGCCAAGGCCTAGGTAAGCCAATCCTTCCATTAGGAAAAGAAGATAGAAGAGGATTAAGGAAAACCACAGGAGAAACAACTGAGGAAGGAGATGCCGCAGGAAGTGAATGTGTGTGTGGCAGCTAGTGAGCTGCAAGGCATGATGGGAGGTAGACAGACTGACTATGTCAATGGAGACTCAACCAGTGGGTTTAGATGCAACCCTGGTGTTAAGAGGATCTGCAAACCCCCCTCTTTCTTTTAACTGTGGCAAAATGCAAGTTATGTAAGGTTTGCCATTTTAACCATATTTTACTCTATGGTTCAGCACCCTCCTTTCACACCATCTGTCTCCTGAGTGTTCCTGTCAGCTCACACTGAAACTCTTCCCCTCCTCCGTGCCTGTCTTCACCCTCTCCAAGCTCCCCCCTCCTAAGCTTATTGCCCTGTGTGGGATGGGGATGACTTGTACTTTCTGTATGGACTTGACCTTGGACAAAAAAAAAAAAAAAACGAGGACAATAATAACAGCAGATGCTCGTTGAGCTCTGATTAGTGAGCTCACCCAAGAGCTCTGCACAGTCTGTCTTATGTGAATTTGGGCTCATAGTGTGCACAAGTGCCCAAAACTGAGGTTCATCGTGACTGGGAATGTCCACATCTGAGTCCACATCTGAGAACCTTCCCAAAGCCCAGGGCAGAGGGGATCTCGGTCAGCCTAGAAGTTGGAGTGGTCTGCTGGGTGACAACAAGAACCATATTTCAAGTCCTGATGACTAGTTTGATCTTTTCCTATGTAGCTTTTGACATCACCATGACTCCCTCATAAGACAACAGCAATAGAAAGCCAGCAAATATGGAGGAAACTATGGTGCCCATTTTGAGATTCAAAAGAACATGAACCCCAGGTGTCCATATGAAGATGTCAAAGTCACATTAAAGAAAAGCTTGGAGAATGGATAATTCTGCTGTACCCTCTTTGAGAAACACACCCTGCTAGGGGATAACTGCAGAGAGATAATATATGTACTTGGTGAAGTTTTCCTGTTTCCCTTTGCAGAATCTCTCCTCACCCCTTTCTTCAAAAGTAGATCTGTGCACAGGGAGAAAGACAAACAGCTGACCTCACACATGCCTCAAAAAGAAATGCCTAAGTACCACTGCTTTGCAAGCATGCGGCCTTTTTAACTACGGCAGTCCAAACCCTGTGACAAAGAAACTATTTTCTCTCTTTCCTACAGGATGCTGATTTCCTGAATCTTGATCAAAGTGTAAAAACTAAAAGAAGAACACTAGGTCCCAATCCCTGTCAACAAATTCCTTTCAGCCAAGAACACCCAGCTTCCACTTGGTTCACCTCTGTGGGAATTTGGGCAAGCTAAAAGAGACCCTGTATTTTAACTCAGGATCTTCAGCACATCCAACTAGAATGAATGTCATGCTTTTAGAGAGGGGAGGTATTTCATTAAAGGCATGCACTGTGAAGGGGGTAACATAAAATGGACCTTCTGTTTATTCTAAATATCTCAGTCTAAATAGAATGCTAGATGTTAAATGTGTTTGTTTACCAATACTTTTTAAGGAATTAGAATTTTCACTGGTCCTATCTCTTTAATTTGAGGTGAAGCCAGGATGGTGAAATGAACTGAAAACAGGGATTCACTGTCCTCAGTCCAAACGGAGGGGGGAAATTCATATAATCACCCAAAAAAGCATTTGATTATTTTTCTTTAAGTGCAAATAATATTTTTGGCTGGTAGGGCCTTAAGGATAGGCTTTTGCCTTTAGCAAATAAAATGCAGTTCAAGACTCAAGCCAGACTCACCACCAATTTAGACTCTTTTAAAAATTCTTTTGACTTGTTTGAGCCCTTCCAGGCCATTGAAACTGGTCTGGAACCTTTGGGTAACATCTGGAAGAAATGATATTGGCCAATGCCAAAAACAACGTTTAAATATCCATCGTCCAGCCGAAGGTCTGGGAGGGAGATGCTCTGTAGAAAGGGAGGAAAGATCAGTCCCTCTTATTGGCTTGGAGAACAGCCTGCCTCTAATGCATCCTGCGATGACTGATGTCATGTAGCCGGGAGGTATGCTTCTCTAGCCAGCCTGGGCTCTGCCATCCCTGACCAATGTGAGCCTCTGGAGACACACGAAAGAGCCCCACTTTCTGGAGTTTCAGCTTTTCTATGGTGCTGTGACTAGAATCCAGGCCCTTGCCCAAATGAGCCTATAGGTTCTTCTATTTGGTTAGATTCCTAGCCAGAGAACACATCCGCTTTTGACAGGTTCTGTGGTGATCTGGCAGCCCTTAGCTTTTCTGGAACTTCTGAAAGGGCAATGCACCATTTAGTTCAGCTGTTGAAGCCCAGAAGGAGGAAGAGAGCCCAGAAAAATCTGACATTCAGGAAAGAAAGCAGACTGAACATGTAGTGTGCTTGGTTTTAGCAGCCTTGTCCCCAGTGTCCTTAGCTGTCTTTCAGTTTGTGTTTGAGTACCTTCCCAGACAAGTAAGTCACAGCTCCCTAAACTCTAGTTCCATTAGAAGTCTTTGCTGGGCAACTCTTCCCAATGTTGACATAGAACACTAAAATATGAAAGAAAGGACTGTCCTGTGTATGCTGTGTCCCTCCTTAATCCCTATAGGTCCCTGTAAAAGAAATCTGAGGGTGAAACAGAAAGTGAGTCTCTGTCTTTGAACACATGTATGTCAGTGGTTCCCCCTTCAAGGTGCCAGAGCACATTGAACCAATCTAAAGGACAGCCTTAGATCCAGTGTGCTGTGCAT
This sequence comes from Cricetulus griseus, assembly GCF_003668045.3. NCBI lineage: Eukaryota > Metazoa > Chordata > Mammalia > Rodentia > Cricetidae > Cricetulus > Cricetulus griseus. Next base: position 185,530,759 of record NW_023276807.1, on the reverse strand, counting down.
ATGAGCCTGAAGGGAGTCTGGGCATCTTGTCTATTGGAATTCCTGAGGACCCTACCTCATGACTTGGAGTCAAAGGATTATGGAAGGATTTCTTCCCACAATGTTGTATTACCAAGGGTGGGCAATTGGGATAAAACAGGAGTGGGCTGTGTATTTTCTTGCTCTGCTCACTATTAAACCTTGTTTTTAGTGTTTTGATCATGCAGGGCCTTAGAGGGTACTGTACAGATATTCCGTGTTATAGGAATGGAAGCTACTAGTGATATCCATACAACTCAATTACATTGTGAGAGAATTGATCAAATGCTATGAAAAGAATTGAGTTTGTTGGGTGAGGGAAGGAAACAGGAATTAGAAGTCTGCCTCTGCCACGCTTCTCTGGGTAGCAGAGGATTTGTCCAGATCATTATGAGCTGCTCACGAATACAACAATGCCTATGTCTAGCTGCCCATGGTGCTTCCTGGATACAGAGTGGTCATGGGTAGAGCATGGATAACTCAGTGTGGTCCTAAAAAGAACAAGTATACATGCAGCTATAGAAATGAAAGACCTATTTTAAGGGATGAGCTCACAAGATGATGGAGTCTGGGAAGTCCCAAGACCTATAGTTGGCAAGCTGAAGGCCCAGAGGAGCCAAGGATATAGCCTCAGCCCCCAAGTTAGCAGACTGAGGGTCTAGGAAGAGCTTGGTATACAAAATTAAGTTTTATTGTTCTTATTAAGTAGAAGACTACTTGTGTTTATATTTGTTCTTCTATTGAGTATGTGCCTATTTGCAAAACACACAGTGACATTTTTCACTATCTCTGTAGATAAGAAAAATAAACATGGGAAGAATAAACAAACTAAAATGGTCTTTCCCAACATGGGTATTATATTACGAAGTGTGTAATGAGGAAGTGGGAGAGAAGTTTAGCAATCAATTGCCCTATGATCTTACACAGTAACCAATTAAACAGAAAATTCCATGGTGTATTAAATTAATCTTCTCAATGATGACTAATTAGCTAAGCACTGCACACACCCATCTCTCATCTCCTAGTCCATAAAACCTCAAAATGACCCTGCTAATTATAATGCAATATTGATAAGGCATGCAGATGTTTTCAATTAATATTTGTAGACTGGGCCAATTTATCATAATGACAGGACAATAGTTTAGGTGCTGCCAGCCACAAGAAATTTTTTAAATACATCATTTCTGGGAAAGACACCAAGTTTCAAAACCCGAGATGTTTGAATTCTGATTTTGAAAGGCAGAGGCTTAACAGTCAGGATACAGCAAATAGAACTTCATTACCAAATGAAACACAGCCAATGGTTTGGTTTTCATCACTCTAGACATAAAGACCTATCTTAGACCAGAATGCCTGCCCCTGCTCTCCTTTTCTAAAATGGCATACACCTTGGAATCTGCTAAGATTTTTAGTATCTGATAGGATTACTAAAGTCCAATGTGAGTTCTCAGCACCCACATAGGGCAGCTCACAACCATCTGTAACTCCACAGGGTCTGATGCTTCTGGTCTCCGGTGACACCTGCACCCTTGTGTACATACCCACACAGAGACATAGCACAGACACACTGACACAAACACACACAATTAAAAATAAAACAAATCTTTAAGAATTCATCATGGTGATTCTATGGGTCAAAATGACCAGTGGTCAAGAGAATCTAGGTTATTCTTTGATCACAAATCATATCTAAATTCTGACAATCTGGCTCAACAAAGGTTTGTTTGTTTCTTGCACTCTTATCTGTCTGTTCAGCAGAGGGCTCTGCTCAGCGAAGTCACTCCAGCATGTAGTCCCTTCCTTCTGTGTATAGGACTTCTTGGAACACTCTTTTCACTTGTCTTAAAACTCAACCACAAACTGTTCTTTCCAAATCTAGAGACAGCATCTCATCCCCTGAAACATGCACTGTATGAAGTGACTACTTTTTCATAGAATACACTGTGCAAGAAATGACAAAGTCACTTCTGACCTTAGATTGCAAAAGGTATTGTAACTTCCTCCTTGTTCTACTTTAGAGAGCTTGTGCTTGTGAAAATCAGCTGCCATGTGGTGCAGACATCTAGATTGTTTATGGAATGATCTCTGCAATATGGAATGGAGCCCTCTTTCTAACAGTGAGGGATTGAGGTCCATGCAATCAACATAGAAGTGAGCCATCAGACATGTAAATCCTCTTGCTTTTGTCAAGACCAATATCTTTAAAAATCGTTTATTCACACAAAATATTTGATTATGTTTCCCATCCCCCAGTACATCCCCCACACACCTCTACTTCCCAATCCACCCAAATTTATGTTCTTTTCCTCTTTCTTTAATAAACAAACAAAAAAGCAAAGAAAAGAACAAAAAACCAAGAAACATACAGAAAACCCACAAAAACAGAAATCAAAATAAACAAGTGAAAGAGCAATAAAACAAAAAAATGCCCAAACAAAGAAAACTGAGACAAAAAGTCTACAAAAATATCATGACGTTCATTCTGTGCTGGACAACTACTCCTGGGTGTGGGGCCTGCCCTGATGTGTAAGACCAACTGTCTTTATAGTAATTCCAGAGAGAGTCAGAGGTAGAAACACCAGCTCAACCACTCTGGATCTCCACACTCAAAATTCACGTAGACAATGGAATATCTAACGTTTGTTGTTATATACACTACTAAATAATCGGTGACATAGCTATTGATAATCAATAAAGGAAGACAGAGTTCTGTGGCTTGGATCTGAGATGTTCCTCCTGAGCGGATGCTTTGAACACTTGGTCCCCAACTGAGGGTTACTGGGGGAGGTTATGGCGATGTTAGGAGACAGGGCCAATCTGGGGGAAGTAGGTCACTGGAGTGGGTCTCTGGGGGTGTGTTTTCTCTACCCCTTCCTGTCTCACTGCCTGCTTCCTGTCTTCAGAGACATGCAGAATCCTTTTAGCAGCTGTTCCATCACATCCCCCTGCCATGGAGTTCTCTGCTCAAGTGAATTTGTTCCAGCACACTTCCCTGCTCTGATAGTCTACTCTAGCACACAGAGCCAAGGGACTGTGGGTCAAACCCTGAGAAGAGGCTGTTAGCCAGAATTGACCAAATAGCTAAGGGCATTGAATCCTCTCATATACTTATCAGAGAGTAGGCCCACACATGAACAGCCACCATGAGACCCAATCACAAAACATTCAAGACATTGAAAATAATTGTGTTCTTAATTGAATATTTAGAATTTTTGATTAAATATATTTTAATGATGTATAAATACCTAGAAATGCTTAATTTATTGTACTAATAACTATGAAACTATAGGAGAAAGGTATGGTCAAAAATGTTGTTTTTTTTATTTGTTTTTCAAGACAGGGTTTCTCTGTGTCTTGGTACTCACTTTATAGACAAGGCTGGCCTCCAACTCACAGAGATCCACCTGCCTCTGCCTCTTGAGTGCTAGGATTAAAGTGTGCATTACCACCACCTGGTGAAGTGTTGATTGTTAACACATAAAGCCATTATTTTGCAAAATACTAAAATTTATTATATTTTTATTAAGTCCCACATATAAATTCTCACCTTATAGGAAGTCCCTAGTGCTTGAAAGGGGGTTGTCAGCCTACTCAGAGGTAGATGGATAAGAGTTCACGAAGAACATGGTGTTTTTCTAAAAGGCAGGAGCAGACCTGACTTCTTAGAATGTTTCTAAGTAAATCAGAAGCACACCTGGCAGAGAAGTGAGCCACACGATTCACCAAGAAGCAGGCCACTGCAAACCTCTCAGGTCTTCCCGGGGAGGGGCTTTCTATCCACAGTGTAGCTGTAGCAGGACATAGTCAAAGATGACTTTTCTTTTCCTTTTTGTGGTGCTTAAAGGGAACCCAGGCACTTATTACTACAAGACACTCTTACACCGAACTGCATCCCCAGTCCCTTTAAGACAATTTTGTCCCTGAGCCATATGATATATTAGTTTATAGCTAAAATGATACCCAGAAGGTATCATCCTCTTCAGAAATATGAAGAAATATGTATGTCTCATTTCCCCACTGCCCCTCTTGTGCCAAGAAACTTAGATAACACAGATGTAAATGATGAAAATCCAAGTAGGGGGAAGAACTCTACTGAATCATCCATGACTCAGAAGGATGTCGTGGACTGAACAATGCTCAAAGAGATTTTTGTTGTTGTTGTTGTTTTCATTTTTACTAGGGTTTTTTTTTTGAGATTTTTTTTTCAAGACAGGGTTTCTCTGTATTACTTTGAAGCCTGTCCTGGTACTCGCTCTGTAGACCAAGCTGGCCTCGAACTCACAGAGATCTGCCTGCCTCTGCCTCTCGAGTGCTGGGATGAACAGTGTGCTCCACCAACACCCGGCTTTCTTGAGAATTTTTGTACAAGACATTTTGATTGTATCCAACCACCGCCCTCCAAGATACAGTCCTTCTTCCCCACTCACTCAACTTTGTGTCTAAAAAAAAAGGAACTATCAAGTATGATTTGTGTTGCCCATATACTCTTGGATGTGTGGCCTTCACTGGAGCAGGGTCAACCTACCAGAGGCCAAATCCTTAAAGAAAACTCCCTCTCCCTCTCCCTCTCCCTCTCCCTCTCCCTCTCCCTCTCCCTCTCCCTCTCCCTCTCCCTCTCCCTCTCCCTCTCCCAGCAGCTTTCAATAGCTACTTTGCTAAGGGCAGGGCTTTATTTCCACCTCCTTTCCACCATGTTGGGGTTTTGTCTGGCTTGAGCTTCGCAGATATTGTGCACGCTGTCACAACCACTGTGTGTTAACATGCACAACTGTCCTGCTGTGCTCCAAAATTGGTTTCCTTGTAGTCATCCGCCAACTCTAACAATATTTGTGACCCCTCATCCACAATGTTCCCTGAATATTTAGAGAAGGAGATGTGATACGATGTTTCATTTGGGGCTGAGTGTTTTTCTAAGAGAGCTTTAAAAAAGAAATGCGTATGTTACCAAGAGCCTCTAGCTTGCAGAAAAGACCACTATGTCCTTTGACTGCTTTTTGTTTGGTTGCTTTTTGTTTTGTTTTGTTTTTTTCAGTTCCCTTCAGAACCAGTAGACAGAGGATTCAAAGGCTTCATCTTCCTTCTTAATTGTGTATGTATAGAGGACCAAGGGCTTAGGACTTGTGTTTTGTAGGCAAGCCTGGCCATTGTGGTTCTATCTGTCTGTCTATTTATCTATCTATCATATATATACATATATATATATATATATATATATATGTATATATATAATCTATCAACTATATACCTATAATCTATTTATTGATCTACCATCTCTCATCTATTATCTATCATCTATCTACCATTTATCTGTCTATCTCTGTGTGTATAAATGCTGCATGTACCTGTGTGTCCATCTATCTGTCTGTTCCCTGAGCCTGAGTACTTGTATGTGTCCCAACTTCTTTGCCTTCCAATGATGGTGTTAGGTGAGTCTTTCCTTCACTGCCAGTTGTATTCATTGCAGGATGGAGGGATCCTAAGTCATTTTGATTCAGAGATCAAAATGAATCTTTGATTTCATGGCAGCATAGATCAAAGAGGCCTGTCTCCTGTCAGTCTTGGGATGCATGTCCAATCATTTATAAAGCCTTTTCATCTAATTTTGCTCAAAACTATTAGGCACAAGCTTGGAAAGAAAGGGGGTTAAGTTTTAGGTCTCAGCTCCCAACAACTGGGCATGAACTATAACACCAGACTTATGACATGGCTTCTGGGAAAGATAATGGCACTGTAAGTAACATCGTTTGAATTATCTAGTATTAAATATTGTCACAACCTTTCATTTGGCAATGTTCAAGCCATAGGATAATGGCACTCATTTCTGACAACCATATTAAAAGCAAGTGACAAAAGTGAGGTGATCAAGACAGTGAGTGGAAGGACATGTCACCTGGCAGGTGGTAGAGGAAACTACTAAAATTCTGTAACCTATGGAACTGTGGGTGGAATGGAGACACACTGATAGCCTTAGACATGGGAAATGAGTGTGGACAGAGCAAGTTCCACTCAAGGAAAGAAAACTAAACCTTGGCACTTGCCAGGAAAGTAGTCAGGTTCTAACCAAGGAGGAATGTTGCTATCAAGGTGTCACAGTAAGGTGCTGAGGCTCTTTCATCAAAGTTGCTGAAGAAAGGATGGGGACATATTTGTTAGGACTGATGCAAAGGAGTGTGACTTGGGACAAACTGAGCTAGTGACCTTTGTATTCCTTCCTCACTAAGATCCCATAGTCCTAGATCTGGCTAACACAAAGGTAAAGTGGATGCGAGACTTCCCTGTTAAGGGAGCTTGGCTTCCTGTGGTTGAAAGTTAATGCTCACACGTTATTCTTTTGTTTAAATTAGAAATAAAGAAGAGCGGGCAAAAGAAGAAACAGGAGACTAAGAGACATATCAACCAGTTTATTATAGGCCCGGCAGAGTAGGGAGACTAAAAGAGAAGGGGAACAGGGTTAATGGCTGACCACCATGGCCGGTTGCCATAGAGAGACAGAGAGAGTATAAGAGAAGAGGAGAGGAGAAGAGAAGAGTAGAGGAGGAGAGAGCATAGGTGGGAGAACAGAAGAGAAGAGAAGAGGAGAGAGAAGAGAAGAGGAGAAGAGAAGAGAAAGAGAAGAGAGAAAAGAGAAGAGAAGAGAAGAGAAGAGAAGAGAAGAGAAGAGAAGAGAAGAGAAGAGAAGAGAGCATAAGTGGACAGGGGTCTGTCTTTTAAAGGGGTCCTCTACACTTGCATGTAGACTTAGTTCCCATGGAACCCTGGGCTGACCAGGGTACTGCCTGAGTGGATTCCGCCAGATAACAGAGGCAGGCCAGCATAATGCCTGAACCTTTCACACATAACTCATCCTTCTCAGCCCTCAGTTATGGAGAAGGTCGTATGCCCTAGTGCTTGGAGTAAGCGGCGGGCAGCTAAGCAGTTGGAAATGGGAACAGAAATAAGGTGTTGTTTCTGGGCCAAAGTCATTAGCTACAGATGCTTGGTCTCCTGGCATACTCTTCATCTGAATGCAAGTAGGAGATGGCTTAATGGTGAGGTAGAAAGGCCCAAAGGAGAAAGCTAAGACTAAATATGGAGGCGGGCAGCTTTGAACAAGCTCCCACATCTGCAGCTGACCTCATGGAAGCAAGACAAAACCACTGAGATTTTGAGGCAATTTATTATCAAGGCAAAATGTAGCCTTATCTGACTTTCCAACAGGGGGTGAGCATGCTTCCTGTTGGACTGGTGAAGGTGGAGACAGGTAGGTGATAGAAAGCTCTGCCAGAGCTGTCAACGTCACAGAGCTGTGGAACATGGCATATGAGGACCCTCACTGTTCAATGCCCTTGACAGTTTTGCTCCGGAGTAGCTATGGATAGTGAGGTAAAATTCGGTCAGGCCACTACTTTAGAAAGATCAAAGACAACACTTGTGAGAAACCCCACACCTAGTGTCTGTAAGCAAAATTCCATCTGGGGCTACATCATCTCTCGATTTTACATTTATTTATTTGTTCAGTATGGTGTGATGGTCTGTGCCTGTGTATGCATGCACAGGCATGTGAGTGGAAGACATGGAATCCTGGGATTAAATCCAGGTAGTCAGGGTTAGCAGCAAGTGCCTTTCTTTACCCACTGGGCCAACTTACTGGTTCTTCTGATGTAAAGAAACCTATTTCTTCCAAAGAATCTGAAAGAGCTCTACTTCCTGGTTGTAGAAGCTGAGGCCCTGAACACCATCTCTTTTCACAATGCTCCAGCATAGGAGACTGCACAATGAACATATTTCTTCTAAAGGGAGTTGAGTAGCCTCACCCCCCTACCCAGTGTCAACAGCCCAGGCTGGAAGGGGACAGCAGGGCTCCTCACAGAAGCTCAGTTTACAGCCAGGCTCCCACGGGCCCCCAAGACAGCTTTGATCAGTGTGAAGTTTCCACAAACACAGAGGGAGACGGGGGCTAGGTTTTAACACTGATCCACACATGTGAGAAAGGAGGCCTCCATGGTTTTCAGCAGAAACAAAAACCTTAAGCTCTCCTACCTCAAACAGCTGTTAGCTTTCTCCATAGGTTTAAGTAACTATATGTTTGTTTTCATTTTATTACATTTCATCGCATAATGAAGATTTGATGATAAAAGTCACTTGCGGTTTTCAAATCCGAGATCTTTTGCTTTCTACTTCCTGTGTAGCTTTGGGCAAGTTACCCAGCCACTCTGTGCCTCCAGTAGCCTTTCATCAGTTTGGTATCTCAAACTGCTGCCTCAGCAGCCAAAATAACTCATAACAGAATCAAAGGAAAACGAAAGCAGGACTTACCAGAATTTGGGGGACACAGATAAGGCAGTTCTAAGGGAAGAGTTACAGCTATGAGTGCTTGTTTAAAAAGATCAGAATATCTCAAATGAAATTTTCCCTTACATGTGAAAGCTAGCTTTAAAGCGTGTGTGTGTGTGGGGGGGGGTCATAGAACTAGAAAGGAGGTCATGACAAAGGAAGAAGAGATCTTGGCCAGAGGGAGACAAAAAGAGGATAATGGAATGTGGATAATGAGATAGCAGAAGCTAGGACTGAGGGGAGGGGAGGGGAAGGGGGGAAGGGAGGAGAGGGGAGGGAGGGGAAGGGAAGGGAAGGGAGGGGAAGGGAGGGGAAGAAGGGAAGGGAAGGGAAGGGAAGGGAAGGGGATGGAAGGGAAGGGGATGGAAGGGAAGGGAAGGGAGGGGAGGGGAAGGGAAGAGAGCCATTCAGAAGGGGGAAGTGATACAGGGAAGCACAGTGGTGAGCACAACAACTGACAACAAAGTCTAATGCTATGTAACCACAGAAACGACAAAATAACATCCATTACTTTATACCCTAACCTAAAAACTACTTTAAAAAGAAAAATACATGAAATAAAAGAAGAAAAAATAAACTCAAAAAGAAAAAAACTACCATGCCATTAAAGAAATGTACATTATCTTATCAATGGGACAAGAATTTTGACTATCAAACAGCAGACATTTTAAAGGAACAAGGCTGATGTTAAGCTGTGAGCAAGTCACTTGCCTTACCAAGCAAGGAGCATGAGACTGAGCCCGCGCTGAGCCCTCTGAAGGGTACTCTACCGATCTTAGACTAGCATGCATTGTGTGGACACAGCCCTTCTACTCCTGAGTGTTGCATCAGGAGTTCAGGGGGCACACATAATGTGTGCTATTTATAGTAGACAGGTGACATGTGTTCTGGAGTAAAGAACCATGCATCTAGGGAGAACCATGCATCCAGCAGCATAATCCAATGGGTTTCAATATGCTTCACGGCCGTAATTCATTAGGTCCAGTCCTACAGGATCCCAGATGGGTGAATCTGTGTCATACAATTGTGAATATCCATGTTCAAGTGTTAGGAATGGTGCATAGTCACTGTAATAGTCACTACCATAGACTTAGAACATTTTTCTTTTGTAGAAGGGCTGGAGAGTTGGCTCAGCAGTTAAGATCACTCACTGCTCTTGCAGAGGACCCAAGTTCAGTTCCCAGCACCCACATGGTGGCTCACAACCATCTGTAACTCTGGTTCCAGGAGAACTAATGCCATATTCTGGCCTCTGGGGGCAGCTGCACACATGTGGCACATATACTTATAAGCATACAAATGCATAAAAAGAAAATTGAATAAATAATTTTTATTTATTAACCTTTAGAATTGTTATGTGTTTTCTGTACAGACAACATTCAGAATGCTGTTAATCACAAAACAAAACAAAAACAAGAACACAGCACATTCCATGTTAGGGGTGAAGAAAGGCGAAAAGGATGTCTCCAACCCACAGCCCTGTTTGTGCAGAAAGCAAAGAGCCCGTACTTGGTTGGAGCAGAGCTGCTCCTGTGAAGGAAGGCTACCAAGCTGACCAGCTAATGGAGTACCCCACTAACACCAGATCCAAAGCTTCCATCTGAAGCCCGGGGTGTCACTCTGGAAGGCCTTCACTCACAGTTAACTGTGTCTGGGTAATGATCCAGTGTAGGCGAGACTCATTCATTTACTAGAGGTACTTTTTAGTAACTGGTTTATCTTGGAGGGGTCCACAGGAAGTCCCATTAAGTTAAAGTGAGACATCCTCTTCAAAACTTTACCAGGGCTTTTATAACTAGGGTGAGGATTTGGTAATACCATTTTAGATTTCCTAGCAGAGAACTTTTGCCATAACAACAACAACAACAACAACAAAAGTCTTGGGCCTTAAATATATATTTGCCTGTTGATGAAGTAAACCTCAATCTATATTTTAATTCATCAATTCTCCAAATATCCCTTTAATTTGATTTTTGTCAGATAGTACATTAAGAGATAGAGACACAATGGTGTTAGATAATGAATTGTGTCCCCTCAAAATTTTTATGTTAACATCTGCTATAGTTTAGATGTCGGATTTCTTATCTTGGTCCCCACGGTGGTACCTCTGGGAGGGGCTGGAACCTGCAGCTGATGGGACCAGCAGAAAGTGTGTGGGCATTGTGATGTGCCCTGAAAAGACACTGGGACTCTCCTCCCTTTGTCTCTGAACACAAGGTGAGTGGTTCTCCTGGGCTTGCACATCCAGCATTGTGTACTACCTCACCATAGGCCCAGACCTGACCAATCATGGGCCAAAACTTCCCAAACTGTGAAGCAAGACACCTTTCCTTTTTATAGGTGAATTACCTTATAATCTCAAGTATTGGTTACGATAATGAAAAATGAACATAACATTTGAATCCACAGTGGCCCAGAATGTGGCTAGTAACACTGGCTTCTGTCTAAAAGGCTCTTGTCCTTCAGCAAATAAGATAAGCTGGACCTTTGAGAACAATACTGTTATGCCCACCTAAATCAGGCAGGGACTAGTGCCAATGCCATCCTACAGCCCTGTCTTTCCTTACAATGCTCTCAGCTGCTTAACTTGGCTTGTTGCTCTGCCCTTGCACTGCCCAGGATCCAGCTTTTATGGCATTTCTTCTGTTCTTTGCCTTATATTGTGTTGAGTGGCTCTTCTACTTTGGTTCTTGATGCTGTGTCAAACATGGTTCTCACACATTTTCATCCTGTGTCTTCTCTCTCCTTTCTGGAAGAAGGCTGGACCCTATGGTCCTAGAGCTGGGTCACCAGTGCAGCTAACATTCCTTGGCTAGGGCAGTCCAAACCCATATGTGGGCTTAGCTCCATCATCAAGAGGATAAGATCTGTATCCCTGGTCAATGCCTGCTGAGCCTCTTAGATAAGCACTGAAATGGATCTTCACTGTGTTGGCCCTGGTCACAGTTTACAAAACTGTGTGTTGGCGCCATTACAAAGCTATGAAATTACTATAGTGGGTCATAGCCAGAGGTAATTTTTAGGAAGCAGAAAATATTAGTAAAGATCAACTGATATGAATGTGGCTTAAGTTTTTAAACGTTCATTTCCATTATTTTTACACTGGATTTTGACATTGTTATAATTGTATTTCTAAATTCATGTATTGAACCAAACAACAAGTGCCTCATAAAATGACTATATTTAAAGTTGGGGATAATGACCTGAAAGAGATGACTAAAGTTGAAAAATTATTATGAGGTGTAGTGATTGACTTGAGTTGTCAACTTGACTTGCCTGAGGTGTAATAGAAAACTGGCCATAAACATACCATTATCTGTGTATGCAAAGGTATCACCAAAGATGACTGACATGCAGGTCAGGGAATTGAGAGGGAGAGAAGGACCCTAAATGTCAATGGCACTATAAATAGGCTCTGGCCTGAGCAACCAACAATGGGGAGGGGAAAGTGCCCCTTCTCATGCTCTTGACCCTTCATTCAGCAGGTGCATTTGAAATGCTTCTGCTGTCACATGTGGACACATAATTCCTGATTCCGTAGACTTGAACCAGTGGCTTTCCTAGAGATATCAGGCCATTAGCCAGGAGTGAAGCTTTAACATGGGTCTTCCTTGTTTTGAGGTTTCTAGTTTCTTAAAGGAAGTAGCTACTGGTTTCCTACATCTTCATCCTGCAGATGTCTACTGTTGGTGAATATCCAGCCCGTGATTGAGCAAGCCAATCAGATAAATCCTCTCTCATAATTGCATATATTCCTTTGACTCTGAAGAACCCTGACTAATTTGGTTTGGTAGATCCTAGTCTTATATGACTAATACCCTAAAAAAAAAAAAAAAAAAAAAAAAAAAAAAAAAAAAAAAAAAAAAAAAAACAGAATAGGACAAAAACACACACGGGGAAGTGTAACAGGCTTTCTTTAAGGCTACAAACCAGCTTCCAAAGAAAGATACAGAGACTTAATATTAGTTATGAGTGCTCAGTTTCTCTTCATCTACGTTTTGCCTTGGGACTTTTTAACTTCCTTTAATTCTCTATGTCCTGGTTGGCTGGTGGTTGCCTGGATGGTTGGCCACAGGCATCTTCCTCACTTTTCCCTGGTTCTCTTCTCCCCCTCCCCACCCCAGCTTAAATTCCTCCTCCTACTTATTCTTTCTGCTCATCAGCCTCACCTAACCCTCTTCTGCTGAGCTATTGGCCATTCAGCTTTTTATTATACCAAGCAGGTGTCTTAGGCAGGCCAGGTAAAACAGCAACACTTCTTTACATAATTAAACAAATACAGCATAAACAAATGTAACACATATTTACATAGTTAAAGTAATATTCCACTACAGAAAGGGCCAGAAAAGACACAGGAAGAAGACTATCTTCAGGCCAAAGATCCAAGCCTTGGAAGAAATCAGCCCTGCTGACATCTTACTCACAGATTCTTAGTTTCAAAAATTGAGAGAAAATTAATTTCTGCTGTTTCAGGAACCCAGTTGATGGCAGCCCCAGAAAGCTCACACAGACATTTGATGTAGTTTTCATAGTGTAGACTCAAATGAGTTAGGTAAGTCACTGGCTTAGAGTCTCTCTAAGGGCTTTTAAAGTTTAAATCTCATTAAAGGTCGAAAGAATCAATTCCTGTTCTTCAGTTTGCAAGCGACACTCCCCTTGGGTCTACAAAATGTATCAGCTTTCCCAATGAGCAGGTCCAATGCAACACTCACACTGAATGGGATTCTGAGCAGCTATGGCTTTTCATCTTCATGAAGGCAGAACAACACAGGCATGTGGGAGACAGCCTCGGGAGTCCAGAAATCAGGCAGAACATTGCAGCAAAAGGGCTGGAGCTGGGCACTGAAATGCCCTGGCTTCTCTAACACAGAGTCCCTTGTGTGATGAGATAGCACAAGTGTGGAGTAGGTGTTCCTGGATCTCATTCCAGTCTTTCCATCAGTCAGACCCTGAGACCATCCCAACATAAATGAGGGCAAGTCCTGTTCCTGGCTGGGGCAACAGCACACTCGTCACACAATGAGCCAAAGGTGAGTCTGTAAGTTTTATTCCCAGAGCACCATTTAGTGACGACCTCATCTTGGCAGGTCTATTTCAAGTGGTGAAGAGTCTTGCTCAGTCATTATACAACCTCTGAAGCCTGCTGGTAAAGACTTTTCTGTCTCCAAAAAAAAAATCTCCAAATGATGCTTAACTTGACCCTGGCATAATTCATCTTCTGCAAATAAGTGAAAAGGAGCTAATGCCAAGGCCCTGGCACATCCACAGAGCAGGCTTGGAACAGGAGATGGCCATGACCTCAGTCCTTGGCAGAGAGTTACAGGCTAAAAGGGAGCCAGAAAAGAGGATGCCTGGCAAGGGTATTTCCTTTTGGCTGGGCCCAGGAGACTAAAGCTCCACCATCATTCCATGTAGAATGTTGATTGTAAGTCACTTGAAATGGCCACATCATCTTCTCCGAGTGTCCTTGAGATTTCATTTTACAAAGAGCATCTTACTGGCACACGGTCATCAGGTTGCTGTCTATCTATCCTATCAGGTTAGCATATCTATCCTAACACTTAAATATGAGAGTAACATCTCTCAAGTCTCTCATCTATCATTAGCTCAAGAGAAACCAAAAGCCTTTAGGCGTAGTTCAACTTGGGATACTACTTGAAGCTTATTTCTAAGATTAGAACTACACCGTATCTATTAATAAATAAGAAAGAATGCTATGTTTCTCTGGGCACAGGCTCTCTTTCTGTGGTGCATCTCTCATTCATTCAGGTGTCTAAACACCTGAGCCTTGGTTTGGGGAGATGAAGGTTGGAATCTACCACAAAATGGGAACATTTTGTTCAACATCTTTAGATTCTTACTGATCTTTATAACAACCCAGTGCCATAATTAACAATTAAAGCTCCTGCTTTGCAGATAGAGAGACTGAGTCCTAGAAGTCAAATCACTTGCCCCAGGATTCCAAGCATATGGAGACTCCAGAAAATCTTATCTGTTAGTCAGGACCTATGAGCCTAATGCTTTCCATGTAGCAAACGCTAGAAAGATGGAATCATGTCCAAAGGAGACATAATACTGTGGAGAGGGACTACAATCATGACTTTGAAGATGCTAAAAAAGCTACATATTCTTCTCCAAGGCAAAGGGGACAGTCTCAACAACAGGCCTGGACAATCCCAGGTTCATAAACACCTGAACTGTAGTGAGTTCTCTGCTTAGATTTTGGAGGTGGTCTACTCAGGAGGCCAAGTCACAGGCTGAAAAGCTTAAGAAGAGATGTGGCCTATGACTTACTAACTGTGTTACCCAAAATATGTCTGTGGGACTCTCAGCTCCTTCCTCATCCAGAACATGAAAGTAACACCCTGAATCTCCTACTACATTTGAGGGGTTCACCCTATGTTGGGCAACTCCTCTTCATCACCCTACCCATGAAGAAGGCATGTGTGCCAGGCTGTTTCCTCCCTCCCAGCAGCCAGAGGTGTTGAAGCCACATGGAAAATGTAGATTTCACCACAGAGCTTTCCTTGTTTGAATGAACTGAATCTTTATTTTTCTTTTACAAGCAAAGAGCTTTTCATTAATTTGTGCCAGGCCATATAATACATTCTGCAGTGTTCTTGTTTCATTTAATTTTCTGGATTTCCAAGAAAGTTTCATAATTTGGTGTGGTGAAGGATCTCATGGAAAGAAGAAAAGTGAGAAGTCATTTCTTTGCAGTTAAACTTCAGTTTCAGGATGCATACAGCTGGATGTGTGTGGGGATTTCCTTAGAGGTCTGCATCAAGACTCTTTCTAGACAATGTGATGCTGGCAAGAACTGCACTCAGAAGTTCAATGATATAATAAACACTTATTTATTTTACTGTGGATCATTAATCACCAGTTAAAGCCTTGGATGGTAGGAGAGAAACAGTCACTACACCTCCCTAGAAACGTGGAGCCAGAAAGTCAAGCTCATGCATTTAGAAGTCTCCTAGAGCAAGAGAGAAGAATCCTGCAGACCCAGGCCATTGGAAAGGAGGGAGTGAGGTCAAAAGAAAGCCATGAGATCATGCTAGAGGGTGGGAGCACTGAGAGCCTTGACTGCCCATCCCAACATCGGTTTCACAAAGCCCTTTCTCTATGATGGAACACATGCAGAGAAAATCCTCCACAGACTAGGTAAGTGTAGGGCAGTAAGCCAGGCTTCCCTCTAGCTTTGTGACCTTGATTAAGGGACTACCCACACCTCTGAGAATGTTTCCTCACCCACAAAATGGGGCTAAGAACAGCCCTTACTTTGGGGGAGGTGTTTTAGGAAGCTGATACTTGCTGGGTGTCATATGTGTCACTGTGACTATAACATGGAGGACAGAAGTGCAGTTGATCAAAATTTGAGTTAAATGGGAAAGATACACTGAAGAGGTTAACAGTGTCTAATATGATAACTCTACTTAATAAAATGATACATTCTTGAAGTTTTAGGAAAGGGTTCCAAGGCAGAAAGAACTGGTTTTGCAGTGGTCTGTTTCACCTAATGCACAGGGACAAGTGGTTCTCAGTCCTAGTTCCATATTCAAATCAGGGAATGTTTAGAATGTGCTAAGACCCCAGCTTCATGGCTGGAATTTCTTCAGAATCCCATGTGTGTCTTCAATGTGCAACACATTCAAGATGCCTGAGTTAGGGGCTTCTAGAACTATTGCTCAGATTTACTCAAACTAGGGGAGGCCAGAGCTATCAAAGAGTCTAGGAGACCCAGATCTGAGGCCCCAGCATGGTCTCCCCACAGCCCACCCAGAAGTGAGCTTCTGCTTTTCCTTTTCATGGATTCTGATGACTCTCAGGTATGGATGGCAGCCTGGTACCCCCAAGGCCCAGTTCAAGCATTGCTTCCCACCCTACCCAGTCCCAGTGATTCCTTTTGCTCTGATACCGAAGAGCCCAACCCCATTATAGATCTTCCCTGAGGCCCCTGGGCATGGAGATCCCTGCACCCCTGACCCAGAATGCCATTGGCATGGGAGGTGATCATGAGTGACCTTCAGGTCATTCCTTCCACATGCTCATCACTGGGCTCAAGGCCAGCCCTGGGCAGACTCCACATACAGGCAGGAACGGGGGCTGGTGGCATCTTCTCCTTCATCTCTTCATGAGCCTGACCCCTTCTCTGCTATAGATAGTGAAGGTCTGTTTCCTGAACAGCATTTTGTCACTCCAGGGCTAGTTTTTGCTGTAAGAAGCCAGAGCCACATCTCTGGATACTTGGTGTCCTTTCCAGGCATAGCAACTGTCATTATCAGACAGGGACACAGCTCACATAGGTGTGGAACAGGAGGGGAATCTACCAAGTGTTGCTAAGGATCAGATTCACAGAAGTGAAGGGACATGTCTGTCAGGCCCAGCTGCTCTATGAATGTATACCAGCCCAGGAAGTCTAAAGTACAGCCATTTATTTCTTACAATTCTGGAAGCTGAGCAGTCAGCGGTAGAGTTACTGGATTGAGTTATAATGAGGATTCTTAACTGGTTAGTTTTTGTCAACTGGGAAGATGAAACAATTGAGCAATTGCTTCCATCAGATTGGCTTATGAGCATATCTGTGGTTCTTGATTGATAGTTGATGTCAGAGTGATCATCCCACTGTGGACAGTACCACCTCTGGGAAGATGGTCCTGCATTGTATAGGAAAACAAGCTGAGCAATCCACTAAACAGTGTTCCCCCATGGTCTTTCCTTCAGTTCCTGCCTCTAGGTACCTACCTTGGCTTCCCTTGATGATGGATGAGGACCTGTAAGCCACATAAACTCATCTTTCCCCAAGCTGGTTTTGGATAGTGTTTATCACAGCAACAGAAGCCAAACTAGGACAGACTCTCATCCTAAATAGCAGATGGCTGCCTTGTCATTGTGTCCTAACCTGGCAGAGAGAAGTATAATTTCTCATAAGGATATCAGTTTCATCATGGGTTCTACCCTCATGAACTCATGAACACTGAGTACCTCCCAAACATCTTCCCTAAAAGCCACCACCGCAGGCCTTAGGGATTTAACAAATGCATTTACTATGGAACTTGGGGACATTAAGAGCAATGGGGAGAACCAAGTGACTCAGTGGAACATTGGCATGTTTAGGCGATGAAAGGGGTGTGTCAACAGTACTTTACTGTCAAATCTGACATTCAGGTTCATTGGCATAGGCATGAAATTGCCATGAAGGTTGAAGATGAATGCAGGATTTCTTCATGTGTGTCCCCCTGAGTTATGTGAGGACAGAAGAGTTGGCTTTCATTGGAGGAAGTGAGGACCAGTGAGTGACTTTATCAAGTCCCTTACCAATGTCTTCCTGGATGGTCCAACACTTACTCACCTGTCTCTGTACCGCCATTTACCAGTCAATGGTCATTGAGTGCTGGTAAGTATTGCTCCAGGTACTTCATGAGGAGGAAGGCATGCTGGATTCCACCCAGTGGATTCACAGCACTGAGGATCAGGTAGACAACAATCACACAGGACACAGAGAGGAAGTACTCAAGCCCTGTAGGCAGGCTGCCCAGCACCTTCCACCTGGGTTTCCCTGATGAGAACACGAAAGAAGCACAGGAATAAAGTGGGCAAGGGTCCCTCCTCAACTCACGGTTGCTTTGTTCCCAGCTGGTCACACTCCTAAAGAAGACAGCCACAGAGTTACCAGCTAGAATCTACCTCTCCCTAAACAGACCAGGTAAAATGTGGACGGCTCTTATGGAGGGTTTGTTTAGGGCCCACTTGATGTTGCTATTGGCATCAGTGAGAATGGCAAGGCTATTTCACATATCCATATGATAAAGCATTTTTTGTAGTATAGTATTGCCTTAAAGAAGAAAAACTCAGAGGCTGAGTATTCTGGAGTCTGTCTGAGTCATGGAAGAGACAGGCTCAAAGCAGTTAAGTGACTGTTTTCACACCATATGAATCTTCTGTCATTTTACCCAAGATTCAAGTCCTGCAGCCCAGGCAGGAGACCTCTCAGGGTCTGAGTGCTCTCTTTTTCTAATGCCTTCTTTCTCTGCCTCCCCAAGACCCTCTCAACCAACCTTGGCTTCCTCCCAGGTTCTGACTTGGCCTCTTGCGTTTTGCCCTAGGCCCGGAGCACTGGCTTTTCCATCTTTACTGTGATTCTGTTTTTCCATCTTTACTGTGGAATTAGAGCCAGGGCTGAGGATCAAGCACGGGAGATGAGAAGCAGTGCCCCTGGATGGTGTGGGACAGGCCTGAGAACTACTCCGCTGGCCATCACTGGGAATTCTATTCCAGGTCATTGGCCTGGGGGAAACAGAAGTCAAGAGTGAGCTAATGGCCAGAGCCCCAGTTTTGTGTAGAACTAAGAATTTAGTTTTGTGTAGAAGCTTCAAGCTGTTCTGGCCTTTAGCTGTTGAAACAAAACAGAATCTTGTTTTGCCCAAAGGTATTCACCTTATTAAGACATGTGTATGTGTGTAGGTGTAGGTAAGTATGCATGCATGTAATGAGTTACATGACTACAAAAGAAGATTGTAGGTTGTTTATTATTCCAGGTCCAAGTTGATAGTCTACTGTCTTCAGGTCTTGACCATATCATAATATCTTGGCAACCATAAGATTCAACACAGATAAGGATCCTCAGTAACACTGTCTGGAGATCTCTGATTAAGACATCCAGTCTGGAAGCCACAGCTACAAACACCAATAATGATAGTGGCTGACACTTTAGTGTCACACACTAGTGCCTATATGTGGTCTTTGTCCTGACACCCTGGAAACACTCAAGAGAAACTGATCCATGAGAAACTAAACAATGCCAGTGCTAAGGAAAGGGCTTTAATCTGTAGAACAAGCCCCTATGTCTTCCAGAGGGCCAAGCATGGGAGTTAGAACAGAATTTTCAACTCTAGAAGCCGGCTCTGTTTTGACTTTGTCTTGGCGTGAGGAGAAAATGGACACCATACAAAGAGAATAAGCCTTGAAACATGACTTGCCTCCCCTGAAATGCAGCCCAGGAAATGATGCCCCTTGTTGCCAGCATAAACATTTATTTGTAGCCTTGGCTTTGGGCCACCAGTAATAAAACATAAAACACCCAGAGTCCCAAATCAACAGGCAGAGAGAGCCAGGGACTGTGGTGGGTTCCAGTAGGGCCTGAGGATTCTGTGGACAGTGATTCTTTCTCTTTTCCCAGATTTTCCCAGGTCCCTCTGAGGGGACTAATGTGCATAGTGGAAGCAGGATGGGGACATTTCTAATTTCTCCATGAAGAAAAAGGGACTCAGCTATTGGACAAGTGGCAAAATCCCAGGCATTTCCCCACATCACTGGGTGCTTCAGGAAACTGAGCAGTCACCAGTAAGCAACTTCTACTCCATGAGCTCTGTGCTTAGAATTGCAGTTTGGAAATGTGGAAAGAAGGGCTAGCATCATCAGTTACCCCACATGTGACAAAAGTATTAACACCACTGATGGGGTGACAGCTGCTTTCCTTCTCTAATCAATGGAAGTGAGCCCCAGATCTACAGAGTGGTCTTCATGTGGCTTGTTAGGCTTGTCCTAGTCATCTATTTCTGTGCAATAAGCTGTTCCAATGCAGAGATTTAAAATGTGTATCTTTCTCTTCCATGGTTACATTAATTGACTGGGTTCAGAGGAGTGCTCCTCTTTAATGTAGTATAGGTATGTGAATCCATGGCTGGTTGCATCCCTCCTTTTACCTAGGCTGGACTTCCAAGATGGCATTTTCACCCTCATGCCTGGGGCCAGACTGAGATGGTAGGGAAGACTCAGGCTAGCCAGGAGTTGCTCTCAACACGTGGCACCCTAGGGCTCCCTCACAACATGATTGCTTAAAGAGAGTTGGACTTCTCAGCAGTTGTCAAGCTTAGTGTGGATTAGATGCAGATGTGAGCAATAGAAGCCTGGTTTACTGGGGAGCCATTTCCGGAGACCAACTACTGCAAGCAGAAAGAGAGGGACTGTGATTGAAGGGAATTTGTGAACATTTGTTTCTTGCTGCACTTGTCATATAGAGACGAAAGAAAAACTACTAGGAGGGTTCAGCGGGTATACCACCCTGACTCCAGGCTAGGACTCCTGGAGCCCTGAGGGTTCTGGGTCAGCAGCCATCATGGTTCTGATTTGTTGTTCTAACAACTTTTCCCCCCTTATTTCTGTAAAACTTACTCTTCTGATGCCATAGTGACTTCCCGGGACTGATCTTTGGCTCTGTCTTCTGTATCCCTTTCCTTTCCACCACGGTCACTGCCTCTCTTCCCTCTGGATGTAGACCCTGTGCCTCCCAGAACAACCCTCACCAGACACTGTTCTTTTGCAGCGGATATAAAATGTCACATCCAAGTGAGAGGCCCAGGAGGTAGAAACTGCACCGACACTCATGAATTCAAAAGTCTTGGAATCTTTCGTGGGAGTCTCTCTCTTCGGTCCCTAAGTGCCATGAACTGTTGAATTGAGTTTTATGCTGTCATATATAAATACAATTTATATAACATACAATTTACCCTTTTAAAGTATACAGTGCAGGGGTTCTTAGTGTGTTCCTTCCCCACCCCCCAAAAATTCCTCATTTTGGAGAGATAGTTCTCACATCTCAACATCCAGTCTCACTCCACTTTCTGTTAGGAGCTGCTATCAATTAATCTGAGCAGGCCTGAGAACTTTCAGTTGCAGGAACCCTGATTTTTTTTTTTCTAACTGGGACATGATTCCCAATCCTTTATGTCAAGCCATGGCCTTTCTTTAAACGGGAATTTTGAAAAGATGTGTAATTACTTAGGAGAACAAAGCAGGAGTCCTGGAAACGATAGTACAGGCATGAGCCTCTGCTGAGTCTATCTCTTGAAACCGTTTGGAAACATTAGGAGAAAGAAAAACAGAAAAATGAAAAACACATGTGACAAAACTAGAAAACCGGCTTACACCTTTGAGCCTCGGTAAGTGAAGCAAATTGCACAGCCGCAAGATGGTAAAGGAGCATCATTTCCTGCAGACTGACAAGGCTGGGACACGGAAGATGCTTAGTACTCTGTGAAATATGGTGGGCAGCAAGCAAGCAGAAATACACAGAGGTGAGTCTTTTTAAAATGTGGGTAGCATGGCATAAACCAATGGGGAAAATATGCAGCAAAACTTGCAGAGCACCAGAAGGAGAGGTACCGTGAAATCAGGTAGATAAAGATTTAGGTATAGATCAATTCTGTATACACATAATGATGTTAAGGGCTTACCCTGAGTCTGAAAGAGCTTCTGAGCATATGCAGGCAGACATCAGGAAAGTACACTGATGAGACTCTGTTCACTGTCAACAAGCCAAAGCAAGCCTTCAACAGGCAACTGAGAAAGGAAGGGTAGACTTCCTTCACCTTCCAGTAATGAATAAGAAGAGTTCAGTGTCATTTCTCCACAAAGATGTTAACAGGAGAAAACAAAAGGATGGAAAAGATGAACCTGAAGGATGAGAAAGCACAGCTGGAACATTTTGTCACTCAAATAAATGAAAGCACCCTGTACCTACAATATCAGTACAATTAAATATCATATCTATGAAATAAAGGCTTAAAGAAAAGGTGTGAAGGCTTGGAAAAGAAAATATAAGATAGCCAAGACAAACTTTAAAACATAAACTTGTAGTGATAACATTAAATTGTCACCGAAAGAAATTAAACAAGAGTCATAAAAATAAGACCAGGAGAAGCCCAGCAGGTAGTGCTTACCCAACAAGCATAAAGCCCTGGGTATGATCCCAGCATCCCATAAGCCTGGTGTGATAGTGAATACCTGTAAGCCCAGCACTCAAGATGGAGGCAGGAGAAAATGCAAGGTCATCCTCAGTTGCATAGGATACAAGAGACTGACTCAAAAAAAAAAAAAACAAAAACAAAAACAAAACTACATACTATCGGAAATGTGGGCAGTGAAATGGACAGAATTGATAAAATGAAGTAAAATGGAATGAAAAATAAATATTTGGTGCTGGCAAGGTAGCTCAGCAGATAAAGGCACTTGTGATCCACAGGGACACTCAGAAGCAAAGAACTGGCTTGCATAAATTGTCCTCTGACCTTTACATATATGCCACAAGCACACATATGTTTGCTGTCATGCACACACACAAAATCACACACATCCACTCATACACACACACACACACACACACACACACACACACACACACACACACACACACACAAAGAGAGATGCAGAGAGATGATATCTGAGAAAATGAAGATGAAATTGGAATAAGTAAGATATGAAAAATAAACAAATGTCTAATACTCAAGAAAAATAGATTTTCCTTGAAGACAAGCATAGGAGAAACAAAATTAAAGTTTTAGGAGAAGAAACTGCCCTGAATTAAAGGAAGCCACTATGTTTGCCTGAAGTGTTGTCACCCATTAAACCTTTGTCACACAATAAAATGAGAGACATTATAACAGAGA
Organism: Cricetulus griseus; assembly: GCF_003668045.3. Classification (NCBI taxonomy): domain Eukaryota; kingdom Metazoa; phylum Chordata; class Mammalia; order Rodentia; family Cricetidae; genus Cricetulus; species Cricetulus griseus. The sequence goes on along the minus strand of NW_023276807.1, from coordinate 185,507,981 downwards.
CACAAGAATTGACATGTTAGTAAAGAGCTGATCCTAAGGAACAGTTCAATGGAAAGAGGAGAAAATGCCTTTATACTACAGTATATACACAATATACACTATATATTCTAAATATACCTTTATACTAACCCGATGATCAGTAGCAATGGAATCGTTTAAAGTCTGAAGGTATCATAGTAGCCAGATAAAAACCCAAGTGGCTTCATTATTAAAACAAGCAAGCTATCATCAAAAAATAAACAAAATTCCACTAAGAGTCAATTTTATTACATTCCAAACTCTAGAGATCTTTGTGTATATTACATCATTTAATGACCTCAGTAATTTCCTGAGAGGGGCACCATTATTCGACAGGTCCTACAGGTAAGATTCCCAAGATCCGGAGAGATAAGAAACTTCCTTAAATCCACAGATCTGGAAATAATGGAACTGAATTAAAAAAAAAAAAAACACAGCAGTCTGATACTGTTTTCAATTTTGCAAGAAATCAGCACATAGCTGTTAAGCATGTACCAGAAGACACCTAACCCAATGCAAGGGCTGAAAGGCACAGTGTAGTAAAAGGAGCAACGTTGCACACAGCATTCATTTCCACATAGGATGGGCACAATGCAGCTGTGGGCCGAATTGTCCTCTGGTTCAGGTTGTCAGCTATAGGCAGTTGCTAAGGTAGTCCAGTGAATGTCTGCTGGTATTCACAACTGTGAGTAAATCTCTACCCCTTGAGTATGAGGTGGACCAAGGAAATAAAGAAATATGAGAGGATGACATTTCTAAAACTTGGTTACAGAACGGTCATGATTTCTATCTTATTCGTTTGCTTGTGCTTTTGTTCACTGGGAGCTCTGAAGGCAACAAACTGCCATGTTGTAAGTTGTCCTTGAGCGATTCCAACCACAACAAACTGCCAATCACCATAGGAGCGATCTTTGCACAGGTTATTGTCCAAAAGAGTCTCTCTCCTCTCACATTATGAGTACAGGCTTCTTGAGTCACAAACACTCTGCTATATCCTGCTATAATTCTTACATCACATGAATAATAAGATGACCTTGGGTTGGGGGGGGCAATCTGTTACATAATAATCGTCATGGTAGTTTTGTATTCAAGATTGGTATAGAAGATTCCGGAGTCATTATGTCTAGCATCAGGAGCATGAAAGGACCTTTCAGACTGGGCTTAGAGAGGGGCCTATCAGACTGTGTAATTTCATGTACACTGCACACACTTTGTTCACATGCATGTGTGCACAGAAAGTGTGTGAGAGAAGATGGAATCATCCTCTAGCTCCATTAACCTACCACCTGACCCAGAGTAATATTGCCCGTATGTTCTACTGATGGAAAAGAGTGTGTGTTTGTGTATGTGTGTGAGAGGTGGGTGTCAGTATTCCACCAAGGTAAGAAAGATCAGAATCACAATAATTGAATCATGGCTTCTGCATAGCTACTGAAGATTAGCCTTATATTTTATATAATTATAATTAGCCTTTTCCAAAAATTGAATAAAATTTAAAAAACAACTTTTATGAAACAACACTACATAGACGATTAGAAAAAAGCAAAAATAAAAAGGAAAATTATAGTTGTTGATAGTACAACCATTCTAACAGTCAAAGAAGTTTTCATTACATTTTTTTCAGGGTAGTCTCTGTTATTTTTGCACAGTTACCTCCAGGGAACACAGCTTTCATCTTGCACATCAAATTTAATGCTTTTGTATCATTGGCATTTTTAATCTCTTCATAAATTTCATTTTTACTATCTGATCACATCCCATTGTATGTACGCCTAACTTATGGGTTGTTTTATGAGCCAGGAAAAGGAGGTAGCTTTCTGCTTATCGCATCCCATTGTATGTATGCCTAGCTTGTGAGTTGTTTCTATGAGGTAGGAGAAGGAGGTAGGTTTCTGCTGAGAACTCTTAGGGCCCTACGCGTACCTACACACTTTTAGATAAAGCCTTTGAAGGTGGTTGTCTCTTGGAATTGATCTCCTAGAGTTGATCATGTTTGCTTAAAAATTAACTTAAAATAAATAACAAATAAAATAACAGGAGACTAATTAGCTCTAATAAATTTTGTTTTGGAGTGAAGAATAAAGAAAAGGATGTTCAGCCAGGCAGTGGTGGCGCATTCATTTAATCCTAGCACTTGTGAGGCAGAGGCAGGTTCGAGCCCAGCCTGGTCTACAAGAGCAAGTTCCAGGACAGGCTCCAAAGCCACAGAAAAACCCTGTCTTGAACCCCCCCCCCCACAAAAAGAAAAGAATGTTCTAAGAAATAATAGTTCTTGGGATCCACAGTGATGCAGACTGCCCTGCCCTACTATATATGCCTGTTGTATGTATATCCAGAGAAAAAGAAATGGCACACAGAGACAGTTTGATTGGTATGGTTGTTTTTTTGTTTATATGGCAAATAGTTCCCTTATTTTGAAGTTCAGTTCAGTCTCTGGCTGGAGGCTCAGCTGCTGTGATTGGCTTTAACACAGTTGCTTGATTAGAAAAGTTTACTGGAGTAGAGCTGCAATTTATTTGCTTGTTTACAGTTCCTTATGTATAGGGGGTTGCTTGTGCCAGACTTCATCTATGGAGACAGGTTTGCTTGCTTTCCCACACACGGGCAGAAAGAATAGTTGATTACATACTGCCAAACCTTGAGAGAAACAACTCACTAGGCTTGTAGGTTTTGTTCCACTGATGTTCCACTGATGACACAGAGTTTGTCCTCTGGTGTCCACTTACTTAGTTTTGTGACTAAGAAAATGATTGATTCCTGCCGAGGTTTATGTATCTGCTGCTTCCACCTCCATCCAAGTTTCATTTCAACCAGTCTGGGCCAGTTTTAGAGTATGCAGCCGCGAAGCAGAGCCACTCCTACAAAACGATCTACCCTCCACTAAATGACCTTCCCCCAGGGTAGGAAGGACTGGACATTGATCAGGCTTGCACAGCTCAGACATTTATTCTTCACTCAATGCTGAGCCCCAAACTAGGTTTCAGCCCCAGTCCTCTGATGAGACAGACTTTGAACTTTGTTTCTATTCTGACTCCTTGACTTCCAGACTGATTCTAGTGCCCACAGCTAACTCGGAAAGTTGTTTCAAACCTTTCATATCCTGACAAAGTCAGTTTGTCTGGGCTGGAGCGGGGAATCTTTAGAGTCTCCTAGTCAACCCGCTGAGGAAGCACCCGCTACTCAGAGTGAACCCACTGGGGACCCCACCACTCAGAGTGAACCCACTGGGAGATGCTGCTACTCAGAGTGAACCCACTGGGGGACCTCATCTATCTCAGCAGGGTCCCAGGAACAGAGAAGATCTCGTTTATCAGTGAACTAAAGGCTTCATTTAGTCCTTGCCTGAAGGCGTGTGCACAGAGACGTTTTCTTGGGCAAAATTAATTATTGCGTCAGAAGTAAAAACACACTCTCATGTTAGTTTTGGGGAGAATACAGGCGTCGGCAAGGCTTCCTGTAAATTTCATTGCCAGTAATGACATTTTCCACAATCCTGAAACCATTGGGTTATTTTCATTCTTTTTATGTTCCTCGTCTAAGTGGTGAAGGAACCTATCAAAGGTAAATTTTGGTATCAATTTTTACAAACTCAAGGAGTTGTATGATATTTTTGAAAAGTCATTGAGAAGCCACACCATCCCAACAAATCCTGAGTGCTAGAAGCTTTGACCCAGATTTCCAAAGAAACAATTCCCCTGGCCTTCTAGAACAAGCAGCCTTATGGCATAGACATGACCTTTCTGGATCTAGCATCTTCACTCTACAGCCTGCTGCCCCTTTCCCTCCTGTCACAGATTTTCCAATCCAGGCTTCATGCAGAAGTCATCTAGGAAAATGTAAGGATTCTAAAAACCTCATAACACTCTGACCAATTCAATCAGACAAACACCTGGGGAAGGGTCAGAAATCTGTTTTGTAATGTTTCCAGCCCAGGTGATGATGGTGTAATGTCAGAATGAGACCCAAGACTGTAGCCTTATCTTACCAGAGAGGGCTCCAGCATGTTATTCCTTTAGCAACTACATGGTGTCTCTCCCTGTCAGCCTCTTTCTGTGTCCTCTCCCCAGCATTCTCATCTGGTAGGCCCGCCTATACTTCCTGCCTGGCTACTGGACAATCAGTCTTTTATTCATCAACCAATAAGAGAAACATATATACAGAAGAGCATCCCTCATCACAAGACTGCTCCTTCTGATCCATCAAATGTTGTCACTTGAGCAGGACTGTACATGTCATCCAGTTGTTGTTCCCACACCTACTTGACTATTAGAATCTCCTGGAAAGATTAAATATCCCATCATTGTCTGGATCCCACCTTCATAAGTCCTAACTAAATTGATCTGGGACTCCCTAGGGTTGTATATAGTGCTGAGGGCCACCAAGCCCAGCCAGTCCTTCATGCTATAGGAGTTCAAAGGAACTGAAAGAGTCAACCAATATTTGTGCATGCAAATACAGCAGCTTACGGGAGCTCAACAGATTTCTGAGCTCAACTCACAGGCTAGCCCCGACTCCCAAATGGATGGCTTCTCCTGTGGGTCCTCAGTGCCTAATGTTATATTTCCTTCTGATTTGGGGGCAGTATGAATGTCAAAGATGGACTTCTGGTTCTATGGCTGGGGTAGGAGAGTGATGCTATGGAAAGGTGACCTGACCATCAGGAGGTAGAGCATCCTGAATGGTTATTATGTCATTTGTGCATGCACATGAAAGAGATTGTGGGCCCTTGGGCCCTTGACCCACCCACTCCACCCCTACTTCCTGGATCATGAGTACAGGTCATTATTTCTACTGTGTACTCCTATGATAATCTACAAAGCATTGTGAAACAGGGAGCCACTGGTAAACAATAAGTGATCAAATGGAAAGAGCTTAAAGAAAAACAAGAATGACATGTATAAAAACAACATGTGTAAAAGCAGAAACTTATAACCTGTAAATCATATAGTATGTAGGTGGGATCAACACCTTTCAAACTAGGATTTGTGTTCAAAGAAAAACAACCATAACCATAGACATCAGGTCTCATGTTCTAATTCATACCCCAAAGTGACAAACAACCCAAGTAGTCCTGATTAAAAACAAACAAACAAACAAAAAAACTCCAAAAACCCAAGCTGTATGACCTTGAGCCACATCTCCCAGATTCAATATAAAACTCACTTAAGAAGCTTGCACTCCTAGAGTGTGTACTTTCATTCTGCAACAAATATTTCTCCTGACTTCATACTTTGTCTAGTCACTAAATTATTTCTTTGATGGTGGCAAGATTTTGGAAGCACTGGCCAGAGGTCCCTGTCTGGTGTAACCATTTTAGGAACATTCCCATCTTGCACTCAGAGCAACAGTGAGACCACTAAATCTTTACTGCATCTTCCAGAACCATGAGCCAAAACAAATATTATCTTTTAATAAGATAATTGCTTCAGAAACATGAAGATTTGCAAAACAAGATTTCAATAAAGTATGCCCTGGTTTAGAAGACATTTAGAAGGGTGAGTAGTCCTCCAACAGGACTAAATTATGGTGAGGATTCTATATCTTGTGCCCTTAAAGGTTCAAGAAAAGAATGGTCTCAGATCTGGACATCTTTCAGAGTCCTGGGGGTCCTTCTCTTGAAAATGGGCCACTAGTGACATTTTGGATGGCATATTATGGTAGATACAATAGACTAGGACTTCTAATGCTGGGTTGAATGAAGCCTTACAGCTCTACCTGAATCTCCCCGACAACTTTCCCAACTCCCAAAACCCTGCGGGGAAACCCAACCACATGGAGAGGCCACAGATGGGTGTTGCCAGCTCTAGCTGAGTATCCTCCCAAAGATCAGCAGCAACAACTGGCCAGAACCTGACTGGCGGAGTTCTCACACACTCCTGCCCATTTTCAGGGTGGCCTTTGGCTGCAACTTCATGGCAGCCCAAACAAGAACCACCAGCAGAGCCAACCAGAGCTAAATGGATAGAAACCTTAAAGTGTCCCTTCATGTGCTAAATTTGGTATGATATTAAACAGAGACACTTCACAGACCTTCGGGCAGCTGTGCCTTTGGTCTTCCTGACTAAGACCCAGAGTTCATACATTTTTCAATTGTGGCTTCCTCTCATTTTGTCTCTTAGCTTTCACTCCCCCGACTTTCTAAGCCAGCCCAGTGTTGTGGAATATTTGTACACTGTGTAAAGATATATTGTCATGACTTGTGTAATAAAAAGCTAAATGGTCAAAAGTTAGGCAGGAGAGAATAGGTGGGAATTCTGGGCAGAAAGAAGACTCTGAGGAGAATAAAGGTAGATTTGCCTTTTTTTGAGAAGCAGGGGAAGCAGGATGTGCAGTATGGAGATGAGCTAAGACATCTGGCAGACATAGATTTAAAAATATGGGTTAATTTAACTTATAAGAGATAGCTGGAAACACGCCTAGGCTAAAGGCCAAGCTTTCATAATTAATAATAAGTCTCTGTGTCATTATTTGTGATGAACGGTTCTGACAAAAAAGTATGACTACTTTTGGCGCTCCAATATGTGGCATGACCACACTGACAGAGAAGTCCCACCAGCCAGTGCCACCTCAGTTGCTGTCTGGAACTCACAACTTGCAGGGACTCTGAAGAGTGGGCTCAGCAACTTCCCAGAGTTGTGGTGGGAAAATACAGCTCGAGACTGTTATCCACTGGCATGAGGCTAAGCTCTCATGGAAACAAGGAGGGGTATAGTCAGCTGTCAGCACCACTTTCTGGCAGTAAGGTAGCCTAGCAGTTTCAGAATTGTCTCCCAGTGATCAGAGAATGCTGCAAGTACACAGCTGCAGGCATGCAAAAAGTCAGGTCCAGACTGCAAAACAAAACAAAACCTCTAAACAGGTACAGTATGTTTGAAAATGTACTTAGGTACTACAGAAAAATGGCTATAGACAGTCATAAAAATAAATGAATAAATAAGTAGTTTAAAAATAATAAATTCTTTGAAGAAAGAATAAAGTAATAAAAATAAGTCATGTAAGGATAAAAAATACACAGGGTGCTTGGATCCTGTGTGTTGCTTTGTTAACTGTAAATTTTTGAACGCTGATGAGCAAAAGGCAAGCACTGCCAAGAGACATTATATTGTAGAAAAACTGCTAAAGTAAAACCAACCTATATACTTAAGAATGTCTTAACTTCAGAAAAGAAGTCAGGAAATATGTTGCTTTGGGGAAGAGGTTATGCCTTTGTTTCCACAGAAAACAAAAAACTATGGATCACTTCAAAATTAATGAAGATTAGATTTGAACAGGGAACACCTCCTGAAAATCTTGGCTACAGACATAAGTAAAGAAACCAAGAAAAACTACAAGACAGTTGATGCATATGCTGATCCCTCTGCATGAGGACTGCTCTAAGACTGGACGAGACATGATAAATCTTGTTGGCTACAGAGTCTTCATGACTTATTATTACATGCCATCCTTGCATATGGCATGTGGAGATTTATATTACAGTTTGGTTATACAGTTCAAAGAGATTTATAAAGTTGAGAGATGTCTTTTACCTGCTCAAACAGTGAACAAAAATCATCTTTAGCTGACTGTGCACACCGCAATTCCATATTTATATTAATGCATATATATATATATATGTTACCTTTAAAAGTTTGTGTGTTTTCAGAAAATAAAGGACCAGACACCGATAAAAACAAGTAGCCCAGGTGATTCAGCATCTCAGAATGTCTCTGTTGCAGTTCCCTCAAAATTCTTCATCCAGAATAACTTCAAAGCTGCTGGCTGAGATGGTTCACCCTTGCATACTACTCCATCCAGGACTTCTGATAGGCTCTGAACTTTCCCACCACACAGAGATTAAACAAAAAATAATATAGCTAGCTCTTCTAGTTTTCTTAGGGTCCCCTAGAGATACCATCAACCCCAGACAACAGGAAGCAGTCATAGAGAATATGATGCTCATATTCCCAAGAGGTAGGGTGAGTGGTTTTTTGTTGTTCAAGAAATTATGGATGTTTATCATAATTTACAGGGGTTGGTTGCAAGCTGTTGTTGGTCATGGTCGGGAAGAAAGCTGAGCGAATGATATTAGATACAGGGCTCTCTTTCTGATTGGGGAGGAGGTATATAGTATAGAAATAATAGGAAAAGGATAGATTATTGAATCTACTTTTAAACTAAAAAGCAAGTGCTAGTCTTAAATATTTTACTTTGGTGTGGATTTTTGTATATTGATACACATTTAAGGTTTTTTAATACTGTGTATATATTTCTACTCTTGTTTAAGGTATTGTACCTATGTAGCTTATTTAACAATATAATGTAAATTTCTAATTCTTGAAAACTATTATTATAAACTATTTAGGATAATTAAGAAATTCAGGCTAGGGCAGGAGAGATGGCTCAGAGGTTAAAAGCAATGACTGCTCTTCCAGAGGTCCTGAGTTCAATTCCCAGCAACCATATGGTGGCTTACAACCATCTATAATGAGATCTGGTACCCTCTTCTGGCCTGCAAGCATATATACAGGCAGAACATTTTATACATAATAAATAAAAATCTTTAAAAAAGAAAGAAAAGAAATGCAGTTAGTAATCTATAATAATCAAATGTATAGTCATGTTAGGTATGTTTTCAAGGTCTAACAGATATATTTTACATGGATAGATGGCCCTCACATACTTCACTTCAGAGACCTGTAGAATATGACATTTAAGATGTTTTGATAACGTAAGGCTTTTCATGACAGTGAGACAATCTGCTCCTTGCAGCTAAAATTTAATTAAATAAAAGATGTAGTTTGCTTTCATTGTGGCAAAGTTAGCCACTGGGCAAGGAACCGCCCTTGCCTTGACTGCTTACAGTATGTTTTCAAATTGGGCAAGCAGGACACAAAAGAAAGCTATTAAGGCCAAACTTTGCAAAGATAAGACAGGACAGTCCTTAACAATTTCTGCTTCACAGAAAAGTCTGCCAGATATTCTAGGTCTGTAGGTAAAAGATCGATGCTCCTACATTTTGTCATTTCGTTAGTTTTAGAAGTTCCTTGTTCTGTGCTTCATGTTTACTCAAGTAGTATTATATCCTTTCCAGGTCTCTGGTGGTATTGAACTATAACTAGATAGTTACAGTTTTAGTTTTCCTTGTTGCCAAATTTAAATGCAAGCTTATAAAAGAGATGTAAACTTTATAAAGGTTGAGGGACATAAATGTTTAATTTGTTTATATTAAAAAGAAAATATTTTGAATTCTAAAAAACATTTTTAGGATGGTAATACAAGTTATGATTGGAAATGGCTTAGGTATAAAACTTTGAACTCATCAAGATAGAATAGATAATAGAGTAATTTCTCCAAATTTGCCAAAGACAAACAGACTGGACATTGTAATGTAACCCTTACTTGACAATTGTTCTTATTGTACATAGTTTTACTGTTTTAGAGTTAAAACCTTCCCTTTTTATTTAGACAAAAGGGGCAAGTGTGAGATATTTGTATACTGTATGAAGATGTATTTCTGTTATTGCTGTAATTAAGAGCTAAACAGCCAATAGTTAGGTGGAAGAGAATAAGCCAGACTCTGGGCAGAGAGGGGACTCTGGAAGAAGATAGGTGGATTTGCCAGCTGGGAAGCAGGATGTTCAGTGCAGAGATGAGGTAATGGGTCATGTGGCAGAATGGAGATTAATAAATACTGGTCAATTTAGAGCTAGTTAGAAAATGTCTAAGTTAAGGGCCAAGCTTTCATAATTAACAATAAGTCTCCATGCCATTATCTGCAGGCAGGCAGTCCCAAGGAGAAAGTACAACTACATTCCAGGTAAACTCAATGTCACCTAGCTGACTCTTCCCATAGGTCCCATGCAGGGACAATGATAACAGTACAGGGCAGTAACTTCAGGTGACACCTGCTCATACCACTGTCAGCCTGATGTGATGACTTCCTCTTTAGTTGGCTTCAAGAGAAGCTCTCAGATTTGAGGCTAAGATTCTGAGCCCTTCCAACCTTCACCACCACATCTCTGCTCAGAAGAAACTTTGAGCAGGGTAAGTGGGAACCCTACACCCAGCTCCGTGGCATAATGTGGAATCTTACTTGCACGCCAATATCCAGCCTGGATGCCAATGTAATTGTTACCTCTACTGCTTTGTTTCTTATGATAACCATAGGTCCCATTATAATACAATTACATTATTTCCCCCTTCCTTTGCTCCTTTCAGTCTCACCCCTGATTCCCCTTATTCTCTCTCAAATTCTTGGTCTCTTTTTCTTTAATTGGTGGTGGTGGAGGCTGTGGGTGTGTGTGTGTTCCTAAATAAATTACAACCTACTTGACCGTGTGTGTGTGTGTGTGTGTGTGTGTGTGTGTGTGTGTAGGGGCATCTTCTCTTGGGAAGATCATTTCTTTCCCTCACAGAATCCTCTAGAGGGATGAGTCCTCACAAGCTTCCCCACTTCCATGTTAGCATGTCCATCAACATTTTTCTTGTACAGATATTGTTTAGGTGACCATGTTGATAAGACTTTATCGGTGAAGCCTCTCTGATGTTTCTAGGAGAGACAATCTCACAGCAAACTTGTCTCTCTGGCTTTTACAATCATTGATCCAGAATGTATAACTAGGATAGATACACTTAGAAGTTGGCTGAATTCCCACATTGTTTCCCTGACCTATGGAGTAAGGGGCTATTGTAGCTATAATGGCTAAATGGTAGCCATTGTAGTTGCTTCTACCAGGGATAATAGTGAATAAAAAAATACCTCCCAGGAGGAACTGAAGAAATTAGTGCCACCATCATGGACTTGAAAGATACAGGATGGTGGTACCTGCCAAATCTCCCTTTAACTCTCCTATTGGGCCAATGCAAAAGACAGGTGGATCGTGGAGAATGACATGATCAATTTGACTATCAAAAACTCAATCAAGTAGTGACTCCAATTACACCCGCTGTACCAGATGTGGTGTCCTTACTTGAGCAGATGTCCATCGTGAGATGAGTATTATCAGACCTCCAAGCCATGAATTTGGATGTGCAGAGCAACAATACATTATTCAATGGAAGTGTCATATATGTCATCAGGCCCCAAGCAAGTCCTCAAGGCAAAGGCAGGTTATATGAAGATGTTGCCAAAATGCCTATGGATTCTATCCTCTTACACTGCCATCTGCTCCCAAACATGCACCTGTATCCTCATGGGGTATGCCCTGTGATTTGTTGACTGAGAAAAAGACTAGAGCCTGGTTTACTGATGATTCTGCATATTATGCATGCACCACTCTGAAGTGGTCAGTTTCGGCATTATAACCTTTCTGGGACATCCATGAAAGACAGCAGCAAAGGGAAATCTTCACAGTGGGAAAAACTTTGAGTTGTACACATGTTCATAATTTTATTTGGAAGGAGAAATTGCCAAATATGCAATTGTTCACTGACTGATTGGCTTTAGACAATGGATTGGCTGGATAGTGAGAGACTTAGAAAGTGCATGACTGGAAAATTGGTGAGAAAGACATCTGGGGAAGAAGTATGCATTTAGATCTTTCTAAACAGATGAAGGGTCTAAAGACACTTGTGTCTTATGTAAATGCTCATCAAAAGGTGACTTCAGCTGAGGATCAGTAGGTAGGATGACCTGTTCTGTGGACAGTCAGCCTTTTCCCCAGCCATCCCTGTCATTGCATAAATGGGATGCATTGCATATGAACCAAGTGGCCATAGTGGCAGAGATTGGGGTTATGTCTGGGCTCAACAACATGGACTTCCCCTTACCAGAGCTAACCGTTTACAGCTTCTGTTGAGTGCCAGATCTGCCAACAGGAGAGACCAACACTGAGCCCCAGCTATGGCACCCCTCCTCAGGATGACCAGCCAGCAACCCCTTGGCAGTTTGGCTACACTGGACCACTTCCTCCATGGAAAGGACAACACTTTGTCCTTTCTGGAGAGTATACTCATTCTGGTTATAGATTTCCTTTCCTGTGTGTAATGATTCTGTCAAAATCACCATCCATAGCCTACAGAATGCCTTATCTACTGTTGTGATATTCCAGAGTATTGATTGCTTCTAACCAAGGAACTCACTTCACAGCCAGAGAAGTGCAAGAGTGGGCCCACAATCATGGACTCCTCTGGTTTTACCTTGTTCCCCACCATCCTGATAAAAAGATGGAATGACCTTTTCAAGACTCAGTTATAGCAGCAGTTATAGGGCAACAGCTTGAAGTACTGTAACAGAGTTCTCCAGAAGGCAGCATATGCTTTGAATCAGTATCCAATATATGGTATGGTTTTCTCTCACACCCGGAATCCATGAGTCCAGAAATGGAAAAGGAATATTTCTACTCACTATCACTCCTAATGGACTACTAGGATTTTTTTTTGCTTCCTATTCCTGCAACCTTAAGTTCTGATGGACTAAAAGCTTTGGTTCCAGAGGGAGGAGTGCTCCTGCCAGGAGCCACAGCAGATTAACACATCTCCTGGTACATGGTATGCCACTATTGGTTTCACAAATGTCTTTTTCTTGGTATCTGTCCATAAGGGCCACCAGAAGCAATTTGCTTTCAGTTTGCAAGGCCTGCAGTATACCTTTACAGTTTTACCTCAAGAATATATTAATTCTCTAGCTTTGTGTCATAACTTGTTTTAAGAGCTCTTGATCATATGTCTTTTACACAAAATATGACATCAGTCCACTATACTGATCACATCATGCTGATTGAACCAAGTAAGCAGGAGGTAGCAATCACTTTGGACTTTTTGGTAACACATATGCACATTAAAGGATGGAAAATAAATCCAAACAAATTCAAGGATCTTCTACCTCAATAAAATTTTTAGGAGTCCATGAGTGTGGGCCATGCAGAAGTATTCCTTCTAACGTAAAGGATAAGGTATTGCCCCTGGCCCCTCCCACCACCAGTAAAGAAGCACAATATTTAATGAGCCTATATGGATTCTGGAGACAGCATATTTCTCACCTGGGTGAGTTACTCTGCCCCGTTGACCAAGTGACTGGGAAAGCTGCGAGCTTTGAGTGGGGACTGGAACAGGAGAAGACTCTTCAACAGGTCCAGGCTGCTGTGCAGGCTGCTTTCCGCCTTGGACCATATAATTCAGCAGACCCTATGGTACTTGAGGTGTCAATGTCAGATAGGGATGTTATTTGGAGCCTTTGTTAGGCTTCTATAGGTGAATCACAGAAGAGACCTTTGAGATTTTGGAGCAAGGTTCTGCCATCATCTGTAGACACCTATTCTCCCTTTGAGAGACAGCTCTTAGCATGCGATAGAACCTTAGAGGAAACTAAACATTTGGCAATGAGACAATGTTACTTGTGGGGAGCCACAGCCCCAAGATGGCACCTGGCTGGATGCCAGGGAGACCGAGTTTAGCTGTAAACAAGCCTTATTTGGAAGCGCTTAGTGGATCTGGTGTGCCTCCTCCAGCTGTGACCTATCTGGGATCGCCAGGTGGCATGAGCTAATTGGGTAATGAGCTTTCTTTTAAGGGCTTGCCAGGGGGCTGGGAGATATAGAAGAAGCATATAGAAGAAGCAGAGATAGAAGCAGAGAGAGAAGCTGAGGTAGAGGTAGAAGGAGAAGCTAATGTACAAGGTTCCTGAATAAACTGCTTGAAGAAGAGTCGTGGTCATGTCCTTCTTGCTGGTTGAGATAGGCGTGATGAGTGGTGGCCTGTACGGGGAACCTCCTCGGGTAAACGGCTCAGAACTTCCTGCAGTCAGGGCAGTGGACTGGTAAGTCCCAGGTAAGTTGGGACCATAAAGTCTGCAGTGAATGAGGAGATAGGTCTCCGGTAAAGGAGCACCAAGGCCCTCGGGAAAGAGGCGATAAGGTCTCCGGTGAGGAGCGATAAGGTTCCGGGAACGGACAAAGTAGAGGTAAGCAAAAGTGAAAGTATGGGAACTACAACATCGCAACCAATTTTCATTGCTCTTCAAGGGATTGAAATTAAAGAAAAGTACTTTAAAGAGATTTATCCAAGAGGTTGATGTGGTAGCCCCCTGGTTTGCTGATTCCGGTAATTTAACCACCAGTTGCTGGGACAAGCTTGGAAAAGATCTAGATATTGCCTGGGCACAGGGAACGCTGAAGCCAGGGATGCGGCCTATTTGGAAAATGGTTCGCAGCTGTCTAGAGGATCAAAGATGCCGCAAGGCTGTAGAAGAGGGGCAGGAGATGTTAGAACAGCTGAAGGAAATAAACAGATGCAAGTCATGGGGCCTGTGCATCGTGGTTTACCGTTGCTGTCAGCCCTACCCAATCATGAAGAACCTGATTTGTGGTGTGTGCAGGATAGTGTTAGGTTTGCTTTTACTTTACCTTCTGTTCTCCATACCATTATATGAGTGGGTGGTTTTACCCCAGGCTATGGCCGATAGCCCCACTATGTGTCAGCTTCTTGTGTGTCATGCTATTGCTCCTATTAGAGAGAAATACCCTGCTGTGAGATGTGTCCACTATATGGATGACATTCTGTTAGCTAGTAAGGAGTTGAAATTGCTGCACTTAGCATATAGAGATTGTGTTGGATATCCAATCTACCCTTAATGCTCAATTGAAAGGTGGCATTATGGTTTTGAATCAACGCATTGATCTAGTACAGGAACAATTGGATATTTTATGGCAATTGGCACAGTTGGGATGTGAATGGAGAATGCCTGGTTTGTGTGTAACAGCTGTTTCCTATCAGAATTATTCCTTAGCAGCAAACATGTCTAAACAACCTTCACAGTATCTTCTAGGCAACTGGTCTGGGGATTTTGACAAGCTGATGCAGGAGCTGAGACTCTCCATAGTGCACGTGAATTCCACCAGGGTCAACATCTCCGTTGCAGAAGGACTGTCTGCATGGATCACTCAAGCCATGAATCATCTGAAAGAGTGGGCGGGAATGGGTGCCCTGGGAGGAATGCTTATCCTAGTTAGTTTCATAGCCTTATAGTGTATCTGCAGGATGAGGGTCACACAGCAGAGAAGTAATGTCATGATTGCACAAGCCTTCGCAGCCCTGGAGGCAGGGCAGTCACCTTAGGCTTGGCTAACAGTACTAAAGAGCTAAGCAGTCATCCCATTCAGGCTGCGAGACAAAGTACTGCACTTGAAGTCAGCGTTCGGAGGCTTCATGAAGGGCATGTCTGATTGCATATGGGTTGGTATCGTACTCCCATCTCTGAGAAAAGATACCAGACAGGTGTAGCACCAGCTCGGCTGATAACTGGGCGAGGAGTCATTACAAAGTCCCTAGATTTCAGGGATCAGACCTCTACCCTTGCCTGTTGTGTTATTTTTAAATAAAAAAGGGGGAACTGTGGGGAGCCACAGCCCCAAGATGGCACCTGGCTGGATGCCAGGGAGACCAAGCTTAGCTGTAAACAAGCCTTATTTGGAAGCGCTTAGTGGATCTGGTGTGCCTCCTCCAGCTGTGACCTATCCGGGATCGCCAGGTGGCATGAGCTAATTGGGTAATAAGCTTTCTTTTAAGGGCTTGCCAGGGGGCTGAGAGATATAGAAGAAGCATATAGAAGAAGCAGAGAGAGAAGCTGAGGTAGAGGTAGAAGGAGAAGCTAATGTACAAGGTTCCTGAATAAACTGCTTGAAGAAGAGTTGTGGTTGTGTCCTTCTGGCTGGTCGAGGATAGGCGCGACGGTTACTATGTGAACGAGATGTATAGGCACCACCACATTTTCATTACCCATTTGCCAATGGATGGAGATTTAGGTTGTTTCCACCTCCTGGCTATGTGAATAGAGCAGCAATAAACATGGCTGAGTGAATATCTGTGGAGTAAAATGTTGAGTCCTTTGGACATATACAAGGAGCGGTTTTGCTGGGGTGTAGAGTAGGTTTTATTTTTAGCTTTCTGAAACTCTCCACACTGATTTCCAGAGTGGCTGGACCAGTTTATAATAGCATCATCAGTAAATGAGTGTTCCTTTTCCTCAAAATCCTCCCAAACACTTGTTTTTGAAAGAAGTCTCAAAATTGTTTTATGTTTATTTCCCTAACTGCTAGAGATAATGGACATTTTTGAGATATTACTTAGACATCTTTATTTCTTCTTTTGAGAACACTCTGTTCAGAGCCATTCTTGAATGTGCCATTTTTGTTTTAGCTTTTAAATTCTTTATATATTTTGGGTTTCAATACTCTGTAAGATACACAGCTGGCAAAGATTCTCTCCCATTCTATAATATTCCTCTTTACTTGATTGTTCTTGTGGCTGTGAAAAGCTATCTAGTTTTAGGAAGTCTCATTTGTCTATTGTTAACCTTGATTTCTAAACAAATGAGGTGCTATTCATGAAGTCTTTTCCTACACACACATCCTGTAAGCCACAGCTTATGTTTTCTTCTCACAGTATCAGGATTTCAGGTCAAACATTTATGTCTTTGTTCTACTTGAAGTTAGGCAATGAGGAAAAATACAGGGCTGTCCACTATCTATAGTCCTTCTCAATACTATGCTAAAAGCACTATCTGAAGCCATATGGCAAGAGAAGAAAATTAAAGGGGTACAAACCGATAAAGAAAAAATAGAGCATTTCCTATTTGTACATAGCATGATACTATATATAAGACATCTCAAAATTTCTACCAGAATTTCTTCTAGAAATTATCAACAATTTCAACAGTGTAGCAGGACACAGGATTGACTTGCAAAGTTAATATCCTTTTATATAACAATTGTAAATATCCAGAGAAAGAGATGGTGGACATGTTTTCATTCACAATAGCCTCAAAGAAAATATCTAGAGCAAAGCCTAGCCAGGGAAGTGAAGGCCATCCACAATGAAAAATTAAATCTCTACAGAAAGAAATGGACTAGTCCTAGAAAAATAGAAAGACATCCCATGCTCATGGACTGGCAGAACTGATGTTGTCAAAATGACTATTATACCAAAAGCCATTTACAGATTCAGTGCAATCCTCATCAAAGTCCCCACCTCATTCTTCACAGAAATAGAAAACAAAATAGCTATCCACAACTGCATATGGAACCACAAAAGACACTGGGTAGCCAAAACAGTCTTGAGCAAAAGGGAACAATGCTGGGGGAATTACCATCACAGACTTCAAGAGATATTACAGAGCCATAGTAATAAAAACAATATGGTACTGGCACAAAATAAGCACGTAGACCAATGGAACAAAATCAAAGACCCAAACATGATTATGCACAACTATAGACATCTAATAATATTCAACAAAGATATCAAAAACAGATACTGGAGAAAAGACAGCATCCAAAAACAAAAAAACAAAAAACAAGGCGCTGGGAAAAGTGGGTATCCACACGCACAAGAATGAAATTAGACTGCATCTATCACGTTGCACCAAAACTAACTCCAAATGGATCAAAGGCCTAAATCTGCTGGTTTCTCAGCTTTGACCTCCAGTGCCCTGCCTGTGGAGAATGGTCTTAATGACATTCAGAGGAAGCAATGGGGGTTGACAAGGCTTCCTGGCTCCAAAAACTGTGAAAAGGGCCATAGATCTGAGGGCTAATTAAGCATGATAGGTGAGACTGTGCCTATCACAGTCTCAGGCAGAGGTGGCTCTGGCATGAAAGGTGAGCTGCTTGTTTAAGGAGGTGGGTGGTCTCCAGTAGGCTTTCAGATTAACCTAAGAACTAGATCTTAAAACACAAAGGGATTGGGAACTTTGGACACCAATCAAGATAAGCACAAGCAAGGAGTGAGGTTCCCTTTGATTTGTAATTCGTCATGGTTCTATAAGAAACCCCAGGAGCTGGATGTCTTGAGGCAGGAAAGAGACTGACATCCCCCCATGCCCTCCTACACATTTTTAGAAGTTCTCAAAGCTTTTGCCTTGCTGAGCAATCACATCATCTCTAGGAACAGCAGGGAGACCCTGGCTAGCAACCTGCTTTCTTTAACTTCTCAGGAGACCTTCACTAAATTTGGATTATTAAGCTCTTCTCTCAGAAGAGAGGGGCCCACAGTCTCCTGATTTCCCAAGGTCAGGCCATAAAAGTTTTCATACAAGAGTTTTACTGGAAGTTTCAGACAAATAAGAAACTTAGTATTGGGGGTTTGGGGAACTAAAGCTATAACACTGCTTTCAGGTTCCCACTGGGAGATAGAAACAGGAATTGCATTGACAGACACAGTCAGAACTGATTGGAGGATACAGCTTTAGATGCAGCTAGAGCTTCCTAGACATGGCTTCTCTCTAGACCTACATGGTCAAAAGTGTTATGAGCAATGCATCTTAACATTAAGAGGAAAGCCTGAGCATAGTTTGGCAATTCTGGCTCTGAACATCACGGTGTGTACAGTACAGGATGATAGGCTATGGGATTCTCGCTCCATAAACACAGAGGTCCCAAGGAAAGAAGGTCTACCCACCAGTAAACAAAGAAGCAATGGAAGGAAAGCTGGAAGGTTTCCAAGAGCTTACTCAACTGAGTGGGTTTGAGATGTCTTTCCACACTCCCAGAAGTGACAAGACTGAGTTGTGGGAAGAAGTGAATTTGGGGACCTCCACCCAAGCAAACAGCCTCTTAGAATTCCAGTTTTCACCTCTAAAATAATTGGAGATGGTTTGCATTTCACTGGAATAGTGTGGGTTTTAATTTTAAGCTTAATGGCTAACAGATCTAGTCTGAGTCACAAGAAACCCTCTGTCATTGGAAAAGGGGGACAGTTGGTCACTGGGTGGGAAGTACCTGCTGTATAGAAGACACATAGGAATTCTTTCCCTCCCTCCTTATGCTGCTATTCTAGGAATGGAGGACAGGGAATTCTTCAAGAAAACAATCTGGAATGTGTTTTAAATGTTTCTTGGCCACTTTGTATTCCACCTTTTGAGAATTCTCTCTTTAATTCCAAGTCCCATTTTTAAGTTTGGGTTATTTTCTTGATCTTTCCTTTTTTCTTTAGATATTAACTCTCTATCAGATGTACAGCTGATAAAGATTTGTTCTGTAGGTTGACTCTTCATTCAAATGATGGGATCCCATTTGTCTTAACACCTGTGCTCTCACCTGTGCCCTCACCCATGCTGTCATCTGTGTTCTCACCTGTGCTCTCACCTGTGCTCTCTCCTGTGCCCTCACCCGTGCTGTCACCTGTGCCCTCACCTGTGTTCTCACCTGTGCCCTCACCTGTGTTCTCACCTGTGCTCTCACCTGTGCCCTCACCCATGCTGTCACCTGTGCCCTCACCTGTGCTCTCACCTGTGCCCTCATCTGTGTTCTCACCTGTGCCCTCACCTGTGCTCTCACCTGTGCTCTCATCTATGCCCTCATCTGTGCCCTCACCTGTGCTTTCATCACCTGTGCTCTCACCTGTGCTCTCATAACTTGTGTTCTCACCTGTGCCCTAACCTGTTCCCTCACCTATGCTCTCACCTGTACTCTTACAATCCTGTTCAGAAAGTCCTTTCCTGTGATTGTATGTTCAATCATATTCTCTACTTGCTGTTTTTGTTGTTGCTGATGTTTTGTGTTTTATTTTGTTTTTCAAAATAAGGCTTCTCTAAGTTACAGCCCTGGCTGTCCTGGAACATGCTTTGTAGATCAGCCTGGACTGGAACTCACAGAGATCCATCTGCCTCTGCCTCCCGAGTGCTAGGATTAAAGGCATGTGCCACTACTGAGATTCCACATCCCTGAAAATTTCAGCAAAGAGCAAGGCCAGAGTTCCCACCCACTCTGTGTAGGCCTGACTATCCTCCAGGCAAGATATGGTTGTATGTAGAAGCCAAATAGCTATTCTGAGAGAGGGTTCCTATTAGACAAATCTGCTATTAGACTACAATGGATGCCAGGAAGGGACCAGAGATAATCAATTTGTGAAGGGAAAAGGATTATTTTGGCTTATGGTTTTGTTTTAGTCGATGTTGACTAGCCTTATTGTGACTCCTTTCACCTGAGAAAATTTGATGCAACACCAGGTGCATAGGTATATCAAAAAGGTATACCAATCAAACACTTACTGAGAATAAATAAAAAAGAAGTTTATTTTAAAATATTTACTTGGTATATGTGTAATTTATCACTTATCAAAGATAAAAGAAATTTTCATACTAATGGGATGGATGTATTTTCTGGTTTTTCCATAAATCATTATATCTTGGCTGAACATTTGGTGCTGCAGGATGCAAGTATCTTCAGCGTCTTTTAGAGTTGTTCAATATTCTAATTTTATAATTGTCACTGAGAATGACACTTCACATAAGTACATTCCATAAAATAACAAGTATGTTTAAGGTCATTCAGAAATGTTTGGAAATCCTGCCCTACTCACAAGCCATACTTCATGATTATTTTAAATGGAACTTAGGTCAGAAGTACAAGCAGAATTATCTAGTTATCAAACACTGTAACACTTTACAAATTGATACTTAACATGCTAAGGAATGACGACATGAAAAATGCAGTCTTTGTTTTCTATAATTAAGCTTTGGCTTTCATTAGAGTGAAAACTTTGTGTGTACAGTAAAAACACTACAATTCATAACACACAACAGTTTGGGTCTGAGCCGAGGAATTTGTGAGAGCCTTCACTGGTGTTGCACGGTGAAGTGTGACTGCGTGTGCAGTGCACAGTGTATGTTACATGTTTGACCTCGAGACTACGGAGATCTCCTGCACTGCATAATGGGAAAGTGCTATCAGCAACACAGTGCATCATGGGAAAATGCTATCAGCAGCACCTCAGATTCATTATAGGTTTTGTTTTATTTTGAATTAATTTCATCCATTAAATGTGCAGCAACCTTTTACTGTTGCTAAAATTTTCATGGACCCTGCCATTTAGTTATGCAACCCCCTATGGGATCACAACCAACAGTTAAAGAAACTGGTCTCTGAAGTTCAGGGAGATCAGGCTAGGCTAGACCCCTCTGTGGGAACACAAAGTCTTGTGGGGCTTCTTCGAATACCAAAGACAGCATGTTCCTCCAGGGAAGCCACAGCTGAGGCAAGTGAGATGCTCAGTCTTCTATGGGCTTACAGGCCCTCAGGGACAGAGTTGAAGCATTTGGTGCAGAGCTAGTCACACTCTGTGACCACTTAAAATGGAGCAGCATGACCAAATGGCCTTTCTTTCCAGCCCAGCTGACCTCCTCTACTGACTACTCCAGGGAAGCCTCTGGCCTCAGCCACCCAGCCCCGTTTCTCTAGGCAGGGCTCTGATTAGTCACCAGGAAATGCTCATGTGGGCACTGTCCACGAGGTCCAGTGTCTACTTCTTGGCTGGCTTATAGCTCCTGGTAGAGCTCCAGGAAACCCAGATGACATCTGACCAGATTGTTGTCAGAGTAGGACCATCCCTCTCAGGCCCTTTGTCCTGATCAGGACTGATCCAGAAAGGGAGGAGGGCCACTCTCAGCCCTAAAGCAGAAGGGTAAAACTCCCTGCCAAACAAATTAAGCCCTCTCCACTGGTGAATGCTGGTCCTGGGTTTTATTCATGCTTAGGAAAGCTACATGGTATTGCTAATCTGAATTTTTGAAATTTAATAAATGCTCTAAAATTTGAAATTAGTTGACCAACATGATGGTACAAGCAGAGCTTTGATGGGGGAAGTGCTTCTGTGTATGTGTTTGTCTTACTGGATGATAAATAAAGTACTGTTTGGCCAATGAGGCAGCAAGTTAGGCAGGACTAGGAGTCAAAGAGGATTCTGGGAAATGTAGTAGAGAAGTGGTGATCCAGGCAGGAAGTGACATAGCAGGGAGACTCATATTTAAGCAAGGACACCCAGGAAGTATCCCCCTTTTCCCCTTGGCTCCTGCTCCAGCAGCGCGGTGTGATCCACAGGCAAGGGAGGACACCAATGGAAGGTGTCCAATAAGATAAGTCTTATAAATTATATAGATTTATGATAATTAAGACTGAGCTAACAGATGAGAAATCCTAGTCATTGGCCAAGCAGCATTTGTACCTAATAGAAGTCTGTGTATTATTCTGTCCATCCATGCGGCAGGCAGAACTCAGATGGCTGGCGTAAAATGCACACGTGGCTCTGGGGTTCCAACAGCTTTGGGCGGAAAGATTTATCGTAACAGAGCTTTTCCCACAAGGAAATACTGGTTTGTCCACAAAATAATTGAGAGTATTATAAAAACTACTTGCAGGATCTTTGTGGAAGATGGAATGAAATGTGGATGACTTTCATGTTTAAATTTGGCTCCCAACTTCAAGACAGTTGGTTATGTATATGCAAATATCCCAAAATCCTAAGTACTCTTTGCTCAAGTATTTTGGATAGGGAATACTCAACTTGGCACAGTCTATAGGTCTGTATCTCTTCACATCTCTAATATGCTTCAGCATCTCATTCCTAATTTACAGAAGAGAGTACTGATACTCAGGCAGTCCATGTTGCTTGCAGGTCAGTTCTGCACTTGAAGACAAAAGTGACTAAGGATCAGCATGTGGGTCTCTATGAACTTTCTGGCTTAAAGATTTATCTCCCTAGCCATGCCTATATGAGGACAAGCTTGGAGCAAGTGTCCAGAGCAAAATGAATGGCCTGCGGGACCCAGCAAATCTGTATAGAATTGGGCTCTGTATTTGAAGCTCATGTCTATGTTCTTATCCTCAGCATCTACTGATGAGTGATGGCTGGCCCTAACGACTCACAGCTGCAGCTTAGGCACAGGACAGGCACATTTTGTGTGCAATGAGTCTAAGCCCTATGCCCTGTCCCACTCTGCTTTTTAATTTGATTGTCAACATGATGCTACAAAGCAGACATCTCCATGCAATGAAAACCATGTAACCTCCAAGCTATGTTCTCACCTTTAGTGTGGAGATGATGGCAGTGCCATGTGATTCAGTGTGACAGGCATATGTCTCTACAGCTCAAGTGCCCTGTGCCCAAGTTTACCATGCCAGTGCTGGTGCCCAAGGCCTGCAGGAGGGGCTTCAGCAGCTGGAGCACATGGCTAGTTCAGTACCACAGAGGGTGGTTGCCCCGGCAATCTGAGTAGCCCTTTGAAGCTGGTTCTTTGGCAGGAAGGAGGCAGGCTGCAGTCTAGACAATGTGGATACTTCATTGAAAACAGATGCCCAAGACCAGAGTGTCCTTTCCTGTCCTCACCAGGCTCCCAGGCCTTTGTGAGAATCCCCCAGGGCAATGCAGGCCAGATGGGGCAAGGGGCACAAAGAGCTCTTAGTTGTGTGGTTAGAAGCTGTGTAGACTGTTGGCCTCAATGCTAGGGAGTCCACCCTTGTCTATCCTGATCCTGGAGTGTAGGGCTGTTTCCCACCACTAAAACAAGTTCCTTCACTACACATTGTCCCTCATAAAGTGAACATAATAATATTGCTGACTTCATAAGGCCTAAGATGAGAAGAGAGTAAAAATAATTCTGTTGTTCAGATTTTCTGTCATTAGCAAATCAACTTTGGTCACAGTCAAGGGCATTGCCTCTCCTTACCACCTGCCATCTCCATTCCTAGAGGTGATGCTTAGACAAAGCTAAGGCAAGCAGGCAAGGAGAAAGCTAGGCCCAGACTCAGGGAACCCTGGCTCTGGGCCAGATTAATGTGACCACTAGCACTGGGAAAAGACTTTCTGTGAATACTATCACTGTCCCCAGAATGTGATCAGTAGCAAGAGTCAAAGAGTCATGAGCTGGTCATCAAAAGCCAAGGTCCCTTTGCAAGTCTGGATCAATGTCTTGAATCATACATACCACACTCTCGGGGGGTTTCTTCCCAAAAGCGTAGTCCTGCAGTCCCAAGACTTCTCTATGGTGGAGTCTTTGACCTTGAAGGACAGGCAAGGGGGGGGGGGGCTAAAGTCAAGACCTTCTTCTGGGCTGGCTTAATCATCCATACCAGGGACTGATCCCAAGGAGATGACTATGACCATACCTGCCATAAGGCTCTCATATCTAGCTATGCTGAAGAAAATGTGTATGTGTAGTTGGGGAGCTCTCTACCAGCCTTGGAAGCCTACAGCAGCACATCCAGGCTCCTCATAACCACTGTGGTCCACTCCACATGTTATGCATGAATGTGCATAACTGACACGTGCACAGGTATAGATAGGCACATACATATACACAAGTATTACACACATTCAGTGTGCATACACACATACACACTTCTCCCTAACACATACTTCTGAAGTGCTAAGGCTGAGTTTGCTTCTGTAATGTTATATACCTGTGGTGATCATAGGTGGCTGGCATCCCACATGGGAAGCATCCCTCTGACTTCCTTCCCCCCTCTCCTACTGGTGGGACTATGATCCACGATGTGATGGCAACTCTGTTTGGGCCTGGTTATCACCTGCCTGCCTTGGAGACTACATGGTTATTGGATGCAGTGATGGTCACCTGCCTTGGCCCACCTCATCCATGTCATCTCCACCACCAGTCTCCCCATGTCCTTTGCTTATTGCCTTAGCAGTACTCAGCAACTATATGCTTAAAAGGAAGCAGCCCAAGGGTACTTCCAGGCAGTTGGATCTTCTCCAAGTCCAGACTGTGGAGCAGAACACTCTGTGTGCCAGTGGAATGCTGATGTGGACTCATTACACAAACATCAACTCATACATCTACCTACCTATACACCCACCCACCTCTCCATCCATTTCTGAGAACCCTAGTGTTCTTTGAGACCCTTTGGTCAGCCAAGAGGATCCATCCTCTAAGAATGTGTTGGTCTTAACCCAACTGAGTTCTCTGAGGAATGGGTACAAGAATACAAATCTCTCCTGATGTGCCACCTGAACAGATGAGGGCGGGACACAGACAGGAAAATGTCTCTGCCAGGTACATAGTTCCAAGGAGCTGGAATTAACCATTAAGAGAGTTGGAACTGGGTAGCAGCAACTATGCCTGACCACTACCTTTCTCCATCATTGACCAGGGCTGCCTCAGAATGTGATTGGCTAGGAGCAACCTCAGGTCAGCTGTCCCTTGACTGTACCTCTGACAGATGGACAGTAGAGCAGAGATAGTGTTTCTCAGTGCCCAGCACAAGGATCTTACTAATGATGTGGTTTGGACAAGGGATCAGGACCAGAGCACAGGGAAGATTTAAAGGGTCCCAATGCTAGAGGGTCAGAGCTAGAGGCTACATAATGAGTGGGAGGCACCTAGGAGGAGCCCAAGGGGAGGGCTTCAAGGCAAAATTCAGTACATGCATGTAAGAAGATGGCTATCATAGCATGGTCTTAGAGCTGAAACTGCAGGGACGTTGGGGACTTGGACTCCAGTCCCTTCTGAGAGTCGGACAGGAGCTTCCCCAGTCAGTCCCTGTTATTTCTGAAATCAGAGAGTCCTGACACTGTCCCAGTCTCCATCCCTATCATCATGGGACAGGGATATGCTGGTCCCACCGTAGGGCTCCTGTTTCTTGTAAAAAACCTTGTCTGCCCAGCCAACAGGAGCCAGAGGGTGCTCCTGGTGCTGGCAGAACTGGTGATGGGTGAGTTACCAGCCAACCCAAACCACTCTTCAGGCAAAGCAGGAAGAGCTATTGTTTGGGATTTTCATTATGTTTTCTTTTTTAAACTTCAGGCACTGACCAAAAGCCTGGGCTGTTTTTGTTCACATAATCTATCAGAAGCCCATGTGCTCTGTTGGCTTCTGTTGGCTCAATTCCCAGACAACAGGGACAAACCATTGCCCTTAGGGGTGGAGGTTAGGTCCATTTATGTCCCAGCAACACCTTGGATGACAAAACCTGGCCTTCTTTAGGAATGGGGAACTCAAATGAGAGCAAAGTCCCCAAATCCTCCTCATATCCTTCCCTGGAATATTGTCCAGTTGTTCCCAAACTGTGAACTGGGTCAGGTCAGCCTTAGGGTCTGTCTCCCTCTGGCACAGCCAGGCCTGCACTACTGCTTGCTTCCCCTAATTCAGGCCCTGCAGAGGCTCACCAAGGGAAGACAAGAATTTTAAATTAGAATTAAGAGTTTTAAATTAGAATTTCTTTCATTGCTGAGCATTAGCTTTGAGTCTACTAGATAAAAAACAAAGGACTCCTTCCATCAAACTTTCCCTTTGAAGTTGGCTTCTATTTTGAGGCAAAAATCATCTGAAAACAAGCAGATTCCTTGACTCTCACTGCTCAGAGACAAGGGGGCAACCTTCCCTGCTGTGTGGCTGATCTCAGGTGAGACTTGCCAATATGCAATTTAGGGTTAGAAGCCTAACAAGGTAGCAAGTGATGCTCACACTGCTGCCCTGAAAGTCATACATTTGCAAGAGTAGAGTATCCCACCAGAATTCTGCCATCCAGATGGTCTTCTGCTCAGGGTACCAAAGGACACAGTGAAGCTTCCAATATTCCCAGAATGGCTACCGCTCTAAAAGCATAGCAGGTCACAACCCACATGTCAGGACAGGGTCACAATGCGAAGGGATTCCAGCCTTTGGGCCTCCCCAGATTGCAGGACACTGATTTGTGGAGGAGAAAAAGATGGGGGGGGGCAAGAACAGAGACAATGGAAACCCAACATCTAAGCCAAGGGGAAAAAGGAGATCACAAAAGAAATAGAAGAACCATATTGAGGGCTATATGGAGAAGTTGAGAGGGGAATATTGTCACATGGACAAGGAGGATGTAGTCTTCATGTTCCAGTGTGTCTGATGAACCATGACAGCCAAAGGGTGGAAAGGCTCTTGGATACAGATACTAACTGGAAGGGTGGACCAGACGACAGTGAGCAGATGAGGGAAGTAGTCATGGCAAGTGAGGCAAATTTGGGATCTCTGTAAGAAAAAGAGCAAGACAGGCATTAGCAACAAGGAAAGGGAAACAAAGAATGGATCACCAATAGCAAAGCTTAGAAGATGGGAAGGATGTGGACATGAAAAATACCGTGAATTCAGGAGAGAGGATCTGGGGCTCCCGGAAGGGCTACAAGGAGGGAGGTGAGGGACCAGCTAAGTGTGAACAAGAAGTCTGGGACTCTAATGGCACTAGTGGGTACACACAAGTAGTCTGATTTCTCTCCAGCAGCACTCAACACCCCACACATCTACAAGGAGAAGGGAATAAGCTGGTTAGTCGGTGGCTGAGGCATTTCCAAGAGAATGGAGCTGTGGGGACCTGCAGTGTTGGCTGCAGTGCTGGTATGGGGTCTGAGCAGCAGGAGAAAGAACCATATGAAAGTAAAAAGTAGGGACACAGCTCGACAGTGGACTACTCATTCATCTAACAAGCATGAGCCCCCCCCCCCGTCCTATCCACAGCACTGAAAACCAAAGCAACAGCTAATCAGATAGCTGATGAGGGTCTGATATTCAGAATGTGTAATGAATTGTCAAAACTCAATAATAAACACCAAACAGCCCAATTTAAAAATGGGCAAAATTGTTAAATAGACATTTCTGTACTGAAGATATGCAAATGACCAATAAGCACATGAAAAGAGGCAGGGCAGGTTCATCTTCAGGGAAATACAATCAAAACCGCAATGGGAGCTGCTGTTTCACACCCACTGGGGCGGGTAGGATGGAGACACCCAGTAACAAGGACTCTTAAGGCTGAAGTGGGGAGCCTCACTCACTTTGGATGGGACTGTAGAACTGACAATAATTTGGGAGTTCCTCAAGAACTTAAACATACCCAGTGAATCCATTCCTTGGAACATACTTAAGGGAACCATGTCCACAGGAGATCTTAGTGTGTGGAGCAGCATTACTTGGAACAGATAAACAAAAGATGGCTTCAACCCAGATATCCACGAAGGGAAGGGATGTGTGGCTAGACAAGTGTTGGTTCATCCAGACAGGAAAATGGTCCTCAGCCCTGAGACAGAAGACAAAGCTCTAATGTCTGTGGGCTTTGTAAACTAGGTGTTAAATGCTAGCCTGCTGGTTGTGCTCTAAGTCACAGCAGTCAAACAGACTGGTTTAAATCTGTTTCCTTCTCTATGAGCATAGAGACAGAAAACAGATTTGAGAGTACCAGGGATGACAAGCAAGAGGTTAAGGAGGCATAACTTAGGGAGAGTGGGAATGTCAAAGGGGAGCTGGAAAAGCTCACCAGCTAGAGAGCTGGTGGCTGCACATGAGGAGGGTGTTAAATGTCACTCAATTTTGTATTTTTAAATGGCTCCTTGTGTGCATTTCACCTCTATTTTAAAAGTCACATTTTCAGGCTGTGTTTTAAAGGGTCTCAAGGACCTTTAAAGTCATTGTGGTGTCACTGTTATCTCCAGCACCCAAGTTCCCAGAGACAGAACGACCAGAAACAAGGCAACATGTCTGCACAAACCAAACAGCAAAAGTGTTTCAAGGACATGGTTGCTACATTAAATGAAAAGAGCCTTAAGGATATATAGTAGACAATAGTAGGTGTTAAATTCCCTCTGCCTTAAGTTTACTGACTCCCTGGGGATGAGTGAGACAAAGAGCAAAGAACTAGGCCCCTTTCTGTGAAGCTGCGAATGGACCTGAGCCTGAAAGTTTCAGCAACTGGTTTTGTCTTGTGCATTGATGTCCACAGCAGTATCAGAGTTACAGCTGTTATAATGAGCTCTGTGGTATGTGGTGAGAGCTGAGACTGGGCTCTGCCCCTACCTCTTCTCACAGTCTAGGAGTACTGTCCAGTTCCCTGCCCTCACATCATGTCATGAGCAACAAGAGAGTTGGTTTTTTGTTTTGTTTTTCAGTTAGTGTTTACTTTTACAACATGGTATAGAAATACTGGATCACAGAGCTGCCATAAGTGGACTGGATGCTATCTATGCTCACTGCCAGGCTCAGGGAGACTTGAAGTGTTTGTGGTCCCCAGATCAGGGAACCAGGCAGGCAGCAGCACCCTGGTTGCCCCACATTGTACATGGATCCAGAAACCTCCACCTTCTGGGACATCTGCAGAGCTGCAATTCAGCAGCCTTCCTCCTGCTGCCTGAGCTGTCTGTCTTCACTCCATAGGGGTGTCCCATCCCCAGATGGGCAGAAATCACATATGGTGAATTCTTATGCAGGCTTTCAGCCTAACAGCCTTCCAGGAGGAAAGCATCAGGCACGCAATGCCCAAGAACAGCCAAGTCGATTTCAAAGCTGGTGGGGCTTTGAAAGGGGCTGAGTATAGAATGGATGCTCAAGATACAGCCTAAAGGGCTGTGGCAGCTCACATCCCCACCAGGCCAGTTCTGAGCTGTAGGAGGGCAGACTTCAGACTGTGGGAGAAGGTCACTTCTGCAAAGCATGGTGGTGAGTGAAACCTCAGCTAGAGCAGTGGCACAGCCCATCTGCCACTCAGATGGCCCCAGCCAGCCATGACTGTGCTACAGCCCTAGGACACACAGACAGAGAAGTCATCAAAGAAGAGGTGGCAGCAACTCAAGGAGGGAAAGCACCGGGGCTCACTTCCTATCTTTTACCCTCCCTCACAAGTAATCCTGGCTGCAGCATCCCAGATGACATACATCACTCCTTTGGTTCAGTTAACTCGAGGTCATCATACAGCATGCTGGAATTTCCAAGACGAAATCCTCCTTCGGGTCTCTTCTGGATCTCCATCTTGACAATGAGGCCTAGGAATAACAAAGTTAGATCACAACTCTGTGTTTTATCATTTAGGCCATCTCAGACATACTTCCCCTGGCTTCCAAGCCACATAAACCTCAAGGGTGCTGAGAGGAAGGAAGAAGGTCTCTGGTCTCTGGATGGGGCGATGGCAGACAGCATCAGCACCAGGAAATGCTTATCTACAGGGAAAGGGAAACCATGCCTGTGTGAGTGTCCCTGTGTCCCTAAGGGTCATGGGTCCTAGGTGTGAAAATAGGAAGGTGACTGGCATGTTGCCATTAGTAGCTGTTCTCTCCGTCTCTCTCTCTGGGGTGTGTGTGTGTGTGTGTGTGTGTGTGTGTGTGTGTGTGTGTGTGTGTATGTGTGTGTAGATGCATGCAGCATGCATGCCATGAAGCATGCCATAGTGTGCATGCTCCATGGCACGCGTGTGGGAGTCAGAGGGCCTTGGTTGTTTGTCCTCACCTCCCACCTTGTTTGAGAGAGGGTCTCCTTTGTTATTCACCACAGCATATGCCAGGCTAGCTGACTCCTACCTCGACACTCTGCCTCCCATCTCCCCACGGGAGGACAAGGATTAAATACGCACACGGTTGTGTCTTTACATAGGTTCTCAGCATCTAAAGTCACTCAGGTCATTAGACTTGTGCAGCACTTGCTTTACCCTCTGAGTCATCTCCACTCTCCTCTCAGAGGTTCTTCATGATCCTGGGGAAAAGTGGGAACAGAGCAGGGCCAGAGTTGAGGCTTAGAGAGGGATTTCAAATATGGTGCTGAGCCCCCATGTGAGCCGGCCTCTAACTCATCACCCATGATCCTGAAGCAGGGATGATGGGCTGGAGGAAGTTGGAACTGTGTCCTCTGGGAGACAAGGCCTGAGCTATGATTGTTCCCTCTTTTTCTGCAACTCCTAGGGGCTTCTACCATGACACAGAAGCTCAGAACCATCCCACAGACACCCAAACCTCCCAGGCCTGGGCGAGAACAGCCAGCTGGCTACCAGGGTGTTTTTCCATGCAGTCAGGGGCCCATGGTGCTTGTTCTGGCGGGTGTTGACTCACTGCTACAGGACTCTGGCCTGCGTTATTTGGAGATCCAGCTCCCTGATGGACGGATGTGACAGCTTTGTTCTCTCAGCCCCCTTTGATTTGTGAATCCCCCTTTGTGGCTTGTGGGGGATGCACAGTTCCTGCTGTTTCTGGGCTCCAGTGTCCACTTGGCTGGGCAGGCCTTGCAGTCTGCAGCAGGGTGGCCGACAGCGGGCGGGCAGAGCATCAGGCCCTTGAGGACTGAGCAGGCCTTGGTCCGGGTGGCTCAGACTGTACTTGCAGGCTGTGTGCACTGAGTGGGTGGTCGGGGAAGAATGATAAGTGTCTGCTCAGAGCCAGTTATGAATGGCCAGATCACAAACCACAGGGCCGGACAAGGGCTGCCCTGCTGTGCCTGGGCCCAGGCCCAAAATTCTTTGAAGTATCTGTGAAGTCCTAGGGGGCCGGACCCCAGAGAAACCTCTTGGCACTGGAGTGGAGGGTAGAGCCAGCCCTTGGGAAAGAGTACTTGAGACCTGAGAAGACTTGCCCAGCCAGAAAAGACTCCAGGCCAGTCAAGCAAGGTCTGTGGGGCCTTGTTTACAGTATTTAACTTCAAGGCAGACCATGTTTCAGAGGAGAAAGGGTATCAGAGTCAAACAACTGGTTATGAACACCAGTCTTGTTCCTAGGTGGAGCTAAGATTGAGGGGCACTCATTGAAGAGCTGACCCTATAAAGTGAACATGCTGGGTGAGCATGGCCTTCTGTGTATGCACACATATACAGTAGTCTTTGTCCAGTTCTACGTCTCGTGCCACACTGTGCATGACACCTCAACAGTGGCTAGAGCAGCTTCTTCTGAAACTCACCAGAGATG
Source organism: Cricetulus griseus (assembly GCF_003668045.3). Taxonomy (NCBI): domain Eukaryota; kingdom Metazoa; phylum Chordata; class Mammalia; order Rodentia; family Cricetidae; genus Cricetulus; species Cricetulus griseus. The sequence goes on along the minus strand of NW_023276807.1, from coordinate 185,476,580 downwards.
AGGATACCCAGGGCCAGCAAGGTCTCCTTGCAGTGCAAGCCTGTCAATGGGACATGGCTACACTACCTAGGGGCACGCAACTCACATCTGTTTCCTGATCCTCAAGATGAGCGATAACACCATGGAGTCCATGGATCTTTTCATTCTGGGTGAACTATTGACTATCCATTCACTTTTACTGGCAGATGGTCTCAAAAGTTCCATTCTTTTCAGATGCCCTAGGCAAGGGACAGTGAATCACCCTGATACTGTGATAGGGTGCCTCTGGGGACCCAGTGCTGATAACTCCCTTATCCTATTCATCCTTAGGTGCCTGTGTTTTTTCTCTGATTCTGGCAGGGGGCATGGCTAACCAGGTGTCTGGGATCCCCATCTTCACCCTCAACTCTACCAGCTTTGATCCTCTGCCTCAGCCGTTCTCTCAGAGTTCAGAGGGCATTAATAGTAACTGCTTGATTGTAAAGTGTTGGAGCTCAGCAGAGAAAGGGTGTCGGACAAGTGTGAAATGTTATTCCTGGCACAGGCCAGAGCCTGGAATGGAAATTCACCAGCAGAAAGTACAAACACAGAGGAAGCCATTTGTCAACTCCCCTCCACAAATTGGCATAGGCAGAGGGGTCTCCCCTGCAGCAGGCACATCCCAGGTCACTCAAATAGCTGGAGGAGAGGCAGATAAACACGAATGTATAGCCCCACTTTCTAACATCCACCTTCCACAGAAATTCATGAGCCCGCTTTCTGACAGTGGCCTTCTACCTGAAGACTAGCCTCCTCTGGTACTCTTGGCAGAATGCCTGCAGACAGCCTAGGTACTGAAGAGCCTGCTCCGCCAGAGGAAAGGCTTCCTGTTGAGTAGAGCACAGTACTTAGTGAAACTGCAGCAGCAGCAATGTGGAGGAGCCACCACAGTGCACTAGACAGATGGAACCAGGGAACACATGCAAACTGAAGACCAGAAAGGGGAAGAAACTAAGTGCTCGCTGCCTCAGGCTCATAGAAATATCCAGAGAGGGAAGCATATTTGAAATACTTTGAGCCTGGCGTTGGTGGCGCACGCCTTTAATCCCAGCACTCGGGAGGCAGAGGCAGGCAGATCTCTGTGAGTTCGAGGCCAGCCTGGTCTCCAGAGCGAGTGCCAGGATAGGCTCCAAAGCTACACAGAGAAACCCTGTCTCAAAAAAACCAAAAAAAAAAAAAAAAAAAAAAAAAAAAAGAAAGAAAAAAGAAAGAAAGAATACTTTGAATATTACCTACTCCTCCCTGTCTCCAGAATAATCATCATTAAATGAGCCAAAAGATAAAGTTGGGGCAATCTGTCAACACACAGGACAGAAAGACCAGATAGAAATTCATACTAAATATCACTCATAGAGCCTTTTAGAATGAGTGGGGAAAAGTACTGTATCCCATTAAGAACGTGAGGAATGCATTGAAAGTCAAGAACATGGGAAAGTACCATCATCCATCTGTCGATACCACAGGCATCTTATGAAAAAACTTGCTGGAAGAGTGATATTTGAAATGGGATTCTTAAACTTGTTGGAATTCCACAGAATCATAGTGAAAGTGAGGATTTGGGGCATGTGAAATGGTCCCCTATGGGAATACAGTACAGGCAAAAGAGTATAGTACTCGCCAATACAGTAATTTGTAATATAGGCTATCAATCCCCTCCCAATTTGCTCAAATATCAGATTACTCTCCTTGACCCCTGACCACTAATGCTTCTGTGTGGATCATTAATCTGAAGTACACTTCAGAATTTACTGTAATTGTGATTAATTGATGAAGGTGGTGGGAGAGTTGTGGGGATGCAGTAGTTGACAGTGGTGGAGGAATTCATTGTAGGGGAATTATCGTTACTGGAGCTTAATGATAGCAGGATATGGTGGTGGTGCAATTTTGAAGGTTATAATGGCAGTAGAGGGATGATGGTGAGGTAAGGGTGGTCAGAGAGATGGTGATAGATTGTTGATGGTAGAAGAGATGGTGGGGATGATGGAGGTGATAGTGGTAAAGAAGACGATACAACCTCAGCACCCTCTATAAAAGTAGTGTAGTGCATACCAAGGAGTTCAGAGAAGTGACTTTAATCTGAAAGAAGCCAAAAGCAAGAAGCAGTGGCACCAGCATTCCCAGAACAGGCCTTTCCCTCAAACACTAATCCCTTCAGTGAGGTGTCCATATTTTTAATAATTATCTTTTCTGCATGCATTAAATAAAGCTGGCTTCTAGTGCTCAATACCAAGAATTCTAACTACAAAGAGCTTTCCAACCCTGTGTAATGGCAGGAAAGGTCAGCAAGGCAGGAAAACAGTAATACTGTTTTGAAAGTAAAAGGCCAACTGAACTACAAAATTTCGAGCCATTCGGTGAGAAAAAATGGAAAGGGCCAATGTGTTAAGGGACATCACAGAAGAAACAGGCAGGCTGGTAACAAATGACACCAGTAACTGTGGACCAAAGTTCAAAGCAGTCAAATGCCACTTTTGACCTTCCAGCTGGCAAAATCCTGTAAATGGTACCCAGTATTCAAGAGATGATGCATCAATGATGAAAGGCTCTCTTACATAGCGCTGGGCAGCACAAAGAGGCTCCACCATGATAGGAAACTGGGGGTTTTCCTAGTATTTCAAATGGGATTTCTTCTGCTTAAAACGTTACTTCTTAGTCAGGTATGGTAAGACATGCAGGTAACCCTAGCACTTAGAAAGCTGAGGAAAGAGAAGTGTCATAAGTTCAAAACCAGCCTGGGCTACACAGTGTACAGGGTAGGTACTAGGCCAGCCAGGGCTAAATGGTAATGACCATGTCTCAAAAACAAAACAAAACCTATTTGTTACACACATGTATTACTAGGAGCTAGTAGAGACTATTAGAGTACCAGTAATAGACCCTAAGCTATAGATAATCTAAATACCAACATGGGGTATTTACTTCCAAAATAATCAAAATATAGAACACAACATAATATGGGGAAAAGTCAAAAGGAAGTAAAAAGCGTTAGATTGAAATCAGTTTTCTGATAGAGAAAACCCCTGGGTGTATTCTTTAATGTTGAAAAACCATTATAAATACTTGACATAATATGATTTAATTTCTCTTAAATTAATTTTTAGTTGCAAGAAGGTAGCTACAGATGGACTTTAACTTTGATATTGCATAGCCAGTATGCTTCACCTTTGATTTTCTTGGGAAAAACAATCAAAAGTAAAAAGGAATTGGCTTTGGCAAGAATTATCTCCAGAGATGGTTCATGGTGTCATGCGTCACAGCAAGCCTGCTGGAGCACTGAGTGTGACTGTGCCGTGAACTGTGTTCCACAAGGTCTTACAGGGGGAGGTGGAAGAAGACAGGAGGAGGTATGAAGGCTGGTTATATATTGAGGCCTCTAGGGACCACGTCATGATGAGAAGAGAAATCCTGCAGAGGATAATTGCCACTTTGTTCAAGAACCACCCCAGTTCCTTAATGTTCCATCAGAAGAGTGAAACTGGCCAGAAAGAAAGTCTTCGTGCTGCGAGCTAGATGTCCTAGGCAAATGCAAAGGTGTTTACATGACTGGTAATCACAATGCACAGAGCTGTACCATGTCCTGGGACTACTTGGGGTCTTCCTGACATTTTTTGACTTATGGAGCCGAAATAAATGTCAAGAAGAGCCAATAAACATTTTTTCAGAGATCCAGCCTGCTTCTGAGACATTTCGTCAGGAAATAAAAGATGTGGAAATCAGACTGAGTGACCCAGTGGGTCATTGGTATGTCACTCAACACACAGTTCTGATGGGAGAGGTCCTTCTGTGTATGTTTGTCTTATTGGTTGATAAATAAAGCACTGTTGGCCAATAGGGAAGCCGGTTAGGAGGGACTAGGAGAGAAGCAGGATTCTAGGAAATGTAGGAAAGGGGGACAGTCACTGTGTGATCCCAGGAAGAGAGGACGCATAAGGCTGGTGTCCTCGGTAAGATAAGTTCTTATAAAAATGTATAGATAAGTAGTTATAGTTGACAATTAAGACTGAGCTAGCAAATAAGAAACCCTAGTCATTGGCCAGCAACATTGTAACTAAGATAAGAGTCTGTGTGTTATTTGGGGGCCCTAACATGGCAGTCGAACTCAGGCGGCTGGCGGAAAGAGTTATTGTTACACAGTTCTATCATCTAGAGGCAGGATCCAGTGGTCATGCAAAATGCTCATTTGAAGGTTTAAAGAAAGTCTCCATGGGAAGTAGCAGGATGTAGGAGCTTAGGCTGGCATGGGTTGGGGTTTCAATGATACCTGGGAGTAAGTCACTTCTGTGAACTATGTGTTCTTCTAAAAACAGAAGTGAAGTGTTTCTCCCATGGAGTGAATGTTCTGCACATTAAATGGAATGATGCAATCATTTCCCAGGACAGCCTGACAGTGTCACGTGCTTCCCATTGTAAGCAGCAGAAAGTCCTGTCTCACTATTCTGCAGGCTGAAGTTCAAGGTTAAGGCTCTGGGCATGGTTGACTTCTCTTAGGACTGTTGAGGAATCTACTCCACACCTCTTCTTTGGCTTTCTTGGGTTATAGATTCCCATCTCCACATATACCTTCCTATACAGAACATGTCTCTGTGCTGGTTTTTCCTTTTCACGAGGACACTTGGTCTCTGGGGAATGGAGCCCACACAAACAATAACTTCTCAACTGATTACAGCTTTTTCAAGGACTTATTTCCTAATTAGGGTGCTAGGGTTAGAACCTCAACATGGACATTTAGAGTTGTTATCAATAGGATACATTTAAACCCAAACTAAGTGGAATATACCAAGTGACTGATACATCATGGCTCCCTAGTAAATGGTGCCCATCTTTGCCCAGAAAGTTCCCTCTTGCCAACATCTGGGCTTAAAGAACAAAAAGTAGGAAATAGATTCCCTTGGCATAGGTGGCTTCTCTAGGTTGAGGGTTACCCACCTCATTCCTCTCAATGAGGCCTTTGCTCAGACCCTTGGCCATTAAGTAATAGCACTTCCTGGAGCTCCAGATACCCTATCTGCTGGTAAATCGATAACCTTGCTGATGCATGCTCTCATTGAAGAGCATGTCACCTCTCTTCTTGTGTGTCCAGACTCTGATTACTAGAAAGGCAGGCTGCTCCACAGCTTGTGAGAGCATCTAGATGAACGTCTTCAGTGAAGATTTGAACAAGGCAGTAGTAACGAGGCTGCAGCTTCAATCACAAAGCTATTGTGGATTTACTTAACGTGGCTGCTGCCTCGTCATTCACTGATAGAAGTTGTTTAACACCCCATTTTCCTGTCACTCAAGAGTTGGTTTGTGATATGGCCCACTTGTTTCTCATCCCACTCAGCCACAAATCAACATATCCACTAGATGCTGACAAGAATACAACCTAGTAATTACCACCAGTCATGTAAGCAATTAATTAGTCGGCACACCGCCTTGAGAAAAAGGCTAAAGACGAATGCCATGGAGCTTGATGAAAGCAAAGTCCCACCAGGCTCACCAATGATCCACTGGGATCCACGAGTCACACTCAGTCTCTGTTGCTGTCTTTGTCTCCCCCTCTCCTCGCCTCTCTAGGTGAGCTCTCTGCTACTTGCATGCTTCCAGCAGGCTTTATTCAGTGCCCTTCCGCTCTCTAGTACCAGTGAATAGTAAATGTTACATGTATTTGGTCCCCATATTGGGTCTCATGTGACAAATATGAGAATCCAACTTTCCCCTGGTCAGAACTGGCCTAGAGAATGATGACTTTGACAAGTGGTCACTCTCAGGAGACTTCAAGACCAAATTAGAAAAAATAAAAGAGGACACAAGCTTATAATCCTCATGATCACAAGAAAGCCAAATCCTGTTCAAATGCCTACCCCACCCCACCACACAGCCACATCTCTCTAAAGGTCTCTTGTCATATGCAAAGCTCACAAACCAAGCCACCAGGCACTTGGCACAGCTGATGATCCAGAATGTGTTAAAGCAGTTTCTTGCTGTTCAAAAAGGTCACAAGGCAAGCACAAGCTGACAAGACCCATTTGAATCCCAGTCCCCTGGGCCAAATCAACAGGCCATCAGCACCTGCTCCCAAAGCAGAATGTAAGGACCCTGACCCAGGGCCCAGGAAGCCTTGGAGGGAAGCCTCAGCTCCTGCTCTGTGGGTTGGAACAGGTCATAAACCTCAGAGCTCACCTCTTAATCTCCAAAATTGGAGTAAGGATGCCCCCACCCCTGCCTTTGTACAGGGATGGAGGAAGGTGACTGCATAGTTGCAGAGAGCAGAATCTACATGCAAGCCTTTACTCAGCAGGGCTTTTCCACAGGGTACCATCTTCTCAGTAACCAAGGGTCAGGTGAAGTCACTGAAAATCATGAGATGCTCTTCACCTGCATGCTGCTTGTTAGAGATAGTTTGTGATTACCCCATCCCATTCATGTATTGAAGTTCTAGCCTTGAACATGACAGTGTTTGAAGATGAGGCTTTGGAGACATAACTAGGATTAGATGAGATCAGGAGAGACACTGTCACAGAAGTCCTGATATCCCAGCCCTTGGGAGGCTGAGGCAGAAAAGTCACAGGCACTTCCTCTCCTTGCTGCTCCATATGTGAGGGACATATGGAGAAAATAGCTGGCTTTAAGCCAGGAAAACCCTCAACAGACTTTCACTGTGCCGGTACTAGGAATTTGGCTCCTACTCTCTACAACTGTAAAGAAATAAAGTTCTGTTGCTTAAGCCATCCCATCTATGGTATTTCATTATAGAGGCCCGAGCTGACTAATATAGGTTTAAAAAACATTTCAATTATGCCTGAGTGTGCATTGAGTACTTCATAAACTTTCAACTTTATTTTTTAAAAGGTTTAAGAAAAATGAGGGTTTTGTTTTTTCAGGACTATCTAGTAGAGAAACCAAAAATAGCTAGTTTTAAATCCTATAGCTGAGCTGTCTAGTGTGGTAGCCACAAGTGACATATGGTTACTGAGCACTTGAAATGTGGCTAGTCCAAATTGAGATGTGTTATAGTTTGTAAATTATACAATGGAGCCCAAGGAACACAAAAAATAATGTAAAATTGATCATTTTTATATTGATTACACAGTAAAATGCTATTTTTGGTTAAGTAACACAAAACTGACATTAATGTCACCTGGTTTTCCTTTTTCTAATGTGGCTACAAGAAAATATAAAATTACATATTTGACTCTTACCCATGGCATGCCTTCTGTTTCTATTGGACAGCGCTGGTCTAGAATCTGAAGCAAAGACAAAGTACCGGTCTTGGACTCAAGCAGCTGTGCCTCCCACACCAAGTCATTACCAGCTTTGTCAACAAAAGCAAACAACTTAACCTCTGTGACCTTCAGCTTTCCCCTCTGTGAAACAGAGGCTGTGAACTGATTTCACAGAGCTGTGATGACCATTTGGTAGAATCAGGTATACAGAACACCTCACAGTGGTCCCCCCCCACGAGAAACTTGGTGGATGCTCACTTCCACCCCCCAGTTAGCAGGGAAAGAAAACCATGCTGTCAACACCCCCTTAATCAGCACCAGCTGTGGGGCTGGTAGCTCTGCAGACTCTGCAAACACAGCCAGCAGGAAGAAGGGAAGCCACATAAAGTCCCCATCTCACTGCTCACAAAGTTTATAGTTTTAGGGCAACAGCTTTATTTGAATTCAACTGCTTGGGTTTCTGTAGAGCTCATTCTAGAATGTGGATCATGACCTTACTCAGTGAAGACCTTTGAGGGATCAATATGGGGCTGTTATTTTGTCCTAAGTCCAAGCTGCACAAAACTTTCTGTGCTCATGTCCTCCCCACTCACACACATAAGGAGAAACTAGGGAGCAGCTACAGGCACTGCACACTGAGACATGATCAGAGATTTGCCCATTGGAGATCGCCAGGCTCTGTAAAAGCCACCTTTCTTAAAAATATATATATGGCTGGAAGAAGCCACAGGTGATGATGTTGATGGAAGAGGAGGAGGAGGAGGAGGAAGAGGAGGAGGAGGAGGAGGAGGAGGAGGAGGAGGAGGAAGAAGAAGAAGAAGAAGAAGAAGAAGAAGAAGAAGAAGAAGAAGAAGAAGAAGAAGAAGAAGTCAAACCAAACTCAGGTACTTCTGTACCCAAGCAAGTGATTCCCTGCCGAGCAGCCCCCTCAACCCTATGAAGCCTGTAGCCTGTATCTTGCCCTGGGAGGAGGGTAGCATCTTGGCGTATACAGACATTAATACTGTAGCCTAGTCGAGGTAAGGGGGTTGCTAACTACAGGCTTGTCACACAGCAGTCATTAAGTCACTACTGTGGATGGGGTCAGGAGGCACATCATACCCAAAGGAAGGGCATCAACGGATCCTTGGAGGTATTCTAAAGATTTTTCTATTTTTACATCACATTCTCAGAAGGACAGGGAAAATACAGTTTATCCTAGGGAAGTAAACAGGTTACATCTAGGACACATAGAAGACTTGGAAGTTTTTCTTTATGCCAATGCCAGGAATCAAATTCAGAGCCTGGGACATATTGAAAATGATAGGCAAAGGCTCTAATGAGGACCTTCACACACACACACACACACACACACACACACACACACACACACACACACACACACCCCTTGCTGAGTTAACTGAGCCTCTTCAAACATTAGGCCACAGAGACTCACAGATCAGCCTTCTTCCCATTACTCATACTCGTGAAAAAACAAGAGTAGAAGATAAACCCAAGAAGGAAGCAAGGTGAGTCTGGTCTGAGAAAAGGCTCCAGAGGAAGTCTTTGGCACACCAGGGCCCTGATCTAGGGAGGCATCCTTGAGGTCAATAGCACATGCTACCTCCTGCCTGAAAGCTGCTGTTTTTCCCAGCTCCCCTGGGCCCTGGAAAAAGAAAGCCCTTCATTATGGCTTCTATTTGGGCAGGGTGGGAAGGGCTCAGGGTTGTTCAGTCCAAGTACCTTTAGGGAACTGGAAAAAGTGAGTAAGATGTAATTCTTTGAACCCTGGATCTCCAGCACAAACTTTGCAGAGACAGGAAGGCACCCTCCTTAGTCACCCTGTTCCCATGTAATTCCCATCCAGGGAATTACAGGACACTCACATGGCATGACACTACAGGGTTTTCCAGGGGTGGGGACCAGACTGCTAGGGAGCAACAGCTGCTGGTAGAATTGTTCAAGCTCAGCCAAGCAAGCACCCTTAGCCTAGAATACTTCCCAAAAGTTTCCACAGCTATTAGTGAAAGAGGAGAGTGAGGAGAAGGGAAAGAGGGGGTCCACAAAACATTTCATGATCTCCCTCAGGACACAGGCTGGTCTCAGGTGAGGAACTTTCAGTATGTGAAATATGCAAATTGGGATTTCCTACAGGGGATCAAGAGCCTAAAAGCAAGCATGCCCTTTATGGGACATTCCATTCATGATGGACATCAGAACTATACAACAGTGGGTCATTTCAGTATTCTTTATGTCAGCCAATGCTTAAAATACACTAATTTGAAGTCATCCAAGTGTGAGACTCTGAGCACACTCATCCCAGGTCCGTGCAAGCTCCCTTTCGTTTTAGTCTCTTTCCCCTTCATAATGATAATCCTGTCTCCCACCCCATCAACAGTCATAATGATGTACTTAATGCCATCCCTTTACACATACATCACTATAATACATATGAGCCTGTGCCCAGCTTCCTGTATAGCATTGGCATAAATATTCCATGCTAGTTCTGAACATTTGCATTCTTGGGTGTTCTGTTCTATGCATCTTGGAAAAAAACCACAGAGTCATCCCATTTATGTTCAAGGAATGCAGCTCAAGGTCACTGGCAGATGTCTGCAACCTTGGCCATCAGAAGGAAGCCTAACACTTCCTGGTGCAGCACATTGTTATCAGACAGAACACCTTTTCTGCTTCTGTCTTCCACCTACAAATTTAATTGCTTCTTCCATCTGAACTAAGCACTAATCAGGCACTCCAGCTGTACTCTCAGCATTCTGAGGTGTGACAACACACGCAGCACAGATTTATACAGATTTGTTTTTTTCTTCTTCACCATTTCATGGGGAGAAAATCCGTTCTTATGATAAATCTTAGCAACTTCCGAATGCGATAATTTTTCTTTCTTTAGTTTGACAAGTTGGATAGCACTCACTTTTTATTTAAATAAAGATCTTTCTTTAGCATCTCCAAATTGCTAACATCTAAATTCTTGAACTCTGGAGCTATATTCAATGAAATAAATGTTACTTGATTGAGACAGCTGATCTTATATCTGAGGTGACAGCATCTAAGTGACTAGCAGGCAGGTGGTATATGAGGCATGGATACACTGGAAAAACAGAGGAATTACATCTCATAAATCAGGAGGATGCAAGATCTCATCATGCTTTGTATGATTTAAGACCTACAAAGTATTTGTCTTTGAAATTTTTCATCCAGTTTTTTTTTTTTTTTGGCTCAGTTGGCCAAATAACTAAAATTTCCAAATGGGGAACCATATGCTTACAGACTTTCTACTGAGTCTCTCACTAGGGTACCATTCAGCCCATTCCATGAGCTTAATAATTCTCTCATAAGGCTTCCTTTTGGCCATTCCACCCTTCCCCACCTTCAAAATGGCTCTTTTAAAAATCTGTATGATTTTATCTATTTTACAATTCACAAAAGTGACATATAACATATTCAGAGTATATTTAAAGTCCATCTACACTGTGATGTAATTCAATTGCTTGTTTTGAACTTCATTCTATTGTAGGGTTATACCACAGTTGGTTCGATCCATTGGACTATTGGAGGATACATTCTCCACATTGTGGGTACAGTTGTTATGAACAGTCAGAGGCTTTAGTGTGAAGGGAAAATTTCAGTTCACCTGCTTAAGGTCCTAAGTGTAAGATTTCTGCATCTCCTGCAAGGTTATGTTCAATTTATAAGAAATTTCCAGGCTGTTTTCCAAAGTGGATACACTTCTGTGCACTCGCAACAATAGTTAACAGGAGTCATTGCTTCACATCTTCACCAGCATGGAATACTGTCAGTTAACCTTTTCTTTGTCTGATATTTTTATTATTATTTTATCTGTTCTAATAGATTTAGAGGATTATCTTATTTTGATTTCAATTATCATCTCTTTTAACTTTCTTTTTATTCCTTTTTTATGTGTTTTTTACATCATGCATCTTGATCCCATTCATCTCTTCATCCCTTCATATCCACCCTTGCAACCTCCCTCCAAAATAAAAGCAATTAAGAGAAAAAAGAAAAGGAGGGGAAAAGAAAAAAAATATCCTCATGGAAGCTGCAATGTGACATAGTGAATCATGCAGAACTCCCTTTTGTTCATAAATCTTTACTCGCAAGTGTTCATTGCAAAGAGTTATTGGTCTGATTAGAGGCCTCTGGTTTCTGCTACACTATCGTTGCTGGAACTCCTCTTGGATATTCTATGGTTGCCCTGTGTCATGGTGATCCTGCAGCTTTGGGTCTGCAGAACCGTCCCCTTCACATACTCCAGGAGATCATAGATGGGGTGGATATTGGGGTGGGCAAGCTCATAACCCTGATTCTGGGTAGTTTCAGGGTTGGTCACCCCAATTTTCATTTCTTAATGATTCATTACATTGAGCCTTATTCTTCACACTGTCTCCAGTCATTTGTCTTCCAAGGACCTATCTTCTGGTCCTATTGATCTACTTGACTTTTTCTGATGCCCCAACTCTGGACCTCATAACTCCTGTGAAGAAAATAAGACCCCTGAAAAGCCAATCAGACTTATTTCTCAAGCATTTCTTTAGTCTCCCACTTTTAATCTTGTATTTTTCTCTTAGAAAGGCTTTATAGAAACTTCATAGTTTTAGTTTTTCCTGTGAGTTGAGTCCTTCTGTGTTTACATCTGAATAGATAAACAGGAATTAATGTTCTTTTGTGTGTGTGTGTGCTTGTGGATAATTTTCTCAAGACTGTTTTCTCTACTGAATCATCTTTGTGTGTTTTTGGAATCAGTTGTCTCTGTGTTTGTGTATTTGTGGATTCTTGCTCTGTTGCATAAATGTGTCTGTCTTGATGTGAATGTCAAGCTATTTTGGTTACTAGAGCTAAACTATTTTGGTTACTGGAGCTTTGTAGGTTTATAAATCAGTCCTCCAAACTTGTTCTTTGGCATGGTCTTTCAGTTGTTCTAGTTTCTCTGAATTTCCATATCAATGTTACAACTAATTTGCATTTTCTAAAATAAAATCCCATTATATTTTGATCAGCACTGCATTAGTTTATAACAATGAAGGGGCAAACTAATAACGTAACACTGACTTTTCTAATCCATGTGTGGTTAGCTCCCTACTTGTTTGGATCTTTCATTTCTCTCCTGATCACATTGCAGTCACCAGGTTCCTAATCTTTTGCATTCTATATGACCATAAGCTCTAGGAAGGAAAACCTACTGTTTCTATTGTTTTGCTAAATGGTCATGTTGTCAAAGTTCTTTCCAAATTTTTGTGCTTATGCCTATAGATTTATAGATTTATGTTGTTCTCTACTTTGGTCAGAGAGCAAAGTGGCCAATGGTTAATGCAGAGTCATAACTGCCAAAGTGTTGAGAATGATTAACTGGGAGTGATCAGCTATGGATGGATCAACCTCCCTACACTTAAGATTTGGGGAACACTGGAGAAAAAGGCAGCAGAGAGATTGTAAGAGCTGGCAGATGGAAAGGAAAGCTGTAAAATGCTGACATCTGAACATCAGATGGCTGATGCACACATCAATTCACAAGAGTTGTGGTTACCTGCACAAGACCTGCACAGGATCAAGCCAATCAAAGTTCCAGAATAGATGTGGGAGGGGCTCCTGAGGCCCTATCTTGGTTGAGGAGCCATTGGTAGTTTATGACTACCAAAGAAGGGAGTGCCACTCTTGTTTGGAGACATAGCACCTATAAGTTGCCTGTGCCCAAGTGTATGGCACCATACCCTTGTACATCCAGACAGTAGTAATTGAACTCTAAGAATTATTTACAACATAAAAAGAAAGTTGTGAAGTTAGGAAGAAGACAAGCTAGGTGGTGATGGATGGATAAATTAAAATACATTGTATAAATGTATGACCATTTCAAAGAATAAATAAAATAATATTAAAAGAAAATATATGTACATCATGGAATACATAAAATGATTTAATTAACATACTAATTGCTTCCATATATTATTATTATCTATAGTAATCATATACACTAAGTCTCTAATTTATTACTCTTATCTATCTAGTTTAGATAGATAGATAATAGATAGATAGACTAGTTATTTCTGTCATCTTTCTTTTCCAAAGAATTTAACAACCATTTGTTTGATTCATCAAAAATCTTCCAGAATTTTCTTTACAGTAGCTCTGGATGTGTAGATTTACATTGAGAACACTAACATTATTAATTCTAGGTTAGGTTGACTTTCTATATATGGGTATGGGTGACTTCCTATTCTAAGACTTTTTTTATAAAGGAAAACATTTACAGTTTAAGAGGTTTAGTCCATTATTATCATGGTGAGAATGGCAGACATGGTGCTAGAAAGGATCTAAGAATTCTGCATCTTGATCTGCAGGCAACAGAAGGTGTCTGTGACACTGAGCATAGCTTGAGCATATGAGTCCTCAAATTCTGCCTTCACAGTGACATACTTCCTCCAACAATGCCACACCTATGCCATCAAGGACACACCTCCTAATAGTGCCACTCTCTATGGGGACCATTTTCTTTCAAACCACCACATTCCACAGAAGAGAAGGGAAAATCCACAGGACACCAAGCTTAGAAACCAGCCTGGCTTCAAAGATCAATAGCATCTGAGTGGTGAGATGAGGGGGAGGAGAGAATAAATGTGCCAAACTGGGTTTGTAGGGACCAACTGAAAGCAGACAAGTGATGGGAGTGTTCAAGCTTGCTCTGAAGACAGTGACCATTGGGTAAACTTTACACAGACAATGGATATAGCAAGAGGACAGGAACTGACACTTCTGCTTTTAAACAGGAGTTGCTAGGAGAAAAATCTCAGAGAAAGCCTAGGAAAGGAATCCTTTTAGCTTTGTTTAGTGTCCAGTTCCTTCTACTTTCCTGTTCAAGGGCCTATGAGCCTCAGGAACTGGCATGGCCTCCTGATTTCCCTATCCATCAAAATGAAGTGCATACTCCTCACCAACCTTAGGAAGGCCCCAGAGGAACCTAATCTTGCTGCCTCTCTGACACCTCCTCCTGCTGCATGGCTCTGGCTGCAGGCTACACAAGAACAGCTCACACTCTCCTGTGTAGCCTCACCACTCCTTTACTCCCTTTTGACAAAACAGATGACTTGCCTTGTGTTCTCAATTTCTGCCTCCTGCCTTCCCTGAGAAAACCCCTTGCTGTTTTGTCTTCCTAACAGTGTTACTGCTGTGGCCCTGACCAGAACACCAGCATTATAGTGAAGCAGAACCCTGCAGCCTGTTCCTGATCCCTCAGAGCTACAGATGATGCTGGCAGGGGTGGAGGAAGTCCCAAGCCTATCACACACACACACACACACACACACACACACACACACACACACACACACACACACAGAGACAGACAGACAGACACACACACACACACACACACACACACAGACACACACACACACACAGACACACACACACACACACACACACACACACACACACACACTACTTTCTCTACCCTCTGTCTTGGCTCAGCCCTGATCTTTCATGAGCAAAGTACTCAGGGCTGTCACTGCAGGCCTGAACTGTCCTGTGGCTGGACCTGGGGGTGTGCCCTCAGGGTGGCCCCACAGACCTCTGCTCTACTGCAGTCCCAGTCAGGAATACAGATGCCATAGTCACTCTCATGCCTCGTCAGACACAGATCCGCCTGGCTCCACCATAAAACCTAACTAGGCACATAAAAGCCTCCTGCCGCTGTGCCAGGTGCCTCTGCAGGCTCCAGAGAGGCGCAGATCAGCCCCTAATATGTTGAGGGTCTGGGACATGGTGGCACCGTGGCTGCACAACTGACTTCCTGGCACAAACAGAAATCAGAGCAAGCTGTGGGCGGACAGATTGAATGACACCATCTCACACTAAGGGGGGATGACCCAGCATCTCTGAGAGTGAGATAAAGAACAGTGTCCAAACCTCAGCATGTCCCACAAAGCCTGGGCTACATGCACATACTCCCCTCTGCTCATGAATTGATGTTCATCCAAGGTCGTACAGCCAGGCCAGGCTGGGCCCCTACCCTTTCCTACTGACTTGTGGCGACAGCTACCTTGCTACCCGCGCCCCCCCAGACCAGTCTATAGGGAACTACTCCAGGTGTACAGAAGGCCAGACCCTTCTCCAATGAGGTCAGAGAGCCATTGTCTCCTGAACCCCAGCTTCAGTTAGATGGTCAGCTTTAAGAGAAAGAGGGACGCATGACCAGAGCCTGTCTTGCTTCATACATTTTCTTATTCACTGCCTCAACTGCAACTAGGGTCCCTGACCTATGACCTTTCTGAGGTTTATCCACTGTTCTATAGTCAGGTCTCTATTTTAGGGGCAGCAGACAAAGCAGCCTTCTTCTATAATGTCCTCACTCATGGGCCCTAGTGGCCATGACTGCTGAAAAGTCTACCAAGGCCAGGTTTGTCCTTGTTTATCTCCATACTTAGCTACCTTGGGTGGTGTCCTCCAAAGGGCCTGTGCTAGAAGTGTATTCTGCAGAATAACCTCTTTGAGAGGTGCTGTAGACTTTTAGGAAGTGAGGTATAGCAGGAGTGACCCCCAAACAGGACTGGAAGCTGCCCATCTTCTTGCTCTCCTTCTCCTGGCTAGAGATATGGGCAGTTTCCTCCCCCCATGCATTCCTTCCCATTGCTATCAGGTCTATCCCCAGAGGCACAAAGCCACCCATCTGCCTGACTTTGGACAGAGCCTTCCAGAAGCAGGAGCTAAATAACTCTTTCTCCTTATGTACTGATTGCTTTAGGAATTTCACTATGTACAATCATGCTTACAGTCCTCAAGGAGGAACCTGGCATCCCATCACCTCCATTCTGGACTCATACTCTACCATCTTAGCACTTCTGATGCAGCCTCTCCTTGCTGACCATATGTACCCCCACCAAGCTCCTTGGTCCACAGAATACTCCACCTTGAGGCCCTGTGCCTCTTTTCCTCCTCAGGCCAACCTGTCCCTTGATTTCACCCCATGTTTCCCCACACCCAGCTGTTTAAACCATTGACTTCCACAAATGTAACGAAATGTTAGGAACAGGCTCGCCAGGGTGTTGCAGTGAAAGAAAACAGCACAGAGCCATAAAAGCTGCTGCGGCTGTCTAAAGTCGGCTCTGGAAGGGAGAGGATTTCATTTATAACTGCTGAAGGCCAAACCACAAGAAGCTCCCATAGACTCGGATGAGCCAATGAAGTCAACGTCTCTCAGCCTTCTGCACCACTCGGCTGCAAATACCCTACTCAGTGAACCAATCAGGACAAACTTACAGTTTAGGATTTCTGCCCAGCCAATGAAGTGTCTCTAAAAACAACCTCTAACTGCTATGGAACTATGGAAATGCCCTGTAAAACTTCCCACTGTACTATTGGGAGTCTACCAAGACTGCCCTGACTCTTGTGTTTTCAAATGAATAGGCTGGGTCATCCCACATTGATTAACTTAACAATATTCCACAGAAATGCCCAATAAAGTCTATTTCTTTCAATGTCTGTGTCCTTTTGTTTGGTTTACTAACACCATCAATAGAGGGTGTCTCTGAGAGGCAGCACCTGGCATCCAAAGGTGTATGGATCGAGCTTGAACAGCAAGAGCCATTACACCATGGGGTATGAGATTCAGCAGTGTAGCAGGGTGAGCGAGCAGAATGCCCATGGGTCTATGAGACAATGGTAGGAACCCAGCCTGGTGAGCAGCATTGCAGAGCCAGAGCTTACATCAGAGTATGGCTTTTCCTAGGAGCCAGAGGTGAAGAAGCCAAGGCTGAGGTCAGCAGGATATTCCGGTGTGGAGCTGGACACTGGGGTTACAACTCAGAAGTCTGAGGGACCAACCTCCACAGGATGGCCAGGGAAGCCTTGAAGTCAGAAGTGGAATGGTGCAGACACAGCTTCTGCACAGTGACATCAGGGAAAAGGAAGAAGCCAGATGTGATGGCCTGAGGACACTTAAGTGACTGTGTTTACTGGGATGTGTGATGTTTATGTCTGTCGCAGGAAGTGCTCAGAGCATCAAGATGATTGGTGACTGCCCTAGTTTCATTTCTGTTGTTGTGATTAAAATATCCTGATGAAAAACAATTCATGGGAGAAAGGGTTTTTTTTATAGCTTGTGGGTCTATATAGCCCATCACTGTAAAGAAGTCAAGGTAAGAACTTCAAATAACTAGTCACATCACATCCACAGTCAAAAGCAGAGAAAAATGAATATGGGTATGCCCTCGTGTTTGCTTGCTTGCTTGGTTCTGTTTTATTTCTCTGCTCTTACACAGTTCAGGACCCCCTGCCAAGGGAACAGAGCTGTCCACAGTGGGCTGGGCCTTCCCATATCATCTAATTTAATTAAGAAAACTCCTGTTGTGCAATGATATAGCAAGCCTTTAGTCCCAGCACTTAAGAGGCAGAGGCAGGAGGAGCTACAAGAGTTCAAGACCAGCCTGGTCAACAAAATGAGTTCCAGGACAGCCAGGACTTCAGAGAAACCATGTCTTTAAGAAAAGAAAGGAAGGAAGGAAGGAAAACCCCCACATACATGCTCACAAGCCAACTCAATGCAGATAGTCCCTTATAGAGACTCTCTTCCCAAGGGACTCTAGGTTGTGCTGTTATCCATTAAAGCCAGCCATCACAGTGACCTTGTTCCACAATGAGTAGAGTAATACACATTATCCAGTATTTGCCATCCAGGGCAAACCTATGAGGTAAGTTAGTTGTCATCTGAATGGTAGAGGAGCTTACTGAGTTTTGTACCCACTGGAAGATGAAACCAGCCATGGGACTTTGACAGCTGATAAGATAATGAGGCAATGGCTATCAAGGATCACAAAGTCCTTAAGTGTAAGGGTTCAGCATCTCCCCAAAAGCCAACACACTATTTGCTTAGGCCTACATAGACAATGAAGTGTACCAAGTAGGCTAGATCCAAGGAAGAGGGTGGGGAGAGGGGTTTCCATCAGAAACCAAAACAAAGGGCATTACCCAGCTCTGGACACAACAGGATCTAACCTGGCATGAATCTGCCAATTTCTCAGAGTCTAGCTATTGGAGGCAGCATTTAGGTCCTGGAGAAGGGCCTTCAGGACAGGGGAAAATATCAACAATAAACCAAGCATGTCCAAGAAGGCCAATATTGTGAGACTGGACTTGAGAACACCAGTTTGGAGACACATGCTGTAGCCTGCAATGCATTTATAAAAATGGAAAAGGGTTGGTGACAGACTGCACCCCTCGGTAAGAAACATACTTTTTTAAACTTTCTTTTAATTTATTCTTTGTGTCTTTCACATCATGCATCTCGATGCCATTCATTTCACTGTCCCTTCATATCTGCTCTCTGCCCTTTCAACCCCCCACCCAAAAAATAAACAAATGAAATGAGATCAAATTTAAGAGAAAGAAAGAAGAAAAGTAAAAATCAATCTCATCATGGAAGTTGTAGTGTGATACAGTAAGTCATGCAGTGAAACACTTTTATCCATACATCTTTACTTACAAGTATTTGTTGCAAAGAGTCATTGGTCTTGTTGGATGCTTCTGGTTTCTACTACACTATCAGTGCTAGACCTTCCCTGGGACTCCTCTTGGATATCCTACAGTTTTGAATCTACATAACCGGCCCCTTTATGTGCTCCTGCAGATCATAGATGATGTGGATGTTTGGGCAGGCCAACTCATAACCCTGGTTCTGGGCCTGGGTAGTTGCAAGGTTGGTCAGCCAGCTCTCCCCTGTCTGTGGAGCTCACCACCAGGGTGAGCTCTCCAGCATTGCCCTGGTTAGTTCTCCCCTTTCAGCAATGAGCAAGAGATGAAGCCAGTTGTCCTGCTTTCACATCCTCAGGGCTGGCTCTCCCATACTTACATCATCAGGCCAGCTCTACTGTGCTGCCCAGGCAAGGCACAGGGCCTCTTCTCCAGGTAAGGGGTTGGGTCAAGTCTCCCACTTGCTGCAAGTGTTGAGGGGTGAGGAAAGGAGGATGTCTTTCCCGCACCCTCACCACCACATGACAGACTGAGACGGGCAGGGCCTGCTCCCCCATTCTTATGCCCTCAGGGCCAGCTCACCCTTGCTGCTATGAACAGGGTCAGCTCTATTGTGCTGCCCAGGGGAGGTGTAGGACCCTCTTTCCTGAGTTCTTTAGCCAGTAAGGGGCAGGACCTGTTAGTGTTGTAGCCAGGGAGGGGCTGGCTGACTCTGTATTACCCTATCCTCCCAGCCTTCAATGATATTAAGAACCATGGGCATCAACACAGATCAAAGCTACATCAGGACCATGAACCCAGACATGGCCCCAACAGCAGCCCAGACACAGACATCACCATGGCCCTGGGTGGCAATCAAGCCACCCACCTTAGCACACTCCTCACTGCTTTCACATTTTCAGATATGTCTCTGTCCATAAGACATGAACCATTCTCTCTGTGTGTGTCTCTGTATATCTCTGCCTCTGTCTCTGTCTCAGTCTGTCTCGCTCTTCCCCATATCACTCCATACATTTGCTCACCATAATAGTGCCCATTTGTTCCGTGCAGTAAGGCACCAGGCAGGCCCATGTTTTTTGTTTTGTTTTGTTTTGTTTTTTCCCAGAACCAGAGGCAGGCTGCCCCAGGCCTGTAGGTGGGTTTCTTTGTCCCACTCAGTCCATCATGGCATTGGGCAGTACCATGCATCCTCCCTCCTCAGAACCAAGGGCAATCCTGGTAAGAAACATCCAATATGACTTCATAAGTGAAAAAAAATTCTACTTGTGTTTAAGAAATCAAGAGTGATTTCTTAAAATCTGAGCTCTGGTCAGGAATGTAGACTGTATTGGTGGTTGAGTATTTCACATGCTCCTAACAGTTTACTGTACATCAAACAGCATATTCTTCCATCTCTAAAAGCCAGACAACCCCATCTTACAGACACTCCCCTGCCAATAAGAGTCCTCTATAGACACTCAGATAGGCAACTGGGGTCACACCTCTCCTCCTTGGCTATAAATCATGGCAGAAGAAGCCCAGAGCTGGGGGACCTAGG
The DNA here is from genome assembly GCF_003668045.3 of Cricetulus griseus. Taxonomy (NCBI): domain Eukaryota; kingdom Metazoa; phylum Chordata; class Mammalia; order Rodentia; family Cricetidae; genus Cricetulus; species Cricetulus griseus. The sequence goes on along the minus strand of NW_023276807.1, from coordinate 185,456,345 downwards.
ATACCCCACCACTCCTCCTCTTTCTGTCACAGGGATAACTATGCTAATTGTGTATTAAAGTTGGCATGTAGTCACACACAATTATTGACACACCCAAGGTTGTTTTTATAGGCACACTGAGAGAATATGGCTCCCAAATCCTACAATATTTATTCTCCATCCCACTACAGGGGGAAATGCTGTCTGTGGTTAAGATAGTGACATGAATATTTATATGTTTATATTACACAATTATTCCTACATATTAACAAGAACTGCCCCTACAAGAAATCCGAATCTGGGGCTGTGGTGATATATTATTTGTGATTTGTTAAAGCTTGTCCAATGATTCAGAAAGCAAAGTCAGCCATAAGCTTTAAAAGTCAGGCACACACCTTTAATCCCAGCAGCCAGAATCCTAGGACTCAGGGTTAAGGGTCTCTGGGAGTCCAAGGCCACACAGATATACACAAGATTGTGATGGGGGAGGTCCTTCTGTGTATATGTTTGTCTTATTGGTTGATAAATAAAGTACTGTTGGCCAATAGGAAAGCAAGATATTTGGGACTAGGAGTCAAGGAGGATTCTGGGAAATGTAGTAAAAGGAAGTCTTGTGATACAGGCAGGAAGTGACATAGCAGGCAGACTCATATATAAGCAAGGACAAGAAGGAAGTTGCTCTCTTTCTCTTCATCCTGCTCTCTTCTCTACAGAGCTGTCATTTGATCCCAGGAAGAGGACACCAGCGGAAGGCATCCTTGATAAGGTAAGTCTTATAAGATATATAGATTTATGATAATTAAGACTGAGCTAGCATATAAGAAATCCTAGTCAATTGGCCAGCAGTATTGTAAACTGATATAAGACTCTGTGTTATTTTGGGGGCCCTAATGCAGTGGGCAGCTGGTGGAAAGCACCCACATGGTGGCAGGTTTTGGGGCTGCTTCAGTAGAAAGACTTATCGTTACAAGATTGGTCCAGTCCTAAAGAGAAACAGCTGATATAAAGATGATCTCAGCACCTGGGTCCACACACCTTTAAGTCCAGCATTAGGGAGGTATATAAGACAGGATCAAGGAGTCAGTATAAAGCATTCATTTTTCAGTCACACTGAAGAGAGTAGGAGGCATTCATTCTCCAGCCATGCTGAAGAGAGGCAACACTCTAAGGCTTGGTGAAGAGCTCGTGGATCAGCCCATTCACCCTGAGGTAGTGGTAAGAGCTAGTGGCCCTCTACTTTGCTTTTCTGTTCTTCATCTTGAAGTTTGAACCCTTATATCAGTCTTTGTGTCATTTATGTATTCATGCAATATAGAGTTGCTCAAATAACTCAGATAGCAAGGTACAGTATTTGCATATAACCTATACATGTCATCCTGTGCTGTTAATTGACCCCAAGATTGCATATAATGTTCAACACAGCGTAAAGGCTGTGGAAATAGTTGTTACACTGTATTGTTTACAGAATTTAAAAAAATGACTTGTTCAGTAAGACACATTTTGTTTTGTTTTGTTTTGTTTTTTGTTTTTTTCGAGACAGGGTTTCTTTGTGTAGCTTTGGAGCCTGTCCTGGCACTTGCTCCGGAGAACAGGCTAGCCTCAAACTCACAGAGATCCACTTGCATCTGGCTCCCAAGTGCTGGGATTAAAGGCGTGTGCCACCAACGCCCAGCAAGACAATTTTTATTAATACTTTTGAACCATGATTGATTGAATTGGTGGTTACAAACCACATGGTTACAGAAAGACAATTATGTATCTTCCTCCCTTTTTATGGTAGCTATAACTATGGAGCAAGTTAACAGTGAAACTTTTCCTTTTGAAGAGGAAGGAAGGGAAGAAGGAAGCTATAATAATAGGTTTCCATTCTTGACCTGGAGCCTACTCTTTATCTCCTAGGTACCTTCCATATGACAGATTCTCAACAGACATCTCCCAGTGTACAGAATAAGGAAGGCTCCTACAGGAACTTTGTGCAATGGAAAAGTTCCATTCCTAGGAGTGGGACTGGGAGAAAGGGTTTTAGAAACTAGCAGAGCATCTAGGTGAAACAAAATTTGGGTCTTGAGATTTGAAGATGACCTAATTTTGATTCAAGAGCTATAACCTTTCAGACTAAAAGAGCCTAGAAGACAGAGAGCGTGGAGGAAGAAGTAGTATAATGGTGGGTGGGGCTCATTTACAGAGTTTTAATTGGAGGCAACTCTAAAGGTGAGAGGTCTAAGGGGATATCATGGAAATAGAATGGAGGCAGGGTCAGCTCTGAGATCAGAAAAAATCCCTCTGTTGTCTGTGAGGGGAGAAGGAGCAAAGTGGTAAGATTGGGTGGTGACAGGTTGCAAGAAAAGGCAAAGATGCAGATAGGAAAAGGGCCAAGGGCAGGGTAGGCAGATGGGTGGTGGTGGTATCTCAGACACCAGTTTCACAGAACTGGTATCTGGTTGGGGGTATGCCACAAAAGAGATGCCAGCAACAAACCTCAGGCTTCAGATCTGAACCTTGTACCATCCCACAAGAGATGCCAGTGAACAAGAAACATCAGGGGATCACAGACAGGCTTGGCATCCAGGAGTCCATGAGCAATATTGGCCTCTGGTCTGGCCAAAATCTGGGTACAGATGCAGAGAGACATAGAAAGAGAAGAAAGTCAAGGAATGAACAGGAGCCAGGCTTGGAACTGTGTGGAAAACAGGCTTAAAGAGCTGAGTCTGCCCATGGCCTGTGGGGACCTCTGAATCAGATGCTTCCAGGTAATCCTTGAGATGACTGGTCCTTGCCAACATGGACTGCATCCTTCAAAGACTTTAGCTAATGCACAGGTGACTCACTTGTCCTCAGAACCAGAGATAAGTATGTACAGTCCTCTGCTTACACCGGTGTTATGTAAGCAATCCAACAACCCTGACTTAAAGGGGAAATGTCCACTAAGAAAATTCATTTACTATGCCCAATCTCCTGAATGTCACAGCTCAGCAGCACACAGCAATGCAGAATCAGACTGTTGCCCCCATGGTTGCATGGCTGACTGGGAGCTGAGGCTCACCACTGAGGCCAGCACTAAAGATAGTTCCAAACTGCATATTCATAGCCTAAGACAAGCCCAAAATTCAAAATTGGAAGGAAGTTTTCTACTGATTGCATCTCACTCTCACATGCACACCATTGGCAAGTCAAAACAATTTTAAGTCATTCTATCAAAAGTCAAGGACCATCTGTACTGTGTCAAGCCACTGTAAGCGTTGAGTTAGTTTCTTATACAGCAGTGGATGACTGTTATGCTTTCTATCTCCCACTCCCCTTTCTTCTCCTCTTTCTCCTTCTATTCTTCTTTCGTCTTCCTCCTCTTCTTTTTTCTTCCCTTTCCTTCTTCTTCTTCCTCTCCTAGACCATCTCAGTTTCCTAATATTAGAGAAAGTCTCCTGTGATACAAGGAACAGGATGCCACAGCAGGTGGGAACAGGGAGAAAGGAGCCTACCAGGAAGTGGCTTTCCATCTTGCTGGTTAGAGATGGGCATCATGGCTCAAGGTGGATGTAGCGTGAATAACAAAAGCCCAAAGGCAGATATTGGGGTTCAAGCTGAAGATCAGAAAAGCAAAGGAGCCAGCCACTAGAGAATCCTTACATCTACCAAAAGGGGCCATCTTGTCCTCAGTGTGACTGCAGATGGAATATACTGCACTCCTGTTCCCACCTGCCTTATATTACTCTCTAGTGCTAGGATCTGTGGTGAGATATTGATTTATTAAAACCACTGGAGATCAAAATAGCAAAGCAGTCATACTAGTTAGCCATAGAAGCCAGGCAGTGGTGGCACACACCTTTAATCCCAGGACTCAGGATACAAAGGCAGATAAATCTCTCTGAGTTCAAGGCCACCCTGGGCTTCATGAGATTGAATCAATCTAAAAGAGTAACAGAGCTCATGCCTTTAATCCCAGCACTAGAGAGGTATAAAAGATAGGAGCAGGGTCTTCAGTAGTCAGTATCAGGCATTGATTTTCTCCAGTCACATTGAGGATAGGAAGGCATAGCTTCTCCAGCCACGCTGAGGACAGGCAGCAGTCTGAGGCTTGGTGGAGAGCTTATGGAGACAGGATCAGCCCTTTCAGCCTGAGGTAGAGGTAAGAGCTAGTGGCTTAGTTGCATTGCTGTTCTGATCTTTAGCTTGAAGTTTGAACCCCAGTATCAATCTCTGAGTCATTTATTTTTCGTGTTACAAGAATTAATGGTGTGCACCACCACTGTCAAGCTTCTAAGGCTAACTGGTGTAGCTGTTGAGATTAAAGGTGTGTGCCACCACTGCCTGGCCTCCATGGCTGACTAGTGCAGCTAGCTTTACACTCTGATCTTCAGGCAAGCTTTATTTATTAAATCACAAACAAAATATCACTACAGGTGGATACTTGCCATTTTACTGTAGCTTGGATCTTGGAGGTCCCCAAAGTCCATGTGTTAAAGGATGAGTCCCTGAACTAAGCTGTTGGGAGGTCATGGAACCTTCTATAGGTGGGACCAGAGGGAGGTCTTTAAGTCATTGGACTGTGCCCTTGAAGGGGATAGCAGAACCCCAGTCTCTTCCCCATTCTCTTTTTTCCCTTTCTGGCCATGTCACCCAGTCTCTGATCATGATGAGTTGCCCAGTCACAGTACTGAGAGCAACCTACAACTGCCATCAAGGTGGTGACTGGGCTAGAAGAATCCAAGGTCCTTCATTCTCTAAGTTCCTCATGACTGCAAGACTAGGGTTCCTGCTGTCCTCCTGGCTACCAGTTGCTCCACTCTCAGGCCCCTGAGGTTCCCTCCCATGTGGTCTTCACACTCTAACCCATACAGTGTCTTCTTCAAGGTTATCAGTAGCAGGGTATCTTCATGCAAGGCCTAGATCCTCCTTTAAAAGCTGCCACTAAATTTATCCAGGCCTGCCCAAGATAATCTCCATTTTGATTAATTCAAAATTAAATAATTTAGACCCTTTGTTACATTGTCATATACAGAAAGTTTACCATTGATGTGACACGGATTGTAGGTCAAGATCTCAGGCCCAATCAGGAGGTGGGGCAGCACTGAAGGATCCTACCCATGATGTCTACCCTGTGTTAGGCTCCTGCTGGACACTGGTGCTGAAACACAGAATAAGATTAAGACTTGGGTACCCAAGACCCTCACTGGTCAGTTGCAGAATCAGCCACAGAGATCTACCAGTCCACACAGTGGAACACATTAATGTGAGGACATAACTGTCTAGTCTAGCAGCTGGCTCCCATAGAGTGTTTATTCACTGATGCAGAAGGAAGCTGCTCAGGCAGGAGAAACTGCTGGGTTAGGTGTTTTGCACATTACTGTTTTTCAGGTAATTACCTTCATGGACCCTGTCATAACTATCATTTATTTGGTGTATTTTTTTTTGTTCTTACTGTTGTTAAAGCAGCTCACCCAGTTTGACTTAAATTTATTTTAAACAGAACCTTTACATCTCTAGTGTAAAATGGAAAACCAACATTCTTGGTTAAAAAATAGAAGCTAACCATAAAATAAATAAAAAGAAACACGAATTTCTTACAATCTAGCAGACTGTTCTTTGCTAAAAGTAGAAATCTGTAAGCGTGAGAGAGATGTTTAAGGAAGTACCAAAGGAAAATGACATTTTTCATAGAAAGGCTGACAGAAGATTAAGAAATGAGCAATTGTCATGTTGGGATAAGTGGACACTACTGATGCCAGAAGACTGCTCTCTCTCAAGCAGCTCAAAACCAGCCTGGAGGTAGAGTCAGTGGACCAGATCAGTGGCCAGGTAAGCAGGATACTGCCAATGGGAGGCAGGCTGGACAGGCAGGGCATTGAATATGATGTGATTATAACAGGTGTTGAAACAGTTCCTACAGCAGTTCTGAAGCCAGAATGGACCCTTGAATTCATCCCAAATTGACAAAAGAGAGCCCAGGCCTTTTAAGGGCAGGAGAGCAGCTCTATGCTAGGTGAACCTGGGAAAGGAGAGGTATGACCATGGGCTGGGCGCCCCCTTCAGGAAGCTGAGGCAATTCCTGGTAAGTGTCTCAATGGAGAGCTGATGGCAGGAACCCTTGAGTGCCTCTATGGTAGGCATTGACATATAATGCAGAGATCCTTTTTTCCTATCTACTCCTTCATGTTGACCCATCTGACTTGTTCCTAAGCCTCTTTTTCTTATGTATTTCAGTCTCTTTTCAATTTACCATTACCACTGCTCATTTATATCCTTATCTCAGGTCACTTTTCTTTCCCCATAAAGTGGATGCCCCTTAATGACCACCCCCAAACTCTACTTATAAGCCCTCCTCTGTTGTTCTTTCAGTACCACCCCTGCTGGAGAGGGGTGCACAACTAAAGTCCATTTTCAGTTTGCAACAACAAACTACCCATCCATGAAACAAGCACAACTATTATCCTTCCCCATCATTTGATCATAACAAACCCCATGGAGCCATAGATGGAAACTAGGAGAGAGGCGTGGGTACACAGTGGAGAGTGGTGTGAAGGCCTGGGCACTCTGCTAGAGTGAAGCTTTATGTCATAACTTGGAACTGTGACTACTGACACTGTGCTCTGTCCAACCTTGGTTGGACCATATCCTTCTTTGATGAATTATTACTGGGCTTCCCCGGGCCTGTGATGTGGTAAATCCAACAGAACACAACTCATGACAAGAATTTCTGGTTGCACCATCACCTGATGTCCCATGACTGGCCCATTGTGTTTTTTGTGTCTTTCAAATAAGATGAAGTCCTCTGCTGCAGTTAGCTGTGCCTTGCTCTCACTGGGCTCTGGCATTAATCTCATAGGGTGTCTTTCCTTCATGAAAAACTCAGGGTTTAAGACTGGTGGGCACCAAGCAACAAACCTTCTTGTTCATCATTCAGTCTAAAAAGGCTACATAACCCTTCTCTGCTCTCTAAGCCAACAGTCTTCTGTAGTTCTCTGGAATGGGTATCCCTAAGAGTGGAATTTGTAAATTACCAGGAGTTGTCCTCTTGGAGATGAGAAGTGAAAGACACAATAATGTATCCTCTGTATTGGAGGAGATGGCCCAGCATGTTCAGGACACTAGTCACCTAATAGCCTCACTAATATGGCAAGCCCCCAGATCTCCATGAAGCACATTTTTCCTAATAGAATCTCCAAAGTACTTTGCCATTTCTTGCTGACTCAGGATATCATAGGCACCAACAAAATGCTCAGTGGAAAGAATACTCACAGGTCATGGTGGCTAACATGGCCTAGAGGATGAAATGCATATTCTAGTAACTGTGTTGTGATACCAGGTCCATGTACAACCAAGTACTCTACCCCTGAGCTATATCTCTGCCATATCCATGTGGAGGAGAGTTGCTTCTTAGTCCTTCTGGAATGAGATTAAATAGATGTAGTGGCCAAGTCAAAGGCCACAATGCTATGTTCCTGAGACCAGTATGCCTAAGTCAAGATGCCATATTTAGTGTGTTTGCTGCAATTGAGGCTATCAGCACTGGTACCTGGTTGCATTTAGAGTCTTCTACTGTGCTTCTCTGTAAGGTTTCTGTAAGAATGAGACTAAAGAATTAAATGATGAGATTGCCAGCATCATCTCAGATGTATACTTCATGTTTCAAAGGATGGTAGTCAGTTCCCTGGTTCCCCTAGGGAAATACATCACTAATTTTAATTCATTGATCTGGCTGAAGCAGGATGAGAGAGCAGTTTCAAAGGCTTCTTCTTGGACTCTTCTCATATAATAACGCTTACACCATCCCACTACCACAAAGCTTCAGCATGCCTTCCTATGGCACAGGCTCTTACCCTACAGGCCAAGAAACCAGTATAAAGTTTGGCCTCTGCCAAGAATTCTTAATTCAATTATCCATTTGAGCTCTGAGGAAATGGCTATGGAAGAGACCCTGGGGCTCAATAAGCTGACTGTGACTAAACATCCATTTATATAAAACTTCACCCTAACAGGATAGTGCTAAAGCTGCCTAGGTATTCATGATAACTTTTCTCTATGCCCCCTCCATTCTTGAAGTCCCCAGATATTCACCTCTGTTCAGTTGCTACTTGAGTATATGACCACAGGTCCCTTCTAATGAGAGAGTTCATTATCATCTTTCCCTGCTAAGTGCTGCTGGTGCCTCCAGGAGCCTGGCCTCATCTTCACCCGTTATGCTCCAGGACCAAAAGCTGGCTCATCTGACACTGAACAAAAGATTGTAGCTTTTATTGGTGTGGCTGCCCTCTATCTCATGCGTTCATCTTTGACCTTTTTAAGCTTATTTTTTACTGGATAAATGGAGCAATACTCCTGTTGGCTGCCTAACAACGTGTTCCCTAGGGATTCTGCATTTTATTAAGCATCTCCATAGCTCTGTGTGAGTGAAGAGCCCTGACTACATCTACTGCACCTCTTATTCTGATGGTTGATTCTACCTTGACTGGACAGTTAAGCACTCTGCTGCTTTGGGATCCTTCCACTCTACATGGATATTCAGTAATAAGAGCTCCCACCCTGAGCTTCCACCTACAGGCCACGGCCATCACTGTGCTTCTCATACCACAAATCTCTCTCTAGTGGATTCTATGTCACTTTTCTGTGTGAAGAGTCTTCAGAGGTCTTCTATGGAACATATAGGCTGGTGGTTCTCTGGCCTTCTGGACCATTTCAAATCTAGTGCATTCACTTCTCTACACCTTTAATTTGTGTCTCTTATGTTGATGGTGACAATTTTGGTATTTGTACATTTAATGCAGGTCTTTGCTTTTTCTAAGTGTTCAAGAGCCAATCCCTAAACATATCAAGCCCAGTCACTAGGACTCTGTCCAGAGCATAAACCATGCATCACAAGAGAGTGTGCCTGTGTTAATCCACCCCTCCTTCTAAATCTATCACCTACCTTCACCTCCATCCAGCACCATTATGATCTGTTCCAATTATGTGCTCCTATGTCCTGGTACATGTGAACCAGTCTACAGTGCTTTCCTCATTGGTGTGTCAATCCTTCCATGGCCAGGCTAGGAGGCAACTTGATCTTAGGTTTTCCCAGGCAGTCAGAGGTCAGACATAAGTGGATCATGTGAGGAACATGTTATAGTTGCATCTTCTAGGAAAGGAATATAGTCTTCTTGGGCCCAGAGAATTCATAGAGATAGAGTTTTAAGATTTCTTAAGATAGTGCATCAACCACAGTGCCCCAACTCTCCAGAAATCCTCCCTCCCAAGCAGGCAGGCCCCTGACTTGGGTACAACAAACTAAACTCTGGAGCTCTGTCACCTTCCTATTTAAAACCTGGTCCAATCCTCAGCTGGATCCTCTGCAAGAAATGAGGGTTTAATGTACTTACTGTGAGGCCTTCTGATGCCCTTTGTCTGAAGTCGGTTAGTAATCAGCCCTTAGTCTTTCACAATCTCTGTCTTGCTCTGTGTCCAGGACTCTCATCAGAGCCTGATGTAGTCTTCTAAGTTATTCCTTCCTCCTGGGCCTCTGAGAGATAGGTAGGCATAGCTGTCTGCCATCCAGACACGATCTGCACCAGTCCCAGCACGTGACACAGGCCTTGTACCGGTAGAGTTCATATTCTCAGGACATGCCTGATACTAAGATGGGATCTATAGAGTATTTAAGACAGCGCTTTGAGTGAGGAGTGCTGCACATCTGTCCAGAGCTAGAGGGAACCAGCCTGGACTAGAAAAAGAAGCGTAATGTGACGAGCTGTGACAGCTGTGACTCCTGGAGCATGATGGCACCCAGAGTTGTTTAGGGCCCTCCAGCATGCATCTGCCTGCTGTACTTGGCTGACCCCCAGGGGAACAAACAAGGCCAGAGGAGGAAACTGGGCGAGGCGCTCCTGTCAGCTCACTGACAGTTCCCGAGGAGGGACTCTGCTCTGAACCCTCAAAGGACAACAATTGGGACAGACAGCAATCTCCTGCCACTTAGTGGCTTGAAAATCAGGGAGACTTCAGATGTGTTTGACAGTGTCCACTGAAGTCATCTGAAAGCAGTGAGAATGGAGCTGGGAGGAGACTGAGAGAAGCAATGTGGACTCTCTGAATTCTGGGGCATGAGAGGATGGACAGGAAGAGATTGAAAAAGGCTCAACCAAGACAAACAGGACAGATGGGTAAGGTCTGAATGCCAGCCAGAGGATGTAGGCTTTGTCTCTCTCAAAGAGGGCCATCAAAGGTTTTGAGGAAGATTGGGGGTTGTAAGGAGGCTACACAACCCCAAAGGAGTTGCAATTTCCAAAGTGTCTATTTGGCTGCTTCTCCAGCAGACTCCTCTTAGTTAGCTGGCCCTAGCCAACTCAAACACGCGCACACACACACACACACACACACACACACACACACACACACACCACCCCCTTCTCCAAATCGGCTCCCTTCAAATTGTCACTCCCCACAGGGCTGCATTCATGCATCAGTTCTAAATAGTCCCACTGTTCAGCTTTAACGAGAAGTAATACCGATCCCCATGTTTGCTCAGAGAGCACCATATTTCATCAAGCCAGAGCCCATGCAGGCTCAGATTACTGTCCGAGACAATGTTCTGTAATCCTGGTTTATTCACATGTCACGGGTATTTTAGCAAAACAGAAATGAATGGCCCTCACCACCCTAGGAAGTACCGGGAGAGCTGGGTCCCGCCCAGGGGAAGTCATGCTTTCCCTGGCCACAGTTCTCAGAGAGGCCGACTCTGAGCCTCTAAGTTTTCCTGACTTTCAGAAAGAGACTATGCGCTGAGGAGGAGTCACAGACTGGGTAGTTATTTCCCCATAAAATGTGAACTCCACGGATGGATTTTGCCAGAGCAAAAATAAAATCTGTCATTGATTATGAAGTCCTTTGTGCTTGTTATTTCACAGATTTATTACACTCTGGCCTGGCAGCCTGGAGAGGCCCTGAGATTCTTGTCTCTAGCGCCCCACAGCTCATACCCCAAATGGGGACAGGGACTTGTTGGCATTTCTTTTGTCCTTTAAGGGCCAAGAGCTTTGGAAATTTAGATGAAGAGCAGTGAATCATGCCATAGACACACGGATAACAACAGCTCATTCTAGAGGGCTAACACTTGCTAACCAAGGAAACATGTCCCGTCCCTTTTTGCTTTTAGCAATGTGCAAACAAAAGTGATTCCTCTGAAGAGCTTCTCAGCAAATCTCCCAGTGTCTGAGTCCACTCTTAATGCACTACAGCCTCTTTCAAACCCAGCACAGGAAAAGCAACAGTAATGTCAACAATGCAACCGCCTACCATCTTTCGTTAGAACCTTAACAATAAACCTCACTATGTCTGCCAGCGTCGGTGTTTAGAGTTGAACAAATGGAAGCCCAGAGAAAGTGATTAAGTTGCTTAAGGTCTTACACAGCCAGGTAGTAATGGAACTGGGACATGATCTTAGTCCTAAGTGACTTCACAAGGTCATATAGATGCTCTCACTTCCAAGACTGGATTGAAGCCACAGACACAGCATACAGTACTGGAGGTGAAACAGTCTGTTGACCAGACTTCCAGGATTTAGTGGAGCTGTGGGGCTGCCCCAGAGCAACAGAGCTGGTTAGAATCACAAACTGACTCAGTCACAGAAGAGCTGGATAGCACTGTCAAACAAGGAGAGAGACATTTGACTTCTGTGTGGGGGGTGATTTTATAGAAACCCAATGACTCTTGCTTCTTAGAGCTATCAGTTTGTCCCCTACTGTACTGAGGTGTGAGACTTCCCATCACCATTTTCTGAGTTAAAGACAACCCTCCTTCCCCAGAATGTGTGGAACAGAGGATGGAAGTCCATGATCCCCTAAACTACCACCCTATCTCTAGAGAGAACACTCCTCATCCCAATCCACAAGGTCAAGAGCCCGATCTTAACAGAATGGTCTTCCCAAGAGCAGAGTAACTGTGTGGGAAGCTATGGAAGTAGGGGATTGGAAGACTTAGATCCATAGCCAGCCATCTCCATTCTTATTATTCAGAGCCACAGCCTGAGCTATTAAAAACAAAACATGTTCATTGGCAAGCTCCACAATTAGCCTCATTTCCACGCTCAAACACTGTTCAGCACGAGCTGCATTTGCACAGATTGCTTCTTGTCTGTGCTGTGCTCTTTGGAGTGCTGTGCTGGGAGCTAGCGAGGATGTGACCCAGTGGTAATCTGAATTGCTTCACCAAACACATTTTTATCCCATCATATCGGCTACATGAAAGGGGGCCACAGTGTTCCAGTGTTCACAACTTTACAGTCCCGCTGTTCAGCAATAAAACGAGGCAAGAAATATTAGCCGTCCCTGGCTGATGCCTTAATTCTTTCGAAACAATGTCAGAGAATCTGTACCCTACAGGTTTTAGTGCCTGCTAAAGCCTGACCCTGGAGCTGGTTTGAATGGAGCCAGAATGAGTTAAGGAGGGCGAGGAGGCTTTAATGGACAAGGATCCGAATAGCCCAGCTTGTGCGGCCTCCTGCGGACTCACCCTCCTTTTCACAGGCCTCGATTGTGTTTGGCCCCAGCAGAGACAAAGCTACCCCTGAGCAGAGGCTACCCCCAGCTGACACAGGTCAGAGGCATTCTGGGGAAGAAGAGAAAAGGGGGGCAAGGGGAAGTGAGGGGCACATGGAGAAGGAGTGAAGTGAGATGGGGGAGGACATTTAGAAGGAAGGATGGTCTGGGCTGTTTATGTAGAGATATTCAGCTACAGACCTGGGACTTGATAGACTCTCACCTCCAGGAAAACCATTTTGGGAAAACCAGTTCACAGCACAAATGGAAGTACATATGAAAAGTTGAACACAGTGTGCGATAATTTTAAAATGTATAATGTATATTTATATACCTGATAAACGCTGCCCTAGGCACTTCCACTGTGGGTAGGATGAGCTCCAATGTGACAGTCTGAGATTTTTTTTTCCTTAAATAGGTGGGTTATTTTACACAGCGACAGGAGCTTTTTCCAGGAAATTTTCAATAATTACATTGTGATCCCTTCAAGAAAAGTAATTATTTTGGCTCCCAGAGCCCAAAGTCACCAGATAAGAGGAACATTGGGCTTACATGTGTGCACATTATTGCCGTGCACACATGTGCACGTCAGCCGTGAGCTGACTTTCTAGAAGAACATGGGTCTCTAGGGGGTCCTGTCTTTCCCTCAAAAGCAGTGGTTCTCAACCTGTGGCTCACAACCCCTTTGATTGAATGACCTTTTCACAGCGGTCACCTGAGACCATTGGAAAACACAAGTATTTACGTTAAAATTCAAAACAGTGGAAAAATTACGGTTGTAGAGTAGAAAAAATGATTTTAGGGTGGGGGGGGTCACCACAGCATGAGGAACTAAGGGGCCGCAGCATTGGGAAGGCTGAGAACCACTTTAGAGGCCTATGATTCCTTTCTCAGTCTGCAGAATTCTGTGGGTCCCACTTGCCCCTAAATAAACTATGTTTTCAAATGCATAAAATGAAATACCCAGGTTAATAAAGGAAACCAACAGCTCTATAATTATAAAAAAATTTAAAGAAACCCAGCAACTTAATAACATATTGCATATTGATCATAATGAATATTCCATTTCATTAATTGTTTAATTAGCAGGGGACCAAGAATTATTGTAATTTCAATGTAGTTTAGGAAAAAACATTTACTTTGGGAAATCTGGAACACCTTTCCTGACAAATGAAAATTACTGAGTAGTGTGGACCTGTGAAAAAGCTATACTTTTAGCCGCTGGATTGGTTGCTTGTTTGCATAACATCAGAAATGGCTAAGTTTCAGTTAAAGTTAGTGAAAATGTCGACCAGGCTTTTTGCTTTAGGGCCTCGAATTCTATCTATGGGGACGTAACTTAGCTGGAGTGATGTACCTTTGGAGCCCTTCTGCTCCAGGGCTAAGCTGCCTAGCAGGGGTCAGGGTCGCCCTACACCAGCACTTTACTGGGAATTCTTTTTGAGAAAACCGTGGGCTTTTTCTCCTCCCTCTCTGAAGCTTTGAAACATTTTATAAAATAAATTGAAAGCATGTCTTTTTCTTTTTTAGCAATCCTGTCCGAAGATTTATAAGGACCTTTGATGTATTTCTTCAACAACTGGAATCACTGTTGCCAAATAAAGGGTCAGTTAATCGGATAATTCTAATTCTGTATTTTGATCAAGATCTTGCTTTCCACTGACTTAGTTAGGTCCGTTGAGCTTTGGAGCCACACGCACCCCTTTTGTTGTTAAATCCCAGAGCTCCTGTTCCCAAGACTGCACCTTTGCATTTTGAGCACACACTGACTCAGAGACAACTAGGCACGCATCCCCTCCGGGGTCCTCATGGGGGAGCTGTCATCTTCCAACCACATAACCATAGCATGCCATTGCAGTGGCAACCCCGCAGGCGGGCCCCCCTCTAAAGGCCGCCCAGCCCCCGCGACGCCCCGGCTCAGCTGCAGGCAGCGACACTCCGGAGCCGGCTGCCGGGTTGGGTCTCCTGCTCTCGGCGGGGGAGCAGGAGCGCGCCCGCCCACGCCCACGCCCACGGCCCCCACACTCGTGAGCGCACACCCCGGCGCGCGCACGCCCGCACACCAGGGCGCACGCACAGCACACCGGGGCCACAGACGGGCTCTGAGCGGCTGCGAGTGGGGACGCAGCCGGATTCCCCTCCAAAGGCGCTGGGACCAACCCGCCCCGCCCCGCCCCTCTAACTCCCCAGTCCGGGCGCAGCTCCGTGGGCTGCAAAGTTTGCAGCGTGAGGCAATCAAGGGAGCGCGCCGGCGCGGGCTCGGCTGGGCTCCACGCGGCTCCGGACAGCTGTGACCGCTGGCCCGGTGGCGTGGATGCACCGTGCACAGCGCTGCTGCCGAGAGCCAGTCCTGCTACATCGAATCGGGTTACACGAACTGTACGAGTCCCACACGGACCCTCCAGTCGCGGACGAGGTGCGCAACCAACACTGAGCCCTCCCTGTCTGTCCTCCTGGGCTCAGACCCTTCACCACCTTCACTTAGCCATGGCTCCTGGTCCTGCTCGTATCAGCTTGGGGTCCCAACTGCTGCCTATGGTGCCCCTGCTCCTACTGCTGCGCGGCGTAGGCTGCGGCCACAGGGGCCCCTCATGGCCCTCACTGCCCTCGGCCACCGAAGGTCTGCAGAAGGACAAGGACCCCCAGCAGTCCCCTGGGGATGCAGCAGCCACGCTGGGCCCAGGTGCCCAGGACATGGTCTCTGTCCACATGCTCAGGCTCTATGAGAAGTACAACCGACGGGGCGCTCGGCCAGGAGGAGGTAACACCGTCCGAAGCTTCCGTGCCAGGCTGGGTAAGTAGAGGATACACTGGGACCCAGTCCTCCTAATTCATAGAGTTCTCTTATCTTTCTCTCTGCTCCTTTACAGCTCTGCTTCTCCCCTCCTTTCTTGTATTGACTTTTAATCCATCCTTTCACTGGCAATCCACTCAGTTCTCTGTACCAGGCCAGAGCTTGCAGTGGGGACCAAAGAGGCACTGGGTGGCAGACCTCCTGCCCCTGGGAACTTCCACAACTGCTGGAATAAGGTCAGGCATAAGGCTTTAGACACAGAGTGGTAATGGACATGGCTGGAGGACGATCTGTGGCGTTAAGTTGTGTTGGCACTTGCTGTATGAAAGGGGAGCATGGCCAGTGGGTCACTGGTGGAAGTACTAAGCACTGATCCCAGGCAGGAAGCATGATTTAGGTGGCAAGGAAACATAGTGCTCTGAGAAAGGCTGTGTCCCCAGGACTTCAGAAGACAGGTTTCCAGAAAGGTCCAGAACCATCTTCCCCTCTCCATGCTCCACTCTCCACTCTGTGCATCTACGGTTGAGCTTGGCAGATGTTCTCCTTACCCTTTTCTTAGAGGTCACTCTGAGCTCCTGCCCACTAACTTCAGGTTGAGTGGCCCTTTGCCAGCCGGGGGCTAAGTACAGAGAAAGTGCAGCTTGGGAAGCAGGTGGTGAGAAGACCCTGGTTGTCATGGTGACTGCTCATGGTTTCAGAATGCTGTTCCAGAAAATGTGGGCAGGGGTCTCCTGAAGTCCTGTCTGAGAGGAAGCCATTCCCCCCAAAGAGAAATCCTTGATTTGGCAGTCATCTCTCCCAAGACAGATAGGAACAAAACTCAGCCAACTTTGAGGCAGACCAGTGTAGGCTCAGCACTTACTACCTGCTGCTCACAGGATTCATGACCCTGGGTAACATTGTGGCTTCAGATTCAGACATAACATGGGTAAGGGAGAGGCTCTCCCAAAGAGGCACATCCTTCATCACACTAACCAGGCCAGTGTTCCTAGGTTCTAGGCCAACCCTGGCCTCCATGGTACCTTTTATTCAATACCTGGAGTTCATTTCTGGAGAAGCATTCTTAAATTAAGCCACATAAGAAGCATTGGGCATGGTTGAGTAAAATCACTAAAATTATGTGGGCTTGTTTGTACTCTGTAAAATGGGCAGCACATAGCAGTATCTCCCCTTCGGGTTTGAAGAAAGACAAAATGAAGTTGTAAGTTCAGAGCCCTGGCACGGTTAGGTGGTGTTAAATGCTGTAACTCCAGAAACAAAAAGCACTGTGATAAGTGCTTTGTGTTCATACAGGCTTGAACTTGACCTTTGCTGCTCTTTAACTCGAAGCCTTGAAGTAAGAGAAAGGTCATCAAGGTCACCACTGCAACAAGAAGCAAGCATGTCCACTGGGCACAAGCACATACTACAATCCATTCATTACGGGGTGCAGTTCTGTCTGTTTTCACCAAACAGATAATACTTCCCAGTACAAATAACAGTGGACATTTTAACTCCTACAAATGGCCTGGGGACTACACCTTAATCCAGCACCCCCATTCTACAGATAAGGCTAAAAGGACAGGGGAGGAAGTTATTGCTCGTGCCAGGCAATAAGTTGCTGCTCTCACCGCCACATACCAACACCATCTCTCCATCAGAACTAAGACCGGAGTCTTGGAGCAGAGCATCAGGGTGGGACAGACACATTTAAGAATACCTTTTATTTGGATTCCTGATATGAACTAAAGAGTAAGCTTCACCGGTTACTGGCTGTGTGCTATGGAACATATCACCTCCCTGTTCTGAGCAAGTTTTCTTGTGTGTACATAGGGGGGTGAGCATTGACTAGAAGGTAGATTTGTGCCTAACATTGAGTCAGGTTTCTTGTGCCTTGCCTTGACTCATCTAACTTGTCCCACACTTAGCATCAGATGCTCCTGCCTCTTGATTTGAAGGCCCATCTGTGGGGAGTTGTGAGCACAGACCCTTGCCACAGTCCTGGTCTGGAGCACACCAATTCTGGCCGTCTCCAAGGAGGCAGGTTTCTGCTGCCTCCCCAGGTCAGCACATCCTGCTAGACAGCAAATGCACCCACTCCCAAAACCTGTTACAGTCACTTCATCCTCATCTACAGCGAGGCCTGGGTTCTGAACATGAGCTACGATCCTGATCCCAGTTCTGTGATCCAGCCATGAGACTGCCCTTCTTGGGACTAAGAGTTTCTTTCTGCTTCTAAATTGTGACTCCCCTCCTGATTAATAATGTTTTTAAAGGAGCTCAGATATGGCAAGTACTTTGAACAGTTCTTGGTATGTGCTCATTTGCAATTTATTAGCTCTTAACTGTGATCACCCCAGCCTTCCTTGTCCCCTTACACTCCCCCATGAAGTGTACTTTGTTCCCTATTTGTCTGCATCTGTGGAGGAAAGTCTTTGAGGCTGGCCCTAAATTCAGATTAGACCACCATTTACCTCCACACTCCCAACAAATGATCTGTGTTTAATCCCAAACTTGACCCCTGCCACCGTGATACCAAGATAGTTTTTCATCATCTCCCAAACATACCCAGCTGTCAAAACTGCCAAGTCAAGCTCATCTCATTCTCCAGTGGATTACCTCAATCCTGTTACTGTACCAGGAGTTGAGTAACTCAAGGAGAAAAAAAGGATTTATCTAGCTCTCTTTCAGTGTCTAGAAGGTAATGGCTCTGGTGGTAAACCCTGGGTTATGTCATGGAGTAACAGATGCATTGTGGCCAGAAAATTTGTGAGAAGGACTGAGCACGAGGCAAGACAGGGAAGCAGAAAGCAGGGGGAACAGGTAGCCTTCAGCCAGGTGTAAGAGGCCCTCAATTGGAAACCAAGTGAAATCTAATGAGAGAAGTATCTCCAGTGACTAACATTTACCCATTAGATGCCACCCCTTAGTGGTCCCAGTACTTCTAAATATCGCCACATTGGAGACCAAATGCCCTGCCCTGCATTTGGAGACAAACCAAATGCAAAACACAGCATCAGACAGTTCCTAAGCACTTCATTTGGAGGACACAAAGATGCATAGAATGTTGGTCTCACCTAACATAGCTCATGAACTGGTAAGGCATGTAGGATAGGGCAGTGGGATGGGCCTGAGTAACAACAGGCTGAGGGTGCTCTGCAGGATCCCCGAGGGTGGCACTGACAGGGAGGGGCCAGTGAGGTCTTCATAGCCAGAAAGGACCCTAGCAAGGCAGGCTGGATGCAGAACTGAAACAGTCCATTGTATGTTGGAGCAGAGCTGTTGGACATTGGGTTAGGAGGAAACGGAGAAGGCAGATAAGCAGAATGCAGCCAATCCCAGAGAGCCTTAGTTTTGCCTGTTGACAATGGAACAATATCCCATATGTACACCTTGGGGGCACATAGAGAGAAAGGGGAGGGGCAGCAAAAAAGAGGAGGGGAGACAGGCTGTTTTTTTTTTTTTAAACACAGTAACAAATGTAAATTATCCTTAATCATACATCCAGATAGAACCAGAGTTAAAATAATATTTTGTAGAATCATTTCATTCCTGCACAAAAGTACACATACATCTACAGACAACAAGCTAATAGAGCTGTATTTTCTGTATGCAGTATTCCATCTGCAACTATCCTTGAGGTCTCTCGTTCCCTTCAGCCATTGCAGTTCTTCCCGTGGAAATGACCTCTTCCTATGGGTTTTGTTGAGGCTCTTTACAAAGTGAGGGTATTGACTTTTCATTTCTCATATTGATGCTTTTGGTGCTTGTGTGTGACAGTTCTAGTACTGGTACTTCTGCCTCCATTGCTCTCCTGATAACTCAGTAGTTTTCCAGATCTCTGCTCATATGGTGTCCCTTTTGGCATCTGTGAAAGAAGGCCCACTCAGCGCTGTCCACCCTGACTTTATCTTCAGGGCACCCATAGCATCCTGACATGTATTTGTTTATTACTATAAATCCCTCCAGAACACATACTCCTAAAGTGCAAGGCTTTGCCAGCTATCCTCCATGCCGTATCTCTAGATCCTAGCACAGGCCTGGTGACAGCTGCTGCTCAGAAACAGATGTGAATGATGGCTTCCTGGTGCACACTCTGCGCTGTAAGAAGATATGAAGGGGCAGGGGCAGAGTGGGTTCCATTGCTTCAGTTAACAAAGGGGGGGCGTTCTTGGCATGCCAGAGAGAGCAGGTAACTAGCATAATGCCCTACAGCAGCCCAGAGGTAGATGGGAACTGGGGGTGGGGAGGATAGATGTAGTTGGGGAAGTTGGCAGGAAGCTGGGGGTGGGTAGCTTAGTAAAGAATGGAGTATTTAGGTGGCAAGGATCTGAACGGGAGTGGTATGCAATTTGAATGCTCCCATAATATGGTACCTTGTTTAGACTGTAATGTGACCAGACCCTAAGAATAATTGGGATCATTACCATTCTGTGTTCCCAAGAGGCTTTCAAGCACCTTCAACTGCCTTTGCCAGAACTCCAAGCAGCCCATCACTTAGCCAGCACAGGCTTTTTGCAAATGTTTATTGGGAAACCAGATGGATAAATAAAGGAGAGGAGGAGGAAGGCTGTCTTCTCATTGGCTGTGAGACAGGAGCCATAATGCTCTAGCACAATATATAGGGCAGCGAGACTTCTTTTCTCCTTAGTGCCCTATGCCCCACTTAGCTGGAAACATCAGAGATGCCTCCACTCTCAGCCACAGCCTGGAGCTCCTGCATTGCATCCATGCAGGCATATGCATACATGGACCCCCACTCTGGGCTTGGGGGTGACCCATCTGGACCTCAGCATCTCCCACCAGGGAGAAACTTTTCGAGAAAGTTGTCCAGTGAGGTGTGAACTCCCTCTATCTAAATGCATGCAAGCCAAGTGTAGTAGAATCCTTCCTTCTCATCTGGCCTCTGGAGGCTCCTCTCCACTCTGGACCAATGAGCAGGATAATTGATGAGGAAATGCCTGAACTAGATTAAAGGTAAACAAAAGCTTCCAAGTCAGATGTTACAGAGACTGAGTGGTGGGTGAGCATGTTTGAGTTTGTATAGGAAACCTTTGCTCTGCCATCCTTTATCCTTTAAATGAAAATGCAGGGAAGTACCTTTGTGACCATCCCTATGCCAAGCGCATGGCGTGTGCCATTTCTTCAGTCCAGCAAGGATCACAGTACCTGAGGGTTCTGGATTTCCTATGTGACTAATGAAAGAATAAGGCTTAGCATATGGTGTTCTCCTCTAGGGCTCTGATCTTTTTTCCTAAGGTGTTTTCCAGCTCAGAGGTGTGTGCTGCATGAAGATAGTGAGCTTCCCTATATGCAGGTCAGCGAGTGGGAGGCAGAAGGCGTCTACATTCATGCTGTGCATGAGCCCCAGGCTGAAGCCAAGAGCAGGGACACCTCCCTGTAGTTTCCAGCTGCAAGGTTCTGCATATTTGCACACCTCCTCTTCTGTGAGTGCTTCTTCAGCTTCCGCAATAGCCATAACCCCCAGATGGGTCAGTTAGGATGTGGGCCTCCAAGTCATGATGCTTAAAGCCACAGAGTTAGGGGAGGCTGGCCAGGTTTAAAGACCCGGCATCAGTTCACACACAGAGCACACAAAAGGGCTGATGTGCCTGTGTGGTGGTGGTGCATGGGACCAGGTAAGGAACAGCATCAGCCTCTACTTAGCCTACTATAGATGTGTCCACTTTCTTTATACTTTGTGAGGTCCATTAAGAGGGCATGACTATTCCCAATAGAGTTATGCTTCCTTCCCAATAGAAACACAATATCCAGTGGGTAGATATTTTGAGAATTTTTTAAAATTTTTATTTTTTACTATTACTTTCTGTTTGTGTGCCAGTGGATATGTACATTATACATGCCTGGTGTTCAAGTAGACCAGAGGAGGACATCAGATCCTCTGGAAGTAAAGTTACAGACAGCTGTGAGCTATCGGGTAGGTATTGGAAATCAAACCTGGGCCCTCTACAAGAGCAACAAGTGCTCTAACCATTGAGCCCCTTTCTGGTCCTAAACCAGTGGTTCTTGAAAAATGATCCCAGCTCATCCTCTGGATGTAGGTGTCATATAGACAGGCAGCCTGTATCTTGGAGAGTGTAATGCCCCTCCCTGTACAATACCCTGGGCTTACAAGCCCTGATCCGTTCCCAGCTATATCAAGCAGATAGACCTTCAGCTGGATGAAGTCCACCCAGCCACTAGGATCTAGAATGTAGATCCTAGTCTGCAGTATGCTGAGGTGGCAGTGACAAAAAAGACCTGTTCTCCTTCTGAATCCTAGACATCTTCATTGCTGAGAGTTTCCATTGTCAAGGCTGAGGCTGTAGGTGACACTGGGGAACACCTGGTAGAACCAGGCGAGAAAGAAAGGGCTTCCAGCTGCCCCTGGAAAGCAAAAACAGAAGCTTTCTCCAAATATACATGACTGCTGAATGTGCCTGGCCTTCCTCAGTTGGAGTGTTGGTCTCCAGACAGCAATGTGAGCCTTGAAGTAGAGTGACAAACTGTAGTGCCCATATTGCTATCTCATTGAAAAATCTGCCTCTGCCTCTCTGCCTCTCTCTGCCTCTCTCTGCCTCTCTCTGCCTCTCTCTGCCTCTCTCTGCCTCTCTCTGCCTCTCTCTGCCTCTCTGCTCTCTGCCTGCCTCTCTCTCTCTCTGCCTCTCTCTGCCTCTCTCTGCCTCTCTCTGCCTCTCTGCCTCTCTGCCTCTCTGCCTCTCTGCCTCTCTCTCTCTGCCTCTCTGCCTCTCTGCCTCTCTGCCTCTCTGCCTCTCTGCCTCTCTGCCTCTCTGCCTCTCTCTCTCTGCCTCTCTGCCTCTCTGCCTCTCTGCCTCTCTGCCTCTCTGCCTCTCTGCCTCTGCCTCTCCAAGTGCTGGGATTAAAGGCATGAACCACTATACCTGACTGTAATTTTTTATACAAATCCTGGGACAGAACAAACAGCAAACAACTGTGGCCTTAATCCTGTATTACCTTAAAAGGTACTAAGACTGCAGCAAAAAATAATGAAGATCTCCTTTTTTCACTTCATCTAGAAGAATGATCACATTTAACACAAGTTGCCTTTTAAAAACTGCATAGTATAGATTGGTGTGCAAATAAATACTGGACCAGCTGCCTTGAGGCAGGTCTTGGATCTAACCCAAACCATCACTAACACTTAATGAAGGTGTCAGTGACTCTCTTTTGTTCTTTGAAAGCCAGCCGGAGGCAAGGAGGAGACAGCAGGAGCTTTAGTGTCTTACAGACTTGATCATCACCCTCTGTTTTCCCTCCCCTCTTTTTCTCTCTCGGTCTCCCTCTCTTCCTCCTTCCCTCCTGGTTTCACCTTCATTCTTCTCAATGGGATGGTGACAATTCCCACCTTTGGATCTCAACTGTGCAAGTTCATTGAGGGTATCAAAGGAAACCCTCGTGCCTTCAATGTGAGGACGCCAGGAGTCGAGGAAAGGTTGTTCCACGTCCCCAGTTCTTGGCAGAAACCCAAGAACAGGATGCACTTCAAGAGAAAATCTAACAGGTTATGGTCTGCCTTTCCCTTACAGAGGTGGTCGACCAGAAGAAGCCTGTGTATTTCTTCAACTTGACTTCCATGCAAGACTCAGAAATGATCCTCACAGCCACCTTCCACTTCTATTCAGAACCCCCACGGTGGCCTCGGACACGTGAGGTTTTCTGCAAGCCACGAGCCAAGAATGCATCTTGCCGCCTCCTGACCCCAGGTCCACCAGCACGTTTGCACTTAATCTTCCGCAGCCTCTCACAGAACACCGCTACTCAGGGGCTGCTCCGCGGGGCCATGGCCCTGGCACCTCCACCACGTGGGCTGTGGCAGGCCAAGGACATCTCATCGATCGTCAAGGCTGCCCGAAGAGATGGAGAACTGCTCCTCTCTGCCCAGCTGGATTCTGGGGAGAAAGACTCCGGGATACCCAGCCCCAGCCCCCACATGCCCTATATCCTTGTCTATGCCAATGACCTGGCCATCTCAGAGCCCAACAGTGTGGCAGTGACGCTGCAGAGATACGACCCCTTTCCAACTGGAGACCTTGAGCCTCGAGCTGCCCCCAACAGCTCAGCGGACCCCCGTGTGCGCCGGGCAGCTCAGGTCTCCGGGCCCCTGCAGGACAATGAACTGCCAGGAGTGGATGAGAGACCAGCGCCTGCCCTGCATGCTGCCCAGCACTACCACAAGCACGAGTTCTGGCCCAGCCCTTTCCGGGCACTGAAACCTCGCACCGGGCGCAAAGACCGCAAGAAGAAGGAACAGGAAACATTCTCCACCTCCTCACAGGTGCTGGACTTTGATGAGAAGACGATGCAGAAAGCCAGGAGGAGGCAGTGGGATGAGCCACGGGTCTGCTCCAGGCGGTACCTGAAAGTGGACTTTGCAGACATTGGATGGAATGAATGGATCATCTCACCGAAATCCTTCGATGCCTACTACTGCGCTGGGGCCTGCGAGTTCCCCATGCCCAAGGTACCACCTCTGTGTTCTGATCTTGTCTCATACTGACTTGGTTCTGCCCTGTTGGCCATCCCTCTGTTTGCCTGACCTGTTTCATCATACACAAAATGGAGATGACACATCTCCTGTCTGCAGAGGCAGGAATAGACAGCCAGAGGTGCCCCCACAGCCTGATAGGGTTTAATTGGTTTGGTGGTGCTTTTGTAAACATTGGCTTTGATTTTTTTTTTCCTGAGACCGTCTCTTTGCACGTTTCTCAGACTGACTTCAGACCTCCTGTTTAGCCTTCCAGCTTCTGGGATTAAAGACATGCACCACTTTGAATTGGGATTTTTTAAATTTTTTTTAATTTTTTGCCATTTTTTTCTTTTTAAATTTTATTTTATATCCCAACCACAGTTCTCCCTCCCACACCATCTCCCCCTTCACCTCCTAACCAGTAAGGGCTCCTATAAGGAGTGAACATAGTCTGGCACAATAGTTTGGGGCAGAGCCAGGTCCCTCTCCCATGAATTAAGGCCGAGCATGGCATCCCACAGCTAGCTCATGTACTAGGTTTGTGTTGTGGTCCTACTGAATTGGGATTTTTAAAGCAAGGCATCGCTTCCTAAAGGCATAGAGAGGACATTCCCACAGAGCAGATGTCTTTGGAGGCTGAGTCAGTGCTGCCTCCTTGTGGACAAGGCAGGTATTCCACATTCCCTCCTGACTAAGGCTCTCCTGTTCTGGTCTGAATAGGGACAGGACTCTGGGTGATCAGACTGCTTTTGGTGTCAGTGCTCTCCCAGTGGGTTCCCCCTGGTTTGGTGCATCCAACAGCCTAACCAGCCTTCACAGTGCACAGTGGTCTGAAAGATACATAGTCCTGGACTATTTTATCTTCCTGCCCTGAGTTTTCACCTTCCCCCAGGCTGACTTAACTCCATCCATCCTCTTGCCACCTGTGCTGCAATAGGCTGCCCATGTCACCCCTCAGCACCCACAGCAGTTTTCCTTACTTAGTTAACTCTGCAGACTCCTCTGTGGTATGTCTTCCAAGAAAGAAAGTCGGGACATAAATCCAATCGAGAACCTCAATAACCGTGGGAAATCCAAGGCCCAGATGTGGGCTATATAATCTGTCTGGAATTAAGGGGCTTCTCCTCAAATCCATGCTAGTACAAGAGAGAGGAAGGGATGCAGCCGTTAGAGAGAGGTGATCCACTTTGCGTGGGCAGATGTGGTCTTACAACTGCTAACTTCATCAGACTGGCTTGTTGTCCCCCCACTTTCAGAACGCCAGCTGAGCCCCACACCCATAGGTGCTCATGCCCTTCTCTTGCTGCCTCTCCCCACTTCCACTGCAACAACATGTGGCTTCTTGTCAGCTACACCTCTGATCGGCCAGCCAAGAGCTGAAACCCATGACCTGGCTGTCTGTGTTCATCTTTTCAGAAGTGGCCAGTTTCCAAGCCAAGCCACTTTCTAACTGAGGCATCTTGATCATGTTTCTTAGCCATTTTAAGCCTTGGTATCTGTGTCAGTAAAATGAAGGCCATATTGTCCATATAAATTAATAACATGCCAAGATGAGACAATGGCCTAATGCTGCACCTGTCACCCCAAGTCAAGTGCATATTGAAATGCCTGTCTGCAGCCTGAGCCACACTAAACATATCATTTCAGTTTTAGCCAGGGTTGCTCCGGAGGCATGTCTGCTGGCTGAGGCATGGCTCTTGGCTTGCAAAAGCTTCCTTCCAGCTCAGCTCCAGGTGCTCCTAGGAAGGTGACATGCAGGCGCCCCCAAGTGGCTGGTTTCTAGTAACAGACTAGAGGTAAGTGGGCACCTAGGGGCACCAGGACTGAGCCAGTAGCTGATTTCAGAGGAAACATGTGTCCAGCTCTGGACAGAAGCCTCTTCTTCCAGGCCAGCCCTTGCATGGCCTTATTCGAGAAGCAGCATTAAGTCCTGTGCTCTCAGCTGTCTTTTCTCATCTTGCAGATTGTCCGCCCATCCAATCATGCCACCATCCAGAGCATCGTCAGAGCTGTGGGCATTGTCCCTGGCATCCCAGAGCCCTGTTGTGTTCCAGACAAGATGAACTCCCTTGGAGTCCTTTTCCTGGATGAGAATCGGAATGCGGTTCTGAAGGTGTACCCCAACATGTCTGTAGAGACCTGTGCCTGTCGGTGAGATGGTTACAAGGTGGAAGACAGTCCTGCTTCACCCCTGCCCTGCGGAGTGGCATTCCTGGAGCCAGGACTTGACTTGGGGCAGTTCCAGGTGCTAGGCAGAGCTTGTAGGTAACCCTGCTGGGACCTAGAAAGATCTGTACACAGTGCCATCATCGTTCCTCAGCTTTTCCTTGCTAGTGGTAGCTCTGTAAAGACTTTCTGAGTTCCTGGAAAGTATCTGGAATTAACTGTGGTCTGAAGTTTGCCCATCAGTCCTACCCACATTTTTCAAAGCCTGGAAACAGCATGTATCCACAATGTTGATTCCATGCATTCATCATCTCAAAACCTGGAAAGACTATGCAAATATTGGGGTACTCACACCTATAGCAATTTAAGTGCTCATTTACAACCCTCAGGCTACATACTAGAAACAGGGCCTCACAATTTTCACAACTACACAACACACATCATGCACACAAGGATATGATCCTCTTATATTATATATATATATATATATATATATATATATATAATATATTATTTTAAACAAAAGCAAGAGAGTTAACCCCATTCCCCACAGAGGTAATAGTGCAGGTTACACGTGGGCTGTTTGAACATGCATATGGAAATAACACATACAGTAATATGTTGAAATACTAAAAAGTAACCAAGATTTTATATTTTTGTAAATTATACTTTGTATACTGTAGATTGTGAGTGTTTTGTGTCTTTATGGAAAGCTAATAAATTAAAGGTACAGTGATATCTGAGAAAACTGAATGTCACCCATTCCAAAATACCAATTGTTCCTTTATCCACTCTGTAAATCCCTACTCTGGATTAACATCAAAATGGGGTGGGTTCCAAGATGGTAGAGTAATCTCCCTAGAGTTTCCTCATACCCCTAGCCTAGTTGGTTGGCAGGGATCTGTGGCAGTTTTTGTCTTGAGTGACAAGAACAGGTCTTTTAGTGGGGACAATAAAAACAGGAGATTTGACATAATCAGTTAGAGAATTTCTCAGGAGGTTCACAGTTCAAGA
Source organism: Cricetulus griseus (assembly GCF_003668045.3). NCBI lineage: Eukaryota > Metazoa > Chordata > Mammalia > Rodentia > Cricetidae > Cricetulus > Cricetulus griseus. The sequence continues at coordinate 185,429,422 of NW_023276807.1, read as the reverse complement.
GGACCCAGATGGGCCAAATGATCTCCTTTGCATGTTTGTAGGATATAAGGCTATCTCCCAGCAGCCATGTCGCAAACAGCCACCCCCAATGACTCTACTGTGGATAACATTGGCATGATTTTTGCCTTACTTTTGGTGGTTATTCCTGAAGTGTGGGGCTGGGCATTTTTTTAAAGGAGGAATACAGATCCAATATGAGGCAGATACACCACAATCCCATCAGCCAGTTCCTGGGGAATGACACTGGCTGGAGCCTCACCACATGGACTATAAAGCTGCCAAAGCTAAGAGGAGAGTGAACTGAGAAGCAGTAAGGTAGTGTTCTGAGAAGTACAGCTAAGATGAGGAACTGTGCACACCACCCCTACCCAACCACCACATCCACCTGGAGCTGTGGGGTGTTCTGCTGTCTGTGTAGCCCGTCAGTGAGTCCAGCTCTGAGGAAGGGGTGTTGGGTGTGTAGCAGCTTCTGCTTCCAGGCTGTCCTGAGTGAAAACTGCCAATGCCCAATTCCATGGGCCTCTGCTCAGGTGGCCCCAGAGGCTTGGGAAGCCTGGGCAATATCTCAAGAGGGCTGCAATGACAGCATTGTGGTCTGAGTGACCTGCAAGAGCATCCAGTGAGTAAGTAAGAGTAAGTGGGTGAGTAAGAAAGAGATATGGGGAGTTCACAGAAATCTGTCAGCATCCTCACACCCTGTCCTCAGAGGTGCTCCATGCACCCTACCACATGTGCATACACAGCTGCCCCTGCTGGTTAGTCAGGTGAGGCAGGGCCATGCCTACCAACACAGGTCATCTTAGTCCTTTCTCCAGGAAGGGATGTATGTGAAATTAAGCGAGCCCTACTAAGCTGCTGTAGGTGGTGTAAATACCTCCAACTGATCTCAGATTTAGTGCTTTGCTTGCCATGTCAAATGCTTTTGAAACATGGTAGAATATAATTATATGAATAGCAAAATAAAATATTGGGTCTTGAAATGACTCCACAGATCCTGCTGTGGCCTTCCCCGCTCAGTTCTTCCCATTGAACTGTTTGCTCGCTTTCCATACCAGCGACAGCTTCATTTGGGTCCTTCTGCCATCTATAATTTCTGGGAGACCACTGAGTTACCAATGGCCTGCAACCCTTCCAAGTCTCCTTCTCCAGATTTCTGGGATGAGTCAGAGCAACCTGAGAGCCCCTGACTGGGGTCCAGCCATGGGCATGGGTTCAGTATGCATAATATGCAGAGTGCATATTACTCAGGGGACCCTGCATCTTATGTCAAGATGAGTTTGAGGTGAGACAAATTGGACATGTGAATGATGACATTCCCCACTGCAATGGGCCATTCAAAATATAATATGTTAACCAGTGCCTTATGAAGGCCACAGGTAACTTCAGGTTTGGTGCTGATAGCTGCTTGAGTCAAGGGCAATATGGCCAGTGCTACCCATGAATTTCCCAGCCAGAGGCCCTTCTAAGAGTGTAAAGGATTGTTTCAATGACAGTAAATGCAATCACTGCAAAGCGAGGTCTAGGATTGTTACAATAAATCTTTCCGCCAAAAGCCGACTGAGCTCCACCGCCACGTGTGTGCTTAACGCCAGCCACCCGCCCAATGAATACACAGAAACTTGTATTAGGTTTAAAGCTGCTTGGCCAATGACTAGGATTCTCATCTGTTAGCTCAGTCTTGACTATCATAAAGCTATATATGTTATAAGATGTATCTTATCGAACACCGTATTGGCATCCCTCCTTGTCGGTGGATCACATCGTGCCGCTGGAGCAGGAGCGGAGGGGAAAAGAGGGGTCCTTCCTGTTTCTCCTTTGCTTAAATATGAGTCTCCTTGCTATGTCACTTCCTGCCTGGATCACAGTTCTCTACTACATTTCCCAGAATCCTCTTTGACTCCTAGTCCCGTCTAACTTGCTATGTCATTGGCCAAACAGTATTTTATGTAACAATCAATAAGATAAACATACACAGTACATTCCCCATCATAGGATGAATGTATTTACAAAATTATGTCTTTCTCCTTAAAACCAAAACATAACATTACATTGTCCCCAGAATCAAAAGGTTCCAGAACACTGCCTAGATGTGCATGGGTCCCTGAGGCCACTCAGTTGAGCCTGTGTTGGTCTGGAGGGAGAAGTTTGGTAGCTTGCCAGTGGGTTATGTCCTTGATCTTGTACATCCTCTAAAAGGAAGACTACAGCATCTTAGAGAGTAGTTCATCAGACCAAAATCCTGGCTCTGAGAAGCTTCAGGTTTGTCTCTGTTTTGATAAGAGTGTGAGAGCAGAATCATGGTGAAACCAGGTGGCTGGTCTGAGGCATTCAGTAAGTGCCTCTGCATGTATACGCCATTCATAAAACCACCATGAGAGCCACCAAATGCCTGGACCTAATGCTGCTTCTGTAGCCAGGATAGATTTGGAGCTGATACAATGGAGAAACTTACAGATGTCCGTGGTAGGGGTGGAAAGGCATGAGAACAGGTCTTCAGAAGGAGGGGGCAACTGTGCGGTCAGATTAGAAGGAAGAGCTGCTCTTGGCCCGAGGAGAACATTGCAGGTGCCCCCTGCATTTGAGCATTAGATGGTGCATCAAGCAGGGTAAGAGGTGGCCTGGAGGGGAGACCAGGAGGAAAGCCGCTGACAAGCTCTGACTGTATGCTGTGTACGACAGCACTGAAATCAGAGTTCCACTTAGTCTGTTCTACTTTGCCAACACCTAGAAACAGAAGCTTCCATGGATAATGATGCTTCTCAGGTTTCTGTTCTATGTTCTCCTCTCCAAGCTGGTGATGCTCATTGGAGTGGGGTCTCCTTTCCTGCCTCTGGCAATTGTCACTGAAGTCTCATTCAGTCCTAGGCTCCCTCCTCTAGTCTCTCCCAGCATTCTTGATTGTACGAGTTGGAAGTGAAAAGGTATGAGTAGCTCTGTTTATTTATTCAAATATTTAACATTTTCTATGTGTCAAATATCATGTTAAACAGCTCCCCCCATATCCGTGGATTCCAGATTCTTAGATTCAGTCACCCTGGGATTGAAAACACTTGGAAAAAAACACACCTGTAACTGTGTGTAGGGATTTTTCTCTAAATAATACATTATAACAACTTGGTGTAATATTATTTTAGAATATATTTTGACTTTGAATAGACACATAGAGATTACACTTATCTGTAAGGTTCAGCATAGCATTTTAATTCATATACACAATATAATGAGGAATTGCCTTATATATTGACAGGAGCATGCATTATTTCATCTCTGCATTTCTTTGTTGTTTTATGCTTTTTAAAGATACATATCTTTTTAAAGATATGTATGAGTGTGCGTGTGTGTGTGTGTGTGTGTGTGTGTGTGTGTGTGTGTGTGTGTGTTTGTGCCATGTAAGGGCAAGTGTCCACAGAGACCAGGAGAGGTCACCAGATGTCCTGGAACTGCAGTTATAGGTAATGTGAGCTGTCTGACGTGGGTGATAGGAACTGAATTCAGTCCCTCTGAAGGAGCAGCAAGTGCTTTTGTCTGCTGAGCCATCTCTCCAGACAATTTCATAAAGGAAATTGAAGCACATTTTGGTATGTGTGGGGGAACCCTGGAACTCATCTCCCACTAATTCTGAAGGACAACTTCATCATGTTTCATTTTGTAAAAGACTCATACAATTTTCCTATTTTATCAAAAGCCCTGTGCTTAGAGCAAATGGTTAGCAACCCATACACCCACACTCATGGACACACACACCCTCACACACACTCACACTCACACACTCACACACGGGGGGAGAACTAGCACATGACCCCCACCAAATAAGGCCATATCTAGTGTTCAACTTGAACATGCATCCAAACCACCTGCTAGGATCGCACAGCTGTCTGATGTATTGTGAGCCTTTGTTTTTTTAAGCACCTCCTAGAAGTTAATGTGGTCCATGGGCCACATTTTCAGAACTACAGTTCTAAACTGTGAGCTGATTGAGCACTGTCACAGGCCAGGAACATGCAATGAATCCATGCTTATCATGGGCCAACTGGAAACAGGTTCTCAAGGAAGCTCTGCCCAGAACTCATTCCAGCTCTGCCTGCCTCCAGCTACTCCCTTCAGCTTCCATGGGGATGTATTTTTCATAGAGACGTTCGTCTGGACATTTGCACATAGTGTGTCTCTCGATAACTGCAGGGAGCTAGATGTGGTGTCACACCTGTAATCCCAGCACTGGAGGCAGAGGCAGGCGGATCTCTGTGAGTTCCAGACCAACCTGGTCTACAGAGCAAGTTCCTGGGCAGTGAGGGCTACACAGAGAAGCCCTGTCTCAAGAAACAAAAAAACAAACAATGGAGCTGCAAAGAAGAGAGATGTGTCCTCAGAGTGGTATGTTCTGGTTCCTACGAGCCTGGGTCAATTGTGCTGTGGAAACTCGGGTGAACCCTTTCTCAACTCCATGAATGACAGCTGAAATCAAAGTCCCAACCCTGGGAGAACAGGTTTCAGGGACACTTGAAATAAGTCGATGAGCCAAATATACCTCTTGTATTCACCCAGCTGTGTCTCCCACAGCACAGCAACTGCATGCAATGACTTGGCATCAGTCTGAAGCTCTCCAAATCCCCAAAGCCTTCCAGTCCACCAAAGTTTGGCAGGGACTTACAGAGCTGTACATGTCAAACTGTTAACTCTGGGTGTTGCTGGATCCAAGGCTGTAGATGATTTTTATCTCCTTTAAGTTTGGCTTCCCCCAGTTTTCTATACCATATGCTGTTGTCATTATTGGGATCAAATTTTGTCAACTATTTTTTTTTAAGTATTGGGTAGCAGTCATTTGCACTGCCCAGAGCTCATACCATCTCTCTGGAGGCCCTTGTGCTCAGCCTCTGAGTATGGGAGAGACCTATTGACCCCAGAGGCTATGGCACATGGTGAAGACTGCCCAGCCCCAGCCCCTCCTGGCCCACTGGCACTGCAGCTTCAGCGCCGTCTCCTGGCCCTGGAATTTGTTCTATCTGTCTTCTCCCAGCCCTTAAACTTACATGGAGCTGGTGCTCAGCACATTTCATTTTCCACCCCCAAGCAGTGTCTTCTCAGCTGCGGCCTTTCCTTCCCCCTTGATAGTGTCCCTAAAGGGCGGGTACAAGTGGGAGGCCAATTCACCCTCCCATTCTGAGATCTCTGACTACAGACTGCCACGGCTCATCCTGCAACCTCCTGAACTTTCTTGGCCCTGTGTACCCTCTCCCCAGGAGCCCCAATAGCACAGAACATCATAACCCCTCTTCCCTGGAGTAGACCATCACACATTCCAAAATATTTTTAACTATGCTCTTTCTTCACTTTGATTAATGCCACTTGTGATGGAAATAGATGGAGGCTAAGAATGGGGACACCACTCTTAAAATAAACACTGTCCTTGGGCTACTATAAGCAGCCTTCACAGGCTAGAAACCATCTCTGAGCATGGGATCAGTCTCAGAACTTCCCAACAACTCCTGTGTACCCAACTTCTGTGTGGGTCCCCTGGCTGTTAAGTATGACCCACTGACATGAACCAAGTCACCCTCTGAACATACATGCACACACACACACACACACACACACACACACACACACACACACACACACGTACCACACAGACCAAGGGTGGGGCGGGGCCTCAGTGTCTCTGAAAACATATGTTTGTGGTACTAAGGAGCAGCTGGCCTAGACACAGAGCTTCCTCTCCATGATCCAGCTCAGTCGGACCCAGCCCTGGAGGGCTGCTTGAACATAACCACCCACTGCTAGGAGCTGGCAGTGGCTGCCTACATGTATGCAAACACATTTTCTAAGTTCTTACCTCTATGATCCTGAAAGGGAGGCTCAAAATGCTGAGGCCACAGCTTAGGGAAACAGGCAAGGGAGCTGGGACTGGAGGCCTCATCTGTGTTGGGTGTGACGTCACCGGAACACTAAGTGTTCTGGGCCCACACACACTCCATTCTTAATACTTGGGAGCCCTTTGCTCAGAGAGCAGTGCCTAGTTACACTGCCAGGTCCTGATAGCACAAGGACCAGCCTTCTCCAACCCTGGTGCAGTCCTCACCTCACCCCACCTTCAGCACCGCCACAGTTTGAGTCATCTTCTGGGTACTTGGTGGGCTTTCTATATTTGGGCAACTTCCCAGCCTCATTTCCTGGATACTTTGTTCCCGTGGTCCAGGGGTTGGGGGTCTGCATCCCGCTGCCTGGAGAGTCTTCTGACCAAGCCAGCAAGGAAATGAACAAAGATCCTAATTAGGGTGGATGACCCCCCGGAGAAATGCCGATCCTTTACAGTAGTCAGCGTCCTTCCCACCAGTCCTAGTGCTTGTCAGATGTTTATACAGTCTTCATTAAAGAGAGCTGCCTTAGATAAGAGGTCCGAGCATAGCATCCACACCCAGATAAGAAGTGTAGAGGCCTTCAGATTGTTGGGGAGAACCTGAGCCAGCCACGCTCCCTGCTGAGCAGTCAGCAGGACGATGTGGGCCCGTTCCTCCTGGGCTCCTTGCTGCACCTGGTGACACACCACAACAGCCCTGCAGATCCCCCTTCAGGGCCCAAGATGACCTCTAGGGCCTTCTGGGTGGCCCTGCTCATGCTGTTCCTGCTCCTGTGTCCCACACACCAGAAACCGCTGAAGAGTTGGGACCAGGCATCCCCAGGGGGAAACGCCCGCAGCTCACTGGGACTGTCTGGAGGTAGAGAAGAGGGTGTCTTTGACTTGAAGATGTTCCTGGAGAACATGAAGGTGGATTTCCTGCACAGCCTTAACCTGAGCAGCATTCCCTCCCAGGACAAAACCAGAGTGGAGACACCCCAGTACATGATTGACCTGTACAACAGGTACACAACCGACAAGTCATCCACTCCTGCCTCCAAGATCGTTCGGAGCTTCAGTGTGGAAGGTACAGTGCCTCCTGCAGGGTTCCATGGGGTGGGACATACATACAGCACCCTGGCCCCACAAACAGATCTCCCAGTTCATACTGAAGTGAGTTACAGGGTGGAAAAGGAAGTGCCCATGACGACTTTTGTGTGTGCCTAACGGCTTTCCTGCAGGGCAGCACAAATCATGGGGCCTGATCATCAACACTGAAAGATCTGCCCCTGGCTCCTCCCTGGGGCATAGACATTTAACCCAACAGGTATCGAGGATACCAGGCTTCTGCTTCCCTCTGTGCCTTCCACCTTTCTTTCCTCCTCTTCTCTCCCCTCATTTCTTTTGCCTTCTGTCTCCTTTGCTTTCCTTCCTGCTTCCCCTACTTTCCCCTTCCCTCTTTTCCCTCCTCCCCTTTCCTGTCCTCCATTTCCCTTCCTCTTGACCTTTTCTCTCTCTCTGTCCCTTTTGGACTTAGAAATAGATCATACAATCATTTAGCCCCAATAAGCTGGTATATTTTTAAGCTTTGAAGGAAAGCCAGGGTCTCTCTTAGAAAGTGCCCCTTAAACCTAGACTTTAAAATGTTAATAGAGTAGTGCTAGAAGAGATCTCCATTACTTTTTAGATGTAATCTTCCTCAGCACAGTAGGCATGTGTCTATCCAACATGTTTTAAATATAAGCGACCTTGATTTAGGAAGACTAGACAAATATGGAAGTAAGGTCCATAACTGATATGTCACAGATTTCCAGAATCTGGGTAGAATGAGTTACTGGACAGAAAGGCGGTGTTGGCAGGGCTGAGGAACCCAAGCCGGGCACACTTGCAAGCTTATGTCACTGACCCTATTTCCTGCACAGAACCAGCTCCCCTTATCCTGCTATGGCATCTCACTCTGAAGGACCAGGAGCACAGGGATTTGCCTCTGGTCCAGGATTTGCCCAAGGATTCCAGTTCAGGGCCCCAGCCAGTCCTGTCCAGATCTGTCCAGCCTGCAGAGCGTGTACCTATCTAAGGACACTTGTGATCAACACACATGTTCAGTGCTGCTAAATTTTCTGAGTGCCCAACAGATGATTCAAGGGAATTGCCTTTTTAAAAGTTATAGATTCGTTTAAAAAAATACATAGTTTATAGGTCCCCAGGGCCCTGGGATTGTCTATGATGTCTGCCTTAAGGAAAGACTAGGCTTTGGGGGGTTTTGTTGTTGTTTTGCTTTTATTGGGGTCTAAATCGTCATATTCCATGGGTTGGAATGTGAAGACCAGCTAGAGACACCAGCCTGCCTACACATATATCCTTGACACAGTTATTACATGAGTTAGTAGCAAGAGCAGCGGCAACATCAACAACTTATATATATACACACACATATATGCATATATAAATAAATACATACACACACATACACACACACACACACACACACACACACACACACACACACACACACATATATATATATATATATATATATATATATATATATATGACCTAGGAAATATCCATCTAATCCCAGTGGGCATGGGATTTCTCATGTCTGACAGTGGTCCAATGGCCACTGTAGAGGTATGTCACAGTAAGGTCGCCTTAGGTCATGAATGCAATGCGCGATTCTCACTGTTGTGATATGCCATGGCATTACCATGCTACTCAGGAATTGGAATGGTGCATCCATGCTGACTGAGGAGCCCACAGAGAGCCTGAGTAAAGGGCCACATGTTTTGTCACAGCACTGGGCTTGCATGGGTTGGGAAGGGGACAGAAATATTAACTGAGCATCATCCATTAGCTCAGGACTGGCCTGTAAGTCCCATGTGCTACCTTAATAAAAGCAGGTAAGATGAGCCCCATTCTACAAGAGAGAAAACTGAGGTACCAAGGAGCTCAAAAGTGAGGGACAGAGTCAGGACTGAGACTTCATTCTTTAGACCACTTGCTATGTTTCAGAAACAGCATGATCTCTGCTCATTGTGGCACATACAGGAGTCCCCCTAATCTGAGAGATCCCAGGCCTCTTTCTGAGGTTCTACTGTGGTTTGTAACTATTAAATGTAAATCAAAAAATGACTCATAATTTCTAAATGACTTGTACCACAGGTGTGATTTTTTAATTTTTATTTATTTATTTATTTTTGGTTTTTTGAGACAGGGTTTCTCTGTATAGCTTTGGAGCCTATCTGGAGACCAGGCTGGCCTTGAACTCACAGAGATCTGCCTGCCTCTGCCTCCCAAGTGCTGGGATTAAAGGCGTGAGCGACCAATGCCTGGATGATTTTTTTTTTTTTAATTCTCAGTTTTCTTACTCACGGTTAAGGTCTTGCTGTGCCTGGTTTACACATTGCACTTCAGCACAGGCACGCATGCATATTGAAGGAACACTGTACAGAGCTCAGAAATATCTGTACTTACAGGCATCTGCTGGGTGTATCAGAACTTGTTTCCCAAAGATAAAGCAGTGATGGTGTGTGGGCGGGACTCACAAATGGTAGTGTCTGTGGTCAAGTCACAGCCCAGAAGTGGAAAACTGAGGCTAAGAGAAAATCCCCATTTTTGTCCAATATGATAAAACTGTTGGGACAGAAATACTTTTTCTTTAAAAAAATTCCACTTTCACTTTTGATGGAAGTTATTAACATTATTCCAAAACATTTAAACACTAATGCCGCATATTTTTTTTTTACTTTACTTAAATATGGACTTTCATTGCCCCGGCCAGGACTGTAGAATCTTCACTCTAAAGCTAACAAGGTATTTTCTGGCCTGCCTTAGGGGAGGGTGCTGATTACCTGTGTGTAGCCTAACAGTAAAAAGCTATGGGGACCGAGCTCCATATGTACAAAGTTGGGATAATAACTAGATCCTCCCAAACTTATAGTATAATGCCCAGACACATAGTAGGTGCTCAATAAATAGTAGATACTATTAACCCTAGCTGAAGGTTCCTGCCTATGTTTTTTCTGGAAAAAAATATCCTAAGAGAAACTTCCCAAATGCTCTCGACACAGAGTGGAGACAATAGTGACTAAATCTATTGTCCTAGATGTCTCTCATAGCAAATCATGAACTTTGGCTTGAGTATCATAAAAATGGTCACCAGGCATTTGCTCCTCTGCATGTGTTTGCATTTCAGACGCAATATCAACAGCTGCCACAGAGGACTTCCCATTCCAGAAACACATCCTGATCTTCAACATCTCCATCCCCAGACACGAGCAGATCACCAGGGCTGAGCTCCGTCTCTATGTCTCCTGTCAAAATCATGTGGACTCCGCTCATGGGCTGGAAGGAAACATGGTTGTTTATGATGTTCTGGATGGGGATGACACTTGGAATGGTGCCTCAGGGACCAAGACCTTCTTAGTATCTCAGGACATTCAGTATGAAGGCTGGGAGACCTTGGAAGTATCGAGTGCTGTGAAGCGATGGGTCAAGGCAGGCTCCACCACAAACAAAAATAAGCTAGAAGTAACAGTGGCGAGCCATAGGAAGGGCTGTGACACGCTGGACATCAGTGTCCCACCAGGCTCCAAAAATCTGCCCTTCTTTGTCGTCTTCTCCAATGACCGAAGCAATGGGACCAAAGAGACCAGACTGGAGCTGAAGGAGATGATCGGCCATGAGCAGGAAACTGTGCTTGTGAAGACATCCAAAAGTGGCTACCAGGAGGCAGGTGAGAGCCACGGGGAGGAGGAAGTAGATGAGCACACAGCTGTGGGGCCATTTTTAACTAGAAGGAAGAGGAGCACCGGGGCCAGCAGCCACTGCCAGAGGATGTCCCTCAGGGTGAACTTTGAGGACATTGGCTGGGACAGCTGGATCATTGCACCCAAGGAATATGACGCTTATGAGTGTAAAGGAGGCTGCTTCTTCCCACTGGCTGACGATGTGACACCCACAAAACATGCCATTGTGCAGACCCTGGTGCATCTCAAGTTCCCCACGAAGGTGGGCAAAGCCTGCTGTGTTCCCACCAAACTGAGTCCCATCTCCATCCTCTACAAGGATGACATGGGGGTGCCAACCCTCAAGTACCACTATGAGGGAATGAGTGTGGCAGAGTGTGGGTGCAGGTAGTCCCTGCAGCCACCGGGGTGAGGATGAAGAACAGGGAAGTGGTGCTGATAGGGTCCTGCACCCCCTGTTGATCTGAAACCATCCTGGAGAAAGAAAAGAACCACTTGCCCTTCTTGTTCCCAGTGGGTTCCTCTGCTGAAATGACAATAACTTGGTTATACGGGTCTATGAGCAGAGTAGGAGAGCCTGGAAGGGTTGCTGGGCAGAAGGAGGCGATGGAATGGAAATGGGAGAAATGGGGGGTTGAGAGATAGCAGAAAACCAAGCAGAAGCTAGCAGAAGATGCAGCTGGTGTGCAGAGAGTCACGGAAGTTACAGAGTCAGGAAGTCAAGAAATGAAGGAAGAAAGGAAGAGGGCTCCATCCTTCATGCATTGTTATTTTCCACACCCCACTGAGATGTGTATCATGACCTCTGATTGTCAGTTGTAGAAATCAGAACTCAACAAGCAATTTACTACAACCCAGTGGTAGGAATCTGACCTAAGTCTGTGGGGCTCTAAAGCCTGGGGCCTTCCCAAGTACCCCATGAAGTTTAACAGGTCACTGTGTACTGAAGGAGTCACTGGATATGGAAGGGCCAGCAGGAGGCCAGGCAGGGTTGAGCCAGGTCCATACCCACCACTTGCTGTGCCCCATGTGCTGTGCACCATCTGCTTACTCCATGCGCATGCTCACTCTGTGTCCATGTGATTTGTGGCAAAACCCCACCCCTGAATAAATATCCCTAAGCAACCACAGAATGGAGAGGCAGTTCACGACCTTGGCCCTCTGACACTCAATGTGATTTGAGCTGTTTTGACCACTGGGACGGTCCTCGAATGGGTCATGCAAGGCCACTTGCAATCCTTTATTCCAATTCTGTGACCAACTGGGAAGGACTGCTTATGGCTTGGGCCTCTGAAATTATCTACTCTTGTCTGGACAGCAGCCCAGGGAGGAACATCTCCTGCCTGAGGACTACACAGATGACAGGGCTGGGGTTCAAATTTATTGGGTTCAAATGTGTTATTAGGTAACTATTTTAAACTTGCCTGTTTTCATTCCTTGGTGACCTGCATTCAAATGATTAAAGGTCCAGCCTTACTGGGTGAGGGTTCCTGGCATCTGGAGACAGCTCTGTTGCTCGTTACTGCCATTGACTCTACCTGCACGCGCCAGCTTCCTTAAGTAATGTGTCCCCAGGGAGGACAGCATTTCCATTCCTGTGCTTCAGCCTCTCACCTGACTCTCCTGGTGGCTCATAGGACTGGATGGGGTGAGGAAGAGCCTAATGTCCTCTTGCCAGGCAGGGCCCAGAAGGACTTCAAAGGTCTGGACCACTCTCATTGATTGATGCTCCCACGTAATTTAAAACAATGATCTACATTAAATGTTTCCGTGGAACCAATGAACAACTTTAACAGAAAACACAATGAAGTATTATTGTTTATTGGAATGGCAGCAATGTTCACAGACGGTGATGGATGGTGTTGTCTTCTCCAGGTCCGAGTGATGTTTCTGTGTGCATGAGACAGTTTTACTTAGAAATCTAGTCTCATGTTTGGTATATGCCTTTACTGAATGTAAGGTCAGAGCTGAGAATTCTCCAGTTCCACAGCCCTGCACACCTGCCTAATTAGACCCTAGGAGATAAGTCATCACTCTCCCCAGGGTAGGAGAATCAGGGGGCAGAAACACGGAGCTTCCTCGGGGCAAAGATGTGTGGTATCTGCATGCTGGGGTCAGTGAGCATGTGTGTGTGTGTGTGTGTGTGTGTGTGTGTGTGTGTGTGTGTGTGTGTGTGTGTTGATATGAGCAACTACATGGATAGATATTTGCTGGAAGTTAGCTGCCCACTTTATTCCCCACTCCCCCACATACACACATAAGAGAAGAATGTCTCTCTCTGGGAGACAGATAACCTTATGTTATCTCCACCTAGTGTCCAAGGGTGTCCCTGCCAGTGTCTGTCCACAACTCTCATTCTCAGAAGCCTGCCCCTCCAACCACAAGCTCATCCCCTGCCCTCCTTCCTTGGGCCAATGTTCTGCCCATTCCCATCCCCAATTTCTAGCTGCACAAGCCAAGTGCCATCATCTGTGAGGGAGACCCCAAACTCTAGAACCACCCTCTCTGGCCCATGGGATGCTCCAGCTCTGGAGAGCATCAATCCTGGCTCAGGGGTGGATCTCCTACCCAATGACTCCAGTAGGACACAGCTGGGCTTAGGGTCCCTTACAGGAAACTGTGAAGTTTTACTTTAGTGTCATAAAATGGACACCAGGCAGGTGTCCCTCTGCATGTTGTTTGCATTTCAGATCCTGTCTCACCAACTGCCACAGAGGACTTCCCCTTCCAAAAACACATCTCTATCGTCAACATCTCCATCCCTAGGCACATGACAACCTGGGACACAGTTACCAAGTCCCAGCTTGGGAGCTGACAACCTCCTGGCTTGTGCCACTCATGGTCATGAGTCTTCTGGAGGCAAGACCATAGCCTCTTGCTTTGGTCACTTCTGGAGTGCCAACATGCCCTGTGGCAAAGGACAAACTGATATGGTGTAGTGCACAAGGACAGAACACACAAGGAGAGACTCAGGATGGGTCTCTAGCTTTCATACCACTGGGTTATTTTTGCATAGCATTTGTCAAAAGCTGCTCACCCACCACCATGGACTGAAACACAATATGGCCATCCTCTGGCCACTGACACAGCCGATGAGCCCATCAATGCAGTATTATATTAGACGCTGCTCCTAAAGCACCTTTGTCCATGGCGAAGTGGTCACTGCAATATGCATGGAGATGCTGCAGTCATGGAAGGAGGGTGCTGTCTTTACGCTGCTCACAGAAAGGCAATCCTCTACTACCTCTTTTATAACCTTACCTTTGTGTCAGGAATAAGGGAAGAGAGCTGAAAAATGTTGAGAAAATGTACCAGAAATGTAACAGAGGGTCAGACCTCTGGGAGTAGTTTCAGGCCTCATCTAGGCAGACAGAATCTGTGTTTTGATGCAGAATACCTGCCCCGGGGTCTAATGACCCTGTTATCTCTCCCCAATATGTGCCAAGGAAGCCCACAACATTTCTCCAATCTGTGAGCCACAGACAGCAAAACCATCCATCTCTTGTATCCACATGGCAAGTCCTTGGGAAACAGGTAGGATGCATGTCACTGTCTGCCTTGCACTGTCCCAGCTTCTCCCTTAACAAGGATAGCAAGGAGACTGTGACCATACCTGAGCATGGACACCTCGGGTAGTTTGTACTGGGTCAGACAGCACCCTGTTTAGAACCCCTTCCTCTGTTGATAGCAGCCTGTGCTTTGTAAATTAACACCACTCCAGACATCCATGTGCTTACCACTAGCCTTAGATTTCCTCAAACACATCCTACTCAGACGATGGCTGTTTACCAGACAATGGATTCCCTCCACTAGGGTACATCCCTGCTCATCAGAAAAATGTTCCCAACCTGTGCCGTGGTCAGTCTCTCTGCAACATTCTCTCAACAGCATCAGTTTGGACTTGATCATTCCTTAAGTGCAGATAATTCCTAACACAGGAACGTCTTGATGGGGGCTATAGAAGCCCCTTTGCTACGGCTGATATGTTGAATGGTGCTCACGTTTGAAGGGAGTTGGGGGCTCCACTAATCTATGTCACTTTCTGGGTCAAAGTGTTTATAAATCAAGGATAATAATTATCATAAACTTCCCCAATTTTTGTGTCCATGTGGTACATAATTGTGTGTATCCATGTTCTCACTCATGTGGGGAGGGATGCTCATGCGTGTGGAAGCTAAAGGTTGGTGTCAGGTGTCTGTCACTCTCCATCTTGAGGCAGGGTCTCACACTTAAATCCAGGGCTCAGGGATTAGACCAACCTAGCTAGCCAGCTTGATCTGAGGACCCTGTCTCTGCCTTCTATGTGCTGGGATTACAGGTGAGCCACCATGCCCATCTGATACTTATGTGGGTGCTGAGGGTTGGAACTCCAGTCCTCATGCTTCTATGGCAAGAATTTTATCCACTAAGCCATCTCTCCAGACCACTTACTCATTTTTAATGAAATAATCAAGATGGTAGGTAATTAGTTTCTTTATGTCAAACAAAAAGTGCTGAAGTTAGACCAAACCAAGAAACAGAGTTCATGTGCTTCTGGTGAAGAAGCTAGATTTGAGAAGCCCCAGACAGCCTTGAAGAAAGTTCCTGGAAAGGGGCTCTGCTTTACCTCACTGTTGCTGTGACAAAATACTTACCAAACACAACTTCAGAACTTCCAAATGATTCCTGATTGCCCAAGGAAGGTTTGGGGGAAGTGACTTTGTTTTACAAGTAATCTCTCTCGCCCCCTCCATCCCTCCATCCCTCTCCTCTCTCCATCCCTCCCTCCCTCCCCTTCCTCCTTCCTCTTGCTCTCTCTTGCCCCACCCCTCTCTCCCACCTGCCCACCAAGGGATGAGCAGCTTTGTTCTAGCTTGCTCTGTCACAGGCCTAAAAGCCACAAAGTCAGCTGGAGCTCTGAAACTATGAATCAACATAAATTTCTGGTCCTTTAACTTGTTTGTCTGGTATTTTGACACACAGCAATGAAAGACTGACAAGAAGACCATAACGTCAAAATAGTGGATAGATGGATGGCATACAGACAAATGTATTAACAGATAGTTCTCTTATAGATGTACCTCTGTCTATAACCTAATCCAGATCTCATGTTACCCAATGGAGGTATCAGGTACCCTAGGCAATGGTAAGGGTTGTATGCAGTTTTGTAGCCCATGCTGGACAGCTGTTCATTTGTGTATATGAGGACCTTCTGTCTCGTATCCCCGAAGGGCATCTTTGTGGTAACGTGTTCCCAAAAGAACATTATCACTAGAAGTCTTCACCCTCTCCCTGTCCCATCCAGTGTTGGCTTGGGCTCCAGTAGTGAGAGATCCATGCCCTCAGAGGAACTCTGACTGCTGTTTGGAGTTGGGGCTTCCCAGGTGGAGGTTGAAAAAGCTCAGTCCCCCCAGAGAGGCCTGTGTCTGTGGCTTCCCACCCCCCAGCTGATCCTGAAAATAAATCTGCTTCATTTCCATTGGCTGCAAGCAGTGGAGTGATAAGACCATATGTCACTTGGGTATTAAACAAATCCTAATGAGCTAAAAATATGTTTGTTTTAGCTAATTGACCTCTTTGGCCTTTGTAAACAAACCACTTGGTAAACATCTTCAGATAATGATTTCCAGAAGTTGACGTCTGGGTTTCCAGCTTGCAGGGTAAGCTCCTTCATCTTCATCCTGGAAGACCACCTTCTCTGGCCGTGACACCATGGGATTATCTGCTATTCCCTGAGGCCAGCCAGTCTGTTCTAGACAGAATTCAAGAAGCCAGAAGGTGGGAGTGGGAAGTGGCTGCACCAACTGCTATTCCCTGTCTGTACAACCCCCCACCCCTGATATAATCTGACATAGGGATAGCTGCTAAATGAGAGAAATGTGCCCACTGAGAGGCTGCCTGGGCAAAGCAGGGTTTCCTGGTGTGGGGTCCATGACAGATGATCTTAGATATCCAGGGCAAGTTAGTCACAAACAAAAAATACGTAGCACTTTCATGAAAAAAGAAAAGATGGAGCATAGCAATGTACCTGGGACTGGCTCCCAGGAATATTCCTGAAGGTATGAGAATAACCTGTATTCTGTATGTGTCTTAGTGCCACTTGCTTCTCACTGCAAGCACTGGGCTGAAGCTGAGCCCTAAACCAACAGGGGTCCCCACTGACAAAGAGAATGATGCTCTCAAGATCTCACAGTACACCTTATCTGATCTGGAGTTATTGATCCCATGTCCTCTCACTTGTCACACCATATACTGAAATCCAGACTTTTCATTCATCTTGTTGCAAATTTGTGAGGAGACCTATATTGTTCCTAGAAGCATAAGCAGGGTATAGGAATAAACTTCAACTCCTGAGGCCAACAATGACCCCAGACTCAGCCTTGACACTGACATGATGGTGGCCTTCCCAGCCTCTTCTCACTGTCTTTCACCTGTCCCCATCTGAAATGGTGGGATCAATTAACTACTGAACTCCCTGGCAGTAAAATATATATGATACTTGTTATAGGGCCTTCACTGGTAACTTCCAGATACTGCAATGCTTTGTGAAAACTTCCATATTTAATCTATCCAATAATTCACATAATCTACTTAATAAATGAAATACTTTTCCTAAGTCTACAGAATAAACAGTAGCAGAACCAGACCTCCAACTACATCTGCCTAATTCCAGAGTTCCCACAGCAGTAGGAAAATGATACTTATTTGCAGATTAACAACTCTCATTTGCAAGGCTTTAGTAAAAAATGTGAGTGTATAAAGCAGAGCACAGGGCCTAGTATGTGTCAGGAACTCAGAATAAACATAATTATTTGTGTTTTTCTATGTAGACATGGCTCAGCAAGATGAGATGCAATGTTCCTTCCGGGTCAAACCACCCTGGCCTCTTCTTCATAGTCCCCTGGCACATGCACTTGAATTAGACAGGATTAAAGGCTTACCAGAGCTGGAAGCCTCACATGTAACTCCTAAGCTGAGCCCCAGACCTTCTGTCTGCCTGCTAAGAAGGACAAGGGAGAAAGGCAGCTTTGGGAGCAGGACCACAGTCTTGTATAAAGTCAAGGGAGCTCTGACTCAGGAGCCAGGGCTCCTGGATCCTAATGATGAAAGAATGGGTCCTGGTTTTGCCCACACTGTTCTTCTGTGTTCTGGCCAGCCACATACAGAACCTGTTCCAGCCAAGCCTGGTGCTGGACATGGCCAAGGTCCTCTTGGATAACTACTGCTTCCCCGAGAACCTGATGGGAATGCAAGCAGCCATTGAGCAGGCTATGAAGAGTCGTGAGATTCTGGGAATCTCAGACCCTCAGACGCTGGCCCAGGTGCTGACAGCTGGAGTGCAGAGTTCCTTGAATGACCCACGCCTCTTCATCTCCTATGAGCCCAGTTCCCTTGAAGCTCCCCAGCAAGAACCAGCACTCACTAACTTCACCCGAGAAGAACTGCTGGACCAGCTACGGAGGAGCATCCACCATGAGGTTCTTGAAGATAATGTGGGTTACCTACGAGTGGACGACCTCCCTGGCCAGGAGGTACTGAGTGAGCTGGGAGGGTTCTTGGTGGCCCATGTGTGGAGACAGCTCATGGGCACCTCCTCCTTGGTGCTAGATCTCCGGCAATGTGCTGGTGGTCACATCTCTGGGATCCCTTATGTCATCTCCTACTTGCACCCTGGGAACACTGTCATGCACGTGGATACCATCTATGATCGCCCCTCTAATACCACCACTGAGATTTGGACCTTGCCGAAGGTCCTGGGCGAGAGATACAGTGCCGACAAAGATGTGGTAGTCCTCACCAGTGGACGAACTGGGGGCGTGGCTGAGGACATCGCCTACATCCTCAAGCAGATGCGCAGGGCCATCGTGGTGGGAGAGCGGACGGAGGGCGGGGCCCTGGACCTCCAGAAGCTGAGAATAGGCCAGTCCAACTTCTTCCTCACAGTGCCCGTGTCCAGGTCCCTGGGGCCCCTGGGTGGAGGTGGCCAGACATGGGAAGGCAGTGGAGTGCTGCCCTGCGTGGGGACACCTGCAGAACAGGCCCTAGAAAAGGCCTTGGCCATTCTCACCCTGCGCCGTGCCCTGCCAGGGGTTGTCCTTCGACTACAGAAAGCCCTGCAGGACTATTACACTCTGGTGGACCGAGTGCCGGGCCTGCTACACCACCTGGCTAGTATGGACTACTCAGCCGTGGTCTCTGAGGAGGACCTCGTGACAAAGCTCAATGCTGGCTTGCAGGCTGTATCCGAGGATCCTAGGCTCCTGGTGAGAGCCACTGGACCCAAAGAAAGCTCATCTAGGCCTGAGACTGGGCCTAATGACCCCCCAGAAGCCACTCCTGAGGTACCCAAGGAAGAAGCTGCCCGGAGGGCCCTAGTAGACTCTGTGTTTCAGGTATCCGTGCTGCCAGGAAATGTGGGCTACCTGCGCTTTGACAGATTTGCAGACGCCTCTGTGCTGAGGGCACTGGGTCCTTATGTGCTACACCAGGTGTGGGAGCCCCTGCAAGACACAGAGCATCTCATCATGGACCTGCGTCATAACCCTGGAGGGCCATCCTCTGCTGTACCTCTGCTACTGTCCTACTTCCAGGGCCCTGAGGCTGGCCCCGTGCGCCTCTTCACCACCTATGACCGCCGCACCAACGTCACCCAGGAGCACTTCAGCCACAGGAAGCTGCTAGGCCAACGATACGGCAACCAGCGTGGGGTGTACCTGCTTACCAGCCACAGAACTGCCACGGCTGCTGAAGAGTTCGCCTTCCTAATGCAGTCCCTGGGCTGGGCCACCCTGGTAGGTGAAATCACTGCAGGTAGCCTGTTGCACACCTGCACGGTGCCATTGCTAGACTCACCAGAGGGTGGCCTGGCACTCACAGTACCTGTGCTCACCTTTATTGACAACCACGGTGAGGCCTGGCTGGGTGGTGGTGTGGTGCCTGATGCCATCGTGCTGGCTGAAGAGGCCTTAGAGAGAGCACAAGAGGTTCTGGACTTCCACCGCAGCCTGGGTGCCTTGGTAGAAGGCACCGGTCGCCTGCTGGAGGCGCACTATGCCAGGCCAGATGTCGCAGGGCAGGCCAGAGCTCTCCTACAATCCAAGCTGGTCCAAGGAGCATACCGCACAGCTGTGGACTTGGAGTCACTAGCCTCACAACTCACAGGTGACCTGCAGGAGGTATCTGAGGATCACCGCCTACTGGTGTTCCACAGCCCTGGTGAGCTGGTGGCAGAGGAGGTCCCCCTGCCGCCCCCTGCTGTTCCCTCCCCAGAGGAACTCTCTTATCTCATCGAGGCTCTGTTCAAAACAGATGTGCTACCGGGCCAGCTGGGCTACTTGCGTTTTGATGCCATGGCTGAGCTAGAGACAGTGAAGGCCATAGGGCCTCAGCTGGTACGGCTGGTGTGGCAGAGGCTGGTGGACACAGCTGCGCTGGTTGTTGACCTGCGCTACAACCCTGGTAGCTACTCTTCTGCTGTACCCCTGCTCTGCTCCTACTTTTTTGAGGCAGAACCCCGAAAGCACCTCTATTCTGTTTTTGACAGGGCAACATCTAGGGTCACAGAAATATGGACCCTGCCACTGGTTGCTGGGCAGCGCTATGGTCCCCACAAGGACCTCTACATCCTCATGAGCCATACCAGTGGCTCTGCAGCTGAGGCATTCGCTCACACCATGCAGGACCTACAGCGGGCCACCGTGATTGGAGAGCCCACAGCTGGAGGGGCACTCTCTGTAGGCATCTACCAGGTGGGCAACAGCCCCTTATATGCCTCCATGCCTACCCAGATGGCCCTGAGTGCCACCACCGGTGAGGCCTGGGACTTGGCTGGTGTGGAACCTGACATCACCGTGCCCACAAGTGAGGCCCTTTCCACAGCCCAGGACATAGTGGCCCTGCGTGCCAAGGTGCCCACAGTACTACAGACAGCTGGAAAACTAGTGGCAGATAACTATGCCTCCCCTGAGTTGGGGGCCAAGATGGCTGCCAAGCTTAGCGGTCTGCAAAGCCGATATGCAAGGGTGACTTCAGAAGGGGCCTTGGCTGAGATGCTGGGAGCAGACCTGCAAATGCTCTCTGGGGACCCACACCTGAAGACAGCACACATCCCAGAGGATGCCAAAGACCGCATTCCTGGAATTGTGCCCATGCAGGTAAGACAAAAGAAAGACTTGGTCTGGCCCAATTCTGGGAGTGAGCTATCCAGTTGTCAGCTCTATGCACAATGCAAGACTGTAGCTCCAGGCTTCTGTGTTTAGATTTTCGACTGGTCGTGTCCTTTCTTCCCTTCACCAGACTGTCTCTTCTACTCTCTGGGTCCACAGTCCCTGGACGACCCTATAGAATACTCAACAAATCCTTGCATCCTACTTTTCACATTAGATGTGTTGGGTATTCTTTCTTGTACTGGGTAGGAGTCAGGAGTTTTCATGAGGTCCCACTGTCAATGTAGGGGAAGGGGTTTGGCAAGTTACTTGAAGCTCCAACATGAGAATTTCCTTCCCTGAAAGTATGAAGTTTACGATACCTGGATCCACTGTGTCCTTAGAGGTAAAGTGTGGCTACTGGACACAGGTCCTGGAGTGCTAAGGCACAGACTGAAGGCCTGTGTACGGTTCCAACTTGTCATCTTCCCTCCAAACAATGCACAGTACACATCTTGAGTTGAGGTGTGTGAATATATGTCTGTTCCAAGGACCAGCTTGGTGGGAGATTTGGAGCAAGGTGGCTGCAGTCAGAAGACTTGAAAGCCATCACCGAAGCATCCAGGAGCACCAATGGGTGCAATAAGTCGAGTGTGGCAGCTGGGAAGGTGTGACCTGGCCAAAGCCAAAGTGCACGGGATTCATGGAGGCTCCAGTCTACCTAAGCCTTCCATCAGAGAGCACTCCCATTGCCTCTCCACCCACTTTCTTATCAGTGACTTGGCTGTGAGGTCAGTGAGTAGGCAAGGCTTTGCTTTGGCCCGAGGCGAGGGCTAAGGTATAGGCAGCTCATCTGGGAGGTAGTCACTGGACAGGAGGAAGGCAAGTAGGAAGTAAGGGTGTGAAAGATCCCACTGGGACCCTGGTGAGTGTGGGGAATGCCTCCTAGAACCAGCCCTCCGCAGGCAAAAGGGATCTATCAGCATCTGCCCTCCAGTGATGGGAGTTCATGACTCTTGCATGCTAGGGGTCCTCCGTAGACTCGTGCCACATGGAGCTATCTGGAGGCAAAGGGTACAAAGATACAAGATTTGAGTTTCCACAGGGAGCCTGGCAGCCCTGCAATCACCTGCAATCAGACAAGAGCTAAGAAGGACTACAGGCCACTGTTGAGTCCACACAGACCTCTTTGCTCTCTATCAAGTCATTGAGTCCCACCACTTGCAACAGTGGTTGGGAGAGAACAAAGCAGAGCCATACTGGGGTCATGGGTCTTACTAGGCTTCCAGAATCCCAATTTCCAAAATTGTCATGTTGGGTTTTTGGTTTTTGGTTTCGGTTTTTGATTGTTTTGTTTTCCCAGCATAGCCAGGGCCGTGGAACGAAAGAGGGTGAATTGAGTTTGGAGAGGATTCCTTTTTTCTCCTGGTCCTGTCTGTGAGGACCTCAGACAAGTTAGTCTCCTTGTCTGTGCTTCAGGGGTGTCCAGAAGAGATGAGAATAACAGTGCCTTCTATTCAGGGTGACTGTCTAATGTGATGAAGGCTAAGAAGTGCTTATCCCAGAGTCAGACCCCAGGGAAAGATTACTAATGTCTTCCCTCCCTGTCCCAGCAGAGATGAACCCAGGGACATTAAGTGTCTGTTGAGATTGGAAGCACCCTACCTCTCCAGACACCAAATGAGATGTTGGCAGAGTTGAGCATTCCGCTTCAAGCATGTCTCTGATCAACTGACTCATAGGCCACACGTGGTTCCCATCCCAGGCCTATCACCCAAATGCTACCCTCCCAGATACCACTAACTCCTTCCCATTGCCTTACTATCCCACAGCACCCCTCCCCTGGGCACTGCCTTTTGCCACTCTCCTGATACTGAGCTAGGTTTCCCACTCTTCCAGATTCCTTCCCCAGAAGTCTTTGAAGATCTGATCAAGTTTTCCTTCCACACAAATGTGCTGGAGGACAACATTGGCTACTTGAGATTCGACATGTTTGGGGACTGTGAGCTGCTTACCCAGGTCTCCGAGCTGTTGGTAGAGCACATCTGGAAAAAGATTGTACATACAGATGCCCTGATCATCGACATGAGGTCAGTGGGCTAGGCAGTGATTCCAGGCTGAGCCATAGCACTGGGCTGAATCCAGTCAAGGCTACAGGCCAAAACAGTGGGGAGGAGTGCCCCATGACACAATGAAGGATCTGAAATGAACCAGGCCACCTTCCTGCCAGTGAACTGGCCAGCTAGCTCAGAGGTTCAGATATTATTGGCTGGTGGTACTTCAACACTTTTAATTTTTTAAACTCCCTTGATGATCCCAATGTGTGTCTCAAGTGAAGAGTTACCCCACATCTGTTGCCTGACAGAAGAAATCAAATTGGTGGGCAGGGATGGGAAAGATAGAAGCTGCTGATCCTTGGCCCCATGCCAGCCCTATGTCATAGCTCCAAGGGGGATTGTATAATCTATAATCCTAATCGTCAACCCTCCACTGTGGTTGTACTTCTGCAAAATCACACCCAAGATAGTTATTCTCATGGGCATCACAAAGCCAGGGTCCCTCCCTGCCCCTCCCTGGGGCAATTTGAAAATGAACAGATGACATTGTAACAAGAAAACTTTGCATAGCAAATGGTTGTTAGATATCTTCACCCATTCACCTCCCTTTGCTTCTGAAAAGAAAAATCCACTTTATATGTGGTGAGTTCCCATCATAGACTCCCATCACCGGCCACACCTCCAAGCAGAAGAGATGTCAGGCAGTGACAAGACGCAGGCCTCCCTCCAATCCTAGGTCTGTTAGTGGGTATGTCCCCAGCACCATTCACCAGTGTGAGAAAGATCAGGCTGCTTCTCTCCCATGGGAACCCTTTCCACTTCTCAGCTGCTAGAAAAAGGTTGGAGTATCCGCCCAGCTAAGCACCCAGGCCTGCTGTTAATTGCAGTTCTTACATGACTCTTAACAGTCACCAGGTGGCGCTGAACCATGGCAAGACTGGCCTACCTCCCTGGGAGATCATTTTCCTTGGCCAGATTTTCTGAATGCCCAGAACCTTAGCTGATCACTTTATTCCTCAGACACTTTAACAAACATCAGAACCACAATCAGGACAAGCATCTTTTTTGTTAAATTCCATCCACATTTTTTAAGGGGAAGCCCAGCTACAGGCACCCTTGGCCTAGACTGTTCTGACCTGGGGTGGCCGGGCAGATGCTGAGGTCAAGGACCCTGATGGCTCATGGCTGTCAGCTGGAAGAGTCTCCTGATACATTGTCAGCCCCAGAGAGGCAAGGGCATGCAAGATTAAACGCAGGCCCTCACCTTGTACTTCCACAATCTGGACTTTACTACTACACTGAGGGTCACTAGTAACTTGTGTTACTACGCATGATGGATTCTTTGTTCTATTCATAGGCAATATGTATGCAAAGAAGCAGTCCATGGTTGATATGTGGGAAAACAATCTCAACAAATTCCTAATTACAGGACTCACCAGAGCCTTTAACACATTAATATATCTGAGCAGGGTCCATACCCAGTATTTTTTTCATTTTTTTCTTTTTAAAATTCTTTCTTTTGTTATTATTGTTGTTGTTTTAAGACAGTCTCACTGTGTTGTCCCAGATGACCTGGAACTCACTCTTTAGACCACGATGGCCTTGAACTTATGGAGATCGACCAGCCTCTGCCTCTCAAGTGCTGAGATTGAAAGTGGGAGTCACCACATAAAGCCAGTGTTTTCTGAAAGCATTTGATCACAGACCTTTTTTAGTCTCAAGAGAGGCTAGTGCTCTGTGGAATTCCCCAGGTCATGTCACCTGTGGAACTATGAAGGGGATGCAGGGGACAAAGGGCTAAGAAACTCTGAAATTAGAACCCTTCTTCACTGAAAAAAGACCCAAGCTCCAGGGGAACACTGAGCCCCTCTGTGTGAGCTCAAACCCTCTTTTCTCGGCTTCCCTCAGGTTCAACATCGGTGGCCCCACCTCCTCCATCTCAGCTCTGTGCTCCTATTTCTTTGATGAGTCACCCCCCATTCTGCTGGACAAGATCTATAGCCGGCCCAATGACTCTGTCAGCGAGCTCTGGACCCACGCTCAGCTCACAGGTATATGGAGCCTTCTTTTTCCTTTTCTTATTCTAAAACCTTCTGGAAGAATCACAGACACAACTTGAGAATAATAAAAATAGTAATAACAGATCATAAGGTCCCTGTCCCGGTCCACGGGATACAGCACTGGGACAATCTTCAGAATCTGAGAGCACATGTCTAGAGAATAAAAGTGGGCACCAGATGGCTTAAATGTCTTGTATTACTTTGCCTGGCACACATCCCCCACTCTTGACAGTAACGCTAGCAGCCTGTAAAACAGATACAGAACCAGGATGCCCCCTCACCTTGCTAATCAGATGGGTGTTTTCGGAGTTTGTCTTGTTTGAATTCTCAGTAGCAGTTCATCATAATTGCTGAAGAAATGTCCAGATGCTATCAGACCTTCCTTTACTTGCCTGGGCCGGAGAACATACAGAGTAGCAGAGGCAACTCTGAGCCACACAGACCCCTGACTCTCAAAGCTGTATTTCGTGGTAAATGGCCTCCTGACCTCTGCCCAGCATGCAGAATCAAGGACCCTGTGTGGACTCTATGTTCCCATCCCCAAGAGGTCACTGGAGAGGCCAACAGGGTGCCTCTGTCCAGAGATACCCCTAGCCAGCTTCATTTCTACACTTCCTCATTACATAAGCCTTTTGCAACCATAGAATCTAATATTTATCCAATAATATTGAAAACTGTCAAGGAAAAAATCAGAATAAGGTAAATTCAAAATTTAAACAGATATTCAAAACTGGAAGGTTAGGATAACCTCAGATTTAGAGATTCTAGAATGTTGATCTGGGTGGGTTACAGGACCCACCAGCCACCTTCGGCCACTGAGACTTAAGTGGAAGTGGTCCTTATTGAGGTGCATTTTCACTGACTGTATCCTCACCAGATTTAGAAGACCTAAGAGGGGAAAATGAAAGAAAGGATGGGGAAGCCATAATGGTCAACGAGTGGGAGGGAGAAGCAGAGATAAACTCTGTGCTTCAGTGTAATAATTTCATTTTAAATAAACATATCTTTGACATGTTGTCTAATCAAATCATGATTGAAGTTAATTCCATCTATTTTCTTTTATACTTTTTAATGTAGCTACTCAAAAATTTTAAGCAATCACCAAGTATAAAGTAATAAATGTTGCTCTTCTAGGGGCCCAGAGCAAAAAGACTCTCAGGTTAGAGTTGAGGATACCATTATTCAGGACACAGCTGCATGCCCAGAGCTCAGGAAAAGGCACACCTTCCTTTCATTTGTCCACGAACAGAACACGGCAGTGCTTGGTCATACCAATGGCTATCCCTGCATCACAGGGGCAGACTGAGGCCAGGGACCCACATATTGACACAAGACTAAACCTGTGGCCCTCTTCATCTCTGGATCATATAGAAAAGGTAGGGTGTTGATTTGAGCCCATGCTGAAGGGTCTTTGTCCTCCAGGTGAACGCTATGGCTCCAAGAAGAGTGTGGCCATCCTCACCAGTGGTGTGACAGCCGGTGCTGCTGAGGAATTCACTTACATCATGAAGAGGCTGGGCCGAGCACTGGTCATTGGTGAAGTGACCAGTGGAGGCTGCCAGCCACCACAGACCTACCATGTGGATGACACCCACCTCTACATCACCATCCCCACAGCTCGCTCTGTGGGTGCCACGGATGGCAGTTCTTGGGAAGGGGTGGGTGTGACACCTGATGTGGTTGTTCCTTCAGAATTGGCCCTTACCAGAGCCAAGGAGACACTCCAGCAGGCTCTTCGAGGGTGAGGCAGAACCTAAGGGCTACCGAGAAGAGTTTTAACAGCTAGCCCTTTGGGCCACTACTGGAGCTCTAGTATGAGATGCTGCCTAAGGTTACATGTGGTCCAGGGCCTGTTGAGTGGTAGCATCCTCAAAAGCTCATCCATTTACCCCAGTACTACACCAACCTCTCTCCCTGGAACCCCAGAGTGGGAGTTCAACCATCTCAAAGGCAGCATCCATCATAGTTATTCTGGGGAGACTGAAGTCTGTCTCTCTTCTACCCATACTTCCTAGCTACCAACCCTTGGTCCCCATACTGTCACCTAGAGCAGTTCTGTCATGGTCCACAGATGTAAGGCACATGTGATAGTAGGTTTTGCTAGCAGCCATCTTTTCAAGAAGCAAAAGAAAGAAGTGCTTAATGTTGGCAGTACTTTGTAATATTTCAGCTACTCTTTAACTTAGGATGGCATTATCCTCTGTCAGTTCATCCTTAGTAGATAATATTACTAAGTCAAAATGCATTCAATACCCAAACAAGCCTATGATAGAGTAAAAATATCCCAATTCAAACCACCCTAGGTTAGAGCCCATCTGTGTCATTTATCTGACTTACTGTATCCACAGTCACCTCTTGTGAAAGCTGGAAAATAACAGTGGTGGCGAGTAGATTGCTTCTGTGTGGTCTTCCAAGTGTGGTGTGTAGTTTGAGGTTTCTGGTACTAAGTGGCCACCTTCAACTCATAGCTTCTGAGATTAGGAGCCCTTCCTTCCACATTCCATCCCCTCTAGAGTACCTCCCCCACAACCCTGTGGTCATTTCTTTACCCACCAAGCATTGTCACCTTTATTTATCCTCATCTGCTACATGGTGTTGGGTGTGAAGTCATCACATTTGAGTGTCAGGATGATAGGATGCAAGTCTACTCCGGCCTCTACCTGCATCCCTCAGACACCTTATCTGAAGAGAAGAGCTCTAGGGCCCAGGGGTGATGATGGGAGCAAAGCCCTTGGCTGCTGCCCTGGGATTCATACTACTTGCTCCCATTACTTTGTAAACTAATATAAGATGATAGCGTTTTTTGAAAGAAGGAGGGCCATGCACCTGTACTGTCTAGCCCTGGCATCTGGGAAGATTAAGCTGTAACTGGCCAGGACCTGATAAAGTGCAGAGATTTCCAAAGATAAAACAACCCTGACTTCCCAACCAAACACCAAAGATTCCCAAGTACACCCACAAAACTTCAGGGTGTCCCGGGGCACCCTTGAACTGATCCTGTCTAGACTCTATCCAGTACAGGGCAAGATGCCACACCACAGGGCCTGTCTCTGCTACATTAGAGTAAGATCGTAGTTGGGGGATTTGGAAGTAACCTGGCCTGGCCTCTATTTCCCCTTATAAGGTAAATATGTGGCTGTGCTCTAGGGCTTAAGCATCTAAATTTTAGGGATCCCCCTCCTTCCTCCTCTTGCCACATCTCTCTTCTCCTCTCTTGCTTCCTTCTCTAATGTAGGTTGTAACCTAAATTAACTTCTTGGTGATAGAACTGTCAGCAGTATTTCTATCTTTCTTTTTAATGCTTTGTTCTTTTTCTAGGTCCTCACAATAAGCATACACCACTGTTTTCAGGTGTAGCAGTCACTCTGAAATACAAACATGCATCTGTAATCATAGCGCCAGTGGTTGTTTTGTGTATTCCTTTCTCTCCTTGTCTGGCACTGCAGGCATTTAAGGGTGGAGAGCTGGGTCTTAGGCCTGAGACCAAGAGCTCTGGGGGCAGCAGGTGGCAGAGAGTCCATGGATGTTCAGTGGGATGGGTATCCAAGGTTCTTATTTTTCATATGAGCGACTATCACCACCCTTCACTTGGGAGGCACTGAGATGCAGAAAGTTCAGAAACCCACCTGAGGCTACACACAGGCTTGCTCTCCTTCAGGCCACCTAGTGTTTGCAGTCTGTAGAGACTCATTCCCAACTGCACTGGCTACAGCAGACTCTCTAAGAGGCAATGATCCTAGGCTCTAGAGTCAACCTGCCTGAGTGAGTAGACCAGTCCAGCTTCCTCTGGCCTGCGTGATTCTAGGAGACTTACTTCAATCTCTGGGCCTCAGTTTCCCCAGGTGGTCAGTGAGAGAGGTAAATATTACATCTGTGAGAAATTAGTTAATCTGAAGTTCAGCCAAAGTCAGAAATCATCAATTTTCTAGTCCAAAATCGGATGTCTTGGCAGCCCAGCTCCCTGGTAGTGGACAAAGATTCTACCTTGGAAGGTTAAGGAACCTGAAGTAAAGATTAAATCTGGAGCAAGTGACCAGAGTCTAGGCATCAGCATTCTGCCAGATGTCCGATGGGCAGTGGCAGACCAAAAGAAGCAGCATCCTCAGGAGGCAGCTCCCAGGTATGTCGTCAGCTCTGGTCCTGACTAAGCCACTTAAAGGATGGTGCTGTGTATGCCTGAGTTCTATTCCAGCTGCAGCTGGTCAACAAAGGAAAGGACTTTGACCTCCAAATTCTTGCTTGAGTATGTGTGACCTGACCCCTATAATAGGAAGTATCAGGGATCACATCCCACTCAACAAGGAAGGTGAAGAGATCATATGAAGGTCCTCACAGAACCTCTGTCTTGGGGCTAGGCCAACACAGCAGAGGAGAGGCCCCTGATCTCACCTTCCTATGCCCAGGGTCACCTATTACCAGAATGCAACAAAAGGAAGGTAGGCATATTGAATCCCACTCTTGGGCCAGGAAACTCTCTGTTCAGTCCCTACAGGAGGGCACTTATCTACTGCCTACTGGGATTTAGCTGTTGCCACCAGGCCTAGGGACCTCAGCTCTGCTTTGCTGACCAGTGGCTAGTG
Source organism: Cricetulus griseus (assembly GCF_003668045.3). Taxonomy (NCBI): domain Eukaryota; kingdom Metazoa; phylum Chordata; class Mammalia; order Rodentia; family Cricetidae; genus Cricetulus; species Cricetulus griseus. Next base: position 185,400,020 of record NW_023276807.1, on the reverse strand, counting down.
CTGAAAATAGCCTCTTAATCTGAGGCTCTTAGAATAGCAAGGGAACCACACACCAGAGGTCCCCTGACCCCAGCCCTGGGAAACACACCATGGATAAAAGTGGGAAAGATGAATTCAAAGCCTCCTCCTTTTCCTTTCCACCCCTCATACAAAACTAATTTCTAAACATTGTCTCCTAGGAGGGTGCCTTAGACCTTATCATATTATAGAATAACTTCCTTTAAGGGGAGATTCATATCTCATATACTATATGACCTTTAGACCTATCACAAGACTTGTAAAAAGAAAATTGTAAAAGTGGTTGGGTATGTGACATCTCTGGAGAAATGGCTTACAGGTGCCTCTAGGTGGTGCCATCCCTTCCCAGGGGGATGAAGGATGCAAGGGCTGTAATTGGACTTTTTACTTTCATCTTGAGTAGCATATGTCTTCCAGAGCTCACGGGGGATAGGGGCCATGAGAGAGGTTAGAAAGGCCGAGCTTGGCCCCTGGCCCATTCAACAGCAAAAGCCTATCAGATTTGGGGGACACCAGCTAATAGTTCTTTCACCCTCCACACTAACATGGATCAGCAAGTCTGTGCCATGCTGTCCATTTCACTCTCATTGCCAGAATGCAGCGAACAGAAGCCAGGCATAGCAGATCCCAATCCTGGTCCAGGAAACCTTCCTCCAGGTCACCACTGGAAGGCATCTATCTGCCTCTCTGTGTTTAAACAGCAGTTGAATTAGTGGACAACTACTATTACACTAATTCCTGGCTTCCTGCTCTCTCTTTCAGTCTGTATTCCAAGCTGGTTCTGAGGCAGCTTTCTCCAGGAAACCCATCCAAGCTCATGGCAAGACCTGTCACCAAGGTGTGCCACCACCATGTCTGTGCTCGGGCACCTTCACCTACACGGTTTTCTAATTATATACAGTCATTTGCATTTAGGATTCCTGACCTAAGATCCAGGGATCTGTAACAAGTTCAGAATGAGGACCTGGCATCATAGCAGTTTTAATAATTTCCAAGATGATAGTAAAAAGAAAACCTCAATGGTGGCCTAAATTCAGCACTGCAAGTGCTCAGGGTATGAGCTGGTGGTAAAGACCTTGTCTAGTAAGCTGATCTGAATTCAGAACATCTTATTTCAGCCTCATTTTCAAATTCTTTTTTTCTTTGGGGCAATGTTGGAGACTGAATCTTGTATCTCACACACACTAGGTAAGTACACTACTGCTGAGTCATAATCTCTGAGACCTGAGGACTTCTTAGAAGCCTTAATTTTCCCAAGAATTATTTTAATTTGTATTTATGGATATGGGAGTGCTTGTGCCACATGTGTGCATGCACCCCTGAGGCCACAAGAGGGCATCAGATTCCCTGAAGCTGGTGTTACAGGCAGTTGTGACTGCTCAAAGTGGGCACTGGTAACCCAGCTTCTGTCCTCTGGAAGATCAGCAAGCACAGTTAACCACTGAGTCATTCCTACACCCCTAGAAGCAGTAATTGAACTGTGTATAGAAGGAAGCTTGCCTGATCTGTTGAGGCTGCTATAACAAAATGCCATAGACTGGGTGACTTGCAAATGACAGGAATTTATTGTTCACAGTTCTGGAAAGTAAAAGAGGGACAGGTGTCAGTAGATGGGATGTCTTATGCGAGGACTGCCTCCAAGTTCAGAGGCTGTTCTTTTTAGCCACATCCTTGGAAAGAAAATGGGGAGCTGGCACTTTAGTATTGTCATAAGAGTTTTAAAGGATGAAAATATCCAGACCTTTTTTTTAATGAAAGAGATAACTTAGGAAGTCATGATTTAAAGTGGCTTCCCTCCAGGAGGAACAAGTGACATGAAGGAGGAAGACATGGGAGGGGGTGTGATTTCCAGAGGAAGCCTGGGAGCCCAGCATGCTTATTCTAAGGAACTGGGTCACTAACATTCTAAGCCATGAGCTCCTAAACATCTTTGAATTTGTAAATCTGAATAGCTGCAAATGACTTATGTTGGCACCAATTCTAAGCATCGTCTGCACGTTATGACAGAACCTTCCCCTTTCAAGCAGATGATGTAGAAATCACAGGTCAATTCACTGCACCAGAAATAAGGATGAACACACTTTTGACAGATGCCATCTCCTGCCGCCCCCCCCCCATGTCAACTCAAGAGTTGCCAGGGGCAAAGCTGGAGTCAAGCAGATCATTCACTTACTAACTTGTTCATTTATTACTATCAGCAGATACCTGTTGAGTGCCTACTGTATGTCTGCTTTGTTCTAGATGATGAGAATACAGCAGGAAACAAAAACAGAATTCCCTTTCATTCTAGTACTGAGAACTACAGTGAAGAAGACAAGACTTTATACTACTGAGTGTACACAATGGAGAAAAGTGCTAAGGAGTGGTGTGTGTGTGTGTGTGTGTGTGTGTGTGTGTGTGTGTGTGTGTGTGTGTGTCTGTGTGTCTGTGTGTGTGTCTGTGTGTGTACATATGTATGTGTGTCTGTGTGTGCATGTGTGTGTCTATGTGCATGTGTCTGTGTGTATGTGTATCTATATATATGCATGTGTGTGTGTGTGTGTCTGGGTGTCTGGGTGTGTGTGTCTGTATCTGTGCACAAGTGGCAAGGTTAAGTTGAAATTGAACATGAGGAGACTAGGCCAGCCTCTAAGTTCCAATTCTTGAGTCACACAGTATGCTCCATGACCATGCTAGCTAAGCAGACATGCAGCAGACTGAAAGAGACATACGATCAGATGTGGGGATCATGGGATTTTGTTCTTCCACCAATACTACAGAGTAGTGGTTTTGGGAAGTCACAAACCTTTCCAAGTCTAAACTCTTCTGCAGTAGGATGCAAATTCACTGTCTATGTCCTACAGTGTTGTGGGGAGGTATGACCAGAGGTAAAGTGCCTCCTGGGGTCTTCATTCTGAGAACCCTCCAGTTGCCCTTTCCTGCCCAACTCGGGATCACAAGGAAGGCTGGCACCTGGAACCATGCAGAACAAATGTGTTTCTGTTTTCCTCTTCTCATAATTCAGCGAGAAGACCCAGAGAACAGGATGGTTGAATTGCTAGCCCCCACTCCTTTATTGTGGTTTCAGCCACTTTTCCACTTAGTCATTTGAGGCCTGGATTTACATTGGCCCAGAAAAGGTTAGGCTTGTGACCCAAACAGAGGCTGGGAATCTAGCTGGGCATTTTGGCTGCTATCTTGCACTCCCAGCTTGTCTATATCCAGCATATTGATCCAGCAGGAAAAGGGCATAAACTTGAATGCAGTCTGAGCCATGTCTACGAAGTCAAGCTTGTGCAGACTCGTGGCAGAGAAACATAATACTCATTCACCTCTGAGATTTCACAGGTAAAGTATCTAACTAGCTCAAGCAGTGACTATGAACTTCAAATGCTACCAGGAAATGAGCTGGCCACTTACCACACACCTTCCTCAAGACTGAAGACATTTCATTAACACACCATTTTAAAATGAGAAAACTTAGGGTCAGCAAGTTAAAGGAATATGTCCAAGGTCATGGCTCCCAGGTGAGAGAGCCCAGATTGAATGCAGGCTTGTTTGCCAACAAAGTCAAGGGTGTTGTGCTCATTTGCTTCCAAGCAGAGAACTAGGAACAGAGCCAGGAACAGCCTTGTTCCCTAGGTCATAGGTCCCCTTATCCCATGAGCCAATCTTGCCATTTTAATGCATGGCTTTCCAGAAAAACACATCACAAGGACTGGGATATCTGACAAATTATAACTGAGCTGTTCATCTCTGGGAAGCAAAGAGAGCAACCTTGAAGACACCTATGACAACCTTCTCAATAAAGGCTAGGGGTCACTTGTGCCTCAACACTGAGCTCTGGATTCTATGGCCATTGGGTTTCTCCTTAACAACCTACTAACTGTGTGAAGTCATATGCCTGGAAAGATGGTGGCGCTCCCGAAAGTACTCATGACAAATGGGACAAGTGAGAACTTCCTCTCTCCGTTTCTTAGAATGTGGATCAGGGCCCACATGCTCCCTTTTGTGATGGGAACGCATGTGGAAGACCAGGTCAGACGTCAGACGGAAGGCAAGATTGCACTTAGCACACCAGTTCTGAGTGGACAGGCCTGGGGAGGAGAGGGTGGGAGGCAAGAGAGCCTGAGAGGCTGTGGCAGAAGGCATTGAGGATGTGGGTACTTGCACCTGGGTGTGATCCAGCCAGGATGCGGGAGCCCCCTGGAAAGCATTACAGAGCAGAATGTTCTGTGACAATGTATGCAATCTCCAGAAGTCACCCATGAGTTTGAACGTTGACAGCTGAGCCCATCCTGGTATGTCCACAGTGGTGATGAGTCCAGAGAGCTCCCATGGGCCCTCTGCATTTCCACTGTCCAGAAGCAAGGGGGAGCGCCTAGGTTTCTCTGCCGGGCGCTTGGCTGGCTTGCTAAAAGCACTTCTCTGCTCATTTCGGGTTGCTCCTGGCCAGACTGAGCACACTGTGCCATCCACTGAGGCTCTGGGATGATCCAAGGGCCGCTGCTCACTGCCAAGCCAGCCTTCTGGGTCCTCTGGCTTCCTCTTCTGGGCTTGAATGTCCCCTGGCCTCTTCTGGAGACAAGACAGTTCTGTGAAGGTACCCTGCCTCTGCTCTGTGCATGCCTTGCAGGCCAGATGCCTGTCCACTCGAGGTTCATTCAGTGCTGTTGACAGGCTTGGTTCAGAAGAGGTCACATCTTGGCTACTCTTACCTGCAGTGGTTCCAGAGTCCAGGAGAGTTATTTTCTTGAGCAGTCCTGGCTGGATCTGTTTGGGTTCCATGAGCCTCCATCTTTTCTCAACTGAAGCACTCAGAGAAGACCCTTTGCCCTCAGCCATGTGATCAGCAGGACCTGACAGGCTAAGCAAAGTGGATGTTCCAGCAGCCATTAGTCTATAGGGCTTTGGAGTTCCAAAGGACTGTCCCTACCCCCAGGAGGAGCTATGAGCCTGGACTGGATGCACTTGACTACTGGTCTCTGCAGAAAAACAGAGCAACAGGCAGTGAGGCAGGCACTGGTCAGTCAGTGCCCCATCATGTAGGCTGGCACCAGACAAGCCAGTTTTTTCTGGCCTTCCTTTGATGTCTGTGAAGTGGGAGCAGGGTCATCTGAGGAGAAAGGGAGAAAGAATGAGCTCAGATAGTTTAGACTCCGGCAGCAGGTGGAGACAGGCATTTGCCAGAAAGAGCCCTGGAGCAATGGAACCAGATGACTACGCCATGGCCCCACGCAGGGAAAGGCAGGCAAGCCACAGAAACACCTACTGTGATTAGCAAGCCTGCATCAGAACCCTGGAAGCTGGAGAGGTAGGGAAGGGAGCCTGCTCTGAGGCAGAAAATGGGGGATCGTGGACACCTACCGACAAGATGACCCTGAAGTGAGGAAGAAAGAACCATCAGCTCCTGCTCCAGCTCAGTCTGGTTCTTAGTGCTCCAGAGCCTGGGGGAAGCCACAGCATCTGGAAACAACAATGTGCAAGGTTATCTTGGTTCCTATGGTGTTCCTTTCCTTCCCCGTCTCCTACACTAGCAGCCCCTTTCCCTCCATCACATCCCCAACCTGCTTCCACTATGTTCTTTTGGTTCCTTTGGACCAATCTTAGATTCCTTGTCCCTGTGTTTCCCCAACTCCCACCTAAGCCTTGTATGGTCAGGCTGCCTTTCCATGTGGACCCTACTCTAACTGCGATCACACAGTGGCCACTGCTTAGTTTTATGCATTTTTCTACTCCAGTCCCTGATAAGGAGTGCTTTCTGTGGAGTCCTTTGGGAGTCGGGGCCTTGATAGACCAGCCAGGGACGGGGAAGAAGGATGGGTATTTGTTGTGGGGAAGCTTCATAAAGACATTGCTTTCACCTCACCTAGATCTGGCCATCCTGTGAGTCACAAAGGGAAAGCTATAGAAGGTCACAGTACAAGTGGAAGGGAGGTGCATGGGTAGCCACAGCGGGGTGCAGCAATAGAGGACTGAAGCCCCAGAGGGCTTCCAGAGGGATGCCAGTGTGGAGTCCTATGTTCTTCCCACACTATGGGAGCTAACCATCAAACACGTGCTTAGAAGTAGCTTTTGCTCCCAGTGAAGATTATAACTCATCATCATTTCCTTTGAGGGCTGCCGATCTCTGGTGTGCAGATCTGAGGGTCCCTAAGGAGCCTGCCCATCAAGCAATGGAATGGGCTCCATCAGCACCCTGCTCTCCCTCCCCTGCCTTAGCCATCATATTGTCCAGCTGTAGCTCTAAGTACAGCCTTCGCTGGGCAGGATGAATGTCACTTCTACTCTGATGATCTCTCAGGCCCAGAAGAAATGGCCTATGCCACTGTCTGCCCTCTGCAGCCCCCAGAGGGCACCTAGGTAATGCAAACAGCAATCAATCAGAAGGTACCGTCTAGACCAAAAGGTTCCTAAGCCAGCCAAAAGGAGAGGAAGATTATTGCTTCTTGGGATAATATAACAGATATCTTATCATTTATGCTGACTATCATCTTCTCAGCCAAGTCGTTTCCAGTGTGTTCCTACTACTGAAGTTCTCCGCAGCTACTCGGTCCCTGTCTTTCTCCAGTTCAGGTGTCCAGCCATCCCTCTGATGGTAGAACCTACTCTGCCCCATATACTAATAAATTCCTTGTCTGAGTTGGCCAAAGCTGATGTCTGCCACTTGAATCCAAAGCACGGTGACTGTTCTAGAAGTGAACAACCCCACCCAACTCTGAGGGCTTGCCTCCAGGACTCTGTCGGAAAGGATGTCAACACAACACACACTCACATGTGCACACGTGTGAGCAAGCACATACAGAGGCTACCACCCAGTGGCACCAGTGGTTCAGCACCACTCCAGCATCTGTCAGCACGGGGGCAGCCACTACCGTGTTAGCAGAGTATAAACAGCGTCAATTCCAATGTGTTTCCACCCACATTAACAGTTTTCCATGCTGGCTGGCATGCTGATGTTAATTCTTGCTGTCAGGTGTGCTAGGCCACTTCAGGTACTGAGGGTATAGCAGGGGCTTCTGTAGGCACACGTGACCATAGGGCTAGAGGAACACTTGGCAGGGTGGATGTGGGCTGTGTCTAGCCCTTGCCTCACACTGAGGCACAGTTGGCTCTCCACCTGGCCTTGCTCTTGTCTAGAGCTTTTGTCTCCCTGCTCTCCACTCACCAGACACACTCACCATTGACCCATCCCACAAACAAACCCACTCACTTCTCTCTACTTGGCCCTCTCTACTTGACTCCTCCAAGTCAACTCTCTACTTGGCCCAAACCATTGGGCATTACAGGTGAGCTGGCTTCTGACTGTGCCCTGGAGGTACCACAGTTTAGAGGGAACAATATACTATGAGGGTGGCACATAGGAGGCAATGTCAGCAGCTCTCTGGGGTAGGCCTTCAGCACTGCCCTATCTCCATTGGCCCAGGCATCTGCTTCTAAAAATAAGAAACAGAACCTGTGTCTCTGCCTCCAGAGTTCTGGGATTAAAGGCGTGCACCACCAACACCTGGCAACACATACACTTAATACATACAAATATATACTTTGATACAAACACACACTAATACACATATGCACACACAAACATATATTCATACACATTTATACAAATACTCCCATGATACACTAAAACACACAAGTCCTCTGCCTCTCCTCTAATCTCAGATACTTCTCCAAAGTCAGCAGGGTCAGGACAATGTTATACCCAAGGATGTTCAAGAACTTGCCTCAGAATTCCCTGATCTCACTGCACTTACTCCCACCTCTACTGCCTTCATGGTACAGGCAGCATTTTCCAACCAGAGACAGATAATCCTGGAAGCCATAACGTTCAGTGGCATGCAAGCAGATGTTAGCGCCCTCTTCTCAGGGACATGCAGGACAGAAAGCTGGTCACCAGGATACTTCATTATATAAAAAGTAAAGTAGTAATAATCTACTGTCTAAATGTCTATAGATCTACAATCCCATGTACTTGATTTCCCTTAATTTTCACAAAAACTATGAGGTACATTACATTTCTCAACCCAACATTTACTGTCAGCCTATCCCTATGTCATTTTGCTCAACTCCACAGGGCAGCTTTTGACACCTCATGAATCTGGAGAATGCCAGATATTGAGTTAGATGTCCTATCCAACCACATGCCCCATCGATGCCAACATCCCAATCCTTAAAAAGAGTGGGAAGAGATAGAAAGGGAGAAATGAATAAATGATAATGAGGAGAAATGGAGCAGACCACAGCAAACTTACCTAGAGGAAGTTACCAAGAAGAGAATGTGTGTGTATGCTTATGTGAGTGTACAGGTATTAGCAGGTGCATTTGGCCATACATGTCTTTGTATATGATTGTGTGTATGTGTATGTGTATGTGTGTGTGTGTGTGTGTGTGTGTATGTGTATGTGTATGTGTAAGTGTGTGTGTGTGTGTGTGTGTATGTGTATGTGTATGTGTAAGTGTGTGTGTGTGTGTGTGTGTATGTATGTGTGTGGCCATATGTGTGTGTATGTGTATGTGTGTGTGTGTGTGTGTATGTGTGTGTGTGTGTATGTGTATGTGTGTGTGTATGTGTGTGTGTGTATGTGTGTGTGTGTATGTGTATGTGTAAGTGTATGTGTATGTGTATGTGTATGTGTAAGTGTATATGTGTAAGTGTATATGTGTAAGTGTGTATGTGTATGTGTATGTGTATGTGTATGTGTATGTGTATGTGTATGTGTATGTGTATGTGTATGTGTATGTGTATGTGCTTCCCTGAGACTACCTCTGGCTCATGAATCAGCATTGCTTGGTGTTTATCGTTCAGGCAAGTGCACAGGATTTCCTATAAAGCCCATCTCAGGCCCTACTCCCACTTCTATCCTCCCACGAGAACTGTCAGACGGAAGCTTCTCACAATGGAATATAGTGTGAGGCTGCTGTGGCTTCCTCCTGCAGAATCCCTGCTGCCTCCGTGTGCTCACCTCTCCTCCTGTATGAACTCTCAGTCCTTCCTTTAACATTAGTATCTTTCCCAGGGCTGAGGTCAGGCCTCCGAGTCTTGTCCATCTCTAGCTGCATCATCCCCTCATTCATTTGCCTCATTCAAGACCTCGGCACTTGTCCCTTCTCACCTGCACCTCCACCACCCTGAGCGCCTATGGCCTTGCTCCCTGTGCAGCTGTTTTCTGGGCAGAGTGGGACTGTCCCTTTCCCTTTCTCCTCCCACAGATGCCAGCTGCCCTAGGCAGTGATGGATCTATGCAGTCCTTGTTCCTTACTCTGTGCCTCGTATGAAAAGACTCTTTGTTGTCTTGGGCAGGCCTCAATGGCCTTAGTTCATCCTGGGCTCTCCATCCTGACACTCATTACGGGTGCTCATCACTCCATCATTGTGTGTGTTTCACTAAAAGGCTTCTCTTCTCATCCTTGGCTTCTTTCACTGGCATCCACAAGGCACTCTCTGAACTGCACAAACCTGGTTCAGAACCACTTCAGTTTCTTCTACCCCCTCCCCCCAAAATAGATGAAATTCCAAGACCCTACCACTATTCTTAGAGACCTCAGATCATATGATGATGCTATGATCTGAGTGCTTTCTGACGCCAGAATCCCCACATCAACAAGGTTGATATCTTACCATGTCCCATCTTTCCTGCCATATTCGATGTTTATCCCTGTAGCTCCTATCCATCTCCTGAACTGCCAATCAGGGCACTGCTATTGACAACATAGAAAGTGCTACCTTCTGAGAGATCCATCTGCTTCTGGTCTTATTACTCATGCCTGAGTATAAACTGCAGACTCATCACTGCAACATCTAAGAGACTCTGGTTGCATTCTCCCACATAACCTTGCTGTTCCAGCCACTGTGGAGCCCTACATTCACATCATCAAGATCAAGTGCATGGGCTCCAGGGACAGAAGACCTGGATTCCATCCTTCTCTGTCATTATCCATACTAGAACCTCTGTTTTCCCATCTGTAAAAGGGAATATTTGGGTACTCTACCTCACTGGATTTTCCTAAAGATTGGTCAGATCGATATGTCTAAAGAGCCAAGGAACATGGCTCAGCACCCAGTTTGAAAACATTGTTGTCATGCTAATCACAAAGGGATGGAGTCACTCATCGCCACCTTTCCTGATTTGTGAGCTCAAATAAACTAGCATGCAGTGGTGCTAAGTGAATAAGCAGATAGCTAGGGAATTTCTTTCTTTTTTGTTCTGTTTACAGATAATAAGATTCTTGTTAGACAACTGGATGCCTGAGTTCTGAAAGCCCTCTTAACATCGTATGAACTCATGTAGATCTGAGCTGCAGCTGACAAAATAGTTCTACTCCATGACACCGTAGACCCTGCTAGATTGTCTCCTGTATTTGCTTTTCTTCTCAGTTGAAACAAAACATTGCATAAAACACCCACAGTGTATCTAGTCTTTTGGTGTCCCTAGTCTCTGGAGTCTTCCCAGACCCTTTTGGAAGATCCAGAATTTAATCATGCATTAATATCTTCTGTTAAAATGGTGAGCACCTATATTTTCCTGTGGGGATTGCTCATGTTTCTAGGCATCTCCTAGCTCTGGGGTATTAGAAACATTGGAAACAAAAACTTTCCAGGCTTTTTTAAAGAGCTGAGGGGCCCTAGCCAGCTCCTAGAGGTTTCTATGTCCAGCTAAAACTCTAGTCTTCTAGAGCAATGCTATTTGAACTCAAGCAAAGTCAGTTCCCAGGACTACAGTGAGGCTAGACTTAGTACTAACCAGGCTTGGCCTTGTGGACCCACATAGAGGTAGATGACATATCCTCACCCCTACATCCCCAGGAATCTTCAGAAACAGAGCCAATGGACTAAGAGGATAAAAACAGTGCTTCATAGGGGAATTCAGGGTTAGCTATGGCCAGAGCAAGGAGCAGCACTCTAATAAACATCAACTGGCCAACAAATAGTGTTATCTGGGGTGGTATTCCAGCTAGAACCTGTGGGGTTGAATTAGCCCTGAGGACTCCGACTCCAAGATATAGCTTAAGTTGTACTCTCAGCTTAGCCACTCCCTAGTTGCATGACCCAAGACAACTGCTCAAAATGTTAATTGCCTTATAAATAAAACTGGAATGGTGATTTTTACTTCAGGGTAATTCTTTCATCTAATTGGATGAAAGATGCCCTACCCTAGCCAGGGTTTCACCTCTAGGACAGCATTCACAGGATCAAGTACATGACTGTTCAACAGAGACCCTTTTATACTCAAGAAGTAGCGTTGTCTAAGGGGCGGTGATATTTTTATAAAGACACAGACTGTGTAATGAAGGAAAATAAAAGTTAAAACATTGACACTCAAGACTTTGCTTCATATACATTTTTAATGGCTTATCTGTTTTTAAATATAAGTTGCCAACTCCTGGATTTCTGAAAAAGAAATCTGCCAAACAACACTGCCATGTGATTCAGCCTCCCTTTCACCACTGCCATAGCTCGTCCCAACTCACTGGAGTGGGTGGTTGGATAACTCACAAGACAATTGAACTCTCCAATACAGAACATAGCCTCCCAAGCCACAGCCATGCTTAGTAATTGTGCAGAACTCTTTAGTATAACATTGCCAGCTCTTTTCCTAACCACACAATCCTCGTCAACCAGATTCCACTTCTGCTCAATCTTGTGTGCCTTGCTTATTGCCAAGCTTCCTTTTCTGCATCAGTGAAAAGTTAAATGCAAAATTATCATTTTAGAGGCACAACAAACTACAAGGTCAATTTAAATTGTTCCTGAGAAGCCAAGGTTGCAAACTTTCATTGGTAATTAGCATCTTTTAAAACAGGTAAATTAGTGTATGTTTTATATGACCTTTTGAATATAAAGACATAAATACCAGTAAACATGAAATTGTGTCTTTGCCAAAGCTGTATCTTTAACAAAGCAGTAAAAATTGCTTCAGTATACATGCTGTACTTGGTTCCTTAACAATTTAGGCAGGCTGGCTTTCCTAGATTTCTTCTGTTTGAAATGTAACTAAAGTAATCTTTGAGGGTAACATGATTTTTTTTTCACATTTGTCCTTCTACCTTGTGTAGACAAAACATACCCAGCCCAGGGTTCCCATTGTCTTCTTACAATCCAGCCCAGAACACCACCCCCTCTCTGCCCCAAAACCTGACAAGCACAGCTTGCCCAGAATGCACGCATGGCTGGAGCTGTCCCCTAAATGCTGCTGCAAGGATCTGCTTTCCTGGTGTGCTGTCTGTGCCTATTAGGGAAGAAAATGATGTCAAGAAAAGAACGCAACATCTTATCAAAACCAGGTATTTTCTCTCTGTCTGCCCTAAAAACTCAGATGTTCATGTATTTTTCCACAAGAGGCATTGAGTTACATTTGCAGACCTTTGTAAATATCTGCTGGAGAACACATCTGGAATCGAGTCATGGTTCTTACCATGGCACTCATCAAGCAAGCCCTGATGGAAATAATAGAGTATACAGATGCAGGAAAGCATGAAATAAAGAAGTTCAACACACACACGAGGGTGGGGGGGGGAGAGGGAGAGAGGGGAAGAGAGGGGAGGGAGGGAGAGGGAGAGAGAGATTAATCTAGGAGAAAAAACAGAATTTTGTGCAGAAAAGAACTGGGGCAGCGGGAAGGAAAAAGGAGGAAGATTTTTTTAAAAAGGAAATGAAAACGGGAGTGCCAAGAGGAATCCCCAATAAAGATGAAACCTACAAGAAAATAAGAAAGTGACAGGAGAGACACAGGAAGAGACAAGAGGATGGGCCCCCCAGAGAGTGGGCTGGAGGAAAGCGTAGGGGCTAGCCACCGAGGGGAGGGAAATCCCGCCGTCAGAGCTAAGGCGGACTTGAGAATCTGCCCAGAAAAAAAGGCCAAGGGAAGGAGAGGCATTCTACTGCCCTCTCCCGCTCGCAAGTCTGTCTAGTAGGACCACAGGGCTCGTCTCACCTGGGATCTCTGCAGCATCAGCATCAGCTAGGAGGTGAGTACCAGCTGCACGGTGGCCAGCCTGCACTGCTGAACTTCTCTGCAGAACCCATGGGAGTCCAGGCCCCGCCTCGGGAGGCGGGTCCTTCAGGTCCCTAGCCCACAGGGTCCCCAACCCTGGCCTTTCTAAGCTGAGGAGGCACCAAGGAGCTAGATCCCAGAGCTCCATTCCTCCGGCCGGCCGCTCTCTCCTTGCTCACAGGCTCCTGGAGCCTGACAGACAGCCAAAAGCACCAGGCTCAGTCCTGCTGTGTTTGGATGTCTTCTGTCACCTCCAAGCTGTTGCGCAGAGCACTCCAGCATCTAGGCTCTTGAACCGTCCTGGGCCTGGCTGTGGTAAAAGTTTGGTGATGGCATCCTGCCTGAGAGCCCAAGGACTCCTGCACTGTCCCTTAACCTCCTGAGCTGTGTTTTCACAGCTCCCTCCTAGACTTCACTGTAGTACCCACTGCCTCCCTGCCTTCCCTGCTGGATGCCATCAATCAGCAAGGGGCCCCCAAATAACTACCCTGGAAGGAGGGGTGGAGTGAGGCAAGAAGGGTGCCTGTGAGCAAGGTGGCTGAGAACGGGTGCCCCTAAGGCCATGTCCTGCAGAACCAGGGATTTTCCTTGGAAAATGGGGTAGAGTGGGGGCTCTTGGCCCAGTTGCAGCACTCCTAGTGTGGGCCCTGATCTAACCTGGGTTGCTGATCATCCTGAAGTGGGTGGGGAAAGGAGACTCCTTTAGGAAGTAAAAGGAAAACCTGCCCAAATGTCTTGTGTCCATACCCCTCCCGTCTCCCCCTCCTTCTCTCCCTCATTCAATGACACAATTGTTCTGAGGCCACCAGGGATCCAGGATGCACAGAGACAAACAGAGGACTCTCAGGAGTCTTTCAGTGGGCTTGGAAGAATCTGTTACCAAAGAAAATGGGAGGTGGGTAAGGTTGGAGCTGCATTTCCCTCAGAATCAGGGATCTTAGTCACTGGTCTATTGCTGTGAAGAGACACCATGACCATGGAGACTCTTATCAAAGAAAGCATTTAGTTAGGGCTGCCTAGAGCTTCAGAGGTTTAACCCATGATTAGCATGGTGGGGAGCACTGCAGCATGCAGGCAGGTGCTGGAGAATAGCTGAGAGCTACATCCTGGTCCACAGGCAGAGAGAAGACTCTGGGCTTGGCATGGGCTTTTGAAACCCCAAAGCCCATCCCCTTGACACACTTCCTCCAACAAGGCCATCCCTTCTAATACTTTCAAATAGTGCTACTCCCTAATGACTATGACCCTATGCGGCCATTCTTCTCTAAACCACCAGGTGATGCTCCCACAGCAAATACTTTGTTAATAGAAAAGGAAATAACAATTAGGCACTTGACCAGAGCTCCAAACACCCACACGGGCAATCACCAAGGTCAGAGAAACCCATTTTACAATACACCAAGCTCAAAACGTGGGTTACCCAGGAAACACTGGTTGTCAAATAGCCACACAATACTCATGGATATCAGGCTATAAGGTCTTTGGATGCCTTGGAAAACAATGTACATATTTAGTGTCCACCTGCACTATTACTCAGGAGTGAGCACAAAGTGAAGATATGTTCAGAGGTGCAAAGGCAACATCAATGTTGGTGAAAAAGCTAAGTGATGCAAAGGAGATGAAAACATGATAGGCTGTGTGAATGACACACATTAGCACCAATTTAGAAAGGAAGGAGGGGTGGAAAGGGGACTGGGGAAGAAGACACAGAGTACTGGCTGCAAGAAAGTTTTGGTCAGGACAGATGGGGAATTTGAAGTTACTAGCATGGACCTGCTTCCAGATTCCTGGGCCTAACCATTGGCTAGAAGCAGCTCCTTGATGGGGATGTGTAATAGAGTAAAAGAATGGGGTAGATTCTAGTAATACTCACTTCCAGTTACACACACACACACACACACACACACACACACACACACTCACACACACACACAAAACTTGGAAGCTTTAATCCATACAAACAATTATGTATCTTAGGAGAAGTCACAACACCACCCATCAAAAATTTAAATATTCTATGAAGGAAGAAATGGGGTTTGAAACCCAAAAAGTTTATATTAATTGGAAGGGAGAAAAATAAGCAAGCCAGAAATCTAACCAAATATATTAGAAAATAAATAGCAAAGTAAATCTGAACAAACTGAAAAGAAGTGATTTAAAAAAACATATGTTAAATAAAAACAAAAACAGTAGATCTTTATAGCCTGGGTTCCAGAAGTTTCTATCATTGCAAAGGTCCACGGCAGATCTGATACCAATCGACACAGGACAGAAGCCATGTCAGATCACCAAGACCTCCATTTTGTCATGGACAAGCAAATACCTGGCCTGTTCAGCCTCCAAGTTACTCTTGTGAAGCAACAGTTCTCTCCTAGCCACTGTATTATCACAGAAGCTCAGGGATGACCAGTTTGTGCCAAAGAACAGGCCAGGCCATTGTGATCAGAGCCCAGAACACAGCCCTCTGTGCTGACTTACTTCCTGAAGGCAAGGAGGCCACTGCAGGGCTTCAGGGTGCTGTACCAGTGTCTTGGCCCCATCTGGGTCTTTGATACTGTTCAGCCCACTGACTGTCAGAGACTGCCTTCTCAGCCAGCTGGGCAGCCCACAAGGGCCTATGCAGAGGTTGATAGTTCTGTTGTGGCTTCTCCCTGCTGTTCAGAGAGCCTTGCCTTTGCTGCCCTGAGCATTTGGTTGCTACCTGTCCTAAGAGGAACCTAATCTGTCCAAGTATAGAGCTGGGTAGGCTGGACTGACCCTCAGGCCCTTCCTGGGGACTGGATTTGAAAGAGTATCCTGGATTTCTTCCTTCCTGTGCAAGCTGAACCACAGAAATAGTACAGCCATAGGTTAAAGAAGGTTAAAGAAGTCCTGGTTGGCCTCTGAGTGCTTATATGTGTCAGCATCCTCCTAGCATCCTGGGTTGTTGGTGTCCCGGGCAGTGTGCACCAGGTTGGTAACAAGACAGAGGATTTCTGATCTATGCTCCTTCTGTGACTCCTGGTGTACCTTCTCTCACCTTTCTCCTTCTTGGAAATCATGGTCCTAGGCTTCAGCTCCCAAGCCAGTCCAGCAATCTGCCCTCCAAAAGAGAATTCCATCTGCTGCTTAGTCCAGGAACACATATCTGAAAGGCCTGAACAGATCTTGACTCATTGATGGCTAAGCTAGCACAGATGCCTCTTTGGGCCATTTCTTCCAGAGAGTGCCTGTGATGCCAAAGGATATACTCATTGGCTATCCTGTGTCTGTGTCTTACCTTCTCCCATGGAAGCCTGCTGTGAGTCCAGTGGGGCTAAGCCACACCCTGCGGTGGATGGAAGGGCTGTTGACCTAAGTGAAGATGTTGACCCAGCTTAAGAACCACAGCCTTTTCTGTCGGCTACTGTGTGTCTAGCAGCTGGGTAGAGCATATACAGTACTGACAAAGGCACAGTAGATATTTGTCTCCTCCAGATAGTGCTCTAAAATGTGCTGGACTTAGGGATGGCATGGTGGGTCTGGAAAGAGAAGTGGCATTGCCTCCTTCCAGGACACATCTAAGACAGGAGTAGCCTAAAAATAGGGACCAGGGTCACAGGACTCAATAGTTGATACATTAAAAAGCTTTCCTTTATAAAAATAGAAGGAACAGGGCTAAGCTAGTCTTTGTAACTCAAAAATTGGGAGAAAGAGGGTTTTACAGAAATGTTTTCCCTCTTGGAACAGATAAAGACAGAGATGTCAGAAGTCACAGTGGCCCTTGTCGAGTCACGGGTGCAGCAGAAACACATGTCAAGATAGGGGGGCATCTCCCCAAATAACAGATTTGTTAATGAGAAACTTATTCCAATCTATTATTTCTTTTATTAAAATGCTAGCCCTGATACACAGGATACAGCAGAAAAGACCTCTCAGACTTGGCTCTGTGGCACCTGAGACATTCACTACATAGGTGGGAGTGACAGTCGGCCTCTGGGAACCCAGAAAGGAGGGGCGAGCAACTTCGACCTGGATGGATGCCTGGAGCAGCAGCCTGGGAACTGGTTGTACTGAGAGCAGGAAGCTAGAGGCAGATACTCTTGGCTAGGTGGCAGGCTGACCCTGGGGCCACAGGGGTCCTGAGCACAGGGAGCCTGCAGGAAAGAGGAGACACAGAACACTGAGATAGCACTGCAATCAGGCCCTGAATCTGGTTGGTTAGGTGGTGGGAAGCACCACAGATCCACAGGGTAGGCTGGGGGTGACCCCTCTTCTCCCCTGGATTCACTTTCACTCTCCCTTCCAGATCTGGTGCAGGTAGCAGGAGTCTGAATGGTGTGGAGACCAGGAAAGATCCTCAGGTTCCAGCCTTGACAAACTTTGTCTTTTGTACTCTACCCAGCAAAAGGAGTTCTGTGAACACGACCAAGGATATGGGGATGGGGAGACATGCTAGAGAAGTATGAGGAGCATATGCAAACCCCAGCAGGAGACAATGCAGGGCTGATGTGGGCAGGGAACTACTGGAAGGCTCTGCCTTGCTGGCTTTGTAGGTAGAGAAGGGCCTGACAACATGGAAGGCTGAGGCTTCATCTCCAAAGGTCATGAAGGGCAAGGAAATGGACTCTCCCACAGCCTCAACAAGGATGGGTTCCTGGAAACAACTTGATTTTAGCTCACTGAAGTTATTCCACACTTCAGTGTGAAAAGTCTGTGACCAGTACAGGGGGCCACACGTGTTCTGAGGCAGGAAATAGGGGTACATTCAGGACTAAGGGAGATTGAACCTTCCAAAGGGAAGGACCCTGTTTTCTCACACAGCAGAAGCAAGGAAGCCATATGGGGATAAACAGGTGGTTCTCAGTACACAGTGCACCTGCCTCGCAACCCAGAGGCCTCTATCTCACTCTATGCCCTGGGCACAGTCCTAGGATTGTGCCCATCGCCACATACTCCAACCTGGAAGCCCTGAGCCACACAGACTTCATTCACAACACGTTTGCCTATATGGCCCTCTGCCAGCTTCTTGTGCCCAGATAACCGTCTGAAGAGTCTTTATTGGGTCTTTTACAAAAGCCTTCCATGTCATTCACTTCAAGTCAGACCAGAGGGGCTGCTTCTAAACCTATCTATGATCTGCCATCTATAATTCAGCTCTTACAGGGGTCAGCAAAAGCAAATGCTGTCAAGCAACCCAATGTCATTTACCCTCTTTAAAACAACAAGTGAATTTTCAAAGGGATGCTAGGTGCCCAACTATGAAGGAACCTGTCCCAATATGGCCATGGGGGTGAGCTCCAGCAAGTGGAATGCATACAGGAATTGTTGGGTAGTGTTTTTCAAAAAGCCCCCTTTGCACTCTTCCTCTCTCTTTCTCCTCCAGATGCTGTTGTGTTTATCAGAGCATGAGCAGGCACTATGTAAGGGTGAAATACTTCATGAATCTTATTGACTAAAGAATTGTTTGTCCTGCATGTGGGCTGCCTGGCTGCAGAAGTAACATGAAGCCACTTAGATAAAACTTCTTGGTGGCACTAAGCTTTCTCAAGTCAGTATCTTCCAAATAGAAACCTCTCAAACAATTCCTTTCTTTTTGCAGTTTTTGTTTTATTTTGGTTTTTTGTTTGTTTGTTTGTTTATCAAGACAGGGTATTTCTGTGTAGCCCTGGCAGTCCTGGAACTTGCTCTGCAGAACAGTTTGGCCTCAGATATCCTCTTTCATCTGCCTCCGGAGTGCTGGGATTAAAGGTGTGAGCCACCACCTGACTCTCTTAGGTAGTCTTAATGTATTTTATAACCCAGTTTAGAGACCTTATGCATACACCCACAGGATCCTCTATTTACTTCCTCAGAGCTTGCTCTCTGCCATATGTCACATTCCCAGCTCCAGAGCTGCCATAGACCTTGGACTGAAGAAGACAAACGTCACTCTTTGCTCCAGGCTTAGGATAGGATTCACACCCCACTCTACCAGTCACAGTCATGCAGAGATAAACTGGTCAGCCAGAGCCCAGGAAGCACTATTAGGACATGCCAGACTTGAAGTAACCCTCTAAGAGTGACCTTAATCACATCCCCTGCACCCACACAAAAAGCCTATGTTCTTAAAACCTCAATACTGAGCAAGGCGTAGACAGATTCCATGAGATCACTGACAGTCTAGTAGAAACAGCAAGTTATAGGCTTAATAAGATACCCTATCTCAAAAATTAACAAGAGAACAACTGAGGAAGACAGGCATTGTTGCCTTCTGGCCTCCATTCACTCACATACACGGGCAAGAATACCCTCTTATACATGTGTATACACATGCTAAAGCACACACACACACACACACACACACACACACAGAGAGAGAGAGAGAGAGAGAGAGAGAGAGAGAGAGAGAGAGAGAGAGGAAGTACCTTTACTGCCTGATAAATGGGGTCACTATTGTTCAGACACGACTGTCAACCATGGCCAAAGTGATGAGTCTTTGACTACATGGAGGCGCTAGGAGGTTCATGAGTACCAGGTCTCATGTCTTGGGAATTCTTCCTTAGCCTCTTCTGGGACATGGTTCTGAGCCACAAAAAGTAACCATTACAGGAAAAATCATTTGCCATTCTGTCCCTTTGAAATGGTCTTGGGGGCCACTCACCTGGTCATCCGAATGAGGCCACATCAATGGCAACTGGTGGCAGCCTAGGGGGTTGAAGTTGTGCACAATCACATTGCCCTGAAAACAGATACACGATCATGAGGAAGAAGTAGGGTGTGCACTCTGCCCCAGAAGGCATAAGGATCCTGTTCTAAGACACCGTGCTCAAGAAATTTTGAGGAGGAGCCCATGTGTGCTACTGGAGAGAGGAGCCTACAACATTGAGTGCCTGGGATTGTCACTGTGGGATACAGTTTAAGACTCTGGGATGAGACAATGCAGTGTTTTTGTGGGAGAGAAGCCAGCAGCTGACTTTTGAGAAGTTAAACGGCTGGAGGGATGTGTGGTGGCAAACAGAGGCCTTTAGGGAAGTCATGATGTGGGCACAAACCTGGAGAGGGGACACACAGGAGAGGCAAGTAAGCAGCATTTGTCTTGCTCAGTGGCAGGTGACATGGACCAAGGCAAAAGCATAGAGAGCAGAAAAGCATTAGTTCTAGGGGTTGTGAACCTTACAACCTCAGCTCTGAAGTTCACACTCAACAGGCCTCTTGTGTGGTGCATGGGGCCAGGCCCTGTATGTCAGGCTAGGCCTGTGGGCAATAGCCCCCTCTTCCTCCAAGAACTTCTGTGGACTTCTCCTCATGTCATAGGCAGGAGAAAGGCAGGACTGGGTCTCAGATAGTCTGGGAGGCTGCAGAGGAACTATAACCTTCCATAAAGAAGCAGGGACCATCACAGAGGCAGGACCAAGGAAGAAGAGGGCAAGTAAAAGAAGAAAATAGATAAGAGCCCAGGCTGCTGCCAGGCCAACTTTTTCCTCCTTCAGACCTGGACCTCCTAGATGATAGAAGGCTTAGATTGTCTGCCCACCAGAGGTCAACTCTATGTCCTTTTTTTGTGATACCCATTAGGGTCTCCATGTCAACCTATAACTATTTGGCAGTAGAACCACTGAGTCAACTCTGTTCCACATGACCCTAGTTAGTCAGAGGCACTGACTTTCTTCTGTGTTCACAGTTAGCAAATGTGTTTAGGGACTGGTCTTTATTTTTATTGTCCCTAGATTTACAAACCTCTTTGTCATTCCATATATCTTGACTTATCCGCCTGTTTCAAAGACACTGTCAGAGGTAAGAAAATGTCACTGAGGAAAAGGGACTGGCCAGATAAAGCAATAGACACTGTCCTGTTGTTTGAATTTTCTTTGGGTCACCAACCAGCTCCCAAATAACAACACAGAAACTTCCTATTAAATCATGAAAGCTCAGCCTTTAGCTTATGCTTGTCTCACTAGCTCTTATAACTTAATTTAATCTGTTTGTATTCATCTACATTTTCCTTGGAGCTTTTTACCTTTCTTTCATTCTGTATGTCCTGATTTCCTGCTTTCTCTGTGGCTGGTGGGCTGGCACCTGGCATCTTCCTGTTTTTTTTTTTTTTTTCCCCTCTCTTACTGTTTCTGTCAAACCTAGATTCCTCCTCTTACTTAATCTCTCTGCCAGGAAGTCCTGCCTATTCCTACTGCCTTGCTATTGGCCATTTAGCTTTTTATTAGACCAATCATGTGCCTTGGCAGACAAGGTAAACAAATGCAACACATTTGCATAAACAAATGCAACTCACCTTTGTATAGTTAAACAAACATTCCATAAACAAATATAACACATCTTTACATAGTTAAACTAATATTCCACAACACTGTCCCAAACTTGGAATGCTGCCCAAGAGGAGGGCAGGAGCTGGAAGAGGAAGTGGTCTGGGGACCCTCCTACACACTCTCCTCCCTAGGATAAAGGAGAGACTACATGTGGTTGTTCTCAGACACATATCTGTTCAGATCCTGAACCCTAGAGATGCAACCTACCACACCCAGGCAGGCTGGAGTAACAGGCCCTGTGGGGCCCTCTCACCTCCGCGTCTCTGCGCACACACAGGCCACCACAGGTACAGCAGCAGACGATGACAATGGGGGGTGGATTTACAGGTGCTGGTGCTGGTGCTGGTGCTGGGGGAGACACTGGAGCAGAGGGCTGTTTCTTCTGTCTGGGCTGATAGGAGAGGAAATATCTGTCTGTTCCTGTCTGTGCTTTGCATAGCACTTGACACTGTGGGGCCACTCAGCTATTGTTTTGGGGTGAATGGAGGGAGGTATTCCACACCTGAGGGAGGTTTTCCATGGGAAGAAAAGCAGGGAGCTCCGTCCCCACAGTTTTCAGATATGGAGCTTCATGGAGTAATAACAGCCCACTTCTGAGGCCAGCCTGGCTCTGGCAGAAGCCTGACCTGGTTGCTCTACAGTAAGCCAGCAGTAGCAGGTAACTATCCCATCTGTCTCTGGCCTTTGCATAGGCATCCCCACCCAGGCCACTTTGCAGCCAGCACAGTCCCACCAAAGCAGGGGCCTCTTCCTATCTCATCCCAAACCCAGGCTCCACCTGCCCCAGCCTCTCACTATGACTTCTGGTCCTCACTCAGTGTGAGCTACAGATGCTCATCCACCTTGTTCCTGGGCTTCCCTAGGGACATCTCTCACAGCATAGGGCCAGCTGGGACTCTTTCACCCTCCTTAGCCCTCAGGACCCTAGGCTGTCTACTCTTCCAGGAGGTGGGGATGAAGACAGATCTAATAGAGTAAGAGGACCTCTAACATGGGGATGGGCCCGAGGGCTTGACATAAAAGTCTGTTCTCAGGAGCCAAGCTGCAACTTCAGCATCAAACAGAGTCCTTTGGGGTCCCCTGAAAAACCACTGAGTCAATATAGAAATAGCTGCTCACACAAACAGCTCCCCATGGTGCTGATTGTGTGGCCAAAGGCAGGAGGCCCTAAAAGTATGAGTGATGCAACCGTGAACCCCTTCCTAGACCCTTTGAGATCCTCTGACCTTCTTCCTGACAGACAGGTCTTTGATGCCTATTTGAAGGTCATTGTCCTGAGGCATGTGACAGCATCAGCATCCCAAGCATGACTTACCTGTGGTTGGGGCTTAGGTGGGGGCAGCTCCTCCACAGGCTGGAAGGTAAAGCAGACAAAAGAAGCTGGTGTGTGTAGAGTTGCCTCTGCCTCAACTCTGCAGACAGGGGTGCCTGATATGGAGCAGGGATGCACAGATTCTGCAATGGTGTGGATGCCCATGCCTGGGCTGCTGTGTCCAGCAGACCACACCTCATCTACTAAGCACCCACCCTTCTCTGCAGGTGGAGAGTGACAAGCTGAGTCAAGGAGGAGCCCAGCAGCTGATTACTGCATACATGCCCTAGCCCCCACCTGCATCAGAGCCCACACCCCTTCCCTTCCTCTGAGAGAAGCCCAGTGTCTTACAGTCTCCCCTGACCTCCATGCTGGTCTTTGCTTTCTCTACTGTCGGCTCCCCTGGATAGAGATGGGACCTTCCAGCTTTGTCTCTGTGCTCTGTCATCCCCAAGATCACAGTGCTACCTTGTGTCTATGCCTCTTGAATGGAGGGTATGTTCCTTGGCCCCAGACTGAGCAGGTAGAGGTACTCACCGGCAGGCAGCACAGCTGCCAGAAACAACCAATCAGCGACAGAGTCAGTAGCATGGCCAGGAGTATAGGGGCAAAAATGAATTTATCGATGCTTGGCTTCAGTTCCTCTGTGACCAAAGGGGTGGTGGGGATGGTGGTGGGGCTTTCAGTGGTAGTCGGCAGAGTTGTTGTGGTCGGTGTAGTTGTGGTTGTGGTCGGTGTAGTTGTTGTGGTTGTGGTCGGTGTAGTTGTCGTGGTAGATGGGGTTGTGGTAGTGGTTGTAGTTGTAGTCGTTGTTGTAGTTGTTGGCCTACTTGTGGTTGTAGTTGTTGTGTGTAGAACTGCACCCTGTGGTAGGGAAAGGTTATATGCTACCACCTCCAGAAGCACATCCAGCAGAGACCTAGGGCGATTGTGCAAGGCTCCCCCTTGGTATATGCAGCTTGGCTTCTCGTTCTCTCTCTAATTCTTGAGCTTCTTGTAACTGATGGATCACAAGGGGATCCCACCTTTGACCCTGATCCAAGTCTTCTGCCAAAGTAAGGATGGTCCAGGATCCTCTGTGGTCTAAGGATCATGGCTTTCACAATGGTCTCAGCTGAAAAGGCACTAGATATGGGTGACTAAATCTCTGGGAGAGGCCGCAACCGGTGATGAGTAAGGCCACAAGACTAAGACCTCTCTGCCACCTCCCAACTCTACAACCTGCTGCTCAACCCTTCTTCCTCTTAGCCACATCTTGCAACCTAAGCAATGCCCACCTTCATGGGCACTTGGCAAGGTCAGAGTTCACAGTCCTGTTTCTGGCTCAGGTTCAGGCCACAGAACTTCAGGATCAGGATTACTCTCCCAGTTTCCTCTGAGAGTGAACTGTAGCCTGTCCAACCCTACTGAGTCAGAGGCTGTAGAAATCACTGGGAGGAGGTGCCTGGGGCCTATGATCTCCCGACTGAAAGTAGAGACCACTTGGGAGATGCAAGGACAGCTGCTGGGTGCTGAAGACAGGGGGCTTCTCTGCCTCAGTGTTATGTCTTGCAATGTTAGTGCGTGAGTGCTGAAGGAGCAGAAATCTGAGTTTGCCCACCCATCTTACGTGTGGATATGAGGGATGAGCCAGGCAAACCCAAAGATGCCACTCAAGTCTGTGAGCTTCTTATAAGATAAGCCGAGAGAAACCTTTTCATGTACACGCTCTTTGGTCACACTGCACTGGTCTCTGGTGTCACCAAACATGATTGAAGGTAGGGGGCATAGAGTATGTGTGGGGCAACACTAGTGGCCAGGGCTCCAATTCTTGGTCACATACACCCTGACTGCAATAGTGGACTTCTGTGTTCCTGGACCTGGGACAGCCATGTGGAAAGGTCACATGCCCTAGACATCATGGACAAGCCCTGGCAGAAAGCTTGGTACATGCCCCACTGGCCCTTCTGGAATCTGGACTAGGTCACCTAAGTTGCTTGTGTGTACAAGCTGTCCTTGGAGCCTGCCTGGGACCCCTCTGCCCCTTTGACCTACCAGGTAGATCTGCACCAACCAGAGGATCTGCACAGATGGGGTTGCAGCCCCACCCTGGTACTCACACATAGCTTGCTGGCAACGAATACATTGTTATTCAGGAAGTTTTTTCCATTGTCCAGGCTGAGTAGAACATAGATGACTCTAACACAGAGACAGACACTGGTGACAAGGACCTTGGGCTTGTGCTTATACTAAATTTCAGGCACTCTCAACTGCTGGAGAGTGGACTTGTGGGCAAAGAGAGCTCATTTCCAGAGGAACTAGGAGTGAACCTCTGCAATGATAGTGAAGGACTGCAGATTAGACTGTGAGAGGCACCTACATCACATGGCCTTTGAACTAAGGCATTGAGCTAAGGCATTAGGGAGATGTGCATGGTATCACCACACTGGCTTGTACCAGAGAGATGGTGAGAGAACGTTCTAGCCATCAGTCCCATCATCTCCTGCATCCTGCCCTCAATAGAGCTGAGCACTGTGCACCACTCAGCAATGGGGAGGGACAAGTGGGAGGGTACTGGAGCCTACCTGCAGGAAGATAGGTGCTCTACAGCAGAGGGGACATCTTATGTGTCACACTATGCTGGTGAACACTGATCTCTTCCCTCCAACAAGGGGCACTTACTTTCCTGGTAGTTCTACGATTGGTCCAGGACAAGTAACAGTATTCTTGGTAAAATTGATGGGTTTTACATCTAAAAGAAAATGACAAAATTACCAAGGATGTGTCCTTTCCACCATTGTCACACTTTTCCTGCAGAGCTAACCAAAAAGCAGCAATCTCCTCTTTACCTTCTTCAATCCAAAAACTGCTGATGGGCCCCAACTCTGCCCATCACCCCAGCATCAATAGAAGCAGGCAGCAAGAGCCCCTGCACCTCAGGGCTCACCTACTGGGGACTAACCTCTCTCTCTCTCTCTCTCTCTCTCTCTCTCTCTCTCTCTCTCTCTCTCTCTCTCTCACACACACACACACACACACACACACACACACACACACACACACACACACACACGGGGTGGATGGGGAAATTCTACATCTGAGAGAAAACATGGTATTTGTCTTTCTGGATCTCAATAATTTTGCCTAACATGATGACTTGAAAAAAAATGATGTGGTATCATTTTTATTTACAGTTAAGAAAATCCGTTGTTTAGGGTAAGTGTGGGGATAGTAAATAAGATGAAGGACTCAGACAGGGAAATGGGAGAAAGGGAGTTTTTAAATAAGTAAAAAATAAGTAAGTAGAGAGTGGAGAAGAAAATTAAGGACAAGGGAGAAGAAAATAGTAAAACTAAATAAAAATACTAAACAAACTTCCCTAAAATGAGAAAACTTGAAACACATTTACAATTAAATGTAAGAAGGAAATAAAAATTAAATCATGAAAATATAAATCATGGGGTTTTAAAAAAAATGAAGTCAAAATATTACTAAAACTACAGTAGAAAGGGAAAATAGAAAAAAATTAAAAAGACTGTCCATCACCTAAGACAAAATGCTATAGGTCCCTAAGGGATTCTGAGTAGGAGGATGACGGAATCTCCCACGAGGGAGGTCCTATGTGATTATCCAATGTCAAGATCTCAGCCCTGGAATCATGCACATGCAACAGTGAATGGATTCAGCGGCTGTAGCTATATATTTTTAACAGTAACAAAGAGGAGAAGGCCTGGAATTTTAGAGGAACAGGGCCTAAGGAGATAGCAGAAGTATGAAGAAGGAAAGGAAATGATTTAAAATGAGGAATATATTAAAAGGTTGTCCAATAATAAAAATGTATAAGAATATAGGGCAGAGAGTAAAGAATAAAATCATGACTTTTTCTTGTATGTGGTAAGTTTAAAGGAGTACTGGTAAAAGTGCCAGCAAAGGAAGTGGCATCCCAGGTATCTCATCCAGGGCACTGTCACTTATACACATTACTCCAGCAGGATAGTCAATGAGGGTGGCGAGACTTGACTGAGAGATGTGACCCCCACTTACCTCTGAAACTATTATCTATGTCACTTAAATAGAACCTGCAAATAATCTCCTCTTTACGCATGACAAAGTCAAAGCCATATCCACGAAGAACCACAGGTTTTGATTCTGTAAGGACAATGTTCAAACCATTAAGAGAGTTGGCGCTTCCTTCTTCCTGATCTGCCTTGTCAGGGCTCTCCACCCCCTAAAATGGAATTTCCTGGTGGCCTCCAACAAGGGAGAGTCTGTGTGTGAACCAACATCCATATTGGTTCCAGCTTGTTGACAAGCCCTTCTTCACAGCAATGAAGATGTGCACTGGCACTCATGCCTGTATACTGGAGACACAGAGTAGACAGCAGGCTGGCTGTTCCCACAGGAGCCAGGTAGGATTTCCTGAGCTTGTGACCTTGCCTAGCTGCCTAAGGGCCCAGATCCAGCTCATTCCTGTGCCCTGTGCCCTAGCACTTCAGATGCCCATGGGTAGCTGACCAAGGACTCTCCTCCCTCTTCAGACTCCCTGGAACACAGGCTGACTCAGTGATGGCCATAGGAAACAGTCCTTTTTGCTTCATTTGGGGTGTAGCATCCTGCCTTAGGCTTCCCTCCAAACAGCGAACACTCTGTATGAGGCAGGTTCGCACAAGATGGCCAAAGGTTTAACAGCTCTGTGGTTGAACTGATGTCTGGAGGCACCTATCTCACTGGAGACAACTCATGTTTTCATCTGGGGTTTGTCACAGATGTCCAGACACCAAGGCCTTTTTTTCCATGGGACAATTAGAAACACCCAGGAAGGCTGCATGACTGGGCTCCTTTACCCAGAAGTAGAAGAGAGCTTGTAAGAAAGGGGGCTTCTCCCTTTCACTCCTCCACACAGCAGCCTCCTCTCTCTTAAACAACATGGGAAGGACAAGGGACAGAATAGGGCCAAGAACCAATATAGAAATATCAGTCTCAGATTCTGTCTTTAGCAGCTGCCATCTTCTACATGCTGCCCCTGTCACCTCTATCAGTTGTCCCTAATCTCATTGACAGCCTGTGCATGCCAGTTCTTTCCATCAGAGATACACTGTAACCCCTCTGATGAGCAGCACTTTGTCCTCGGTTGAGCATCCTGGGTAGGAGAACTCAGATGTGATCGTTGTCCTGTCTGTCCAAGCCAAGAGCCGTGGGGGCTCCATGGGAGGACACAGATGTCAGGATCCAGCTGCCTAGACTAAAGGAAGCAGAGCAACTCAGACCTCCCTATCCTGCCTTCTTTGCTGGGACATAAATGCCAGCCACATGGAGACCAAGCCTGAATATACCGTGATCCTGACCAAGAGAGGCAGCTCTCCCAAGACCATACAAATGTGTGACCTCTCAAAGCTGCCCTGGGGAGGCTGGAATGGACAGCTGTCACCCTTATCAGTTTCAATCCTCAGGGTCAAGTATCTACCACTTCAGTGCTGAGGTAAAGTGAACATGGCTGTCTTTGTAGACATTTTTGTAGACACAGAGTCCCTTAATGCTTCTAGTAACATAGTGGCAGTCCTCTGTTTCCAGTTCTTTCTCTTTGTCTCTCAACATGATTGCTACACTACTGTTCTCATGTTGTGAGTGTTGAATGCTTGACTCCTCTAGAAGGAACCAAGCTTCTCCAGATGGACTGGCAGTCCATCTAGGTTTCATTGAGAGTTTTGTGCCCTTTTTCAGCTTAACAATTACACTTTTGTTATAAGATAAATAAGCAGGAATTGTACACATATTTCTATGTCATCACAGCATGTACCGTCCATGTACATTACACTATACCCAAATCATAGTTAGCCCATGCATGCTCATTGCCCATACATACACATACAACACTTATCCATATTCCAACGTACATACCGGCTTTGTACACGCAATGCATTCAAATATGCATATCATGTACAATACAAAATCTATACATAAAAATACATTATATGATAACAACCCAAAAACACATAGACACATACTATACCATATAAACCAAATGCACTGAAAAGTTTACACATCATCCAGAAATTGACATGCATGCATTCTGGTTGCTTGCCTATCACTCACATACCACAAACACATGCATGTGCATACAACACATTTGTCTGCCTACAACGGTGCCCTCAGCTCTTACCTCTGATACATATAATGGGCGTATCTGTAGATTTAAGGGATGGACAGGCATGGGAAGCTATCTGGAACATAGAGAGCAGTAAACAAGGTAAGCTGCAGGAATGCTGAGAAGCGGCACAGCCTCTGCCTATACCCAATGCACTCACTGGCGAAATGAGGTCGTTCAAGTGTTCCGATTTCCTATCTGGAAATGCATTTTCTGGCTTGTCTGCAAGACCTATTATCTAAAAGAGAGAAGTGACTTGAGCATCCAGCCAGTAGCCATTTGATTCCATCATTGTTCAGACAATGGCTCTGCCCACAGCCTAGGCTTTGGAAACAGAGAGCTCTCTCATCACCCTATCTGGGGAAAGAGTCTCACTCATGTCTGCCATCCTGCTGCAGTGACTGCCTGTTGCCTATACCACTGGGGTAGATGAGATGACTACCTCTGGGAGGACTTGCTTTAACTGGGGCTCAGAGGGGCATCTGGTCACCTGGACTGTTACCTGTGATTTCTCAGAGTGGCCCACACCCACAGTGAATACAGATGCTCCCATTTTCCGAGCATCATCAGCCTAAGAGAAAGACAAGGGTTACATATAAGCCATCGGCATATACCACGTGGAGGAGATGCAGCCGAAGATGACTGGGCTCACCTCCGCCAACGAGTACTTATAGTTATCATCATCCAGAGGGCTGTTGAGCAACGAGATAATCATGCTGGGACGCTGGACACCTGCAGGAAAGCAAGAGTGACTTGGTGCTTGAGGTTCCAGGAGAGGTCCATAGAACCTCTGGGACCTCCACAGACTGTCAAGCCCAGCACTACCTAATACAGGCCCAGTTTCCTCAACCCCTTAGCCATTTGGTTCAGGAGCCCAGACCCAGATCCCACCATTCAGTGATACCCAGAGTGGAAAGGAACTTTGTCCACTGCCTATTCTACAGATTAGGAGGCATAGGATTCAGGAGCAGTCTATAGAAGTGGATTTGGCTGCACCTTCAGGGAAGCCCCATCACTACTCAGCCTATCCTTGAGGCTGAGGATGGCCAGTGAGATGGGGGAAGCTGGTGCTAACTCTGGGCACAGTCCTGGTAGTAACACTGAACCCAGTAATCAAGACTATAGGTCAGAAGTTGTTAGGCAAAGGAATCCACATCCGCATAGCATCTTTCCCCATTTGCTCCTACCTATCCCAAACAAGTGCTATGATCTTCATTCCAGGCCATGAATCCTAGCTGTGCATTGTCCCTTGTACTGCCTGACACATAGGTGCAAGAGACAGGTCAAGAGAAAAAAAAGAATTGAAAAATGACACCAAGCCCTGGCCCCATGCCTAGGTCACTGTGTTTTTCTCCTTTCTGTTCACAGGGCCATCTGTAGGCCAAAGATCTCAGCATGACCGAGATCCACACAGCCATATGGGGCCTCCTACCCTTATCAGAAGCATCACAGACAGTGCTGTGCTCACAGGGGTTGGGGCTCAGAGAAGGGACAACCAGGTCTTTTCCAGCACGGGACAAGCACTAGAAGTGGCCTGGGGATCTGCACATGGACTTTCCAGGGAACTGTGGACTCTGTGGGGACCCACCCAACTAAAGTGCAGGCAGCTCACCTCCCGAGTTGGCCTTTTTAATCTCAGTATTTGCCTGCAAGGAAAGCAAAGAAAAATTGGAGACATTGTGAGATGACCCCCACGGTACTGGATCCATAGATGACTCTAGCCCTCCCCACCTTCCACAGTCCTCTGTAAAGGTGTTCGTGTCCTGCAGGTATGCTATACTTCAGTCTTTCAAGACCCTTAAGAATTTCTTCTCTGAAAAAAAGCAAAAATAAGGGTGATAAAAAGACTATGAGCAGTGACAAAACATCTCCAAGCTTTCCCTGGGCCTTTCTCTGCTTCTGATCCCACGAGCACAGAGGCAGCTTAGGACAGGAGACATTCGCAGCCAGTGTCAGAGCCAAGGACTCCCATGAGGACCCACAATCATAATTGGAACCCTCAGGCCAAGGTCACCCTTCTGAGCAGTCTATTACCCATTGGGTAGGGCTAAGGGGGCCATGTCACCAGCTGAGCCACTGCACAACTCCTATCTCTACTGTCACAGAGCTCTGGCATGACTCCCTCCTCCAGTCTGCTGAAGGCAGCAGCTGGTCTACTTAGATACCAGGCCAACTGTAGACTCCTCAAGCTTCTGACAGAGAAACCTGAACCTGGGGGTCGGGCCCTGAGGGTTGTCTGTGAGGCATCTGTGTTGGTCCCTGGGCTAGAAGCAACATGGCCTGTCAGGTGCTGTTAAGACACATAAAACATAATGAAGCAGGCAGGCCTGGGTCTGGTATCTGTTCTGGGACAGGAAGTGGGGTATGAGGATAATCCAGTGTGACAAACTCAGCAAGATGACTCACAGTGGACTCTAAGTCTTCCTATTGGAGGTAAAGAGATCTTGCTTTGAGCTGAGCTCTGAAGACTTCCTAGCCCAGCCCAGACTAGGAAGTATGAGGGTAACACACATTAGGCCCAGTGGGATCAAATCACAACCTGCAATCCCAGCCCAGCCCCTACCCATCTGCCCAGCTCCTACTGCCTCTCTGGGCTTCCTCCGGGAATCCTCCCCATAGATATTCTCTCTGCCACCTCAAACCCGATCGGGTCTCTCCAAACCCAAGCCACAGGGCACATCAGATCTTTTCTGGACTCTTGGAGCCAGCACCCCTGTTCCTTTTCCAAGATGAACTGGAGCCATGATCTCCATAGGTGTGGGACATGTCTCTTACTCATTGAGCCTGGCTTTTCTGCCAGGCCCTGGACAGGGCTTTCCTAGACCTCTGCACAGCCCTAATCCTAAATGCCCCACCTCTTTCTCTCTGTTCCTCTTGCTGTGTATGGAGTTCCAGGCCAGGCATCCAAAGCTCTTCCTCACATAAGGGCCCAGCATCCTTTCTCTGGTACTCTGCAGACAAGTGGGTCCCCTTCCTCTTGGGTACCTGCTCTGAATATCTACCTGTAGTGTTCAGGCCAGACTTGGACTCAAGCTCCCACCCTGGGATTCCCCTTCCCAGAGTGGCCTCAGCTCTCTTTCCTGGTTCCCAGAACCTTCCCCTGGTTCCCAGCTATCTCCCTGTCCCAGTGACCCAGGCAGAGGATGATCTAGTCTAACAGGCTGTATACAAAGCCAGGATTGTTCAGGCGATCCACATATCTTCTCCCCCCTCATTAACCCCATGTGTTGTTATAGCCAGGTCCCAGGGAAGATTCAAGAATGGTGGAAGGCAGACAAGCAAAAATGTAGAAAACTTCTGGAAAGACAAGATTATGGGTTCCAGTGAATTGGAGGGGCTGGCAGGATGGAGCTAGCAGTGAGGATCAATATATAAGCATATGACAGCAGCCACTGTGGACACATGTAGGAGCCTTCATGGAGGTCTCTGCAAGCCCTCAGTTCCATGGAGGCCTGAAACATCAAGCCTCAGTCATCTTTCATATAAACACTTACCTGTCTCCAGTGATGGGCAGGATGACGGTGCCCTTACAGGAGAAGGTAATGATGGACACCCGCAGATCCTGGCTGGGAGGAAGCAGGTGTTTATGAGAAGCCACCACCTCAACATGATGTCATCAGGGTGTCAAGGAATGCACCCAAAGTTCTCTTCTCCTCATTCTCATCCCTTCACCTTTGAGGCCTTATCTAGTAGGCATAGGGATGTCGAGTAAATTTCATGAAAGATTCTGAACCCTATGGAAATGTGATCCCCGAGAAAGAGAGGCAGCCAAGTCAACCCCCTACTCCATCCCTGTGCTCAAATGCATGTGTACTTATATGTGGTTACACTCATACACATACACACACATATTCACACCCATCCATGTTGAACAAGCAAGATCCTCCACAGGACCCCCCTCTTCCTCACCTCTTGTCTACTGTAAATTTCTTAGCATCTCAGGCTCCAAGGAATTGCTCTTCCTCTGGCTTCCCCTTCTTCCCATTCACTGCTGCCACAGGACCCTCAGAAAACCATCCTTCAAATATCTCTGACCCTCAGAAAACCATCCACCAGGTGTCCCCCAGGGACCCATCTGGAGTTCACCTGACTCAGATCTCTCAGTCTTGATCTTGCTCCTCTAATCTCCACAAAAGTTGTACACCCTTCCCCCAATAGCTCACATTGGAAACTCTAAAACCCTTTGTTTGGCTTAGTAAATCCCTATGCTCTTGTTTCCAAGCTGGCCAGCCCTCTCCTGGTTATCATCACTAACCAGCTTCAGAGAGCACCCACTTCCATGAGACCACCCGAATGGTTGCTCTGTCCTTATCGTCTCCATCGCTGAAGTTATCTCATGTCCACATACCTAACCTTCCTCTAGGATCCTTGTCTTTTCCTATGCTTCCATGGCTTGCTGCCTGTTCTTTTCCTTTGACCCCAAGAGCTCTGTGACCACGTGCTCATTACAGAGTCATTGGTCTCCCTGCCTTTCTGGGCCTTGCAGCCTGAAGGGTCCTAGAGGGTGGACTCTGTCCCTATGCTACACCTAGCTCCCAGGCAGGAACACTGACTAATGCTGCAGACACCCCATGGGACCGGTGTACTGTGTCCTCTGCCCTGCTCAGCACACCAGCTGGGAGCTGTGCTCCTTCTATGAGGAACTCTTAGGCCTCCCAAATCCAAGAAAGGTGTCTTCTGCACAGCAGGACACACCCCCTGAATCTGGAAGGAGACTGCAGCATCAAGTCTTACTTTGACAACCTCTGTACCATATCCGACACAAACTTGTGAATGTGTGGCCAGGCATTTGCCATTCGGTCAGACCTGAAGACAGACAAAGGAGAGTTCCCTCAGTGGATACCGATTACAGTGGACCAGACCACTTCCCCTCTTCCCAGCCTTCCATCAGCTTCCTTAACTAGCTGCCTCTGCACCAATGGTGCCTACCACACTAGAGCAGCCTCAGAGGTAACTTGCTCCAGGGCCAGCAATGGGCAGAGGGTGGCTAAAGAGCCCCACCTGGAGGAACTGGAAGGACCCCATGTTAAAGGCTCATTGGTGTGGCTGGCTGAGCACAGCAAGGTAAGGAGTGTGTAGTCTTAAAATAAGAAAGGGTTTCTAGTTTGGAAAAGGCCCTGAGTGCTTGTAGATAGTCTCTCTGGGCTCTCCACTTGCCCTTGGTTTTCTGTTTCCAGCCCTTTTTCATCACTTAACACCACTGTTGTCAGAAATCCTTTCATGCCATAACCCAGGCCCAGAAGATGGCTCAGGCCTGGACCATATTATCTTTGTTATACTCTGGAGTTCTTACATCAGATTTGCCCCAACATATGTGGATCCTTTTGCATACCTGTGTGCCACTTGCACTCTTTCTCATGACATTCCTGTTGCCAAATTCTCCCATATTTTCCAGCATCCAAAAAGAGGTACTTTCTCTGGTAGATGGGCCTTAGCTATGGCTGGTGGGTGTGGAGGTTGTTTTAGAGCCTAGCCTTCAACCAGCCTATACAACGCAGCCACCCTGGGCTAAGAAGGGCTCCTCCAGCAGACAGTGCTAGGAGAGGACAGATGGAGGCCCAGCCACTGCTGCCATGACATCATAGTCCCCAGTCCTCGTGACAGCTGTGGTTTTCCAGTTCTGACTCTCAAATCCCTGCTTCCAGTTTTTCCCCCCCATCAGTCCCTGGATGGAAAGCAAGCAAGTGAAGGAAATGGGATTTTGACCTCTGACCCACATCCCAGAAACAAAGGGCTCTGTAAGCTTTGCTGGTCATCAGGTCAAGGAAGAGACAAAAAGTTCTTCAGGTATGAGGATGGATGGAGAGTGTTCAGTGGTAATCTATTCCTTCTGAAATCTAAGCAGTGCTATGGAGTGAATCTGAGGCTGGCATAGCCTCTGGATTTTGTCAGCTAGTATGTTTCAAATGCTATGAGTCAGAAGCTCCTACTGACAGAGAATTCACATCCAGTGGCATTTGTGCCCATGAATGTGACCTTCCTGAAGGTTATGTCATATGTGTAATTGTCACAGAATTAATCACTTTTCAGGTTGCTGTGACAAAATATCAAACAAAAGTGACTTAAAGAAAGATGAGCTTATTTTGGCCTGCAGCTTGGGAATACAGTATGACACAGTGGACAAGTCACAGAAGCAGTTAAACCTATTACACCCATTGTCAAAGAGCAGAGTGTCAGGTGGTGTTGCACACCTTTAATCCCAGCATTTGGGAGGCAGAGATGGGTGGATTGAGGCTAGCCTGGTCTACAGAGCAAGTTCCAGGACATCCAAGGCTACACAGAGAAACTGTATCAAAAAAGCCCTCTCAAAAAAAGATAGAAAGAAAAAAAGAAAGAAGGAGCAAAGAGAGGTTGATGCAACGCTCAGCTTGCTGTTTCCTTTGAATTTCAAATGAGACTCCAGCCCATGGAACAGTGTGGCCCACATTTATCATGGGTCTTCACACTTCAGGTAGCCCAACATGGAAACTCTCTGGTATACATGTCCAAAAATGTGTCTTCTAAGCAACCCCAGATGCCATCAAGTTGATAATGTTAGCCATCACATGTCCACCCCTTGTCAACTGGACACCAAAACAAAACAAAACAAAAACCCCTTTCCTTGTCAGCTCATGGCTATCTCAGAAGACAAAATGCATTCATTCTAACTTCAAAAGTCCCCAAACTCTTTAACAGTCCCAACACTGCTCAAAAGTATAGGAGTATGATCTTTTCAGAGACTAAGGCAGTGAGCTCTAGTAACATTCAAAAGCAAACCACCTGTCTCTAACATATACTAGCACAGAGTAAAGATTTACTATTCCAAAAAGGGGGATGGAGACACAGCAAGGAAAGATCAGATTAACGCAAAGCCAAAACTAAACAGGGCAAACATCATGTCCAGCATCTGGGGTCTTGAAATCATCTTCAAGGAGCCCTGGTCGATTAGGTATGCTGCCTTCAACACTCGTGGCTTCTTTTTTGGGTCTAATCCATGCCTGCAGCTTTTCTCAGGAGATGTCCCTTGGGTCTTCATTGAAATTTAAACTTTATCTTCTCAGCTTCACATATTGTCTGGACTCAATGGCTTCCTAGAACCATGGACCATAACCAATGAAATCTTGCATCTTTTGTTCCTACAAACCTGTACTACACAAATGATGCTGGTATGTTCTGCTGCTAGTTTGTGATAAAGCCTTGCACCTATAGACCACAGTCCCATCTCTCTGTGTGTGCTAGCCCCAGGGAAACACTTTACTGGGAGTTGTTTTCCAGCAAGAAATTACTGCAGTGGGCTTCCCAATGTAGACTCCCTCTTCTGTTGAATTTGTATTTTTCTGAAGAGGAAGTCTTTGCTTGGTAGCATTTCTTTCCTTGGGGCATCTTTCCTATTGTTTTGGTGCAGAGAAGATTTTTCTTTAAGCATGCTAGTCTTTATACCAGTTCCCCTGCTTTCTCAGCATCCACCTTATATACAATTTGGACTTTCTCCTTTCTCCACAAACCACACACGCACTCACATGCACATGCATAGACACACACACACACACACACACACACACACACACACACACACACACACATATTCATACATACATACATACATACATACATACATACATACATACATACATACATCATTGGCTTATTTGTTTCTCTGTTCTCACTGGGGACCTAGATAAGAGCAATGAGCACTAACCATGGAACAGCCTATCAGCCTGACATGCTATCCTGTCTTGAAATTTCTTCCACCAAACAAATTAGTCCCTTACCAAAAACAAAACAGTGTCTCATGTATCCTAGGATGTCCTCAAACTTGTTATGCAGAATGATCTTGACACAAAATCTCGCCTCTGTTTCCTAAGTGTGGGAAACACTTTCCTATGCACCTCCAAGCCCCCTTCATGCAGTCTGGGCATGGAACCAAGGGCTCTGTGCATTTTAGTCAAAGTGCTCCACAGACTGAGCTACATTCCCAGTTCAGTTAAACACTTTTTTTCTCACTCAAGTTCTCAGGACACAAGCATAATGCAGCCATATTCCTTTCCAGAATATGCCATGAATAATCTCTAGCCCAGGTCCCAGAGTCCTCATCCCTCTCTGAAACCTCAGGAGCAAATCAACCACTTTACTGCATATATCTTGGATTCTGGTCTTCCCAACAGCCACTGGAATGACCCATGAAGCTTTGATTACAGCATCATGAGAATTTTCTGTCCCAAATTTCCAAATCCTTTCACATTTACTGTTGCAAATCAGTTCTAAAAGCCTTAAAAGTCACATTGTCTGGTTAATCACAGCAACTACCCACTTCTCACTAGTGGGAACCAAATTGCTGACAAAGCAATTTCGGGTTTATTTTGCCTCAGGTTTGAGGGTATAGACCATTGTGGGGGCAGGAAAGTCATAGTGCAGAAGCATGGAGCAGCTGGTCACGTTGTATCCTCAGTCCAGAAGCAGAGAGAAACTGATGCTAGTTAGCAGCTTGCTTTCTCCTTTTTTATTCATGCTGGGACTCTTCACATGGTGCTGTCAATTTTTAAGGAGACTCTTCCCACCCCAGTTAGCCCAATTAGAAATTCCCCCAAATCGTGCCCTAAGGGATGTCTCCTGGGTGATTCTCAGTTTTGTCAAGCTAATAGTCAATATTAACTATCATATTTTACGCCAAAGAATGGTGTCCTATGGCCTCTGTCCAACTGAACTCTGTGTAGAGATGATGGACAAATTCACTGTTAGATGATCCAAACACTAGCAAGACTATCATCCTCATGGCACTCATGCACCTACAGATAAACCCCATGATACCACCTAATCTCTACAACAAAGCTCTGGAAGGTAGAGCCAGTTTTTACAGTATTCTCAGCAACTATGCGTGAATCTAGAACTTTCTCCAAATCCCATATACTGCTCATTGCTTCTGTACACCTTGTCTCCAGTGTGAATAACTAGGCTTTGACTCTGAAAACTAAATGCCATACAGACTTTGTTCTGGGAAGCTCCCAGACTAAGGTGCCAGATGGATCCTTTTCCCTAACAGAAGTTGACATGGCTTTATGTTTTTGCCCCTTTTGTGTGAAGAGTGCCTTCCCACAAAGGTTCATGGCGACCCAGCATATCTATCCTGCTCATGGACTCTAGAAGTTTTCAATCTGAGATTATAGAAGGAGGATCTGGATTCCAGAACTCAAGACAAATTTAGGATTCAAGTGCAATGGGAAGAAAGACCTTACAACATACAGGGGCCTAGAACTTCCAGAACATTGCCCCATTTGTGTATCAAAGCTCATTCTTATATGAAACCGTGATCAACTGGCATCTGAGGGTGGCTTTCGTGCTAAAATCTGAGACCTCGTCATAGTCATTTAAGCATGATGCAGGGAAACGGTGTGACAGAGTCATTCAGGAAAACCAAGCTGTGGAAAAGCTAAATGCTCTTTCCCTTTAGTTATCAGTTGATAGAGGAACTACAAACCTCACACATAACAGAAGGTACTAGGTATAATCCTTTTAGCACAAACAAGGCCATAATACCAATAAGGAAAGATCTAGACTTGCATGCTACTGCCTTGAGGCAGTGGGGTCAGAAGTGAAGAGTTTGATAGGGGCTTTGAGTTGTGATACTCATAGTGTTGAACATTAAATTTACCCTCACTCACTTGTAAAACAGCAGGCTGTGCAAGTGAACATGGCACCTTAACAGGCTGCATAATTAATGCTGTTTCACTCCCCCCATCTGTGCCCATAGCCCTTTCCATCCATCATAGAGAAGGGTTCATTCCCTTCTATACCCCACAGTGGGGCCCTAGGGAAGTATGTGGGACAAATACAACAGGATGGCAGCTAAAAGGACCACTCTATAGAAGGACTGGCTCAATCAGGCTGTCAGTCCCACAGCCCCCTTAGGGCCCATTCCCATCTGGCCCTGATACCCAAGGGAAAATGCCAACCCCAGTAGTGCTAACTATCAAAGGGACAGGATGTATCCATTGTTTTTGCAGTCCCTGGGCTGGACAGAGAAAAGGCTCCTTTTAGAGTAGGAAGGCTCCGTAAGTTGCTGGCTCAGCTTAGAAACAATGGGCTAGATCCATGTCTACTTGCCGGCCAGTGTTCAGGGAGAATGAGAGACATGAGATGATACAAGCAAGAAAAAATGAGCAGAGCCCAGTCTTGTCACCAGAGCCCAGAAGCCTGGTCTTGTCACCAGCAAGTGCCTTTGTCACCTTGCCAGCCCAAGAGTGCACTCCAAAATAGAAGCCCCAAGCTCCTCTGTAGCCCAGGATGTTTGAAGACACAAGCATTCAAGAGAGCCCAGACATGGCTTCCCCAACCTGGCTCTGGATGAATGGGCAGAAAATACAGCCCTAGCTTGCCAAGAAGTTCAGAAAAAGGAGTCCAGGCTAGCTCTCCCAGCCCAGGCCCACAACCCCTTCCTTCCCTTGACAGCCAAGAGGGGCCTAAGCACTAGCCCAGCCTACCCAAAGCCACACTGAAGCCAACAGCACAGGGACTGTCTCTGAGTCTTCAAGTAGAAGAAAGAAGTTGACTGCTTGGAATAGCTAAGCAAATGTCATTTGGTGGCAACAATCATCTCTGCAGAGCCCCTGTTCACAGGGCTGAGAAGTCAGCCCCTAATAGCCAGTGGGCTGAAGGACAATAAAAACCCAGATTGAGGCAATACAGTAGGCATAGAGCCACCAGGAAGCGCTGTGGTAGCCTTCCTGATTTCAGGAAACAAGTCAGTCACAGAAGCTGGGTTCTGACCACCATGGTCTCTGGAGATGGTGGGGCCTTCAGTGTTCCCTGTAAGGAAAAGCCACTCACTTATCCAAGACAAAGTAGATGTCAGGGGTAGCCTGGCATGGTTTCAACTTCGAATTCCTTCGATGCCACATATGCATTAGGTTCTGGTCTTCGTGGTGGTGGAAATTTCTGGAGCCTAAGCCCAGTCCAGGGTAGTATTCTCTGTCAGGGTACTGGTACAGGAAGTTCCCTGTGCTGAGCAGTGATGGAAGTAACGCAAACAGGAAGAGCACAGAGTGAGGTACCTGGGGGCAGGAACCCAGCATTTTCTTGGTGGTCTTTGTCCCAGAGAGGTGGACCACAGGCCACCTCTGACTTCCTTCTCTGTTGCTGCTGCCACTGCCTGCACTTGTGGAAAATAGCCCTTGTGTCCTCTCACCAATGCTCACTGCTGCTGTCCTCTTGGTGGCCTCAGAGTATAGGGACCAGGGACATAGCTGCTCTGGGGGTATCCTGCCTCTCACTGCCTGCATAGCCCTTATACCAACATTCTAGAGTTATGATGGGCAGGGAGGTTGACATGGTGACTTTGTGACCTGCCCTCTCCTCAATGTCCTGCATGCTGGCAGTGCCAAGTGGCAGTCACAGAACTTTGTTATCAGATAAAACCTCCTTGTCCCTCACCTAGCCAAGGAATCCAGACATTTTGTTAAATGAAACAGTGTCTCAAAGTGGCCAAGATCATGGGTCATCATTAGTGGGGAAATGGGCATTGGGAAGCTGTTTTGGGTCCCTAAGTCAGCCAGGTGCTGACAAAATCTAGAAGGGGTGGAGATGACATCCTCCTGCCACAATCTTCTGTGAACAGGGGAAGTCCAGTTATTCACTGCCATGTGACAAGCCACACAACCTCGGTGACTTAACCATTTTACTAAATTAGCAAGGTGGGGCTCTCAGGAAGAATAGGGTATATTTCAGAATGAGGCTTCCAGGGAAGAGTTGAGAAGCAGAACTCAGAATTGTCTGGAATCTTCCTTAGTGGCACCTGGGCTAAAGTTCCTCTCCTACTTGGACCCTGCTGTGTTTCTTAGGTGAGTCAGGAGAACCATAATATGCTGATGGGATTTCATGAATTCTAAAATACTAAATATTCAAGCTATTCTATCATTTAATTCCTGAAACAAAAGTCCATCAATCCAATGGGGTGTGCTGTAAGGCATTTGCACATTATATGTGTTAGCCTAAGAACAATTTCATCAGATTTGCCTTTGTGCATCTCAAACAAAGAAAACAAAGCTTGTTTGCCCTCAGCTGGAAGACTCTGAAATGTTTTGTCTCCCCATAACACATCCCCTCTGCCACTGCAAGTGCTATGAAGCAGCCGGGTAATCGTGGGCTAAGCCCACCCACAATCCTCTGAGAGCAAAGGACTGTGTCCTTGTTGCTAACCTTCTCTGCTGCAGCAGCTCTGACCTGCAGATATGGATGATGTCATAAAGGGTTCCACATTTTGACCTTGCTCCCTGCAGATATTCTTGATGCTCCAAGCCTCCATCAGGAAAGTCCACTCCTCTTGATGCTACCACACTGTGAGGAGGTCCAAGTCATAGATAGATAGCCATG
This sequence comes from Cricetulus griseus, assembly GCF_003668045.3. Lineage (NCBI taxonomy): Eukaryota > Metazoa > Chordata > Mammalia > Rodentia > Cricetidae > Cricetulus > Cricetulus griseus. Next base: position 185,358,986 of record NW_023276807.1, on the reverse strand, counting down.
GATACAAGGGTTCCATAAACAGTCACAGATGAGCCTTTGGAGACCAGTTACACAACAGTAAAGAAACTTCCAGAAAATTTCAGTCTCTACCACACAAGTCCTACCACAGTGCTGAAGTCTTCCCAGGAGCCCTGTCACAAGCACCCTCTCACCCCACACTCCCCAGGGGCCCACTCCACATTCCCCATGGAATTTGTGAGCACAATAAAACAGTTCCATGTTAAGTCACCAAGATGGGGCAACTTGTCACATGACAGTGGATGACTGGACTCTTTCCATTCACAGAGGATGCTGGCAGCAGCACACAGTCTCCTTCCCTGTCTAGACCCTGCTATTGCCTGGCTTACTTGATGGCACACAATTGGCTTCTTGGTCCCTTGGCCCCCTCACCCTTGGTGACCTGCTAATCCCACTCCCTCTGCTACATTCTTAGTGAAAAATGTCTCAGTTCCTCGAAGTGGCCCCTAAGGACCTCTGTGAGGATCTGTGATAAGGGACAAGGAGGCCTTATCTGAATCCTCTGCTAAGGTTTCAGTCTGTGACTGACACTTGGCACTGTCAACATGAAGGCATTGAGCAAAGGCACAGGTCACAAAGTCACCATGTCAACCTCCCTGCCCATCATAACCCCAGGGTATTGGGGGAAGAGTGTTATAGGCAATGAGAAGCAGGACACCCTAAAGCAGCTACATGCCCAGTCTGTGTTCCGAGGCCACCAAGTAGAGAGCAGCAGTGAGCAGTGAGAGGACACAAGGGTTATCGTCCCTAAGTGTAGGAAGAGGCAGCAGAGAAGGAAGTCAGGTGGCTAGAACTCAGCCTGCATAGACTCTGGCCTGAAGTCCCCTTTTTAGTAGACTTACAGGATCAGCCAAGAAAATGAAAGACCATAGTCCCCAGGTGTCCCATTCGGTGAACCTGATGCTGCTGCTTCTTATATTGTCCATGCCACTTGTTGCAGTCCACAGTTTCCTGTACCCTCGATCTGACCAACATGACTATCATGAGAACTCTGATACCTTCCTGGATTATGAAGATTGGGACTCGAGGAAGACTATGGAGGAAGAGGCGGAGGAGACTCTGCAGTATTGTGATGGTGACTTTGATGTTTACTTCATCTTTGACAAGTGAGTAGCCCTTACTGCCCTAGATAATCTCCATGAGCTTTTGTCCCCTGGCAGAACAAGACCTGTAGCATGACAGCTGCTGCCAGGAGAGAAGCAGAAAAAGTCTTTGAGTGAGACCAGAAAATTAGCTAGGCAATGGTGGCACAAGCACGCCTTTAATCCCAAGCACTAGAGAGGCAGATCTCTGTGAGTTTGAAGTCAGCCTTGTCTACAAAATGAGTTCCAGGACAGCCAGGGCTGTTACACAGAGAAATCCTGTCTCAAAAGAACAAACTGAAAAGGAACAGAGAACTGGATCACTCTGATTTCCTTCATGCCTAGAGGGATGAAGGGAAAACATCAGGAGATCCTTTGGGCAATTGTGTCTTGTTTTTTTCATTAGTCATCTTTCATTGGTTTCTTCATTGAATTTGAAGAAAATGACTATACACCTGCTTTTTATTTCAAGTAGCTTTTGAGGAGCAGGGGAGGGAGCCACCTGGATAAAGACACTGAGAGTCAAACTTCTAATGGTTGCTGTAGGATCACAGTATAAGGAGAAGATGAGAGGGAAGGCAGATCTAACTTGGTGTCCCTAGGAAAAATGATTTTATCAAAGGAAGGTGGCTCCAATATTTCTTTCCTAAGGAACACTTTGTCCACCTGGAAGGATGAAGGGTGGATCTGGGGCTTCAGTGGAGTGGTCTTCAGAAGCCTACACAGGGTCTGCACAGCTGTGCATGACAATAAGAGCAGGGGTTAGAAGCCAGGTCAACCCCACAAGCCTGAAGTGGACAGAGAAGAAAAGCTGGTGGACAGGAGCAAGGTCAAATTGATAGCTGCCTGCTCTGAGAACCAGGCAGTTCAGCCCTGGTACACTGGGGAGAAGAGGTGCTCACCAATGCTGTGCTCATTGGGTTTTGTCACTAAATGAAGTCATTCGGGGGAAGGGGGACTTTTAATTGAGAAGATGCCTCCATCAGATGGTCTGTGGGTGAGCTGTGATGCATTCTCTTGATTAAGTATTGATGTGTGAGGGCCCAACAACACTGTGGACAGTGCCACTTCTAGACAGGTATTCCTGGGTTGTATAAGAAATCAGACTGAGCAAGCCAAGGGAGTAAGCCAGTAAGCAGTCTTCCCCATGATCACTGATTCAGTTCCTGCTTTGAGGTTCCTGCTTGAGTTTCTCTCCTGTCCTGACTTCCCCTCATGATGGACTGTAAGCTCCAAGAAGAAATAAACCCTCTCTTCTCCCAAGTGGTTTGTGGTTATGGTGTTTGTCACAGCAACAGAAAGCAAACTAAAACTCCATGGCTGGTACCTGCCTTCTCAGTCTCTGCTTCTCTCTGCCTCCTGTGGGTGAGGTGACTGTGTGGGCTGCTGAATAAAGCAAATTCGAGTCGCTGAGCTCTAGAATCCGAGACTCTAGCTCCCTTCCTTCTCTGTGGTGTGTCACCAGGGAGTCTAAGCGAGAAGGGGGTGAATCTACTTTAGACTATCCTAAAAAGGAAGAGAAAAGGCTAGGGTGGGATGGGAGGAGCCCAGGGCATGAGGCTTTCCTAGGTCTGTGTTCCCTGTCCTCTACTGTCTGCCTCTACAGTGCAGATGGATCCCCAGCGCCAAGCCCTTCATAGCCCACAGTATTGTCCAGGCTTCTCTCTGTCAAGGCTTTGCCTCCATGGCAGCTATGCACAAGGGACAAGGTGTTGATTGTCTCTGTGAGGGACCAAGACTCAGTTGTGAGGAGGCAGCACTTCGGAGACACTCAGTCCCTGATCCTCTGCCTAATGCTTCTTCTCTGGCCTGGCTTTCTTCTGCCTGCTCTTTCCCTCTGCAGCCAGCATCCTGTGGACCTGTTTCTACTAGTAAAGGGGCCTTGGCATCTGAGAGTGTCACCCCTCCTTGGCTTTTGGGACAAATGGTTGAGCAGCAGCTTAAGAAAGACTACTGCCTCCTGTGGAAAAAGAGGAAGGGTCTTCCTTCTAGCACCTCCCAAGCACCTGCCATGTCCTCTCAGGCCTCTTGGGCCTGTGAAGCACCCTTTATACTTTCTTTGGAAGGTCCTCAGCAGACTGAGGGAGATACAACCCTTGTCATATAGTCCCAAGGTCTGTCACCTGAATCTGTCTAGACATGGCTCCAGCACTGTGTGGGAAGAGCTATCCTCTGAGTTCTGTTTTATCCAGGCACTACATATTGTGTGTCTGTCTTACATAACCCTAACTAGGAAGAGAAGGCAATGATCTCACAAAAGTTACATAGCATACACAAGACAATCTGTAAAAATCTTACTATGTCTTCCAACTCTCTAGTCTATGCATGGCATTGCTTTTGCTTTTGGTTTTTATTGTTTTTCTAGAGAAAAAGCATACATTTTACACAAATATATGCATTCTCTTTCTCTCTCTCTCTCTCTCTCTCTCTCTCTCTCTCTCTCTCACACACACACACACACACACACACACACACAAACACACACACACACACACACACACACACAACGCTGTAGGTTTTGAGTTTTTCTCTGGTGAGAGGTTTTCAAGATTGATTTTATCTTCTTACTACTTCCAAATCAGTTCATAGTATCCCTTCAGCATTCCATTTGGATAATCTTCTTGTTTTTAGCAATTAATCTCTTCCATCTGGGATTAGGTTATTCCTGTTACCTAAGTATAAGTGTTGATACTCTGTTCTCTTACTCTTGATAGTTATGCAATCCTATTTTACCCCCTTTTGATTTTAGTCATTTGAATCATGCTTTTTTCTATCTTGATCATCCAAGATAAAAGCTTGTTGATTTTGATGATCTTGTCAAAGAATTACATCATGAGTCATTTACAGTTCTCAATATTTCTATTCAATTTTATTTGACTCTGCTATGGTGTCTTTTATTTCCTCTGATGGCATAGCACTTATTTTTCCTTTCATTTTCTAGTTCTCTATGAAGCAAAATCCATTTGTTACCTACACATATGCCCCCTCCACCACTTATCCAAAAAATTTTAAATTATTTTTCTTTATTTTTGAGAATTCCATGCTTAGTGTGGTAGTTTAAAAGAAAATGACTTCCAAAGGGAGTGGCACTATTAGAAGGTATGGTCTTGTTGGAGTGACTGTGGCCTTGTTGGAGGAAGTCTGACACTGTGGAGGCAGGCTTTGAGGTCTCATATATGCCCAAGCCATATCCAGTGTATCAGACCACTTCCTGTTGCTTGCTGATCAAGATGTAGCTTCTTCTTCACTCTCCTCTCCTTCTCCAGCACCATGTCTGCCTGCATGCCAACATGTCCTACCATGATAATGGTGGATTAAAACATCTGAAACTATAAACCAACCAATGAAATGCTTTCCCTTGTAGGAGTTGTTGTGGTCATGGTGTCTCTTCACAGCAATAGAAATTCTGAGACAGAAGTAGATACTACGGACTGGAGTATTGCTGTGATAGGCCTGACCATGATTTTGTTTGAAGGAATATACACTGTGGGACTGTGGATTAGAAAAGTAATTAAATACTTTAAGTTCTGCTTAATGGGGAATACTTGTAGGGGCATGGAAGACAGTAGTGTTCAGTGTGATTTAATGAACTGTGGGGATCTGACTCACGAGGTTTTAGAGGAGTAGAATTTTAGCATGTTGCCTAGAGATCATTCTTGTGATATTTTGGTAAAGAATGTGACTGCTTTTTGCTCTTGTCTGAGAAGTCTGCCTGAGATTAAAGTAAAGAGTTTTGGATTAATTGTGTTGGCAGAGGAAATCTCAAAAAAGCCTAGTATACACTTTATTGTGTGGTTACTAGTGTTAATGCTAATGAAAATTTATAATGAAAAGTAGCAAGCTGAGAAAGGAAAAATACAAATGTACAGTTTGGGGAGAAAATGAGTACCATGAAGTGAAATGGTGATGAGATAAATAGATTAATAAATGTGACAGCCAGATGAATAAGGAGGAGGAGGAAGGAGGAGGAGGAAAAGGAGGAGGAGGAGGAGGAAGGAGGAGGAGGAGGAGGAGGAGGAGGAGGAGGAGAAGAAGAAGAAGAAGAAGAAGAAGAAGAAGAAGAAGAAGAAGAAGAAGAAGAAGAAGAAGAAATGTAATAAAGGGAGTGGTGACCTCAGAGCAAGATCCCATCCAGATAAAGAAAAGCTTAGAGATGCACTCCTTTAATCCCAGCACCTCAGAGGAAGAGGCAGGCAGATCTCTGAGTTTATGGTCAGCCTGGTCTACAGACCCAGATTCAGGACATCCAAGCTTAGGTCATGAAGGAAACCATCGAAAACAGAAAGCTGGTGAAAGCTGTAATTGAACAAGGAGGCTGTGTTCCAGCCCCAGCAAGCAGCAGAACTTGGCAGTTTCATGTGGTTCTGGATTATAGTCAAGGATAGAAGAAAAAGGTTATGGAACCTTCCTCTGTGACTAAAGAAGGCTGCTGAGGCCAATCATGTGTCAGGGATGTCCCTGAATGGAGAACTAGAGAGGCCATTTCATGAACCTTGGATTGCCTTGGAGATCCCAAGATGTTGGAGATGCCAGAGTTATGGGATGCCTGCCAAGGAGAGTTATTAACAGTCAGTGGAACCAGCCCAAGAGAAAGAAGTGTTACGATAAATCTTTTCGCCAAAAGCCACCGAGCCCCACCGCCACATGGGCAGTCTCCACCAGCCGCCTGAGTTCTGCCCGCCAAGTTAGGGCCCAAATTATTGCAAAGAGACTTGTATTAGGTACAAATGCTGCTTGGTCATGACTAGGATTTCTCATCTGCTAGCTCAGTCTTAATTATCATAAATCTATATATTTTATAAGACTTATCGGATGCTTTCCATTGGCGTCGCCACCTTGCCGGTGGATCACATCACACTGCTGGAGGAAGAGCAGAGGGGAAAAGAAGGGACCACTTCCTGTTTGTCCTTCCTTAAATATGAGTCTCTCTGCAATGTCACTTCCTGCCTGGATCACCACTTCTCTACTACATTTCCCAGAATCCTCTTTGACTCCTAGTCCCGTCTAACTTGCTGCCTCATTGGCCAAACAGTACTTTATTCAGCAATCAATAAGGCGAACATACACAGAAGTACATTCCCTATCAAAGAAGTGTGTTGCAGTCAACCAACCTGAAAGGAGTCCAAGATCTGAAGAGCAATTTGACATCAGAAATGGAGATGCAAATTTTGGAATTTTCCCAGCTGGTTTTCAGTCTTGCTTTGGTCCAGTATTTCCTTATTATGTTCCCTTCCCTAAGTTTTAGAATGGTAATGTATATCCTGTGCCGCTATGTATTGTAAATATGTGGTCTGCTTTTTTATTTTGATTTCACAGGGAATTATAGTTAAGAGGTGGCATGAATCTCAGAAGAGACTTTGAACTTTAGACTTTTATATAAGTTTGAGACTATTATATAGTGTGGGGATTTTGAAGTTGGACTGAATGCATTTTTCCATTGTGATATGGCTCTAAGCCTTTGCGGGCTAGGGAGTAGAATGTGGTGCTTTGAAAGAAAATGGCTGCCAAAGGGGGGCACTCCTGGGAAGTGTGGCCTTGTTGGAGGAAGTATGTCACTGTGGGGGTAGGTTTTGAGTTCTCCTATGCTCATGCTATGCCCAGTGTCATAGTTCACTTCCTGATGCCCAGGGATCAAGACGTAGAACTCTCAGCTCCTTTTCCAACACCATGCCTGCCTATAAGCCACCATGTTTTCCACCATGGTGATAATGGACTGACTAAACCACTGAAACTGTAAGCCAGCCCCAATTAAATGTTTTCCTTTATAAAAGTTGCTGTGCTCATGGTGTCTCTTCACAGCAATTGAAAACCTAATTACGACACATGGACACAATGAAATATGATCCTGTCTACCTGCATTTCTCTTCTCTGACAGCCCCATGTCCCCACAAACACTTCCTCTCTCACAACTTCATGTCTTTTAGTTTTGATAGCTCACTAAATCGAGATACAATACTGACCTGCCAGACAAGATAACGCTTATGGTTAGAAGGAGATTTTAAATGATTGAAAACTTTGCAACATTTTATGTGTCTAATGTGACCCATCTGGGGAGGAACTACCTTTGCTCTGAGCCTGTGTACTTGGATTCCAAGTATCACATTGAAGACTGAAGTGCTATGCAGCTCTGTCAGTTGCTTTGAAACTTTCTTCCAGTGGTTGGTTTGATTGTTGGTGCATATTTGTTTATAATTGTTTTAACTGCTTGATAAATTGATGCTTTTATAGATCTGTGATGTCTCCTTTGACTTATCTGTCAGATTTTTAAGTTCCATTTTGTCTGATAGTAATGCAAGGTTTACATATTAAGCACTAGCAAGAGCCTTGGAAACCACTCAGGCCCCTTTCCACCTCCTCCCCAAATCTAGCCCCCCTCCTGCCCCACCCCCACCCCACCCCACCCCCGCTTCCTCTCCAGACAACACTGCAACCTGAATTTCTCTTCAATCAGTATGCACTCATTTTTGGTACCATGCTTGCCTTGTCCTGCTTGCCATCTCCTGCTGCATGGTTTATGCACACCCTGTCAACTTCTATTGAAGGCAAACAAAACTTTCATTTCCTTAATTTCTACACATTCTGTCCACTTTCTACCACCATTCCAACATGGAAACATCATTCTGATGTTTTGGTCTCAAATGCTGACACTGGACATGCACTCAAGTGTCTACTGATCACGGTTCACACAGTGGTGGTGTATGCTGAAAGGTCAAGCTGGAAGGTGCCATCATTAATTGGTAAAAGAGCTATCTTACACATCAGCCTGAGAGCTAGGAAAGTGGGTACTGCGGATGAGTGCCCAGTCTCAGACTTAGCTACCCAGCAGGTGTCAGTCAAGTGCATAAGCAGTATGTGGGGTTTGTAGAAATCTGAGTTCAGAACCATGCTGGGTATGGGTGTTCTCAAAAAATAAAAAATAAAAGCTTCTTTGGGAGCTTCACTTTTATCTACTATTGAAGGAGAATTAGTCAATATCATGAGATTGACCTGGATGGAAAGCGTGATGCATATGTGACTAGTACATTGTGTAGCATGAGTAATGGTGCTGCTGGCATAGGATCATCTAGCACCAAGTTTGAGACACAGACTGGCGGAGACAATGGAGAGGATGAGGCTGCTTACGGAGTGTGACAGTCACACATTTGAGCATCACCTTCTGAAAGTTCATGGTCATGATCACCAGGAGATGTAAAGCATGATGCTAGTTGTCTCTGATTCATATGGCATTAAAGGTCTAATCTAACACAGTACCAGAACAGAGCCTAGGTCAGCCCAGTGTCAGTTCCCCTCATACTAGCTCCAGGACATACATACATACATACATACATACATACATACATACATACATACATACGCCCTAGATCCTCTTATTTGGAATTGTTTTCCTTGCCTATCTGGAGTTTTAACATCCAAAGAACTTGGCCCTGAGGTTCCCACTAAACAAAAGACAATGAAGAGGTCTAGCAGGCAGGACTGGAAAGGCTTGTGTTCATGTTACCTGTTGGGAACTGTGATGCCAGGGTAGCAGTGGCCAAGCCTGTACCCACCTTCACTTGGAGTGAAGTATCTTTCCCAACCAGAATGGCTAGGTTGGCAGGCTGCTAAGGAAACTAGGATCCTAGGTAACTTTAACATGTGAGGAACCTGTGTATGCTGTGTGTGTGTGTGTGTGTGTGAGAGAGAGAGAGAGAGAGAGAGAGAGAGAGAGAGAGAGAGAGAGGAGAGGGAAGAAAGAGGAGGGGAAGAGATGAGAGAGGGTGGGAGGGGGAGAAGGAGGGAGAGATTGTGTGTGTGTGTGTGTGTGTGTGTGTGTGTGTGTGTGTGTGTGTGTATGTGTGTGTGTGTGTTGAAGATGATATCAAAGAGGGGTTTCTAAAGACAAGAAGGAGGTTGAAAAAGAAGACCAATGGGAGAAGGGAGAGAAGTTTGTGGAGACAATATTAGAAAAGCATATTAGAATGGTGTATGCATATGAAAATCATAAGGAAACATTATTTTGCACATTTGCTTAAAAAAAGTTACTAATTTTTAAAAACTGGTGTCAAACACTCACATTCCACAACTGAAGCCTAGCCTTCTGGAGAAACTGTCTTCACCTACCCTTTGAGTACTGGGAAGTTTGGAGGGGTGAGGAATTTGAGGTGTTATAAGAAAAGGGTGACATGGGCCTGCAGAAGGACCTGTCCCTGGGGACAGGTGGAAGCCTCCCAGGATGATAGCTGTGGTCAGCACATGGCAGGAGGGAACAGCCCTTTTAGAAGTCTTCTGGAAAAATGGAAGGCAGAAAACATTCCTTCTCCCATGATCCACTTTGCTCTGATGACTCAAGTCTCATCTCCTTTCAGGTCCAAGGCTGTGGAAGAGTGGGCTGACATGTTCACAGCCTGGGAAGACATGGTGGAGAAATACGTGAAGTATGAGGGCACACTGCACAGTCCTATCAGGAGGGGTCCACTGGCAGGCAGATTAGGTTTGGGAGGCATGGGAATTCCTTGTGGAGGGAGCACAGATTAAATCTTGCATGCTAGACAGGCCAGGGGACAGAGCAGACTGGTCCCAGGGATCTCTTCAGAATTGACTAATCCTACCTCAGAAATGGGGAACAAAGGTGAGAAGCGGGCGATGGGACAAGTAAAGGACTTGACAGTAGAAGTGCCAGGTGGGAAGGAGGGCCCCATGGGGGAATGTTGTTGTTGACTGGCCTGTGCAGCATGTGTGCTGGATAGTTTTAGATGTCAGCTCCCACCACCTAGGATTGCCTGGGAAGAGAATCTCAATTGAGGAATTATCAGAGAGAGCCGTGGGCATGTCTTTGAGTTCTTGCCTTGATCATTAATTGAAGGTGTAGGAAGACCCAGCTCACTGTGTCCTGAACATACAGGTCAGATGAAGCAGAGCAAGCATGGGTGTATTCCTTCCCCTCTGCGCCTGATGGCCGATGTCATATGAGCATCTGCCTCGAGCTCCTGTCGTCATGATTTCCCTGAAATATGACCTTAATCTGGGAGTGTAAGCCAAAGGCAACTTTCCTTCCCTGAATCGCCTTAAGTCAGTGTTTTCTGTCACAGCGACAGAACGAACTAGAATCTCACTTATGTATGTGTCTATGTGTACGTGTGTGTGTGTGTGTGTGTGTGTGTGTGTGTGTGTGTGTGTGTGTGTGTGTGTGCTCTGTGCTGTGTCTGTGTCTATGTCTGTGTTGGGTTTGGAGCACAGGAAGGGAGCACAGGGTCATCTTAGCAATCTTTCTTCCCAGGAGCCCTACATCTCCGTAGGCTTCAGAATCCTTCACCAAATTTGTCTGGACTCCCCATCTGTGGAATGTCCCAGTGTAGAAGATATGGGTTGGGAGCAAAGATTTGGCATATGCCCCCTTCCTGGTTGCTTCCTATCAGGCTACTGACCTGTTGCATCAGCTTCTCATGGGCTGTGTTTTGTCCTCAGCCCCAACCTGCGGATGTCCTTCATTCTCTTTGATAGCAAAGCCACAGTCCAAATGGCACTCACTTCAGACAGGTAGGTACTATCTGAACTCCAAGGCTTGCCTGGGGGATTGGGCAAAAAGGAGTTTCTAGCTACTGGAACAACCATGCGGCTTGCACTGTCCCCAGGGTGGCTAGCCAGTACCCACACTGACTTCCCCCAGTCACCAAGGCCCCTTAATTCCCTGCTTCACCAGAACCCACAGACCCTGCAATTCCAGAAATCCCCACTCTCCCTTTCCCTGCATCACTCCAGCATCTTCTCTTGGCCCTGGCTGAGGAAAACATAGACTCCAGGGAGCTGGCAGGGAAAATATGTGTGTCCCCTCAAAGTTTTGCCTGTGTGCGTCCTGTTCTGAGGTGCTCTCTGTCTGCCTGGACCAGCAGGGTAAGCAGGGAGATATATAAGAAGCAAAGGGCAGTGCTGGGGCATGAGGAGGGCATCTGGTACCCCCTTGACTATAGGAAGAGAAACCTCAGCATTGGACTGTGAATCCCCAGAGCTAGGTGCCACAGGGAGGTAGGAGGGACAGGCAGGCACTAGAGAAGGGTGGTCCTTCTGTTCCCACAGCCCCAGAGATTAAAAACTGGAACCTCTGTCTGTCTGAAACAGAATTTTATATGTCCTGTCTGAGATTCCTACAGAATATGCCGGGTGGGACAGAAAAGGAGGCAGGCATAGATAAGACTGGAGGTGTATGGAGTTGTGGGGACCCTCTGTCCAGGCCCTGGAGGGAAGCTATAAAGATGAAAGTGGGACAAGCCCCAGGCTTATAGAGATGGCACTCCAGAAGGAGCAAGGTCAGATGTCTTTGGGGTCATAGGAAAGCCTGTGGCTTGGGTTTGGAGATAACCTGACTGAGTTTGAGGCAGTAGAGAGGACCTTCACAGGAAGGAGACATGTAGGGAACACAGAGAGGCAGTAGGGCTGAACAGAGTAAAAGATGAACCTGAGCCGAAAGGAGGCAGTTGACCTAGGCACAGGGTAGAGGGCTGGGCTGGACCAGAGGAATGGAGCTAGGCTGGACATGAGAGAAGGGGCTGGGCTGGTCAGAGGGGAAGGGCTGAAGTTGGGTGGGTAAGCCGTGGTGAAGCCCTCACTGAGGACTATGGGCATGTTGTCCTCAGCTTCTAGGCAGGGCTTAGCTGGGCCAGGCAAGGGACCCCTGATGCTTAATGCATAGCAGGGTCTCACTGTCCCAATAGAAAGCCACTCGGGGTTCATTCTAGGTCACTTGCTCAGTCTGCTCAGCCTTGTCATATCGGATTATCCTAAATCCCACACACATCCTTCCTGCCCTAGAACAGTCACAAAGAGCTAGCCCTGCCTACTCCAGTCTATCCTGTTTGCTTTAATAGCACCCGACAGGCCATGCTCCTGTCCAGCCTTGGGAGCACAAACCCCGCTGACAGCCCTTAGAGCTGACTCCCAACTTCAGGTCTTCTAGACATGTAGTCTGCAGTAGAGCCCAGAGCTAAGCAGCCTGACTGCTCTCTTCAGCAGAGCAGAAGGAAAAGAGGCAGGCCATGTCTCTGTGGCCATGGGACATGCTCAACCTCGACCCCATGAAAGTGGCATGGTCTTCCTCAACCCCATCCACTGAGAAAAGGAGAGTGACTGTGACATTAGGTTCCCTTAGGAATGTGGAGCCTCTGTAGCTGAGACATTCATCCCCAGGACGCCACCCTGTGCTTCAAGGTAGTTCAAGCAGGGCTGCTATCAAGGTACCCATAGTCTGAATGCTCAGGAGCGGTAATGACCTCAGAGAAAGCCAGACTGTCCTATGGGACCTACTGAGCAAATACTGTCACCTTCTGAACTTCCTCGGTGCTAATGGGCCAGAGAAAGTCTCAGGAAAGAATGGGGGAACAGGACCTGGCATCTGCCCCAAGCTTGCAGTCTGCACAATGAACAAATCTGTGGGAGACCTTGGAGCTAGCTTGGCAGTGACAGCATCCCTCACCTCACCCTTATTCAACTTCAGAAAGAAAATCCGCCAAGAGCTCTCCAATGTGGAGATACTTCAGATCCATGGACCAGCAATACTGTACAGAGGACTGGAAAAGGTTCGGAGGCTAGAACCACATATGGCCATTGGCACAGTGCCAACTACCTCTGGGGTTATCTCACCCCATTGTCACCAATTTTTCTTCATTTTCTGGCAGGCGAATGAACAGATCCAAAATGCCAACTCAGGAGGTGAGCTGCCTGTACCTTCAGTGGGACATGACCCACTGGGCTCTCTACAGAGTCTGTGTGCGGATCCTGGATCTCTTAAAGTCTGACTCTTGGAGCCAGTGGTCCCCTATCCATGCAGCTGGCCGCTCTGAGCACAGCACCACACTAAGGATGCTTCTAAGAGGACCGGAAGCTGCATGTGTTCATGTGTTGGCTTTGTTCTCACTAGGGTCCTTGGCCTACAGATGTGCTGGAGAATATAAAGAAGAAAGCACAGGGCCTGAACAGACTGAGGACCCCATGCATGGAAGCCAGGGATTAATTACCCCCTTGGCTATTAAGCTACTTTCACCTCTTCCCTTGTTTGGCCTGCCTCCTGGGCCCACATATCAGCCAGCACAACTTCCATGCAAAACAAGGACCCATGTCCCTCCAGAGTGGAGGCCTATGGCATTTGTCTGGAATAGATTGGACCATGCATGAAAAAATGTTAAGGAAATTGGGATTATTTTGTCCAATACACTCTGATTTGTGATTTTGACTCACTGTGCCTACCATTACCAGAAGGGCAACCCTGGGAATATGCCTAGAGTTGGCACAAACCTCACTGCATAGGGCTGCCCTCCTGCTATTCAGAGATAGGCTGGACTTATAGTATGTGATTGGGCTATCCCACTAACTGTGCTGGCACAGATTCTGTAGTTCAAGAACATTGAGAGTCCTGGTCACCTGATAGGCAGGGTTTAATTTAGTGGGTGATGCACTGCGTCTGGACTCCTGACTCACTCAGGAGGCCGAGGAGTGGGGACCACCAGGTCTTCCAGTTGTGGACAGCATCGAGCCTGCAGCCCCATCCAGTGTGCTGCTCTTCACTTCTTTGTCAGCCACTACGAGAATAAGTCTGATTATCATTGCGATTTGGGGGACTCCATCAGCAGGAGTATGGAAGTCGTCCAAGAGGGAGGTGAGTCTTACCCATCCTCCCAAGTATTTTGTGCATTTTGGCTGTTTAATCAATACCACCTTTCTCTTAGGCTGATAAAGCTCGGAACATGGGGGCATATGTTTATTGTGTTGGCATGGACTTCTATGACAGAAATAAGGTAACTTGGCCCAGGTAAGCAGGTTTGCTCTGAACCCTACTGGAGAAAGTTCTCAAAGGCAGCTACCCAGACCTCCCAGAGGATGGTCTGTACCTGTCCCAAGAGACACAGACAGCAGGTTCCATGCAGAAACATATCCAATGGTTTAATATGTTGTCCTCAGACTTCATAGTCATCATCTCTTGAGGACAAGTGGGCTTGTCTCACATCTAGAGGCCCCTTTGTCCTCTGTCTCCTGGCTTGGGGCTCATGAGACCTCCTCTCTTTTGTAGTTGGCTGAAATTGCAGACAGCCAAGAAACGATATTCACTGTAGAAGGTTCATCTAAGCTGTTTCATGAATTAGTAGACCCTGTAAGTAGGGAGATACAAGCAGTGTGGGTAACAGCATCTCACTGGGCCCCCAAGGTTCTCACTACTTACCCATTCTTGTCTTTCTCCATCAGATTGGAACACTGACCTGCTTTGAACTCAGATATGTTGAGCCTCTGTGCATAGAAGGTGAGATCTGGGGAGCAGCCACTTGGGTACAGGCTGTAATGCATATGGGTACCTAGGGTGTATGGTATGAGTGTGGCATGTTTGTACAAGAGCTGTGTGATATATGTGATAGTGAGAGTGTGGGTGGTCTACATGACATACAGTGTGGATGGAAGAGTGTGCTTGTACTGTGGATATAGTATATGTGATGTATATTTTTGTGCAATTTGTCTATATGGCATGTCTGTCTATGTAGCACATTGGGGTATACATTTGGTGTTTAAGTTATATGCATGTGTACATGTAAATTATATGTATGCTGTGTTTGTGAGAAGTGAGCTGTGATATAGATGCATAAGCTCTATGTGGCACCTCAATGTCACACGTGGCTTGTGTGGGTTGTGTGTGATTTGTGCATGGTGTGAGTGGTGGATGTACATAGTGAGTGTATGTGTGTATTATAGGTGAGTTTGTGGTGTGCTTTCTGTGTATCTTTAAGAAGTGTGATATGTGATGTGTTTCTATGCAGTGTTGAAGCAACTACATGTGGGACATCCAGCGTGTGTATATGTCTTATGTACTTATATGAAGTGGGGTATGTGATGAGTTTTGAGGTTTAGGGGGGAAAGTCAATGTGTTATCTCCATGACTACTTATAATGCAATGTACATTTGTCAAGGGATATGTGACAGTGGTGGCAATGTGGGTGTGTGTGCAATTGTCATCTTTTTGTCTCAAAACAAAAATTTTAGTTGTGTAGTAGGAAAAGTACACAGACAGAAAGCCACCCTGTGATAAGCAGCCTCAGTCACAGTCTTGCTGTTGGAATTGGTTTTGGATAGTGTACTGTTTCCAGTTTTATAATATTTACAAAAAACATAATAGAGTATCTTGGGGGTGGTTCCAACACACACTGCATGCATACAGTCTGAACATGATATCAGACATTATTTCTGGTGCAGCTTCATTTCAACCAGGATTCACCATGAGGTTAAATGTGAATTTCAAGAGTGTTTCCACTTGTGGAGATCTGTTGAGCCTGAAAAGAGATCTAGATTCTGGAGTGTTTCAAACTCACCTGTTCGGGTGAAGGATGTTTAAGCTGTGTGCCAAGAACAATTCAGCTCCTCCAAGCAAGTAAACGTGAACCCAGGATTGGACATTGTAGGGTTTCCATATCCATAAAACAGAGACAGCAGCAATGTGATCATGACGGTGGATGAAAAAGAAGAAACAGAGCCAGTGAACATCCACTGTGCTACAGAGAATAAGGTGAAACCTATGTACTTGACAGAAATAGCCACAAAGGCAGCCACACTCACAGAAGCTGACGAGGGGACCCTCTCTACAGCCTAGGATTCCCCTGTCAGTGAGCCAAGACCACACCTGTGTGGTCTTAGAGAAAGCTGCTCTCTTTGTTCAGGAGCTTTGTGTACAGCAGGCTTGGTCTTCACTTGGATGGCGTTTGCACCTTGATAATAAGGAAGAAGGAAACCCCAAGTTTCCTGTGGAGACAGTCAGCTGTTCACCTGCTTCCTGCCCAGTCGGCTGGGCCCTGGCTTTTGCGTTCTTCTGTGATAGCCCTGGTTCCAGGTTTGAGAGGACAGAATTATACTGACATCGAAGCTTTGTTGCCCACGGTACCCAGCCTGGGCTGAAGTGGCACATGTGGGGAAGGCTGCAGTGTTTCCTCCAATGGATAGGAACATGGTGTCAGGACTGCTGGGAGATAAGAACAGCAGATAGTGTGGTGACCGATGTAACATCTAGAGGCTGATAAATGCAAAGGACATTTTAGTCCTTGGCTCTTCCCCATACTGTGCAAACACGGTGACTGAGAAGTGAGGGGGTAGAGGACCCTTCTGCAGGCTCTCCCCTGATTCTGGGTAAAGGAGGCCAGCCTTGCATCCTGCCTGAGTGTTGCGTGTCTTTATGACCGTCCCTAGACATGAGGACACAAGGACTGTCCTTACCAGGCCTTGGTATGTGGGTAGCTGCCATAAACTCCAGGTGAAAATACAAGTTGTTGTTCTCCTCACTGCAGCTGAATCATAGTGACAAGTGCCTCCAGACACCAGCTTAGCCACTGACCTGTTAAACTACTCTTGATCTTGTGCAAAGCTGGTATATACAGGCTACTGTCACTTTGGGGAATTCCCAAGGCCAGCACCCCAAATGAAGTAGAATGGGTTGTTTCCTGAAGCTGTTTCTGAGTCAATCTGTGTGCCATGGAGATTGAAGGAGGGTCCACTACATGGGTCATCTGAAGCACACAGGGCCAGGAATGAGCCAGGATCATCCCCCTGGTATCTGTCCAGATAAATGATAGTGAGAGAATCCTGACTTTCCCCAGTGGGAATGGTTACCAAGATTCCCTCTTTGTGTCCCCTGCATGTTATACTCAAAGACAGAGAGCAACCCCACCGCTGTTAGAAAGAGATAGTTAATGAGCTGAGGTCTTCAGCTGGTAAGGTGGAAGGAGGCAGTGAAGAAGGAGTATGTTGGCCTTTGCAGCTGAAACAAAATGTCTCCTGTGAGAGACACTCTCAGGTGGGTCCCTTGTCCCCCATGTTCTAGCTTTATTTCTAGGATCTCCAACCTGAAGCCATGGGAAATTAGGACTGCCCCCCTCTACACTTGGTAGGTTCTGCAGGCTATTAAATCAGGAATAGTGGAGAGAGGTAACCCGTATATGGGAGGCTCCCCTAAGCTACATTGACACAGTCCTTGGTGACATAGAAGGATCTGGCCTTCAGAGACCACAGATTTTGGTACAGATATAACTACTGCCTCTCATTGGGACACTGGAAATCCTGTCTGGGGCCACCATAAACAATCCAACCAGGGCCATACCACCTCTTTCTCATGTTTCCTTGCAGATAATAGCCCAGTCATCTTAAAAGGATATGGCTTTCATAATGCAAAGAATATCAACCAAGTTATTTGCAGATTCAAGTTCAGTGACTCCAAGGTCATCAGTAAGTAAACTCCCTCCATGCCTCAGACTCATGTATCTTCCACACAAAACCTTCCTCTCAACAAGGCAAGTATCTCACCCTTGCAGACCCATTCCCCATGGATACTAAGAGGCAGCATAAAGAGCATCCACGTGACATAGGCAGCTGCCTCTCTTTGTATGAACTTAGGAAAATAATAAGTCCCTGCCTCTGTGGCCATCTGGAGTAGCATCAGTGAGGCTGAGCTAACACTGATGTGTCCTCATCACAGGATCTATCCAGCTTGTTCTCAGTTTACCCTGCCCCCTGAGTCTGTGAATGGAACAAAACAGTAACTGCTGGACTCAGAGCCTAGCAGGTGTACACAGAGGACCCCCATATGAGTACCTTTACACGGCCATGTTTTTGCAACGTAAGATGAAAGTTTCTAAGACAACCAGAGTCTTGGGTTTCATTAGTCTGCACCTTACAGTGTCTCTTCCCTCAGCTGGGCTGTGCTGGGCCTTTGCCCACCTTGACCCAGAGCGACTAGCCCAGTGAGCCCAGTGAGCCAGGTAAACCTGCTTCCCTCCATCTCTCTGCACCAGGTAGAATTCTGACCACACTCAGTGCCCCTTTTGTGGAGACTTCTTCCCCACCCTGAATGCCAGCCATTCCATCTATGGGAGCAAACCCTTTCCAATGACCAGATTCCATTATAATGTGTATGACCAGACCCAATTAAGGCAGAAATGGTTCATGAAGTCACAGGTTACTTACCTGGACTTAGGACCAGAAAACCAGTCCATGTAACAATAAACCATTTCATGCACAGCTTCCCTTATCCAAGATAGAAAACAAAGGGACGGTACTGTACATATGAGATGGAATTTTAATTTTGTATTTTACGTTACAAGGGCTTATGATTCTTCTTATATTGCTCATTATGATTTCACTAATAAAAATGTCACACAGTAAAATGGCAAAATGGAAGTGGATAGCATTAGAATATTAGAACTCATCAATGGTGTTAGCACTCTCAAATATGCACTAAGAAGTTCAATTTTACTAAAATGTGGTTAAATCAAATAACTCAAGTGGTACAGAGAAACTGCTGCTTGGGACAAATGGGCTCCCAGCAGTGCCCCAAATTGTAAAGGACACCATTGAGACACTGAGAGGTCAGTGATATGACCTTTCTGTTAGATTACTGATCTGTATATTGGCTTTAAGAGTGAAGTGACCAGGTGGCCACAACTATAACTCCGTCATAGAGCATTCAAATAGGTAAGGAGTCTGTGCAAACATTTAAGAGTGGCCTAGAAACTTAGTTCTGACAATAGGCACATATCTCCTGAGTGCCCTTGAGGGCAGAGCAGTCTCCCTACCCTCTGACCTAGTCCCAGGGCTGAGAGCAGCAATGAACCTTCCTGTCCCTCTCACTGGTGGCCAGAAGTCAGCAGGTACAGGGCTGTGACTCTGATTTGGGGGAAGGAGAAACTCAAAGGGTTTCAAGAAATGGAGGTCATGACAGGGAAATGATTGTCCTCCATCAAGCACAGGTGGCAGGAGCACCAGGGCTCCCTGAGGCCAGGCAGTCTGCTTCACACAGAAGAAAACTAGCAGCTAGGAAGGTGGGAATGGACAGGCAGGAAAAGTGGAATCCTTGCCAGCAGAAATTCAGCTCAGCTCAGCTCTATCCTCTGGACCAAGCTTAGGAGGTGAGATGACAATGTCACAGCTGTGGTGCCCTTCTCAGGTTCCAACAGAAATAATCATCCAAAATCTCTCTCCTTGCTTCTCTAGCTTGGTAAATGGCATCTATGCAATCTTGATGGTCATAAATGTCACCCTTGACTTTTCTTAATCCAATCCCCACACTCACCATCAAGTTCTGGGTCCTCTATGTCTGTGCAGCCCCAAAGAATCCCAAACTTGAAAGGAAACCCAGACCTCCCCAACAGCTCAGCCCACCCACCTTTGATGTTCCTTTGTCATCTCAATAACTCAGCAGGCATGCTGAAATTCTTTCAGTTCATTCCCTGGCTCCCCCTCATTGGTCGGTCTCAGCTTTAAACATCAGAGAAGATAGTCATGGTCCACAGTACACCAAAGTCCCAAGAACTGTGAGTGGATTTGACACACCAACTATATGGTTTCAGTCATTACCGAAGTGCCAAGATGCCAGCTCTGCTTATCATGCATAGCTTGGGGTGACATGATAGGTAGACATGCATGACTATTGACATTCCTCTTATGTCTCCTCCTTTAGATAAAAATCCAACTGATATGAACTTCACTGTCATTATTTGTCCTAGACCAGAGATAGAGGAACCTGGAAAGTAAGTGCCCATAATTGTTGGCCGTATAAATCCAGAGACAATGTCATCCTCATAGTGTACAGAATTTGGTTCCCCTCCATTGTAGAACATGTTTGTCTGCAGGGGGGCTCTGGAAACTCTGTCACCTGACCTTGTTGGTGATCCCCATGATAGACAGGGATTGCCCAGTGCCCAGGCTCTGCTCAGAGCTGGGAACAAGGGGTAATAAGCCCAAGCATCAATACCTGGAGTTCCAGGCAACCTTCCAAAGCTAAGACAACAAATATTGTAACCCAGAGAATTGTACAGGGCACAAAGCAACATTCCCTTGTTCACAGCCCACTGCTATGATGACAGCAAATACCATGAGGGTTCCTCATGTCCTGAGCCATACATGTGGCCATCATTGCACAGGTTGACTCTTTGTGCTTTGGGCAATAATCTCTCAGGGCTCATCTGTCCCCTCTGAGAGACCCAAGTGCTGTAAATTCAGAGTTGTTGCCATAAAGAAAGTTCCCAGCCTCTAGGCTGCTTCTTGAGGTCTGCCTTTCTGTGCCTTAGAACCATCTTGGTCGAAGTTAGCCTGAACAACGGGAGAGACTTCCTTGCCCACACTCACTCTCTGAATATTTCTTACTGTGTGAGTATCCCAAGTGGGTTCAATGGCCCTGGCTAGACAGAGGCCCTGTGAGAAAAGAGATTCTCCTGGGATGGCAAAGATGGGGAGGGTCTTAGGTGAGACTCAGTGGCAGCTCGTGATACACAAGCACTTCAGGTGACCCAACCTAGTTTCTAAAAAGATAGGGGTAAAGTGTTAGGCAGGTGCCAGACCCAGGAGCAGCCATCACCATCACTGCCACAACCCACATGGCCTGTGTTTTTAGCCAAGCTGTTTCTAATTCCAGGGACCTCATATCAATGATATCTGCATTCCTTGCTCTAAGCGAGACTGTGACCCCTTGGGAAAGGGTCACATAGGCTGAACTTATTGTGAGTGACAACCCAGAGATCAGCCAGAATGGTATCTGAACCTTAAGCTTGCAAATGCCTGTGAGAGAAGGTGCCCCCTCCCCTGTACAGGTGTCAAGCTAGGGCCCAAGAGGAGGAGGAGCAAGTTATACACCATAGAGGTGGGAGGCAAGACAAGGTCCTTTGTCTTTGTGGGGAGCAAGCAGCATCCTGGCCCCTTTTCACCTGTAGTCCAGTGTACTGTCAGCTGAGACCACAGTGAGAGCTAAGATCCAAAGAGTGCAGAGGAGCTGGGACTGTCCTCACCTAGGGTCAGAGCAGAGCCTTGGAGCAAGGCCAGAGTTAGACAAGAGACCTAGCCTCCAGCCCTTCTGTGGTACCTTAAGGCCAGGTAACCCAGGAGGATGGAGAGGAGGAACAGGAGTGGCAAGCACTGGGCATCCAGGAAGGGTGCTCCATGGTGTTCCACAGTAAAGCTGGGCTGTCTGCTAAGGATAGAGATCTTTCTGTTCTACAGAAATCCCCACCAGTGACCACTACTGTTGTCCCTGAGACTTCCACCCTACCGCCAACGACGACTCCAAAAACTTTACCAACAACCTCGACCCCACAAACTACTATCCCAACAACTACTACTGTCCCCACTACCCTACCTCCCCCTCCTCCTCCTCCTCCTCCCCCTCCTCCCCTTCCTCCCCTTCCTCCTCCCCCTCCACCAGAACCTTCTCTGCCTCCTCTTCCTCCTCCCCTTCCTCCTCCCCCTCCGCCAGAACCTTCTCTGCCTCCTCCCCTCCTCCTCCCCCTCCTCCTCCCCCTCCTCCTCCACCTCCACCTCTGCCTTCCCCTCCAACTCGTCCTCCAACTTCCCCTGTGCCTCCACCGCTGTTTCCTGTCCCACCACCAGCTGAGCCAAGCAAGGAAGTTTTGCTCAGCACCATGGTGCTGGTGCTGCTGCTGATTCCCGTGTTGCTGTGGTGGATCTGGTGGCTGTGCTGCAGACAGGTGAGTAGCCTCTGCTCACCTGGGGACATGGATATGGGACACCACCAGCCTACTGAGGCAAGTGCTGAGCTTTCTCGAGGGGGCTCCCTTGAGGTCAGGTGGAGCACTCCAGCACAGCGCCAGTGTGCCCTGCTTACACATGTGCCCACAGGACCATTTTCTATCCTTTACCACAGATGAGGGTCACCTGGGGGGGGGGGGCTGAGTTACAGCAGGACTGTTATTCGGCCTTCTGTACTGCAACAAAATGCATGGCATCATCGAGTTTAGAAGAGGAAAGTTTTATTATTTTGGCTCACAGATTGTAGGTGTTAGTTCATAGTATCACATTCCTGTATGGCTGGGACAAAGCAGCACATTGTGAGGAGATCATGGGACAAGGAAGTCCACGCCTCATCTCCAGTTCTGAAAGAGAAAGAACTATTCTAGGACACACTGCCAATGATTAACTTCCTCTCATGGATCCCCCAGTGTCCACCCTAGGCTGCGATGCCTCCATATAGCACCATAAGCTGGGACCAAAGCTCTAGCACATGGGGCATCTGGGGAACAGAGATCCAATGATAGTACTACCAAGCCTCCATCTCATTGCTGTCTGTTTCACCCTCTAGCCTCCCAAGGCACTGCCAGCACCTGCACCACAGCCAAAGGTAAGTTGTTCTTTGTATCTTGATGGTAGTCGCATGTCTGAGAGGTGAGTGAGCAGCAAATGAGGCTTTGTGCAGCCTGTACCCAGAGTCTCTCACTATCTCAGCAAAGACGAGAGGTGAAGGGTCTGCAAAGGCTATGGAACAAAAGATCCAGAACCTTATCATCTAGACCTTGGTCAACCAATCAGTATGAACAGCTGTTCCTACTGCCTTGGTGGCTTTCAGGAGAACCCAATGGACTCTAGTTGATGCTGAGGTTGCAGCTGGGATTCTGAGAGCTGAGCCTTAAGCATCAGGCCCTAATTCTCATCTCCAAGCTGGGGATCTTCTGGCTACTTTGGATCTGTCTTCTTCCCCGTCTCCTGGCAGAGTAGAGGCATTGACTGGGATCAGCCTAGCGTCCTGAGGGATAGGGAGAGTTCCAGCTGACCCTGAGCTGTGAGAGAGGTCCCCAGGGAAGCACAGGAACAAGGTGGATGAGCATCTGTAGCTCACACTGGGTGAGGACCAGAAGTCATAGTGAGAGGCTGGGGCAGGTGGAGCCTGGGTCTGGGATGAGATAGGAAGAGTCTCCCCATCTTGGTGGGACTGTGCTGGCTGCAGAGTGAAGTGGGTGGGGATGCCTATGCAAAGGACAGAGACAGAGAAGTGGGCAGAGAAGTGGGCTGTTAGGATGCTGTGAACACCCTTATATGAAATCTGCAGGGAGCATGGATTCACCTTTACTTTAGAGGACCTCCCCAAGATATAGGGTTCATACTCCCATTCAGCCCAAAACAATAGCTGAGAGGCCCCACAGTGCGAGATGCTGCACAGGGCACGCAGGGCCCCCGACCGGATGCTGCAGACAAAGCTCAGACAGGTTTCCTTCCCTTTGACCAGCCCAGAAAGAAGAAACAGCCTCCCACTCCAGTGTCTCTCCCAGCACCTGCACCACCACCGCCGCCACCGGTGAACCCGCCCCCCATTGTGATCATCTGTTGCTGCACCTGCTGCAGCGTGTGTGTGAGGAGAGGCACAGAGGTGAGAGGAGCTGCACAGGAGCTATGACTCCAGGCTGGGTTCAGGGGCACAGGTACACCTAGGTCTGACCGCAGAGGCCAGGGTATGGGAGAGAATACAACTCAGTGAGACAGGCCTGGATTGACTTGAGATCGTATCTAATGTCTGTTCCCCACAGCTGGAGGGCAGCACACAGGTCTCTCCCACCCCGCCTGAACTCTCTAATTACTTGAGTCTCCCTTTGGCACTATCTAGGTGTTAGGACAGTAGCCACTGAGTGCTTGAACTGGCCAATCCAGTCCTCAGAGTCATTGTTCCGACCCCAACAGTGTCTCTGATGTTACCCTTAGGAATGTGGGTAAGTCAGGACTCATTAAGCGACAAAGAGGCTCATGCAGTCAGAGACAACAAAAACAGAAAGGATTGTCCCTGCAAAACCTCTGCCCACAGTAAAAACTGGTGAAAAGCCAGTGGCCCTGGGCAATGGGCCTCTTCATGCACAAGGAGGAGAGGAGCTGGCCCGGGTGTCTTCTGCTTCCTGCTGACACAGAGACCCCACAAAGTCATTGCAAACTCCTCAGATGGAGTCAAGTCCTGGGAAGCAGCCACTAAGCCTGAGGTCCCCTTCCTTTCCCAGAAGGTCTAGGTCCATCATGGGGAGGAAGAAACAAGCAGAGAAGCAGCTCTGGGCCCCAGACAGAGAGGACCCATGAGATTGGCATTCAGGAAGGAAGAGCCTAGTTCCCATCAGGCTTTGTTCTCTTCTCCACTGTTCTTTCTCTGTGAGGACCCTATCACTTTACTCTGAGAACCTTTGGTTCTCCATAGTCATCTAGGCCAGCCAAGAGCCAACCCTGCCCCTCCCATGCCCGTGAGTGCAGAGAGAGAAGTCAATCCACACTTTTCAGAGAGGGAGGTTGCCTAGCCTGAAGGGCCTGGCCCCACCCACTCAGGGCCTTCAGCATCTGACTGTAGAATCTAGGCCATAGGGTCCCCCACAATTAGAGCCAGGGATCTTTTGGCCTCTCTACCTTCCTCTTCTCTCTGCTCCGGCCCAGGGCATCTTTTTCTGAACAGGACATGGGCCTTCCACTTACCTCTTATGTGTGGCCCCAGGTGCAAGTCCTCCCATTCCCAGTGACTCTCTACAGGTCTGTGCCCACATCATGGCTCCCCTAAAGGACAAGCACACACCCCTCAAGCCTCTAAATATCTCCAAAGCCAACTACTGGCTTCTTATCCCACAAAAACACTGCTTTGTTCCAGGTTCTGAAACTGTGTCCCACAGTGAGCATCTCACACATTCAAGATTATATACTCCTCAAGGAGCATGCTGGGGATTTCTTTTTGGTTCCTTAGAGACAGTCATATGTGACACCAATCCTTGTGCCTTGTGGGTAGAGTCAAAGAACACCTTCTTTCTCATGATTGCATCTGCTTTTCAGGGCAATGTGACCGTGTACAACTTCAATCCCCTAAGCTGCCACCAATTGCCACTGATGTGGTCTCAGTCTAGTCACCCGGTGAGTGGGACCCAAAGCCACTCCTAAAGTGCAGAATGGCCTTTGAGTTTGGGGGGTTTGGAGGGGTTTGGTTTTGGGGAGGTTGATTGTTTTGCCTGTGCTGGTTGCCCTCTGGTTTGATTTGTGCCTGAGAACATGGGCAAGCAGAGCCATGTTCTCAGCATGAGCTGAGAAAAGCCCAACACATGGGGCCTAGTGCTCATGAGTCTCCAGGGTGGCTCCTGGACATGGTACTTAAGCAGTCCACTGGGAAAGGAGGACAGCTGGCAGGCATGATTGACGATGCTGGGTTGCCATCGATGACTGAAAGTCCCCAGCTATGGCTTAACCTTGCACTCACCGCAGTTCTTGCCCAGCATGCATGCAGCTCTCAACCTCTATGCCTGTCCTGGGATTCTTCACCTGGCAGTCTGGAGTAGAAATCTTTCTAGAACTGAAGCCTCAGCCTTCTTTGGCATATATGCCCTCATCTACCTGGAAAATAGGCAGGGCAGTCCCTTCCAGTGCCCCACTACCTGTGTCCTCACAGGGAAGCCCCTAGCATCATCTCCTAGTGCTCCTCTCATGGAGAGTCTTGGGCTGCACAGGGTCCTCAACCCATGTCTCCAGTATGTCTTCCTACCCCCCAAATTCCTAACTGATCCACGGAGTCCCTTCTGCCAGGTAAGGAACAAGTGCCACTGGTCCCAAGAATTGGGGTGACAAAGCATTCGAACCCCCAAGCAGGCCAACTTCTGCCTCTAGCACCCAGTCTAGAAGGAGAGTGGAGCCTGGAGGACAGCTCCCAGGGGAGAAGTTTCATTCAGGCCCACTCTGTGGTTACACTGGTGCTGGCTCCACCCCCTGAGCTGGCACTGCAGCCTTCTGGGCTAGTTTCAGTGACACTTTCATACCCTCATCTTTCTTCTCCCCCTGCAGAGGCAGCACATCAACCTTGACCTCCTGAAGGCCCTCTGTTCTCATGTTCCCTGCACCTCTAAGGCCAGCTTACCCCCATGCCAGGAGCGCCTGTCGCTGACCTGTTCTCAGTGCCATCATCTCCTGGAGAATTGTTCCCAGCCACTTCCTACCCCTGCCCAGGTGTCTCCCAGAGCCTCAATGTCACTCCCTCCCATGTAGCAGACCTCTCAGATAACCCAGAGCCAAAACTTAGAGGTCTTTGCTACTAAATTGGACCCATGTATTTGTTCTTGAATTTTAATTTTTTAAAAATGGAATTTGTTGCTTATTAGGAAGTGTCTCAACCAGAGATAAACCTCAGATGCATTTCTGTTGTACCCAGAAGGACAACAATTCCTGGTGTCATGTGGCTAGGTATGGATGAGTCCCACTACTTTGTCACCAGATCTGTGACATATAGGTTCTTATGATGTCAACAACTCTATGAAGAGCAATCCCAAATTCATCCTGATTTTTTTCTGAGTAAGTTTAACAGCTGTGGAGGCACACTTGGGGCTATAGGTGTGTACCACTGCACCTATATTTTTAGAGAGATGCTGGGGACCCCAAACTGAAGTCCTCATGCTTGCATGTCACATACTTTACTAACTGAACCACTTTTTAGCCCCTCAGTTAGCCTTTTGTTCTGTTCTTTATATAGGTTGTTTTTGCAATGAAGTTTCAAGTCATGTACATACAGATTTTAACAAAGGCCAGAGTGTTCATACCACACTGCCAGACAGGAAGAGGTTGTATAGGATAATGGCATATGGAGCCTGACTGGCAGATGGCAGGGTCCCATGTGCAGTCCCATGGAGCGGAGCCCAGAGAGAAGGGACACAGATATCCCTATAGTCTATATTTACCCTGAGCACATCACCTAAGATGACATTTAGATATGACCTATAGCAGCCACCTGCAAACTTACAAGAGGTATCGTATTGATACAATGAATCTCTACAAACACAAAGAAAAATATTTATGCTCCTTATGGTAGCAAGGAAAATTGTAGGTGTACAAGAGAGAGAGAGACTTAGTCTATTCCCTGGAAGCAGCATGTTTGTAGCTGTCTCTACCTGGTAACTTCTCTGTTGCTATCTGACTAAGTCTCAGTCTACACTTCTCTGAAGTCAACCCTGGGCTTTCTGTGTGAATATCATATGTAGCCTATCTTTCTAGAGAACCTGGGACTCCACCTACCATGTGCTGTGGTCCAGCTTGCTAGTTCACTGAAAGTGAAAGGCTGGTTTATGAATGCAGTGGAAGCCTGAGTGCTCTAGCCACCATGAACTAGAGTTGCAGCTCTGACTGGTGGAGAAAAGTATTGCTCAGGAGCCATAGGACTGAACAGAAAGGTCTCTCCACTCTGGCCATCTGCAGGTGCCCTCAGCAGTCTGTCTATGGTGTTTTGTGTCAGAGAAAGAAGGGGAAAGGGACCATATCATCAAGTCCCCCTTGTCACTCTCATTCTTTTCTAGTTCATCCTACCCTACTCTAGTGAAAAGTAAGCTCCTATCCTAGAAAAAAGGAAGATAGGGTACAGCACTTTGTTACACTATCCATAACATCTCAACCCCCATGTCTTTGGGATAAGCAGGATATTTTCAGGCAAATCTCACTTTGGAGCATCACCAAACTGAAGTGGACAGAGGCAATGTTTATCCAAGACCAGGAGGTAGAAACCCCATAACCAAACATGACCTGAGTCACATGATGCAGCCTTACAAGAGTCAAAATGAGCCATAATGGGCAATATAATGTGTGATCCCAACACACAGACTGCATATGACCACACGGAGAATAGATTCTGCTGCCTTCTACACAGACCTCTCTGAGGGCAGCCTCCATGTCAGGCAGAATCAAAAACAGCTGGTGGCCTGAGCCTTCCAGGGCCCCTCTCAGTGAGTGAGGACCCTCAAGGATTCAAGGGAATGGAAGGGTTTCATTGACACCTACTGAGAGCAGCCTGACTCCTGCAGATTTCCAAGAGAGTCTAGTCTTTACTGTAATCAAGAGACAAGGGCAGAGCTATTTCCCCAGCAACCAGATCCCAAGTATACAGTCTGTCTGACCCCAGCTCCTCTTGTCCCTGACTGCCTCTCTGTGGGATGGAATGTGTGGCCTCAGAGGATCCCAGGGGTCTTGCCATCTGTGCTACAGGATAGAAAGTTCCCTCCCTGTCTGACTTCAGTTTCTGATTTCCTCTTCCCAGAGGCCAAAAGTGCAACTCTGCCCTTCGTCAAGGGCGACTCTGGGAATTGATGAGAGACAGGGGTCTCATACTGACCCCAACAGGGTCAGAAGACAAAGAAGATGCTCTGCCCTCTCCAGCAGAGAGCATGCCTGCTGCACCAGACTCTTGGGAGACAGGTTCCTGATGGCAGACTTGGGTACCAGGCTGCTCTTTAATGCTTAGGAAAGCAGTTTCACCACTTATTTCAAATATTCTGTGATTTTCACAAGGCAATTGTCATAGGTATAGCTAACTGGACACTTGAATTACAAGGCTCACAAATCAATAATTAGAAAAGTCATCAATCACATCCCACTCTATCAGTGTCTATGGAGTCCTTTACATGCTTTGGCTCCAGAGGGAATGAATGGGTCCTAATGAAAGCTCTTTTGTGTGATGGTGACAGTGTCTTCATCCCTCTTGAGCATCTTTCTCCATCCTGTTCACGTTAATCTGACTGTGTCCCAGCTTCTTTGGGAGAGCTAAAGTACTTGCCTTCGTATACTATTAAAGGTAATGTTTTTACTCCTGTGTTTCCTTACTTTCTATAGTATGCCATTTTAAATAGAACATTTTGCTTAAACTGATCACATTAACTTGGGGTGGGTTACTTTTTGTTTTGAGATACATATTTCCCTTTCTTAACCATAGTGTTAGAATCACAGGAATATATTATGAAGGTATAATTTTTCTATTAAATGTTTACTTTATACATAAAAGTAATTTATACAAATAAACCATCTTTAAGGCTTAGGAAATCCTTGCTATAGCCTCTAAAACTGAAGCCCCATGTGTTACTCTTTTACGCTGCAGCTGCGGGTGTAAAGAAAGGAAACTATGGATGAACAACCCACGTGGAGTTTATTTACAGGAAGAGGGGGGAGGATGGGGTTGGATTGTCAGCCAACCCAAGAGGAGCCAGAGAGAGAGAAGCAGGGATTTGGGGGGGGGGGGATTGGACTTTTTAAAGGGAACAACACTGAGGTTTCACGCATGCACAGAGTCCTCACGCAGGCCCTAATGCGTGGCGGGTGACGTGGTGATGACGTGGCACCTTTTCCTGTGAGTGCCCCGCCTATTGTTGGAGGGCGGGGTCATCCAGATGTATGTTCTTACACCATGCACACACACGGGGCGGGGTCATCCAGGTGTATGTTCTTACTACACCATGCACACACAGGAGCTTCCCAGTGTTCTTTGATATGATGTGGAAAATTACTTCACTAAACTCACTGTGACTCCATAACATTTCGTTTCTGCTCATGTCTGTGTCACCTAATGCCAAGTTTCCTATGAAGCATCTGATGAAAACCTCAGCCGACGGATGTGCATTAAAGAACACAATAAACTATCAAACTGGGTTTAAATGGTAATTAACAAACAACTTTGGTATCTTGTGTTTTAACCTAAAGGTATATACAATAAAATGCATACCAGAAACATTAAAAAAAGATGAAGCCATGTCTCAGTCACAAGACTGAATTCTACAAGAAATGAAAGGTCTCAATATCTTCTTTCTGTTTTTTTCTCCCAAATTAACCAGACTTGCTTTTCTAGACATCTTCACTGGAAATGTGGTCAAGAAAATCTGATATTAACATAAAATACTATCACATTGGCCCTCTACCTACAAACACAAACATTAATTTCAAACACCACAGTTAAATTTTTAAAGTGTTTTGTGTCTCACTAAGCAGTAAAACCATGTTGCTTATTGTGTGAATTGTCAGGGGCATTCATAAGCATTTACTGTCATTTTTACTTCCACGCACACCCAGTCAGAAACATCTCTCTAAAACCATGCATTTTCTTTCTGCTCCTCCTGAAAACTCAAAGATTTATAATTTGAGCATTTGTTTTTCCCACGATGGGTACAAAACATGTTACATTGGCAGATGTTTGGAAATACCTGCTAGAGAAAGACCGATGGCTGGTGTATGATTCTTACCCCAGTGCCCAGCCCACACCCTGGCTGAGAACAGAGCACTCACCAGGAATGGCGTCATTTATGGATGGAAACAAGTCCCAGAAAGTCAATTTAAGAGTAAAGAAAGTAAAATCAGAATTCAGAAGGATAGACAAGCAGACAACTAAGAGGGGAGAATTGAGATGGATCTTGCTTCCCCGTGACTTCTGGGTTCTGTACAGGGCATATCTTGGTGTCAGCATAGTCGACAGTCCACAAATATGTGAACTTAGCCCAACTCAGCAACTATGCCCCACCTACAAGGAGGGCTGCAGGACTAGAGGCTCTGCAACTCACATTTCCAAGAGTCTAGAATCTGTAGCCCTGCACCCCAACTACGCCGTAAGAGGAGCCAGACTCGTAGCCACACAGGAGAGACCACCAAAACAGTCAACCCAGGTCCCAGGTTTTTGGTCTGCAGCCTGCAACTTCTGAGGACTTGACTCTCGGGACCTGGGCCAGCTGCCTCTAACTGAAGCCTGTGTAAGGGTACTTGTCTGGTTAAGTCATTGCTACTGGAAGTTACCTCCAGCCACTCACCACCAGACCCCACCCCTCCACTAACTCTACCCCACCTCACCCCACCCTAACTCCCACCCAACATCCCTGGCCTAGCACATTCATACCATCACCCCTCCCCTAGTGGCACTCTGACCTCTGCTTTTGTGGTTCCTGCCTTTTCTATGCAAAGCTCCCCCAAATCCCTCCAGCCTACAACTTGCGATCCACATTGATGGGGTTGGTCTAGCAGAGCTGTGACATCTCAGAAACTCCCCTGGGTATTTGCTGAAGCTTCCCACTGCCCCTTTGCCTTTTGGAGAGCCCCCGCTGCCCACCTGTAAAATGACAGCCCTGTTCCAGGGTTGGGCAAGTTCTGTGACACTGGAGAATCTGAAGGTGTTCAGGGAGTAGCAAAATGGCAGTTAATCTGTGTGTTAGTTAGATTTAAGAAGACATAAGAAAACTACTGAAGCTATTAACTGTTTCAAAAGGCAGGCTTATTTTTTAGAACTATTTGTTCTGCTAGAAAAAATAATATATGTATAACAATATTACATACTTATATAATAGTAATCATTTAAATTACATTTTAAAATATTAGATTTCTAAAACTAATTATAAAAATTTCAAACTCAGATTTTTTCTCTATAAACCAGAGAGTCTAATTAGACTGCAGGTATGCGTGGACACACGGCCAGCACTCGAGTGTGGGCAGCACAGGTCAGGAAAGCATCTTTTCTGCCAGCAACCACAGCTACCAAGAGCTCTCAGGTAGGAGTGTTTCATCAGCATCTCCTTTGTCAAGCGTTGGCTCACAGTTCTGAAAGCTCCAGGATCAGGTTGTCTTATGTCTTTGGGACTTTAGGAAGGTAGAACCTCCAGTCAACATTTGTTGGGGCTGGCATATCTCACGAGCCAGGTAAAGAAATGGAAGAGAAAAAAAAAAAAAAAGAAAAGAAATGGAAGAGATGGAGAACTCACCTTCCCTTCAAGGATTGTCCTCAATGATTAAAGATTTCCACTAGGATACAATGTTGTTACCTTAGAGACCAAGGCCTTTCATCTAACCCACAACAACCTGTATCAAAACTAAGGACCCATGCATTATTTTTTCAAAATTAAGTTAAAAAGAAAAGAGCTTTCACCTTCCCTTCAAGGATTGTCCTCAATGATTAAAGATTTCCACTAGGATACAATGTTGTTACCTTAGAGACCAAGGCCTTTCATCTAACCCACAACAACCTGTATCAAAACTAAGGACCCATGCATTATTTTTTCAAAATTAAGTTAAAAAGAAAAGAGCCGTGCACTGGAAGAATATAATTGCCACAACTGATAAAGGCCTGGTATTCAGAATAGAGAATGTAAATGGGCCAATATAGAAGGATAAACACACTAGATGGAGAAAGAAAACATACATAGAGTCTCTTCAGAGGAACAAATGCCCAGGTCATGTGAACAGATGGCCAGTCCACTTAGGAATGAATAAAAGATTAAGGTCTAAGAGATACCCATTTAATGGGAAAAACTATACAACTATGACAATAAGATCTGTCATGGAAGATGTGATGAGAACTCCAATGTGATAAAGCAAGTATCCTAAGTTTGATCAGTTTCAACAAGTTACTTGAGGTCACTAATGACAATAGCAAAAGAAAACACAAGATTCCCACAGGCCCTGTGCTATGCCTTGCAAACTTTATGTTGTACATACTGAGATCGACTTTAGAATGAATTAGAGGAAAGGTTTCAGTTCTTGATGACTTTTCGGAGCTTGCAGTCATAAAAAGAAAAGTGGTTATGGTATTTCTAAACATTATTTCCCTCACACTCTGGATGGTTCTGAATTCCTTTTGAATGCAGTTGTCTGGCACTGGCACCATCCCTCCACAGCATGCTCCCTCTGCCACTCCAGGTACTTTTATGCAGAAGGGTGATACACAGGGCAGCCCACCCACACTCCTCTCTGAACCTTGAGAGCCTGGTGAAGCTCTGACACCATGCCTGGTGAAGTGATGTCATAAAGGCCTCCCGTCTCAAACTACTCCCTGCAGATACTGTCCCCTCAGGCTCTGAGGCTCCATGAAGAACGTTCATGCCCATTGATTCTGTGAAGAGGCCCAAGTCACAAGGAGGGACCACAGGCTAGGGTTTCACGACAACTCTAATTGCCACAGGGAACAATGAGGAAGATTCCAGACAATTCCAGTCTCTCCTGGTGCTTGGGACTTCCCAGGGTCCTTTGCCTGGGGGCCTCCCATTCCACCTTTCCTGAGGGTCTGGCCCACTTAACCTGAGATCACAATAAAATGGTTCTGTTAAGTCATCAACTGGGCAATGGATGGGTGAACTCTTCTCACTTACAGGGGACCCTGGCAGCAGCACACAATCTCCATCTCTTTTTGAAACCCTACATTGCATCCTGACTTCAGGTCACGACTGGCCACTCCCTTTTCCACACACTTGTCCCTTGCTATCTTGATCTCTTCACCCACAATAACTGGTGAGTTCAGTCACCTTTTCCACTAACAAAACACCTGGGTACCTTGAAATGTCCCCTAAGCATGTCCTATGAGGGGCTGGGATTGGAGATAAGGCAGCCTCATCTGAGATTCCTGCAAAGGGCCTATGACAACCACTTGGCACTGTCAGCATAAAGGCATTGAGCAGAGGGGCAGGTCACAAAGTCACCATGTCAACCTCCCTGTGCATCACAAACCCAGAGTGTTTTGTCCCAAGGTAGGAGAGGGGCTCTGCAGGTATTTGTGGAAGGACACCAAGCTGCCTCCAAGTCCCTATGTTCTGGTATTCCAGGTGGAGTGCTACCATTGATGGTAGGATACAAGTGGCGGTCTTCAATTCCTGGGTCCAGGCAGAGATGGTGAAGAAAGAGGCCAAGGAGAGCTATCATTCAGCCTACATGTGACCTTCAACAGCTTCCCAAGAGGTAGCAAGGTCAGACAACATGGGGATTCACATTCCCCGCATGCCTTGCTTGGCACTTTTTGTTCTCTTGCTCCTGTTGCCTCTTCCCATTTCAAAAGCTAGAAGCTTCCGATACCGTGGCCCTGGCTGGAAACTACTCCATCGCCTGGGCAACACCTTCCCAGCTTTCCACCAACGCCAGATCAAACGCATGAAGCAAAACTTGAGCCAAAGACAATCAGGGGAGGACTGTCAGGGTGTTTTCGACCTGTACATCATCCTGGACAAGTGAGTTGCCCTCCTGCACTGTCCCTAGAGACCCCTTGGGCATCAGTGGTAGGTTTGACTCTACATGACAGTCAAGATCATTGTAGCCACTCCCCAGGATGTAGACTTCTGTCACTGACTTCCTGAATGCAGGGAGGCCAACACAGGTCTTCTGGATGGCTCTGTCCCCAGCATCTTGACCCTGATGCTGTCACCAAGCCCCACAGGCCCAAAGGCTACTGGAAGGTACCTTTTTAGCCATGTCAACTACCTACAGAGGAACCTTGGAGATTACTGTTGCCCCTATGGAAACTCTCTCAGCTTTGCTGCTTGTAGTAGCCTTTATTTTACTGCCCTGAGGGTCCAGCCATGGACAGCCCCTACCCTGGGAAGAGGCTGTTTTTCTCAGTGTGGCAGGGAAGTTGGATTAGTCTTTAGACCCCTTCTGGCTGTCAAGGGAGAGAATGGAGACTGGATCTGAAACCCAAAGAGGCTTAGGGCTTCTCTGGTGGTATGCCATCTAAGTATCCAATTTCTTGGCTTACAGAAATTTGCAGTGTGCTCTTAATTTCTATAAAATGGAAAATCATGTTTATACTCAATCTCCTGGGTTTAGCCATTTGACTTGTCTGTATTTTTCACTATTATTTCCATACATGTATGAAATGTATTTTTACCATTTCATTGCGATTTACCTTCTCTCCTCCTTCCCCCTATTAATCCTCTATCTCCCTTTCTGTTTTCATATTTGTTTTTTAATGACCCAGTGAGTTTCATTAGGTTGTTTCCAGGAGCAGGGCACCCAACCAGTGGCTACATCACTGAAGAAACTGCCTTTCCCTCTTCCAGCAACCATTAGCCACAAATAAGCCCTCCGGGAAGGATGGGTCCCCATGACAAGAGTGTTGATGAGCTGGGTCTCATGGAGATCTTGGGCAGGCTATCCTAGCTGCTGTGAGTTCCAGAGTTCAGCAGTCATGTCATGTCATGTCTAGAACTCAATGTTCTGCACCACTCTCTAACTTTCCCAGCTTTTACTTTTTTTAAAGCAATCTTGGGTGATATTCCCCTGACTTTAGAGGGTGTGATATAAATGTCTCATTTTCATCTGAGTTTTCCACTCATTCAACTTGGAATCAATCACTTACTCTTAACCAGTTATGAACCTCTGCAATTGTTACTGCTCATTGCAAACAAACAAACAAAACCTTTGACCAAGGTTGCTTGGCCAAAGTCAATGGTGGCAGTAATCTACCAGCATTCTAAATAACACAGTTATTTAGTAGGAAGTTTAATGGGCACATTGTGTCCAGTTAGCAAAACAACAGTAGCAGCTTCACCACTAAAGCCTATGATCTCCCCAGCCACAGGCTTTTGTCTAGGTTTTATGAGGCCATATAGGAAGTCCCTCTTGTGGAGGAGAACTCAAATCCCATCAGAAAGCAATGGGTTATCACTAATAGACCTTCTTCAATTCCACCAGTGGGCACAAGGCTTGCTTGGCCAGTCATGGACAGCCATCGTGTGGCATACAGGTTCCACAACTGAGTAAGCTGGCAATTTTTCTTCTGTAGACCTTCCAGCACAGACCTTCAAGCAAAGCTGGAGTTAGCCAACAAGTGAGGTAGCTTCTAGCGCAGTCCCTGCTTGATTTCTCAGTGTCTCTCCATTGGAGTGCATGGTGTCTTTGGCAATATGGTTTGAGCATCCAGTTCTTATGGGCACCTAAGAGCAGTGGCAATTGCCTGTCTTGCTTTGGGAGCCTCCCTGACCAGTAACTCTGAGGGAAATAGCCCACATCTGACCCTCCGGAGCTTCAAGCTTTTAAATTTTTATTTTACTTTTTAATCAGATTACTGAGTATCACATTTCTTTAAAGTTTTTCTCTTTTTTTTTCCATCTAGAATAAAGGGACTGGTATGGAAACAAGACACCCCAAGACCAACTTCTCAGCACAAATGAGATTTATTTGCCCCAGAGGGCCAGAGGACAGGGAATAAGAGACAAAGACAGGAGATAAAGGACTAGACAATGAGGGAAAAGGAGGTTTTTGTCCTGGGGGAGGAGAGGTAAGAGGCACAAGGGACTGCCTGGGGATAGAGTTTCTGTCTTCCATATCCTGATAGGAGCGCTGGGATTGCAGATTGTGTGTTACTGCACAGACTTCTGAAGGATCTGGGAGTTCTAACTCAGGTCCTCACACTTACACAGCACCCAATTCATCCACTGAGCCCTATGCACAGCCACTTGGAAATATTTTCTATTTCTTTCGTGTGAGATTTTTCTGCTTTCTATGCCCCTAGTTCATAATTTTGCCTTTTTATGGTGTTCAATGGTTGCACAAGTCCTATTCACTTTTTTAAATGTTATCATTATCTTTAACTGAATGTTCCAGTCTCTCTACCCTTTTCTCAATGCCTCATGCCCTGTGCTCTCATAACCCATCCTGTTTGTGAGACTTTCGGCTGAGCATTTTATTCAGCTTATTAGTTTCCCTCTTTTCCAGCATTTCATTTTGGTTTCCCTTCAGTATTCCTATCTCTTCACTGAATTCCATCCCCAAACCCTTTATTGACTCCTTTATTTAATGCTGCTGTTTGTGTTCTCTTATGTTCAGAAACTGATCCACGTTCTGCTTCATTTCTTCATGCACTTATAATCACTCTTCATCTGTTTACTCTCCATGCAGGGGCAAAGCAGGAGAAAATAGGCCCAGGGATCTCAGAGTCTTCATGGGAACAGCCCATAGCTCTTGTAGTAATTGGGATTGACAACCTCAGAGAAGAAATGAGCAGGTCTACAGCTGCCTTCTTTGTCAGCACCTGCTAGAAATGCTGAGCCAGGCTCAGGACATCGGGCATTAAAGGGTGTTCCGGAAGCTGGGACACATAACTGCCTCCATAGCCAAAGCCCAGCTCCTGGAGAAATTTCCCTTCATTCTGCTGTGGATGCTGGAAAATAGGGAGGAATGCGTAGACTCTACAGCTATTCATTACTTCCCTTATCAGTGTGACAGGACACTTGACAGATTTTATTTGTATTTCCCTAATGTGGGGAAGAAGGGATGGGGAGAATACATCAGTCTGACAATTCTCCATGGGAAAGTTTGTATTGTGGATGGGTTTTCGGCAATTGCTGAGCACTGCAATGTCACCTAAATGCATACACAGAGCATGAGACTTGAGTGTAAATATTGCAAAACACACAAATATAAACAACAGAGGACTTTATTTTGGTTCATGAATGGTTCAATGTTCCAGTCTATCATGGTGGGGAAGACAAGACAGCTACAGCTGGTATGACCTGGTGGCCATCAACGAGCTTGGAAGACCTACAATCCTCAAGACCCACCCTATGTCCCAAATGTCTCACACCCTACAGAGTGATCTCACCTGAGGAGTAGCTTTGATCCCTAATAACCCAAGAGTTCCAAGAGGCCTGGGTCACCCTCTAGGCCTTTCCTAGTGTTCAAAAGCCTTCTGATAACAATAATGCCAGTAGCCCTTGCCCACCCATTCATGGACAGGACTGAGAATTGCTAAGTTAAAGTCAGGACATTCCAATCAATACTGCTTCCTTCATTGTGAGACTACATAGCCCTCACCTAGCATAAGCAGGCACTGTGGTGAGACCCTAAAGGCTCTTTGGGGGATCTCACATCCTCAGTTAATGAAGCTGTTTAGATATCTTCTGTTCACTACAGGTCCTAGAAAAAGTCACCTCTCATGATGATCCATCCTGGTCAGCAGCACTGACACAGGGGAATATTGCTTAAAAACAGACAGTGGAAGACTGGAAAGGCCAAAACTACCCTTCCATACCCTGTGATATATCATACCTTGTCTCCTTTGTCTTCAGGTCA
This sequence comes from Cricetulus griseus, assembly GCF_003668045.3. NCBI lineage: Eukaryota > Metazoa > Chordata > Mammalia > Rodentia > Cricetidae > Cricetulus > Cricetulus griseus. The sequence continues at coordinate 185,321,547 of NW_023276807.1, read as the reverse complement.
GGCAGTGTGGGCAGAAACTGGATACATATTTGTACATTTACGGAGAATTTGGTGAAGAAATTCCAGAAGTATGGCTTCTCCTGGCTGTCATCGCCTCTGTGCTTCAAGGGAGTAGCCCTCTAACAGACAAACAACATGTTTCTTAGATTTGATGGGCGTGAGATTCCCTCGTAGAGGAGCATAGACCCAGGCTTGTGTGCTAACAGGAGACAGAGTCCAGTGGGGGTACTCCAGCACTTGCTGATCCTACTTGGGGATTAAGTGTAGTACAGTGACAGAGTCCACCCTCTGGGACTCCTCAAAGTGGAAAGCACATCATGATAGGCAGTAACTTATATTTAGTATAGGATGTTTAGGACCAGAGGAGTGGATTGAGGAGCTTGGCATGGAAAGACAAAGGAAACGGTAGGAATCCTCAGAGAAAAGTTTAGAGTCCTAGAGAAACTGCAAATGTAAACTGAGTCCTGGAGGCTGGATAATGAACAGGGTCAGAGGGTGACATTACTGTGACCCCAACACTTAACAGACACAACTAAAGCGAGGTATCTGTGGCCCACAGGTTCAGAGGGTTTCAGTCCATCCTTCACAGGCATGGCAAGAGGAGCGTGTAGCCAAGGCTCTTCACACCATGTTAGACCAAGAAGAAGAAAGACAATGTTAGTGACAGGGACTAGGCTACAACTTGATGATCTGCCTCAACTAGCTAGATACCATCTAAAAATTTCACAGCCACCCAAAATAGTGTCACCAGATGGAGAACAAATGCCCAAAACATGGGACAATGAGGGACATTTCCAACTCAAGCTATAGCATTCACACCCAATGATTGTGTGGTCCCTTACACCAGAGGGTCAAGGTAACTCATGAAAGGCTGGGAGAAGAGGACCACAGGTAGCTTGGGGACAAAGCCATGGCAGGCATCATGCTAAGCCAAGAAAATCTGATTTCCTACTGTGAGCCATAGGGAGAGAGGGGAAGGGGAGGCATGCCTGTGAAGGGCTTCCTAGACAGAGAGTGATCTCTTTGTGTTGGAGCCAGGGAGGGTTAAGAAAGATAGCTAGAGATGCAAAGAATTTGGTATTGGGATGATGATGCCCCTCTGGGGGAGTGTGGGAGCCTCTTTGCCTGTTCAGAATGGGTGAAGTGAGTATGTAAGAGGAAAGGGTAGGAGGCAAAGGGAGAGAAAAGACAGGGGGGAGAGACTGAGGGGAAGAAAAGAGAGTTGAAGCATGGGATGGAGCAGGTCGTTGTCCTGACACGTTCTTTCTTTTCCCTGGAGCTATAAATCTCCATGGGCTTTAGAATCCTTTGCCAATTTTACCTTAATGCCTCACCTCTGAATGACCCCAGTGCAAAAGAGATGGGGTGGGAGCAGGGATTCTGTGCATGTCTACTTCCTGACAGGTTGATGACCTAGTTTATTGGCTTCTCAGTAGTTATGCTTTGTCCCCAGCCCTAAAATGCGGATGTCCATCATTATCTACTCAACATTCGCTGAAGTCATCACTCCACTCACCTCTGATAGGTAAGTGTTGCTCTGAATCCCAAGACTAGCCCAGTGGTTAGGGCACTGGGATCTTGAGGAAACTGAGGGCTTGTAGAGACCTCTGGGGTCTCCCAGCACTGTTCATCCATAGGGGACCTATGTACCCAAATTGATCACCAGCCTCAGGCTACTAGCACCCTCGAGCCTGTACTTAAGTAGAACACATAGGCCTGATACTTCTAGGAATTCTCCACTCCTGAATCTTACCTAGATCTTGCCCATAACAACATATAACTGGTGAAGTGTATATGTCGGTACCCTTCATACCCACAATGACAGGGAACTGGTGAGAGATTATGTGCATTCTGGCATGTGTGTGGCCTCCCCTAAACAAGTCCCTCTCTTCTTGAGTAAGTGAAGCAGGGAGACAGCAGAAAAATCCTGAGGAAAGCACTAGAGTGTGGGGAGGGCAGCTAGGTCCCCTGTGATCATAAATAAGCAGGCCTCAAGATGGGGTCATGAGTCAACTGTGCTATAAGCCACAGGAAGGTATGAGGAACAGGTAGCGGTAAAGTGAGGTGGCTCAACTGTGCCCTGAATCCCAGAGGTACGAAGTTAGGGCTTCTGACTGATGAGGAAAGAAGGACAACTTTACATGTTCTTCCAGAGACTCCATACAGAGTTAGAAAAACAGAAAGAGATGTGAGGGCATTTAGGATTGGGATGTCTGGAGGTATGAAAATCCCTGTCCTGGGTCTTAGAGAAAAGGCAAGAACAGGAAGTGAGGGAGACCCCCTCATGAATGGGACAAGAGCCTCTGAGTCTATGGACATGGCACCTGAGGTCCATCTGGGAGGTGGGGCAGGAAGTGGCTGGCTCCCAGGGGTTTAGGCAAGGCCTGGTGTAGCATAGCCTAGCAGCTTGGTTTGGGGAAAACCTAATTAGATTTGAGTGGCAGAGAGAATTCCTGAGGGCAATTCTGGCAAGTATAGAGAAGCCTCAGGTCATAGCAGAGGCAAAAGGGAGAGGCTGGGAAGAGCAGGGGGGTTGTCTTGGGCTGAGTGGAGGAGTGAGTCTGAACTAGGTGGAGAATAAAAATAGGAAGCGGATAGTGGACTGGGTCAGGCAGAAGGATAGATTCTACGGTCAGATAGAGGACTAGGTGATGGGATGGGAAAAGGCTGGGCATTGGCAAAGAGTTGGGCTAGGCTGGCCAAGCGGGAAAGAACTGGATTGGGATGTGCTGGCAAAGGGATGAGGGCAGGACTAGGGTTGGAAATCCCTGGTCACCTCTGGGCATGTTGATCATGACTCTCTCATCTTCCAGTAGGGTGTATCTGTGCCAGGCATGGGGCTTTCAGAGCTCAGACCCTGTAAAACCTATTTGTTCCCCAATAGGAAGCCACTTAGAGTCCACTGTAGATCACTTTGCTATGCCTACTTAGCTTTGTCACATTAAATCATCCTGGAACTCATACCCCTTTCTTGTCCTAGAATGACCTTCAAACCCAGGCCTGCCTGCCTCAGTGTGTTTTGTGTGTCTTAACAGCACCTGACAGGCCATGTTGCTTCTAGCCCAGGGACCAACATCAGATGCCTCACAGACAACCCTCGGGGCCCAACTCCCAGGCCCAGGTTTCTCTGTCGGAAGCTTGAGGAGTCCACAGTTGGCCTGGTATCTAAGTAGACCAGCTGCTGCCTTCAGCAGACTGGAGGAGGGAGTCATGCCAGGGCTCCATGACAGTGGAGATGGGAGTTGTGCAGTGGCTCAGCTGCTGACATGGCCCCCTTAGCCCTATCCAATGGGTAATAGACTGCTCAGAAGGAGGGTGACAGTGGCATCAGGTTGCCCATTCAGAATGCAGATACCAGTACCCTGTGAAACCCTAGCTTAAATCCCAGGATGTTCTCCAGGGATTTAATGGGCAAAGTCTCTGTCCCAATCTCCAAGTCCTGGGTACCCAAAAACATAAAGGAACTCAAAGTAAAACAGACTTTTCCATATGGGGCCCACTGAATTCCCTGTCGCCCTCTGTCTCTGTTCATAGAATCAAATAAAGGTCCAGCTCAGAAGGGAGAGACAGTGTCTCTCGTCCAGTGCCCTTTCTCAGCCAGGTGGTCTGCAGAGTAGACAAAGCCATAGGATGGTTTTCCCTGGCAATAACCTTCATGACACTTTTCTGTTATTCTTTTTAGAGAAGCAATCCGTAAGGGCCTTGAGAAACTCAACGACGAGGTGCCTGAAGGATTTACACACATGCAGGATGGATTTCAGAAGGTACAGACAGCTGTAGCCACCTCTGGGCACTGGGTACTCAGTGTAGAGTACCACTGGGGTTATTTCATCATGTCTCCAATTTTTTTCTTCATTTCCTGGCAGGCGAATGAACAGATTAGAAAGGCTACTTCAGAAGGTAAGCTGCCTGTACCTTTACTGGGGCAGGACCCACAGAGCTGGCCTTCCTACATAATCTTGTGCAGATCCTGGATCTCTTCAAGTCTGGCTTTTGAAGCCAGAACTCCCCTCTCTACACAGCAGGCCCCTCTGAGCACAGCACCCCACTCGAGATGCTTCTGAGAGGATCAGAAGCTGCATATGGTCATATGTTGACTTTGTTCTCACTGGTCCTTGGCCTACAGATGTGCTGGGAAAGAGAAAGAAGAAAGAACAGGCCCTGAGTAGACTGGGGACCCTGTGCTAGAAGCCAGGGCTTGGTTTTTCTCTGGCTGCTAAGTCTTTTCCTACCTCTTGCTTTCTTTGTCCAGCTTCCTAAGTCCATGAGTCAACCATGCCCATCTAAGACCTGTGTCCCTCTGGGTAATGGGTCTAGTGAGGGGTCATTGAGTCCCCTGCCTAAGACTTTCTGACTTGGAGTCTTGTGGCCAGCAAGAAAGTAATTAGTATAACAAAAGTTATATTTTATTATGTTGAGGGTCATCACACAAGACTCACACTATAATTTCTAACTACAGTCTTAAGCCTATCTCCCCAAGACTGCTCACCTGCGCAATGTATCTTAGATGAAGGTCATGTCCAGTTGCTAACAGAAGTCTCTGATTCAAGGGTGAGAATCCTCAGGGAGACTCTCCAGTCACAGGACACAACAAGGTGGGGTCTCTCCAGATACGCTGGGCAGAGCATTGCTCTTGGTCTCTTATATATAAGTATATGCTTATATAATGTCCAGTGGGCATCATGGGGTCTAGCACTATGTCTGGTTATCTTGAATGAGTGATGTCACTGTGTTTGGGTTATCAGGTGCAGCCTTGAGTGTAGTGGGAATCCTGAATAAGCTAGTCTAACATGTCTAAAAGGCATTTTTTACTATACCCATTGCAGGTCTTGACTCTCTTTTCCCAGTAAAATGTCCCTAACATTGTGCCTGAAGCTAGCTGGCCCCAGACTCCACCTACCTCATTAGACATCCTCATCACCATCCCAAGGAGAGGTTGGGCTTATAGCATAGTAACTAGACTGCACTTAAGGCAGAGGTTCCAGAGCCTGGGAATAAAAGACCAACCTGATGGTAGGATCTCAAACCCCTCTGTAGAATATAGTGCACAAGTCTTTTCACTCTGAGACCAAGGAGTTAGGAACAACCAACTTTGTTGCAGTGGACAGTGCTGGATCTGAAGCCTCACTCACTAGGCCATTACTAGAGTGTCCCTAACCAAGCCTACCCACCTCATTTCTTCTTCAGGCAGCAATATCAACAGCGTGATTATTGCTATGACTGATGGGCTTTTGCTGGACAAGCATTTAAAGCTGACCGTGGAAGAGGTGAGTCCAGGCCACAAGTTTCAGCACTTTGCCTCTGGTATTTGGAGCTTTATTTTCAGCATCTTCTTTCTTTTAGGCCAACAAATCTCGGCAAATGGGAGCAACCATTTTCACTGTGGGTGTGTATAAGTATGACGCAAAGCAGGTAAGTAAGACCAGGTGACCAAATGCCCCTGTATAGCCTATTAGAGCAAGATTGTGAAGCATCTTTACAGTGCCAAGAGGGTAGTATTCTCATCTACCCAGGATGCTATAGGCTAGAATAAGCCAGTGTAAAAGGGTAGCTCACTTGGTTGAATAAACCAACCCCCTGTCTAGAGTGGGCAGGAGAGTTGCCCACTCCTTAAGTTTGGGCTTTGAATGAAAGCCAGTGAGTGCTTGACACCCTCAGTTTACCATGGTCTAAGGGCAACAGTTCCTGCCCCAAGTCCATTACATTGACTCACTCTGAGGTTCAAACCTGTTACTCTTCTCCTATCATAGATGCTCCAAATTGCAGATAGCCCATATCACAATTTTGAGGTCAAAAAAGGGTTCACTGCTCTGAATAACATCGTTGACGGGGTAAGTGGGATATAGAAGACTGGAGGACCTTGTCTGCATTCCCTGGGGCTTACTATCCTGCCCATTTCTATATCTATTTCCATCTCTCTCTCTCTCTTCTCTCTCAGCTTGCTTCCAAGTCCTGTATTGAAGTAATATCCGTGAAGCCTTCTTATGTATGTACAAAAGGTAAGAGCTGAGCGGTCACGGACATGGGCAAATGGTGTAACTCAAGAGAGTGTGTACATTTGTATGAGTATTATGGCTGTGATATTGTTTCTGAGTGTGGTTTTTATGGAATGCCTATCCTGTGTGTGGTGCTTCCATGATGTGTGTTGCATGTGATGTATGTAGTGATAATATTGAGACGAGATCTAGAATTAACTAGAAAACAAACCTCTTAGTGTGACCGTGAGGGAGTTTCTCAACTGGGTTAATTGAAATGGGAAAAACCACTCTAGATTTAGACAGCAATATTCGTTGGCCTGAGGTCCCAAGCTGAATAAATAAAAAGATGAAAGGAAGGGTGCTCTAGCATTCGCCTCTCTATCATTTATGACTGTGGATTCAATATAACCCAATGTCTCATGTTCCTTGTGTTCCTTCCCTTACATGATGGACTGTACGCTTGGACTGTGAACTAAAATCAGTCTATTCTGTTTATCTAAGTTTATTTTGTCTGGCGTTTTGTCACAACATCAACAAGAAAAGTAACTAATACGGAAAACTGGCATCAGGAGTGATGCTGCTGCTAAACTCTGACTGTGTGGTTCTTAGGCCTTTGAAAATAACTTGCAGGAAAAATGTCTGAAAGTTTGGAACATTGACACAGAAAAGAATGCTTGTGTGTGGTAAGTGTGCTTTTGATGGATGTGTGTGAGCAGTGTGTATAAGCATGGTATATGTAATATGATATCGGTCGTGGAAGGGCTGTGGAGGGAGTGGCTCAAATAGGCATGGGAGGAGAAAGTCTGATATATGATTGTGCTATGTATGTTAGGGTTTCTGTGTTGTGATGTATTGTGGTAGGAAGGGCATATAATGTGTATGTACCACATGGTATGCTTTTATGATATGTACTACATGTCTGAGCTTTTATGTGACATGTGATGTCTAGTATAAATTTATGAGATTTATGCCATGTATTTATATTGTCTGCTATATAGGAATAGTATGTATATTATCTGTAGTATGTGTTTATAACAGTGTGGAATAAATCATGTGTGCTGTTTTATGCAGGGCATGGAGTGTGTCCATTTGTGAGGATATATGTGGTATTAAAGAGCTTGAAGTGTGTGTGTGTGTGTGTGTGTGTGTGTGTGTGTGTGTGTGTGATATGGGTGATCAAGTTTGTAGTATTTCTAAAGGGCAATGATGTTTGTATGCTTGTGTTTTATGGCCATATATGCCATAGGCAGTATGCATATGCATGTAGTATGTAGTATGTAATATGCACAGTGGGCATCTACATTGCTCCTGGAAACATCCAATACCTGCCAAAGATATTCACAAAGACAGCCATGCTTACCTCACCCCAGCATTGTCATGGCTAACACCTGATCTCCAGGACTAGAACTGACAAGGATGACCTCTGTCCATTCCAAGGCCCCTGCATCAGTGTGCCAAAGACACACGTGTGTTTGTTTCTGGAGGAAGAATGTCTTTATTTGTTAGCATTATTTACATGCAGACTTGGTTTCATAGAGCTGAATTTTGTTCCCTGCAGGAGAAAGATACAGGAAACCCTAAGTCTCCTTTTACCACTATGGACAGCTCAGCTCTTCCTTGCCTTCTGGCTCAGGCAGCTGGGTCCTGACCTGAATATTCTTCAATGGGAGCCCAAGGCTCCAGGTGTGAGAAAATAGGACTATGCTTGCTTGTGAGCTGTGCCACCCTCAGGCACAGATCTGAGGCAGTGCCGTGTATGTGGGAGCTCCAGTAGCAGAATTATGTTGGGGATGTAGAGACAATGAGACAATGAATGGTGTGGCCACAGACACGAGCATCTAGAGGCTCGTAGGTGTTAAGGACTACAGAAGCTAGCCATTAGCTCTTGGCTGCCCCTGCCCCTCCCCTTCTTTTGGAAGAGTGGGGAGTCCACTATACTGAGAGATGAAGGGAGAAAAGACTTCGGCAGAGTTTCTTCTGCTTCTGGGATGAGCAAAAATAAAAAGCCCAGCAGTGCAACCTGCCTCTGACCACCCGGAAACACACAGGCCTAGGTGTCTGGACACCTGTGACAATCCCCAGGTGAAAACATGAGTTGTCACTCTTTTCTCCCCTGTAGCTGAACCAAGGTGACAGGTGCCTCCAGACATCTGCTCAGCCACTGAACTGTTAAACTGTTGGCCTTCTTGTGTGAAGCTGCCGTAAAACAATACCTGTCACTTCCAGGGAAACCAAAGGCAGGAGCCTGCACCCCAAATGAAACAGAATTAGCTGTTTGCTTGTGGTGGCACTGAGTCCACCTGTGTGCTATGGAGCCTGAGGAGGGTCCTTGTAAAGGAGGGTCCTTGATCAACTACCCTGAGGTGTCTGGAATACATGGGAGACAGGAAGGAGCTGGTCGGGTGCCAAGGCAGCTATGCAGGCAAATGAGAAGATAAAGGAGTTGTGCCTGTAGAATCGCCCACCCAGCCATCCTCTCTGTATCCTATTTATTTTGTGTCAGTGTCAGGGAGGTGTTCACTGATATTAGAAAGACCAGAGTGATGGGCAAGGTGAATAAGGATGAAGAAGTATGCACTGGGTTCATGACCTGTATCTGAGAAGGGCCATCTCCTGTGAGGACACTCTTGTGTGCATCAGGGACTGAACCTGTGTCTAAGAGGAGCTATATACTATTAGGTATTCTCTTGAATGGGTCAGGGACCAGACCGCGTCCTTATGCCCCAGCCCTTGTTCTTGAGGTCTCTATTAGTGCACCATAGAAACACAGGAAACAATGGATAGTCTTCATGCTCAATGGCACCACAGGCATCAAGTAGGGAGCTGGTCCCTAACCCTGTGTGGAAAGGGCTCTGCCTCTGCTACAGTGCCCATGTGGATTCAGGAGTGTGTGAGGTCTCCAAACAGGAAGCTTCCAGCTGAGTTGGCCTAGCTTGGAACAGGTCTGGACTCTCATGACTTTGGACTTGTTGGGTCAGTGATCACAGTAGTAGGACTCCTACCTTCTTAAGGTCCCTCCCAGCTGCATTATCATGGATACTCAGTGACAAAAGATGAAGATTTGCTCTACAAGTACCATAGATGATGGTTCAGACACTGCTGCTGTTTCGTAAGGGCCCCTGAGAATTCCATCTTCAGGGTAGCCCTTCATGAAAGGTGAGACCAGAAAGAACACGGCACCCAACTCTTCTGCTCCAACATTTAAGTGTTCTTCTTGCAGACATCTACCAAGTAAACATTAGCGGACATGGCTTTAAGAATACAAATGACCTGAGCCAAGTTATGTGCAGATTCACGTTCAGTGATTCCAGAGTTGTTGGTAAGTAGTTATTAGTACCCCAGTACCCATTACCATACAGAATCATTTCTCTAAGTCAGCCATGTCTTCTGCTCTTGCTGACCACGTCCAATGGGGAGCTAAAGGCAGCATGGACCAATGGAAAAAGGACCAAGAAGCATGCCTATCCTCATGCGCCTTCACACGAACATAGCTCAAGAATAAACCCCAACTCCCAAAGGCATCTGGAGGCTGGCATGACACTGGCCCATCCTCACTACTATATCCATTTAGTCTGTTCCCCTTCCTGGGGATCTAATACCAAAAGCTGGCATCTACAGATAGGACAGAGCAACAGCCTCCAGACTGAGCCTAGAAGATGTCCAGGAAGTCTTTCTGAAAAGACATTCATTACAGCACACAGAGGGGAAACCGAGGATTGGGAAATTGGAAGCATAGCCAGTGGGATCACAGCTCAGCTCTTGGCTTTTTGCCACAGCTCAGTAGACTTGGAATAGAATGTGTGTTAAGGATTAGTGGCCACTGTTACAGAATTCTTCTCAGGCTCCCAAAGGAGGAAAAGAAAAATGTCTAATCCTTTATGAGACATCCTCAGCTCAGTAAACAACACAACTATCCACCTACTTCCTTGGTCTAAACCTGGTTGCCATTCTTGGTCCTCTTCTCCTATCCCTGTACCCAATCCACCAGCACCTCATGTTGCCTTAATCTGGATCATCCACAGCCCCTGACAGATCCATTGCACTATGAGTAAAGCCCAAACTTCTTCCCAGAGCCCACACTTCCAGACTTTTAGCAACCTAGTAGGTGCCTTATCATTTGCCTCTTATCCCAGAACCTCCAACCCTAAGGTTATTTCCTTCCTGCTCCTAGCTCAGACACCAGCAATTTACACAAAATCAATTTCAGTGCACATAGTTCACCAAACACAATGGTACTAAGAATTTTACATGGTCTTGAAGCACCCATGGCCAATGCTCAGTAATTCACAACCCATACCGTGTATCTCCCTGGCAGTCTCATCACTGAATATCTTTAACTAAATTCCAAGCAAGATATCATTTCATGTGTGAACACTTATTTCTTTAAATGAGAAATCATATCTTTAAAAGAAAGGACACATCACCAGTAACTGAACATCTGTCCTCTCCCCAGCATCCTCTGCTCTCCCTCTCTCTCTGCTCACCCATGTCACAGCACATTGCACTCTATCTTTATATTGTCCTCTCTCTCTCTCTCTCTCTCTCTCTCTCTCTCTCTCTCTCTCTCTCTCTCAACATGTGATCCCGGGGTACAGGAGCCCTTGCTATATGTGCCTGCTAGGCACCAGAGTGCTGTTCAGGAGTGGGCAGAGTTGGAACTCAGCCAGTGCCTTTAAACAAAAAGATGCAGGGGGAGTAAGCAGTCATTAACCAGTGTCAGTTCTCAGACAGAGAGTGACAGTGGAGGAAGGACACTCCTATTGATAAGCTTGTGCCATTTTCTTTTAGATGAAAGCCCCCTTGGTGTAGATGATAGCAATATAAACTGTCCTGGACCAAAGATACAGCATGTTGGAGAGTAAGTGTACCTTGCTGGAGGCCTTAGTGGGAAATTCAAAGGTTGATGTCTACCAGCTTGTGGAGAATCTGGGGTGTGTCCTCTGCTATAAGCACCTATCTGCCTGTATGTGGGTTCCATTTCCTTTCCACATGACCCTGTTAGTAACTCTGGTGGTTTTCAGGAATACACAGTGCCCAGGCACTGCTGAGGGCAGGATGGAGAAGATGATGGGTTAGAGGGTTCAAACCAGTGTTTTAATTATCTCCCTGATTCCTTACCTCATGGCCATTGTGGTCATATGCCATGAAGACCTCTGGCCTAATCTGCAGCCTTCACATCCCTGCAGAGGTTGACCCTTTATGCTTTGGGTGGTAAAGTTCCTCTACCCACATGTTCACTGTCAGGGAGTCCTGTGCTGGAATTTCAGCATCATTACACGGAGGACTTGTATGTGTGACAGTTGCAGCAAACTGAGTCTCCAGGGTTCTTTCCATCATCTAGTCTCTTTTCTGTGCTTTAGGGAAGTTTCTCTCGAGGTCAGTCTGAACAATGGCATCTCCTTCATTGGAAACAAACTCACCATAACCGGGATCAACTGTGGGAGTACTAAGGTAAGAACCCAGAGGTGATGCAGATCCACCTAGTGATCTGCCACCTTTAGTAGGCTGTAGCAGTTTCTATAAGAGCCACCTGAGACAGGTATGAGGCTCTGTCAGACTTTGTCTAGGACATGTTGGGCACATGACAGCTCCACATGGATGCTCCAGGCCCAGGAATCCAGAGTTTGCACCAGCAGCAGTCAAACATGAGTGCCGGTGCACGTATCCCCAGCAGCTGATATGGACCCAAATCTACTCAGGCCTCACGGCCCACCCTCTGCCCATCCTGTCCCCAAACCTGACACTGTCCTCGGTTTCCCCTGTCCTCTCCTGCTGTGGTTAAGGAGCTGTCTGGCATGTGAACCACTCCGCTCAATCAGGGCCCCTGAGGAAGAAAGTGCTACTCCTCAAGTACTCCACATCTGTCTGTCTTCCAAGCACCTGAGACTAGTGCAGTGTGACTGGAGGGGGAGGGGGTATGCCAAGGAGAAGGAGCTTGGTGTCCACTTGTGACAACTCTTGAGTTCCTCTCAAGATTCGGAGGGAGGAGGGGTGAGCTTTCTCAGGCAGAGCTGGGAGGCACAGAGATCAGCTATGGAACGTAGACCCACATTCCCTGACCCTACACCTCTGTAGTAGCCCAGCAGCCTAACCCTCTCCTAGAGATCTGATCACCTATAGTCTAGTGCACTGCCAACCAAGGCCACAGTGAGAACTGGTATCCTCAGGCCATGGAAAATCTTGAGTCAACCTCTTCTAGGTTCAGGGCTGGGAAAGGTTAGCTGCTCTCTCTGAAAACCAGCCTGGGCCACTAACTCCACTGTAGCCCTTGTGTCTGGGCAAGCTGGGTGAATGAAGAGAGTATGTGTACAAATAGGAAGCAAAGAGTGGGTACAGGGGAAAAGCCACTGTTGCTATTAGTCACAGGAAACAGCCCTCAGCAGCAGCAGCAGCAGCAGCAGCAGCAGCAGCAGCAGTAGCAGCAGCAGCAGCAGCAGTAGCAGCAGCAGCAGCAGAAGTAGCAGCAGCAGAAGTAGCAGCAGCAGCAGCAGGAGCAGCAGCAGCAGCAGCAGCAGCAGCAGCAGCAGCAGCAGCAGCAGTAGCAGTGATAATGGTGGCAGAAGTAGCAGCAGCAGCACCATAGCCAGCCAGCCACAGGTAGAAAAGTCAGATCCAGACCCAGTCCCAGTCGACCCAACACGGCGCGAAGTCACCACTACACCAAATAAGCCATCAAAAGGCCACATTGACTTCAACTGGAAAATGCTTCTCTTTCTGCCAGTCTTGCTGGCGGCCATCCTGTTGCTGTACTGCTGTTGGAGATTTTGCTGCAAGAAGGTTAAGCCTCCTGCTTTCCCCACCCCCCACACACACCCTGGCTCCCACACACATGCCCTCTCTCCTAGGAATAGTGTCATAAGGCAGTACTATAATCCATCCTGCTGGCAATTTCCCATCTGTTCCAAGGTCCTAACATCATCCAGGAGAGACACAAACTCTTAAATTTAAATACCCAAGCCCTAGACCAGGCTGGGTTCCAAAAATTCTCCAGGCTAGCTGACACAGGAATTCAGTCTGAAATCTTGGCCTGAAAGCTAAAGTTGGCCTTGGAGAGAGGCCCTTAGACCAGGGCCATCTTGTATCAACTACACATCTATAGGCCCCATGTGCCCAAACCTCAGAGGTGCCCCTGTATTGCAGGACAGGGTCCCTCATGTAGTCTGGTGGCCCCATATGCAGGGCAATATCTTTCAGGCATGATTAGGAACCACTAGGGCAGAGATACCCTTGACACCAATGCCTTTCCTGACCCCAGTATGTTATGCAACCCCGTACTGGGCTTCAGAGGCACAAAGAAGAAGCAGAGCCACCCTGCCCCACCAGGGACTGCAGTTACCGTTCAGGCTTCAGGGTGAAACGCACCCACCCAGAGATGTCACCAGGGCTTGGCTAAAGCAGAGCAGGATCCAAGGATGACACTGGCACCTGGGACAGGGTGGGAGAAGTCAGAAGAGCTAGGATGGAAGGAACCCTCCAGAGAGCTGGAGGAGGAGGAAATAGAGGCCTGGAGGCCAGTATGCAGCACAGAGCTCTCAGGGCCCATCTCATCCTGGAGGTGCAGTGAGCAGCGAAGTCTGGGGACTAAACAAGAGGGTGAGGAGGCTGCAGGAGGAATGAGTAGGCTGAATGTCAGTGAGCTTCTACCAAAGGATGAGTGTGGCTCCACTGCAGCTGGCCTGGGACAGACGTGCGGCACTCCAGCTGTGGGCCTCTCCAGGGATCAGAACCTTGGATCAGATGGACTCTCCCTTATTAGAAAGGGATGGGGCTGCTTTGGGTCAGGTAGAGCCCACTGGACACAGCACTGCAGCAGGCACTGGGCACCCACACAAACAACCACCCAGGCCATGTTGTCTTTCTGCTCCAAGCCAAGGTCCCCCTCTATTGGCAGGGCCAAGGCATAGTCCACCCTACCCACTCCAGCCCACTTTTGTCTGTTTCACGTTCCAGCCTAAGGAGCCGCCACCACCTCCGCCACCTCCACCACAGCCAGAGAAGGTGAGTTGGGTGGAGGAAGAGGGAAACACTGTCACACTTACCTTATGGGGCATCATGAAGCCTGAGCTCAGAATCCCTCACTACTTTGGCAATGAATAGGGAGGAATGCAGACCAATGATTATACCAGAAAGCCATGGGACTCAAGTTAATGTCACCTAGACAACACCATTACCAGACTTTCCCAATTATCAGGGTTTTGGTGACCTGCTCCAGCGTGCATAGCTGTCCATTGCTGAATTTGTGTTTTCCAGTGGATCCCATAATACTCTCTGTAGAAATGCCAAGGATGCAAATGGGTTTTTAGTTATAGGAGCTGCATGAGTCAGATCCAGGTCTCCATATCCAGGCTCAGAGCCTTTGGGGTTCTTTACATCTATCTCCATCACCTACTGGAAGGGCCAAGGGCTTCTCTGTGGTCAGTCTTGGAAGCCCAGGGCTGGGGAAGACGGAGGATATCGTAACTGGCTATCAGCTATAAGGACATCCCCAGCTGAGCACAGGGACCAGGATGGGGAAACAACTGTGCCTTCTTTGGGGTAGGGACTAGAAGAGGTAATGAAAGGCTGGAGCCAGCAGAACCTGGACCTGGGCCTGTGCTGGGGTGGGAACAGCTTTCCTATCCAATGGGACAGTGCTAACTACTGGGATCCCTGGGAGCCTGCCTCTGTACAGGCCAGGGCCTGGTGGAGGAGAGTGCCACCTGCCATTGCCCACCCTCTGCAAGCCTCCAGGTTAGGCTTCTGCTAGCAAGAGTGACCTCCTGAGAACCAAGAGCACAGAAGTGGACTGTTGGCATTCTGGGAAGCTCAATCTCTGAAAACCAGAAGGGCTTTGGTTACTCTTCTCAGGGAGGACCTCCCCAGGGTGTGGGTTACAGTCTTCCATTCACTCCACAAAATTACCTGACTGACCACCCCCCAGTGCAGGTGTATGTAAGGGAAGTGTGCCCAAGAAGCTGCAGGCAAGACACAGACCAACTCTTTTCACTTCCAGGAACCAGTAGAAGAGTGCCCACCCCCTCCTCCTACATCACCACCTGCTCCTCCTGCCCCTCCACCTCCATCACCTGTCAACCCAAACCCTACTGTGATCGTTGCCTGCTGTGGCTGTGGAAACAGACGGGTAAAGATGACTGGGGGTGGTCAGGCTGTGACCCTAGGCTTGGCTTGGGAAGGCAGGGCACAGTCAATCATCACTAAAGTGTGAGAGGGATCACTGAGTGTGGGAGGGATACAAGACATGTATCACTCTATGTCTGAGGGCACCAATGGCTAGAGGGGAGCAGCACACAGGAGGATTCTCCAAGAGCTTGCATCCCTCTTTTTGCAGTTTCCAGTTCCCTGGACATGGCCCCTGTGCCCTGTCTTGTTAGTCTCTAGTTGTCTCAGCCCTAGCAATGTCTTTGCTGTTGCCCTTAGTCTATGGATGAATGAGCCAAGATGTATTGGGTATATCTTGCAAGTTCAGATACAATAAAAACAGAAAATCCCGGTCATGAATTACCTTCTGTTCACCATGGTCAAATAAATGCTAGTGGCCCTGGTCATCCAGTACTAAAGCTCTTCATATACAAGTAGAAGGGCTTATCTGGTGGTTCTGGTGCACACTAAGGTGAGCAAAGTGTTACAAGATGGAGGTCTTGAGGGGCATCACAAGCTTCTTGTGTGGCGTTGAGCCCCAGGAGGCAAACAGCCATTCATCTGAAGCTCCTCCACCCGGGAGGCCCAGGCCACCCCAACAAAGGGGAAAAACAGACAGCAACCCCAGGCCCCAATATGAAGACACTATAGAAAGTAAGAAAGAGCCCCCAGATCCCTTGTGGCTTTGTAGTCTTCTCCCTGCCCTGCCGTGCCCTGCCCTGTCAGTGGTGGACCCATTGCTTCCTCCTGGAAGCTTCTAAGTCTTCTGAGATTGCCAAGAACATCTGAGAGCCATTCCTGCCCATTCCCTGCCAGTGAGCTACAAAGAAACCAACACAGGTCTCCTGAGAGGAAAATGGCCACCAGTGGCCTGATCTCTGTAGTTCGGCCCCCATCCATAGGGTCCAAGGGCTCTGAGCTGCAGGGCTGAGACCATGAAGGTCACTACAATTAGGTTCAGGGTTCTTCCGGCCTCCCCACCTGCCTTTACTCTACCCGGGCCCATGGCAGCTGACGGTGATTGAGACGTGGGCCTCTTGCCTGCCTGACCTATGTGACCCAAGCTCTGGCTTTTCCCTCTTCCCAGGCCTTCTACCCAGAGCCTTCACAGAGCTCATAGCTCCCCTGGAGGCCTCCTCTTGCCACCACACACCCCTCAAGCCGCTGAACTTCTCCAAAGAGCCTTTGTGTGTCCCACAGTGACCACTCCAGACACCCAAGTCTTTAAACTGGTCCCTCTTAGGAGAGGATGGGTTTTGACTTCTTGTATCCATGTTGACAGAGTTCTGTGGGCCCCAGTGTCTTTGGGGAGGGCAGTTCTCATGCCATCTTGTTTGTTCATGGTAACGTGTTTTTCAGGGAAACCTGGATGCATGCTGCAACTACTTTCACCCAAGCTGCCCTCAGATGCCATTGATATGTTGTCATCCCAATGTCCGGGTAAGCAAGACAGGGAAACTCGAAGGCACAGAATGACCACTGCTTTTGTATTTTAAACTTTCAGTGTTCTGGTTCCACAGTTTCATGTGAACCATGCACTGAAAAGGGTGGATTTTAACTGAGGCTGCTCCCTTCAGGATTTACTGTGCCTATCAAGTGGGGCCTGAATGCCCCTGCAGGGTGCAGAGTTAAGTGAATGTCAGCTAGTACCTGTAGCCCAAAGTAAGATGTCCCCTGCTACACTCTGTGCAGGGACAAATAAAGGCGTCAGCCAGAAACTGTTAAGGGCAGGGATTCAGCAGGGCTTCATTCAGCTGGAACCTAAAGCCTCCTGCAGGACAGTCTGAAGCACTAGGCTTGAATATGTACAATCAAACACTAGCCCAGCTCACTTGATAAGTTCAGACAGGTTTCTGCATGAAGGCACCCTGGGATGCTCCACCAGGCTGGTCTTCTGCCTGAGCAAGGAAGAACTGTCTAAGTGCCAACCCATTTAAGAACATCCTGGGGAAGGTAACCTCAGTCTAGCAGCAGGAAGTGGAGGCAGCAATCAGAGACCCTGCTCTCACCATCTCCCTCTACAGGCCACTTGAGTGTTCCCTGCCACCCTTCCTGAAGGCCCCTTCAGGCAAAGCCTCAACCAGGCCCTTTGTGGTGGGAACAAAAGCACAGGGATAGGATCCTGGTGGAACAGTGTGTGCCTCCCTGTCTGTGCCACCCAGTTGAAGGCTGTTCCTAAACTGCTGCTCCTGGGTGGGAGTGGCCTGCAAGCATGAGGACTTGAATGGGTCTCAGAAGTTAGTAAACCTGTGTGAGGGGGCCCGAACTTGGACTTGGGAGTGACTGCTTCCTAGAACCTCATCTAGCTGCTTGTTTGTTCCAGTGACTTCATATGCTTTTGCACCTCAATTAATCATAACCCAGGAAATTGTTTAGACATTTCGGTTTACTGAAAACCTGGGTGGGCATTTTTGTAGCGGAAGTAAGTGGTTTTGTTTGCTTTGGTCTTTCACAAAATGAATGTCTGCCCAATGGCCTTTGACTTCCCGAAGAAAACTGTCTAGTTGGCATCATCTCCTTCATAAATACATACAAAATCCAGTCCAGTTTGTGAATCTTGAGCCCAACCTGCTGTGGTCTGGGTTCTCTTCAGTCCGTGCTGTATCTCTGTGCCTGTTAAGATGATAGAAATCTGCCTGACATATCCTTAGACTGTGTCTATCTAAATGGAAGTTACAGTTTCTCTGAGGCAGTTGTGAGAATGAGATGAGGTCCAGTCTCCAAGTGGTGCCTGGGGGTGCACACAGGAAGATGAGTGAGTAGGGTTGGGGACATCCCATGATTATTGTAGGCACTCTGTTCAGGAGGACAGGGGAAGTTTCCCACACTGAGGCAGATTTCCATCATCTTTAATATCATCATCAACAAAACCGCTAACTCTGTTGTTGGAAGGAAACTAGAGACCCTGCAAAGTCAAAAAATCTTTCAGCAGTCATGGTCAGGAGTCAGCTAGACCAGCACCCTCCAGCCCATCGCCAGACCTTGTATTGCATGTGCACCTCCTTCTCTGTCCTGCTGTCTTCACAGCTTTGGAAACTGAGGCGCTGGCATTAGCTTAGGACTCAGCATAGCGAGGTTGTTGAGTGGTACAGCCAGGTTGTGAACTGTCCCTTCTGTTCCAGGCTCAATGCCAGGTATCATGGTGTCAGAGTGATCAACGGAAACATTTGGACAGTACATCTTACAATATAAAGTGTGATATATGCCAAGTGATTATGAATATTCATATCTCACAGGCCTTAAAGTAACTATTTAATGCCCAACGTTCAGAATGTTCACTTTTGTTCTTGAAGTTCACAAATAAACAAGATATGAAAGAGCCCAATTATTTACAGACACATGTAAACTAAGCAACATGGAAATGGGAATTTCCATAGCATCTTAACTATGCAGAGGAAACAAAATAATTAGACCTGTAAAGCCAAGAGGGAATTCACCAGAAACATGGTGAGGTTCTTTGGGGTTCTTGCAGACATGTTTTAAGTTCACATGAACCAGAAATAGAAATGGTCTCGAGGCAGATGCCCATTCTTTACAGCAATGTATTTCAAATAGCCAAGAAGAAAGGGACTTCTTATACCAAACTAATTACCAATCATAGAAATTCTCTGAAAATAATGATTTGGAGTACTGGGGCATTGCAAAGAGAATCCCACATTCCAGATCAGGCTTGTGCATATTACAAGAATAAAGGGAAACTTTAAAGGCAAAATTTGAAGGTTCACACGAGTCACTCTGAGACAATAACCTTTGGAATCATAAAAGAGTATTAAAGGGTCCAGAACAGAGGGCAACGGCACCAGTCCACACCTTTGAACCCATCATTAGTGGGTAGATGACCTTGTAGACAGATTTTTGTGTAAGTGATTTGAAAGGCAATCAATGTATCTTCAGGTGTCCGGGCTACAGGTTCCTATGGAGTTGTTGTATGTGTATACAGCCACTGGTGTGAAAACTTCGTGGTGATCTTTGGGAAATATGGTCCTAGCAGTGTTTTGTGATAATTTTCTAAATGAATGAAATTTTCTCCTTCATAAATACTCAGCTTTCCCTATTTTAATTTCAGTTTGTCTTAGGACTTGACACAAGTGACTCCATGTTGATTATTATTTGATTTGATTTGATTTGATTCAAAGAAGCATCAACAAGTCCAGCATAGCCAGTTGAGTCCTGATGTGTCCTGATTCCACCATCTTAAGTCAGACAGATAGATGCAGCCTTACAATGACATATATGTGACCTTCTGTTTTTCTCCTTCCTCTAGGGAATATGCCCCAGTGCAACTGTCATAAATCCCAGCTGCCTTCGTTCTAGCAGAGACTGTTTCCATCTCACACAACAACCATGCACCTCAAGGATTGTCCTGCAACCCAACAGAGAATGTTTCAACATCTCACAAGCACCCTGCAGCCAGAAGATCTATTTTACAGACAGCCCAGAATGTTTCCCTGTAGCACAGACTCTGTGCTCAAATGTGTGTCTACCAAATCAGGAGTGCTATACTCTCAACCACCCCCAGTCCCCATGCCTAACCAGGTCCACCAAGTCTCCCTCCAGGATACTACCTCTTCTTCCTCCCCATATCCGGCAATCTTTAGAATCCTTTTGTCACACCTCCCCTCGTTGCCAATCTTCTAAAGAATCAAAGTTCTAAGTTGAAGAGGCTTTTGTGTATTAATTGGACACTTGTACCAGGTGATAGGTTACAGTGAGAAAGCTCTGATTTGCTGCTGATAAGCATGCTCCACATCTAGGGAGATGCTCACTGTCTGGGGTGAGATGATGCTGCAGGTACCAGGCAAAAGCCCCCTCGTCCCACTTCCTACAAGTCTGTCTTCATGTATCTGCAAAGGCTGGGACCATTGGGATCTTCCAGGAAGGTCTCTATGAAATTTCCCCTCCCAATCTTTAAATACTCTCCTGAGGTTTCTTTCCCTAAGTTTTTGCAAAGAGAAGTTCTTGAATTTTTCATCTGGATTGCATGTTCCCAGTTTCCATTTACTAGATCCTTGAAATTTGAATGTGTCCTAGAAGGAAATGCAGGCCCTTCTGGAAGAAAGACTTCTCTTTCTAGATATGCCATGTACTGCCCACAGCCAAGAGAACCTCTGAACTTCACTGGATCAGGCAAACTCCCCCATGTGTCCTTTGAATCAGGCTTCAATAGGATTGAGTGTTACTGTGTTCAGCCACCCAGCACATACAGCATGTCTATATGATCCCACAGGGACCAGGTACACCAGCATGAGTGCCCAACAAGGGACCCCAGGATCCTCTGGAGACTCTCCAGGGAGGCCACACACAGGCTATCCAGTTGCCCCAAATCTTGATAATTAACTGGTAGCCTTCCACACTCCCCATTTCCCTGATAGGTATATTATACCCAGGCAGTGTAGTTGAATTTCCCATGCAAATACTGGTGGAAATATGCCACACCTTGTCTTGTAACTGGTACAGACTGAATCTGTGGATAATGATGGTTGCATCATCCTCCACGTTTCCAAAACAAAAGCTGTGCTGGAATACCTTGTGTTGTGTGAAGGGACCTATGTGGGCCTTTCTCTTGGTTACATAACTTGGACCTCCAAAGCACTCACTCAAGGGGCTTCTGTTTCTTAACTCTACCCCAGCTTCCCTGTCTTGTGCTGCCCTTGACTATCACAGCTTGCGCTGTGTACCTGAATGGGACCTGAGCCTCTCCCACCCTTTCAGTCCTCTCCTGTTTCCAACAGCTGTTTTCTACTCTCAATCGAACATCTCCTATGGGAGGAATAAGGGCAAATTGGAACAGAGGTTGCTGGTGACAAGGTGTGAACTCAGATACTCATGACCCTCTCCTATTGCAAAAGACCTGTGCTGCAGCAAGACTGTGACAGGATAGTTGGAGCACAGCAGGCTGGGTTGAGCCTTAATGACCAGGCCTTCTGCCTGTACCCAGGGTTCTCTCACTACCCTGTGGGGGCCTGCCATGAGCAGTCAGACAGAAGTTGTTACATTTATCAAAGTGGTTCAGCTAGAACCTCCAGAGTGTAGATGTGGCTTTAGTTTATAGAACATTCTTTCTCAATGCTTGACCCTCAGCCTGGAAGCTAAGGGATGTCATAGCAGAACCTAGGAGTGTCTTGTCCACCTAGACTTGTCCTTAGTCTGCCTATGTGTCTGAGACGTCAAAAATGAGTCATGGTATCCTTGCCAGTGTTTTGTGAGTTTGCCTGTTGCCTCCCTCACAATGGGGAAGGAAATGACCCTCTGCTCTGAGCATCGATGAGTGCTTTCCCAAAGCCTTGTAGTCTTTAAGAGGAGGAGCCAGGAATCAGTGCAAAGATGCTGCACGCAAATACATGCTGAGGACTCTGCCCTTCTCCCCAAGGATGGAAGACTTCTCCTGGGCTGTATGGCTCAGGACCTCCTCAGTGCTTTGTATAATTTCTCATCTTGGACTCCTGTTTGGACTTCTTGAAACCAGGAGTGTCCCTCCCACCCCTGGCAGTGACAGTGTGGTGTCCCTCTACAAGCACATTGCACAAGCATAACTTCACAGTCAACTGGAGCTCATGCTCACACACAGCTGAGGTCTCGGTGCTGTTGCCCATCCCTTTGTCTCTGCACCATTATTGTCCCTGGATGTAGAAGTCTGGATGGCAGAAAGGAACTCATAAGGTATCTACTAAAAGCCCCTTCCCTCTCCTCTCCTCTCCTCTCTCTCTCTCTCCTCTCTCTCTCTCCTCTCTCTCTCATCTCTCTCTCTCCTCTCTCTCTCTCTCTCTCTCTCTCTCTCTCTCTCTCTCTCTCTCTCTCTCTCTCTCTCTCTCCTCTCTCTCTCCTTCCTCCTCCTCCTTTCTCTCTCCATTTCTCCCTCTTCCTCCTCCTCCTTCCCTCCTTTCCCCCTTCCCTTCATTCCCATCACTTTTTCTTCTCCCCAAGCAGGCAGGTATGTTTGTTGTGTTTATTTGTTAGGATTCTTCAGACAAGCAAAAGTAATGGTTCAGCATGGGGTATATAAGAAGAGTGTGGCAACACTAACAGACAGGCTCATAAGGTTACAGAGAGGGAGAAGTCCTGTGTCTGCCCTGGGGAGGAGAGAGAGAACAGAAAGTCCAGCCAGTCTACGATGAGGTCTCAATGTGTCCTATCCCCCTAAAATACTTGTATGGAAATCCCTATCCTCATAGCATGACACAAGACTGAAGAGGGTGCCCAGGTCACAAGAGCAGAGCCCCATCAGTTGGATTCATCTGTCATATGAGAACACAGCCAGAGACACTACCAAGAGTCACAGAACTGATTCACCAGACACTAGTCTGCCTCAGCCTTAGACTTCACCCTCCTGAGCTGAGTGAGTAGTAAATTGCAATTGTATGTGAGCCACAAGGTTTATGATAGCTTATCATAGCTTCCAGAATGATCAGACCCAATGGAAACTCATAGGCCTAGGGTGACCTCTGTCTATCTTCCCAGACTGAAGCTTCTGAAATGTGGCAATGTCTCTGAATGGTGGGTTGGTGAAGGGAGGCAGATTTCAGGGGTCACAGAAAAGTCATCTACATTTTAACAGTACAACAGGGTAGCTAAGTTGTGACCAGGCCCAGAGACCCAGCCCTATGTAGCTACAGCTACCTCAACTGAAATATCCATGCAGACTGGACACTTGTTGACATGAGGACAGCATCCATGACAGCTGACTGGTGCTTTCAAGTTTGCCCAACACTTGAAGAAGAGGGTCCCCAGGTGAATTATAAAGAACTCTATCTTGAATCTATTGGGTAACACAGAAAGCTTGCTAAAACTCCACAGGTCACTTCAAAAGGCACCCCCAACTGGAAGGTGAATATCTCCCTTGTCAGCCAGAGAATGCCCATGGGAATGGGGGGTTGGTTTTAAGATGTGGCCACAGACTGAGCAGGTGTCTTCAAAGCGGTCTTTGCTGTGGTGATGAACCTGACCCACAGTCTCCCCGTGAGTGAGCCCCGTTATTCCACATACTTCATTCCTATTCTCTCCCACCCACCTTTCTTGAGATCTCCAGGAAATTGAGAGCTGTGTGGACAAAAAGATCCCACCAGCATGCACCCATCCAAGATTAGTCTCTTCCATCAGAGTTCCCCAGATGCCTGCCGTCCCCATCCTACAACCTGGGCCTACAAGAATAGGGCTTGGTGCAGGCAGTGGGGAAACAGAGGTCCACCAATTATGTTCCAATAGCCAGGGGCTTCTGGATGAACTCACAGAGACTGTGGCAGAGCAAACGAGGCCTGCACAAGTTCAAGCCAGACAAGGTTTCAGCACTGAAAGGGGGACTTGGACAGAGGCTCCCATCTCTAAGATGATATCTGTAATGATAACCACTGGCAAAGGAAAAATCATCTTTCTCCAATGGAATCTCACTGTGTATTAACACACTTTGGGGAAGGCTACATGTCCAAGAGTACTTGGCAAATACAAAACAAACTCAATGGTATTTTTGTACTTTTTTTTTTTTATCTTATTGGTCTTTCGCTTGCTTATTTCTGTTTTGTGGTTGTGTGTGTGTGTGTGTGTGTGTGTGTGTGTGTGTGTGTGTGTGTGTGTGTGTGTGTTTGGGTTTTTATTTTGTTTAAGAGAAAATGAAATGAAGCTTGGCAGGTAAGGAAGCCGGAAGGATCTGGTAAGAATTGGGTGAGGGGAAAACATGATAAAAATACACCGTATGAAAAAATTCAATTAAAAAAAGAAAAGAAACACGGGTCTATGGTGTCAACAGCATCGCTGCTGTACTGTTTCCTGGGCTTCCTCGAAGGAGTACCTCAGACCAGTACCCTGACAACAGAGCTTTCTCCGGAGGCCTGACATCTCAGACCAAGCTGTGTCCATCAGTTTCCTGTCACATGTCAAATGTATGATGTCACAGTGCTTGGGGTCCAGCCGCTCAGGCCAGGCTACCAGGTTATGAAAGGAGGCACACTGTCCCGTGCACAAATGACGGAGTAATGACTCTGGAATCATGATCCCTGTGGCAGTTTGGCAAGAACAAGGACACTAAGGCTAGAAGGTCAAAGTTCAGCTCAGGAGCCTGGAATTAACTCAAGAGTCTCAAACTCAGAGATGTAATCCCCTGTGATTAAAATTCCTGCAACTATCTTCCCTGTTTTGCTGTTGTCTGAGGGTGAGTTGAGCATCTCAGGAAGGGATCCCAAGGCTCGGTTTATGAGGTGGATACAGGCTACATCTGTGGAAGTTGTGCCATGGGGATAAAGGGGACTGCAAATACCCTGTACACCCCACATCCCTGCCTAGGGCTATCCTGCCTTGGCAACCTCATACCTTCGTCATTCTGAGACCTGGTGGATGAGGGTGAGGGAGCCCATGTAAATGCTACACTATTCCAGAAGATGGCGCCCAAAGATTACATTTGTCCACTAAGCAGCTCTTGGAATTCTAAGGACCAAGCACAAGGCAGACTTTTGGCTCATCGTTAGCTGACTTTGTACTACATTTCTAATTCTACGTTCCCATCCTGGAGAGTCTGAAGATGCCTGTAGCGGCACCCTGCATTACCCTAAGTCCACAGTGCATCCCCAAGCCACAAAGCTCCCAGCCAAACTTCCTGCTTTGAATAGAGGAGCCACAGCTGGGCTCCCTGAGCCAGCCAGCCAGCTCTCCCTGCTCTAGGGGCTGACAAGTTGGAGCTCTAGCCCCTACACAATCAAGTGTCCATCAAAGAGGCCTGCCACTCCCAACATCTTCCATCTCTTTCTATTCTAGGAAATGGGCACGTGGCTCACACACCCTGCATCCCAAAGCCAGGTGGTATTCATGATACCTCAACACCTGTGATAACCCATCTGGTGTGTTGGTCTTGAACTATTCCTTATGTTATCTTCATCCCCCACCCTCAGCCAGGTCTTGAACCTGGCCATCTGCTAAACATACAACTCAGATATGCTCTTATCAGTTCCATGGAACCTTCCAATTTGTACAATCTTTTGATATGTACTCCCATCCCATAATTTCTTAAATTTATTTTAACCTTCAACTACACCTGCATCTTCTCTCCAGTGCCACCCCTGAGCCAGCTCATGGCCCACTCTTACTACAATTTCCCCAACCACCCCTTCCTCACCTTATTTTAAAACTGTTTCATTCTGTAGCCTAGGTGAACCTGAAACTCACTATATAGCCCAGGCTACCTCCCCCAATCTCATGATAGCCCTCCTGTTCCAAATTCCCAAGAGTTGGGCTTACAGATCTGAGGCACCACACCTGTCTATGGCTCCTTTTCCTGTGTCCATGTTCGGGTTAAAACTCCAGATCCAGGTGGATGGAAGCAATTGTTTGCCTTTTCTATGCCTGTCTTGGGCTACAAAGGCAACTACTGGAAAACAAACACCAGAGATGTTTGCCTACGAACCACTCACATAGGCTCATGCTTATCAACTTAATCAAAGCACAGCTCACCAATGCAAAATTTAGCTAAAAGCAAGAGATCAATTTTCCAAGTGTCAGAAAATTCATAAGGAATATTATAATGAGAGAAACTTGAAGCCAAATTACCAAACAATTGTTTAAATAATTAAGGTCAAGCCAGATAGGGTGGGGCACACCTTTAATCCAAGCATTCAGGAAACAGGCAGGAGGATCTCTGTGAGTTCAAGGCCTGCCTGGTCTACAGAGTGAGTTACAAGACAGTCAGGGCTATGTAGAGAGACCCTGTCTCAAAAAATAAAAAGTAAAAAAGGACAAGGCTTCTGCCTAAAGGGATACAATGCTTCCTGCCAGACTTTAGAGTTGGAATCTGCAACCTTACAAGCCGAAACTGGGGAAAGCTAACCTATGTCAATCCCAACTTCCTAAAACAGAACCAAAAACCTCATCCCATGCCCAGGACGTAGCTCAAAAGGCCTCCTGCATTAAATCTGGGAAGTCACTGCTCTGAGTCTGCAGTGAGGAATGAACACCACAGCCCATTGCAGCTGATAGTTTGATGGGTTTTTCAAATCTCCCTCTGGAGACACCTTACCCACCCAGACTACTAGGGCTCTCTGCAAAAACCTCCCTGCAGAAGAGGTCAGGATGGGGAATCCTCAGCATCTAAACAAGGAGAGTCAAGAAACAAATACAAGAAACCAAGAGATTAAAATCTAGTGCCAGACGTATGTTAGTATAATGTTTGGATTTTTTTCCTGCTCATAGCTATGCATGATGATTACAGAATTATGCTTGCTCCGTTGAACAAAATTTGAAATGTTTAAAGATGTGATGAGATGGGAAGCCAAGAAAAGAGAGAAAACAGTCTGGAAAAGGTAGACTTTGAAATATTGAAAGCAAATTGACTTAGAAACTTAACACAGCTACATGAGGCTGAAAAGAGGGATCTCTGCCATCGTGCAGTCCTGGAAACTGACTTTGGCTGTGGAGAGTGACAACTGAGAAGCAGATGAAAGACTTCAGTGTGTGGCAGCTCTCCATTCTCAGTGGTAAAAGGTAACAGGAAGATGCCAGAGCAGAACACAAACTTGGTGTACTGCCTTGCTGGACAGAACAAACAGTGGGAAAATCTATAGTGGAGCCCGCTATGATGAGGACACCCCAGGGGTTTCGATCCCAGAAGGCCTGGGATGGGTGGATGCTAAAGGACAAGCTGAGAAGAGGCAGAGAACTTCCCCACTCAAATGGCAGATGCCAGGTGTGAGTTCTGGGACCACGTAGGTGCTCCCTCATTGATATGCTGGGTCACTCATCTCTAACCAACACTAGGGATGGGCAGCTTCATTTACACCACATGACCATTCTAACCTCTGCCATTTAAACCACTTTGGCCTGACCTTCCTTATCTCATTTAAGCTACAGGCATACTAAGTTTAGCAGACTATCTAAGCACTTTGAGCCAGGCCCTCACAGAAGAACACATTGTGCCATGCACTTCCTACCAGTACCCTGCATTTCCCACCAATCGGGTGGGACCTGGGAGTACAGCTAGGTGGGTGGACTCTGTGTGCTCATCACCTCAGATATATATCCTTTGTTAGTCTGTGAGCCTTGCCTGGTCCCAAACTCCACCTGCTTGCTTCCTCCTCACTTCTCAGCCATTTTCAACTGCAACACGCCACTCCCTTTCAAACTACAAGCTTGTGCATGCCTCTCCCTCCTCTACTGGATGCTTATGCGAATGATAATAAGCTCTGAGACACAGGCTTCATCACTACACTCACACATGCTCCGACCCAGTGCATGACTGCTTGATCCACACACAAGCACTGTGCCAAGGCTCCTCCCCCGACCCCAGCTGCATAACTAGCCCCTGTGACACTGCATGACCCAGTGGAAAATCCTTTTCTCTGAACAGCCTTTCCCAGCATTTCATGCCCCAAGCTAAACAGACTTCCCGCCCTTCGCTCAAACTAAATCCTGTGCTTGCCTCTATGCCAGCGGTTCTCAACCTGTGGGTCACCTCCCCTTCAGTAAACCTCTGCCTCCAGAAATATTTATGATTCATAACAGCAGCAAAATTATAGACATGAAGTAGCAACAAAAATAATTTTGTGGCCGGGCGGTGGTGGCACACGCCTTTAATCCCAGCACTCGGGAGGCAGAGGCAGGCGGATCTCTGTGAGTTCGAGGCCAGCCTGGTCTCCAGAGCAAGTGCCAGGATAGGCTCCAAAGCTACACAGAGAAAGCCTGTCTCAAAAAAATCCAAGTAATAATAATAATATATATATATATATATACATATATATATATATAATTTTATGGTCGGGAGCATTACAACAATATGAGGGTCACATCATTAGGAATGTTGAGAACCACTGCTCTAGGCTTTCACCTCTAATGTGCAGAGCTATTTATGCTCCTTCCAGGGCCAGAGGCACACAAGCCTGTACCATGTACTCAGTTCAGTGCCTAACATGCAACCAAAGCATCACTCTGAACTTTGAGACATGGATGGCACATAGAGTAGGATCTAGGGACCCACAGCACTCAGCTGGATTAGGGTCTGGGTGCTGAGCACTCCCAGATCCTCAGGGGTGCTCATCTGCCATTTTTAATGAGGTCCTCCCAGGGCCCACTTAAGTGGTGGGAATCACAGGGTACAGTGAATTCCTATATCAGGATCCTGTCTAGGGCACTTAAGCACTCAAGTTCTATGTGACTCCAATGCTCAGGAAAGAATGTGGGCACACACTGGGGAAATAAGAGGCACATGGTAACATGAAGCTTAATAGGTGATACATGGGTGGGATGGTTGAGCCTAGATGTCCCTACAGAGACCCGCATTTAATCCAAGGTTCGTTTATCCATCTCAGTCACCTGCACTGCCAGACTTCGGCAGACCCTTCTGGTTCCAGAATCATTGGCTCCAGAAATTCATCTTTATGTCCCTGTATAGAAGCATATCAATGCACACAAGTATGAGTATACACTAAGCCTAAAAATGCAGGGAATCCAAGCTTCCAAAGGCCTGGAATGGGTGGCCCATCACCCTGCGGTACAGAGGCAACTGGAGCCTTCGTTGGTGGCATTTCACAGCACTGTTGTTCAGTGGCTCTCTGGTTTTCCCAGTAGTTGCCTTCCCAGGGCATAGCTGAACCCCTCCCCTTTGCCTGCCATCCCTCCCCACCCCAGCCCATGCCACAAAAAGAAGCAGACTGAAGACTCTGTGTGTAGAGCAAAGAGCACTGGAGTCAGGGTGGGGACCTTGACCATTTCACACTGTGGGGCCAGTCTTAAAAAGGCCGTTCTGCAAGGTCTCCTTGGATTTGAAAAGTTACCATGGAACTGTTTTCATGAAGACTTGAGAGCTATGTAGGAGCTTTCCTGGAACTGGGTGATACTCCCAGAGGCAGCAACCTCACACTGAAAAGCAGGTAGGAGCTAGCTAGCTAGTTAAGGGGTGGTAGAGGGAGAGCTGTGCTGAGGAACATTCCAAGAAGAGTAGGCAAATCCCCCAAATGAGCCCCTTGTTGGGAATGGTCCTGGCTACTACCATATCCTAGGCCCCCAGGGGGAGGCAGCAGCTTCCCAGTTTATGAGAACAGGCAGACAGTGACTTTGCTCTCACAGGACCTTCCATGTGAGTCAATTATCTAGGTACTTGGGGATGTTACCTCTCTAGCACATGGAACTCATACCTGCTTCCTAGGACTGTCATAATAATTCAAGGGGACAGCATTATAAGGTGGTTGAAGAGGGTTTTAGACACGGTACACCCCAGTGATTTAGACACAGTGTACACCAGTGAAGAGGGGCGGAGTTTACTGTCTTCTTGTCCTTTGCTGAACTCATTGCAGTTAATTATGTAGACATGGCAATAAATTGGGGGGGGGGGGCTGTCCATGGAATTCCTTTCTTCTGTGAGTGAGGTCTAGCGGACCTGTAAGAAGCACCAGCCATGTTTACCAAGTTGTCTTTCAAAAGCTACCTCAGAGTTTCCAAGCTGTGGGACAGCCACAGCCCAGACATTTGCAAGGAATGATGTGATCCTCAGGGCAAGCCTGGGCAGTGACTGGGTGGGGCCTGAGAGTCACAGGAGGGGCGCTGAGCCAAGCCATGCCTAAGGTGGCAGGGAGGGAGCACTGGGTGGGGCCTGGGCCTGTTTACACAACCACACCTACTGGCTGGGGAGTAGATGTGTTCAGTCACTAAGTAGAGGCCAACTAGTGAATCTGCATCTCCCTGGGAAAGGTACCTGAGAGGCAAGCAGGATGGCCTGGTGGAAAGCCTGGGTAAGTGGGCATAATCTGGGGAGGTGGGTCCCTGTATGGTGTTGGGTGATGAGCACTTGATGGGAGCAGAAAAAAAATAAAGGCTGACCCTGCTAGGCCAAGTCCTAATGACAAAGCTGAGGGGGAAAAAAACTGCCCATGCTTAGAAAAGTTACTTCAGGGATGTGAAAAGTAAGACAGTTCAGAGTAAAACTTAAAAAAAAAAAAAAAAGAAACCCTTAAAATGAAAATGGAAAACTAAAATGCAAACAGGGAGACTTCTGCAGATGTGTGCAGTGTGGGTTTTTGCTTGGAGAGACTCCAGGAGGCTGCTCCTTGCTGAGGTAGTGGTATGTGAAGCTTTGGAGAAAAAACGCCCTGTATGGTTTGAATGTCCTGAGTAGGTTGGATCTAGATCTGGAGAAGCATTAAAGGCCTTGAATAACAGGCTAAGGATTTGGAGCTTAACTTGTGAGCAATCGTGGCCTGCTAGTACACTTTAAACTAGAGAATATGCTGGGGGACACACTACCATTGGAGGAAACTATCAATACCTACAGCTTAAGGTCTGAAAGGGAGTAAACTCATACCAAAGCATACCTGTGCTTATTTGTCAAAGTCGGGAGAAGGGGGAGTTAGCAGCGGGACCTAACTCATGGGAGCCATGTACAGCTGGAAGACTTCACGGGCAGTCACAGGGCTGCACTGCTACACACCTTCCTCATCTCAGCAGGAGCACTTTCAGAGAGAAAGCAGAGGCTCTGGGACATCAGGCAGCTTGCTCATGTTCCTTGGACAGCAAGCTTAGACCAGAGAAAGCTCAGGTCTCTGCAGCAGCCTTCAGGCTCTTTGTAGTTGGAAGAGGCAAGTTTGTCCAGCTTCAGGGAAATCTGTGTTGCTGTGTCACCACCTAGAAAGAGCTTTAGGTGTGGATGCCCTGGGCTCAGGACAGACTAGAAGGCAGGGTGAACGGAGCTGTCATCCTGACCCTCGGGGGAAGCAGCCAGCAGCCAGGATGGTGGCTGCCTCCAGTTTTACAGCAGCTGCTGGTGCAGTTGCAAACAGCTGGGAAATTCCAGTGTTGAGCAGTTCTTACCATCAGGTGTTGGTCTAAATGGCCTGATGTTGGGCATGGGTAAGGGCCAACCTCTTGGGGACCTGATCAGAGGATGATGATGCTGGCACTCTCAGAACCTTCTGTGTGGGGACACTCCCTATGACATCTCTCATTCAGTGTCAATAGAGCCTCACAGCAAGTCTATAAGGCAGGTACCAGTGGATTTACACACAAATGTGGAAACAGAGACTCATGTATACTAGACAGGCGCCAAAGTTGCCACACTAGCTAAATGTTCAGGTCTGGGCAGCCTGGGTCCAGACACAGAATCAGCCATCCCAAGACGTTGACCCTTGGGAGAGCTGACTCGGGACAACAAGGCCTCCGTGTCTGGCCGGGCAGCCAGTGAGAACCTAATGTCCTGTGAGCACAAAGCTGGATCAGAAACAGGGCTGAAGGGATTGGAAGTGTAGCCCGAGGGGGCTGTCTTCAGAACAGGTCCCTCTTGTGTCCCCCTTGAGGAGGCAGCCTGAGAAGGGATGAGGCAAAATTATGGAAGCTCCTGCATGCCTGAGACAGGTGTTTTAGACACAGCATCCAGGACTGCCTGAATTAGCTTTTGCCTGGGAACATGTCTGTCTGGACTCACCGGCCTCAGGTAGCTCCATCAGGACCCTGAGACCAACATACAGGAGCTAGAATGGATGCTCCCAGATCTCCACTCCAGGCAGTGTCCAATGTTTGGCCCCCAGAATGTTGCCCTCTTTCTATAAAAGCCTTAGCAAGGAAAGTGAAACAGATTTCTCAAAACGTTGATATCCCAGCCAGCCCTGGAGCTGCTGACAAATACTGGTCCCTGAATGGTATGTGGGGGACACTCCTCAATCCATAGATCTCCGAGGCCAATTCAGAGCAGGGAGCAAAACTAGGAAGTGAGAACTTAGATGCTCCCCACCCACACTCCCAGAAGACTGGCTTGCCTATGGGTGAGGTTCTCTTCAGGGAAACACTCCAAGAAAACCCAGTGTCTGGGGAAGAGTGAATCATCTGTAGAGAGGGGGAGGTAGACAGAGCTCAGGCTCTGAGTCAGACTGTGCGTGAAATGCCAGCAATACCATTTACTAGCTATGCCACCAAGCCCAGCCTGCTGGCCTGTGACATGGAACATTAACACCTAATATGACTGCTGGGGAAGGGGGTAAGCTTATCATCGTGTCCAGTGCACTTTACAGAAGGGGTGCCCAAATGACCTTTTAGCAGTAGCAGCACGTGACCTCACCAGGACTATGTGTGTGTGGACAATGGGGCAGCATCTGAGATCACACTGGCTCACTGGAGAAATTTCCCCCAGGAATTACTTCTAACAGCTCTTGTTATATGACATGGTATGAAAATGGGACATGAAGATCTACTTCTGAACATGTGGAAATCAAGTGGAGGTCACAGAAAGATGTCTTGCTTCTTACTCAAAAGAAGGACCCTTAAGGATATACCATCTGTGGGGACCTGTTCTGTATTTTCAGGATCTAACCTGAAGCTTGGGTGGAAGGATGGATACATGAATCAATGCAGGGAGAAAAGGAGAGATAGGTGGAGGGTGCTTGAAAGGAAATGTAGAAAAAAGGAAGGAAATGGGGAGGGGAAGGAAAAGAGAGGGGAGTAGAAGGAAAGAGGAAATGGGGAGGAAGAGGAAGGGCAGGAAGACGGTGTATGGGCTGTGTAGCTCGGGGAGAGAATTAGTGAACAGGTGGGTTAATGAGTGAGTAGGAAGCAGATGGGTGGGTGCGGGACAATGGAAGAGCTGGTCAACCGGTGAGTGAATGACCAGAACGGATTTTACTAAACTGTGCTCCATTTGAAGGGCCTGAGTCTCCCTCATTCATTTCCTAACCCCAGTTCCTTCCACTCCATGCCACTCCTTCCCCTAAAACACACACTTTAGAAAGGACATCCATCCTAAGCATCTGATAATTTATGCAGAACACACATATAAGTGGCCCTGGCACATGCCCCAGATTAGAGGCTTGTAAGACAAGGGTCTGTGTACTTTGGTTATCAAGTTTATTACATTATCTGTAGGACATCCTACAGTTCTTCCTAAATGTAACCCTCTGCCCAATATGATCCCGTGACCTTGAAAACCACCTGAGCCTGGGAGATAGATGCCCAGCTTGGCCCCTGACCCTCTGAAATACCCACACCTCATCACAGGAAAGGCCAGGACAGGCTAAGACCCTTCCTTGCAAACCTGTGTCCAGTTCCCCATTCCTCGGGCAGCCACTCAGCTTTTAGAAGTCATTCCTTACAAATCCTTTTCCACCCATTCTGCTGTACACAGGCCTGGAGAGAGGTGCATGTGACCAGTCTGTTACCTGCTCTCAGTCGACAGGTGGTTTTTGTTTGTTTGTTTTTTGTGTGCTTGTGTGTTTATTTTATATTCATTGGTGTTTTACTTGCCTGAATGTCTGTGTGAGGAGTCAGAGGTCCTGGAACTGGAGTTACAGACAGTTGTGAGCTGTCATATAGGTGCTGGGAATCAAACCAGGGTTCTCTGGAAGAACAGTCTCCCCAGCCCTGAGGTGGTTTCTTTTTAAAAAGCTCTGGTCCCAGCCGCACCTACCTGTTAGCTTAGGGGCCAGGGAGATCAACCACTGTGCTGCAAGGCTCCATCCATCTCAGTGCCCAGGGCAGGTCCTTAGCCTAACAGGGTGGACTATAAGGTTCTCATGCCCATCCTATACATACCACACTGAGCATGCCTGGATGTTTTACAGGTTGAACAGGAGGGTGTCACCGTGAAGGGCAGTTCTCACTTCAACCCAGACCCTGATGCAGAGACCCTCTACAAAGCAATGAAGGGGATTGGTGAGTAACCATGACCTGGCCACTGGGGCCCCACATCCCCAGAAAGGAGAGGTGTCCCCATTTTATTTTGAGTGACTCCATTAATAGAGAATCACACCAGCTCTGAGGTGGTTGATTTTTCGTTCCAAAGTGATAGTGACAAGGGAGGCTGTCAATCTGAGATTTCTCACTTGTAAAATGACTGCAAGAACTCTGGGCCAACTGTCACTGTGAATTCAGAAGATGGATTGGCACAGGGCCTGCTGTGGGCATGGGGGTGGGAGTTTAGATGCTGCACCAGGTGCATCAGCCACATGGATTCTGCAGCTTGTCCTCTGCCCTGTGTTGGCTGTCCAGATGGCCAACTGCTTCTAGCACCACCCTCACATGGCTAAGTGGAAAGGACTGGCTTGTGCTAGGACTTGGTCTCACTCCAGATAGAAGTCATCCCTTGGCTGGCTCTGCCTAGTGAGTTGGGGCAGTAAAGAGAACTACCATCCCCAGAGGTGCCTATGCTGAATTCTCACACCTGCTGCTACCTATGAAATCTATACTATTATCTCTGCTTCCCATTTGAGCAAATGGAGGCTCCAGGAGATAAGCCTACTTGTCCATGACCTACAGGGCAGAGTCTCAGACACAATGGTCTAGACTTTTAGTCATGACCTTCCTCTAATGCGACCAGCACAAGGGAAGAGATTTAGTACATCTCACTTCAAAGGCCCATGGCTGGTGTCCAAAGGCCTTGTCCTTGGTTTCTATATTATGAAGTCAAGTCTGAGCCACACCCCAACTCTATGTAAGTTGGAAGTGGGGAAACAAGAAGTGAGCTAGCTGGGTGTTGTGTTTACACTGCAGAAACTTCACATTTGGGGCCATTCTAGTAGTATGATCCAATTGCCCAGCCAGCAGGCATCTCCCCTCCCCAGCCTTCTCTGATGCCCCCAGAGGTAGAGGGGATTCTCATATTGTACACCCCTGCAGGAACCAATGAGCAGGCCATCATAGATGTGCTCACCAAGAGAAGCAACGTGCAGAGGCAGCAGATTGCCAAGTCCTTCAAGGCTCAATTTGGCAAGGTAAGCAAGGTGGAGGCTGAAGACTGGCAGCTCCTCCAGGGATGGACACATACACACAGGGGACATTGCATTAAAATGATCCTTCCATTCATCTGTAGTCATTTCCCTGTCTGTTCTGTTTTATCTGGTAGAACAATGTATAGCTCCTGAGCCAAGGTCTTACGTGGTCAGGCCCCATTTCTTCCCAGTTCTCTTTCACTGCAGTCCTCAGTTGTCCTTCAGGATTCAGCCTAAGCTCTCTTCAGCTTTGTCTGTCCCCACTACCTGAACCCACCTCCTGCTTCGCTGCTCCCTGGCGGTACATGCCTGGTGGTACATGCCTGGCGGTACATCCCTTCTGTTCCACAGCACAGACACGAGCTTCTCATGTTCCTCATCTCTCCTGCCGCTGGGCACTCTAGGAGCACTCAGGCTACACTTAGCACAGAACCAGGAATGGGGAGGTGCACACTGAATGCCAGAAGTTTGTGCCTGGACATGGGTGCCTGGGGTATCTCCCTCTGCTCACAGATTGCACACACACACACACACACACACACACACACACACACACACACACACACACACACACACTCAGTGAGGAAGTGCAAGTATCCCCAAGTGAAGCCACACATTTGCAGCTCCTTTCCTTACCCATCCAAGCTACACATTATCTTCTGTGTTCTACATCAGAGAGGTTGAGTAACTTCCTTAAGGTTCCAGAGTCTGTAACTGACAGCTCTGACAAAGCCCTGTACAGCTCAGCTAGGCGTGGCCTGGTGGCATCTTGTAGACACGTGTGCCCTTAGAAAGAGGCAAGAGTGAGATGGAATCTTGGGATCTTCTTCCTTCTCTCCCTTCTTCCCTCTTTCCCTCACTTGTTTTTTTTCCTCCCCTCATTGAATCACTTAATGATGTTAAGCATGATGCTGCCACCCCCAGATCTTGCCATCTTGAAAGCGATGGCAATTCTAATCCCTTGAGTTTAGAATGTGCCCAGGATTTTGCAGAGTTGTCACATGTCCCTGTCACCCATTAAGCAATGGTATGAAGCAGAATTTCCATTAGCCCTACTTAATAGGTACAGATGCTGATGCTTAGAGAGGCTAAAGTCTTAGCCCAAGGGACCACACAAGTACACAACTCTTGTCATGTGTAAAGGAAGAGTCTCCAGACCAGGCCACACCTGCTGCCTGTACTCTGGTGGGCTTGGAGGACAAATCACCTCACCTTTCCTTTTGTCTGCCTTAGGACCTCACTGAGACCTTAAAGTCAGAGCTGAGTGGCAAATTTGAGAGACTCATTGTGGCCCTCATGTACCCACCATACAAATACGAGGCCAAGGAGCTGCATGACGCCATGAAGGTACTCCACTTTGCCATACATTAGAATGGCCACCTGGGCCCCAACCTACCTAATGGGCTTGCAACCTGCTCAAACAGCTACCCAACAGTGGGGCTGGCCAGTCACAACCAAGGCCCAAATCAGTACTTCTTAGAACAGAGTTGGACCAGGAGGAGTGCAGGGGAATCAGAAAGCCATCTCTGCAGTCCAAGTCACTCTTTACTTCTCACCACTCCTATTACTTTCATAGATTAGGTGGCATTGGAGATCCAGAAACCACAACCAGTCCCACTGAAAGGATACTTCTGTGATCTATGCCAGGCCTTTTACAGCTGTGATCTCTGATCCCACCTTCAGGGAAGGGTTGGCTCATTGACAGATGAGTGTACTGAAGGATGGGGAGGTGGAGCCACCTGTGTGAGACCACCCAGCTAAAGAAGGAGAGCTGAGATAGCTGGCACACGAAACAAAAGTGGGGATTCAGTATCACCCCCAAACATAGGCCCCATCAGAGGAGGGCAGAGTCATGGCCATAGTTTATGAGAAGGCAGAGCAGGCAGAGCAGGAGACCAAGGGGCAGAACACTCATAGAGGCTTCTGTCCCCAGGGCTTAGGAACAAAAGAAGGGGTCATCATTGAGATCCTGGCTTCTCGGACCAAGAACCAGCTGAGAGAGATAATGAAGGCATATGAGGAAGGTAAGGATGCAAAGATAGTGGCATGGAATGACCTAAAGCTTTAGCAGCCTGATGGGGAATAGGAGTCAGCCAGTTCCCGAGGGAACTAGGCTGTATTGTAAAGGACTCTTTGGAGGCTCTTCTCATACAGGTCCACCCAGTGTGGTACTGTGTGCCAAATCCTGTGCCCAGCAGTGATTGTGCACAGCTCAGACATGGGGAGAGAGATGTGTGCCCAACTAAGCTCATGTCCCTCAGGGTTGTGGCTGTGATGGGGATCAGAGGCTTCCTGGCTGCACATGGGCTAAGCCAGAACACTAGAGAGGGGAATCTGTTGGTACCACATTGTGCTTGAGGAGCCCTGACACTCCCTTATACTGCATAGCTGCCAGCCAGCCCTCCATGTTGTATATTTGGGTATACAACAGGGTAGTCTGAAAGCCCTGACTTCCCTGAACCTGGTGATGAAATGGTCTCCATCTGAAGGCTTTGGTCTGGTTCCCTGGC
Source organism: Cricetulus griseus (assembly GCF_003668045.3). Lineage (NCBI taxonomy): Eukaryota > Metazoa > Chordata > Mammalia > Rodentia > Cricetidae > Cricetulus > Cricetulus griseus. Next base: position 185,284,266 of record NW_023276807.1, on the reverse strand, counting down.
CTGGTCTGTTTCTCTCTTTAGCTTGGTTGTGCATTTATGTCACTCTGGGGTCTGAATGACTTCCTAGTCCTATCTGCCACTTGGACATCTAACTGTTATGTATACACCTTCCATGCCAAGAACTTGTCCTCCCATGGGGAGAAGTGTGGGAACTAGGTATGCAGGAGAGAAGTGGGTGCTGGCAGGCTCTGGCTTACTCACTGCTCATGCCTCTGGTTCTGTTTTCCCACAGACTATGGGTCTAACCTGGAAGAAGACATCCAAGCAGACACAAGCGGCTATCTGGAGCGGATTCTGGTGTGCCTCCTGCAGGTATCACAACCCAGGCTCCAGAAATCTGTGGCTTGGACTCTGGCAGCAGCTCTTGAGCAATGCCTCTGAGTGAGAACTCAGAGGCTATGGGGAAACCCAGTGGTCTCGGGGTACCAGCTGTGGCATGGGTCCTGACGGCAGAGCTCATGCCTCTCTTTCCTTGGCCTTTGTGTGGCCCCATGCCAGGCTCTGCCTACCTTAGCCCACTGAATCCACCATTCCAATCTACTCTTATCATACAAATGCCAAAAATGAAACTTGGCAAGGACAGCTAGCTTTCAGGTCTCATGGCCAAGAAGCAGCAGTCCTTCCCTCCCTGCCCCTGAGCCTTGCTGACCTGCCTTACAGAGTGCTTTCCTCTGGTCCTAGGGCAGCAGAGATGATGTGAGCGGCTTTGTGGACCCAGGACTGGCCCTCCAAGATGCTCAGGTGATACTGTGCCCTGGCCTTACCAGCTGAACTCTGAGCTTCATGATCCCCTTTTCCAAGGGGAGTCTTCTTTAATACAGACCCCACCCAACAGCCTCCACCTTGTGGTGGCTAAGAAGGAAAGTGAAGTATCTGGGAAGCTCTGGGGGGGAAAAATGGAGAAGCTGAGGGAGGAGCTAAGGCTCTCCTGGAAGAGCCAGCCTCTCTGAGCCCAGAGCTCATTCATATGCAGATCTCTGTGTATCTGTCTGTTGGTACAGTGCTTGTTCCTCAGTGCTCCCAGAGCAATGGGGGAAGGAACATTTCCTAAAGTAGCTTCTGGCCCCAGACAAAGAAGAGCCTTGAGCCAACCCTATTGGCTCAGGACAGTGAGCTGCCATATTGGGCTGTACAAGTGAATGGAGGCTGACTCACAGCCCCAACTCTGGAAGTCTGGAGTTCTCTCTCACCTCCTCTGTCCCAATACCAGGATCTCTATGCAGCGGGTGAGAAAATCCATGGGACTGATGAGATGAAATTCATCACCATCCTGTGTACACGCAGTGCCACTCACCTGATGAGAGGTATGGCAGAGAGGGGGAATGCATGGGTATATGACACCCTAGCCAGCCACATGGTACCCTACCCACATGGCACCCTAGCCACACAGCCTCTTCCTTTGTGTGGAAGGTCTGGTGTGTAGTCTTGTGTAGCTTAGACTTGGGAAGAGAGGCATGTGGGAGACAAAGATGGCACACTGATGTGCAGTGTGTAATCTATGAATCCACTGAGTGTTCCATGTGTCTCCATATATGAATGTTCTATATGTCTCCATAGTGTTCGAGGAATATGAAAAAATTGCCAACAAGAGCATTGAGGATAGCATCAAGAGTGAGACTCATGGTTCACTGGAGGAGGCCATGCTCACTGTGGGTAAGAAGGGGGATTGGCTTTTGGCACATGAGCATCCATAGCCCAAGAAGGTGATAGCAAGTGACTGGATCTCTATATCCAAAGGACACCCTCCCCACAATGCTCTCAACCAGGTCCCTGTGACCACCACACTCAAGAGTCTGTGTGGCCTGATGAGAACTATTCTTTTTGCTTTCTATACAGTCTCCCATGTTCCATGAGTGTGTGTCTGTATGTGAGTGTATGTAAACATGAGTATTACCACAATGACTCCAGGACCAGGGCCCAGGCCTACCCACAGATAATACTTAGAGAGCATTCGGCTTCTGCTCCTGTAGCCCTGCTCAAAGACACCTTTCTGGGCCTAATGTAAGTACCAAGTCACTACCTTATTTGTTAACTGAAGAAATGAGGGTATGTGATTTGAGTCCCAACCAAGAGAAGCATGGAAAACTTTGCCTGCAACAGAAAATGGAGGCAGCTTACCATAACTGTCCACAGCAATCCTGTGTCTAAAGCTGAAACGATATGGGAAGAGTCACAGTAGAGCACAGATGCATCAGAAGGTTGAGTAACAAAGTCATATAGAGTCAAGGCAAAGTTTATACACATTCCTACTTCCCACACAACCCACACTCTCACAGCTGTGGGTTAAAACACCATCTCCCAATAACAGATGCCACAGTCCATAAAGATATATCTATGGAAAGAAAAATTGAGGTCCATGTTCCAGGCCAAGAAGTCCTGGTGCCTTAGACCTTAAAGACAAGTCTCTTGTTACCTGAAAATTCGAAATGTGAGGTTCCCACTCCCAGGGAACTCTGTGACCTGTAGCCACCATTCTGTGGAAAACTATGTGGAGCCAAGTCATCAAATGCTCCCTGAATGTGACTTCTTAAAGATGGCCTCTAGAAGACCCGAGCTAGGGACTCCAGATGGCCCCACTGGTGCTCAGTGCTTTTCATATCTCACCCTTTGACCCGGCTACTCTGGGCTTTTGGAGCTGTGCCCACTGCCCAAGGCTCTGCTCCTTGCCCCAATCTCTCTGCCTCACACAAAGCCTTCTTTTTGAAGCTAGGTAGCACACAAAAAAACATGTCAACCTTTACACAATACTAACCCTTAACACCTACAGGAACACATAAACAAGTGTTTGCATCACCACCTACACCCTCCTGCTATTATTAATAGAGTTTTCCTGTTTGCCAGTGAAATGCACTCGGAACCTCCACAGCTACTTTGCAGAGAGACTCCACTACGCCATGAAGGTAACTGTCCGGGCTGCAGCCTCCTTTCCAGTCAGCCCCATATGATGCCAAATGCACAGCCAGGGTGCTCATAGTCACTGCTGTCTGAACTCTGGGGTTCCTTTGCTCTCATCTCTCATGTATCAGAAAGGTTTGCATTCTCAGAGGGCAAACTAGGCCTAGGGAAGGGAGGCCACATCTCTGGAAGGTACATTTGAGCAGGTCATTGACAGGTGTTCTTTGAAGGCCCCCTTGACATCTCACAATTGCCATCTGAAGTGTGGCAAAAACTAAGGCTTTCTCCAAGGTGGCATGGCTGCCAAGTGGCAGAGCCTTGCATCCATCTTGAGCTCATCAGGTTATACTTTTCGTTGCACTATACTTCCTCTTTGAGAACAAATTTGTTGTTGCAGGCCCTAGAAGGGCACAGTTGGAACCCCAACACCCTGGACGTGGACAGACTATAGTGACATTGCCACATCTAGCATGCCAATTTTCCTACCCATGACCAGGTGCTAGCTTCAGAGTGCCTATTGTTTACAAGGCTGCCCTGGCCACATAAGTGGACATGCTGCTCTTTACAAGGAGAGTTGCTGGGAACTAGAACTCAACTGGAAGAGAGACATTTAAAGTAATTATGAGTGACTAATGTCAGTGTCCAGCTTCTCTAGTACATGACGCTGGCACCACCTAAAGTGAGAGTCATACTATCACCCCCAAGCCCTCTGGATACATGTCCCATGAAGGAGAGAGTGTGCTATTTCTTTGGTATGAAGCTCCAACTAACTCAAAACTAGTTAGGTATGAGAGAGAGCCAGAAGGTCCTGCTCATGAAATGGCCAGTTTAGTAAAGCTGACAGTGATGCTACTCGAAGAACTCTTCCTGGAGCGGTGAGTGTTCTGTGTCTAGAACCTGATGCAATATATCAAATGCTTATAGCAATCAATGCATTAGGCTTCTAATAAGAAAAGGTGCAGGCAGCAAGTGAGGAGATTGAGAAAGAGAAGCCTTGTGTGGTGGACTGTAGATGCAGCTCAGTGCCGGAGCAGTTTCCTAGCATGCACAAGTCCTTGGGTTCCACTCCTAGCATCACCAAGGAAAAGCAAAAAACTGTCACCAAAGCTCACCCTTGGTGTTCTCCCCACTGAAGCAGAAGCCCATCCCTGCACTTCTAGGCCTTTATAAATTCCCCACACAGGTCTGTCCATCATTACAAAGGTAGACAGGAAATGTGAGACATGATGGCTAATTGTCACTGTCTCATCCAGGGAGCAGGGACACGTGATGGGACGCTGATAAGGAACATCGTTTCAAGGAGTGAGATTGATTTAAATCTTATCAAGGGTCAGTTCCAGAAGATGTACGGCAAGACTCTCAGCAGCATGATCATGGTAAGACATAGGTTCCCCAGTTTACTGCCAACTTGTGACACAGACATTCTTGGGACATGGGATATTATGACTGATGTCATGGATGACCACCCCTTCTCAGTGGGCATCTCACACGTGTACTGGGTACCATGTGGCACATGCAGGGACCAAGAAGGAGGGAAGTGTAGCTATGGGTGTAGCTGGGGAGTATGTGGAGACTAAAGGAGCTCAGATGGCTTCCTTTGTCCCAGAAAGTGGCTTTGCATTTGAGCTGTGGAATGTACCAAAGCCTTGCAAAAGGAACCATTTCTGAAGGGGCAATGAGAATAAGTAGTTTTGTAGAAATTGGGATTCCCTCTTAATCCAGATCTAAGGAGTCCTAGTAGGGAACTCTTAGGCTCCAGTGATTACCCACCTACATTCCAATTCCCAGGGTGTTAAGTGGTATCCCACTATGACTGAGACCAACAGCCTGTCCAGAAACTAATGCAAATTGAGCCCCTAACAATGTCTTTACCAGAAGTCAAATCATGACAAGCATATCCCTAAATCTTTCTTAGGGCTACTTCTCCTACCGGGGTGGATTGTTGACTATATTTGAGAAGCAACTCATAGTTTACAACATAACTGGCCCTGTGCATTTGCTGGTTCAGATAACCAAGGACCAAAAACATTCAGGGAAAAAAGTGTCTGTACTGAACATGTACACACTTTTTTCTTGTCACTATTCCCTGAACATTATGGTATGACTATTTACATAGTATTCCCATTGCAATAGATATTATAAATAATCTAGAGATTGTTTAAAGTATAGGAGGATGTGCATAATCTATATCCAAGGCCAGTGGCATTCCCTATCAGGGACTTGAGCATACACACTTTGGTATCCATGGGGTACGGGAACTATTCCCCCATGGATACTGAGGGACAACTGTCTATTTAAAAACCACAAGAGGCAAGATGGCATCAGGGAGGCAGGCAGTAAGACAGAAGAGTTGGAATTATTATTTGTTGTTTTAGACTTTATGGCCAACTTGTCAGGTGACAGGAGACTACGCACGGGCCAGTCTATGCTGCTGCTAAGTCACCCACAAGGTGCACCTCATCACAAATAGCATTTTATAGATGAGAGAACGGGTCTCACAGAGGTGGAAGAATGGTCTGTGTGTGTTAACAAAGCCATGGTCCAGGCCCATGCTTTCTCTGCCCCGTGCTCTAGGTGACTCCATGTTCCTTGCTTTCAGCCATGGCTCCCTAATATGCACTAGCAGGTGTTGGATACATGTGGATCATATTGAATAAGTAATGGTTCTGTACCCCTGGGTCCTGGGAGAAACATTAGGAAGAACCCTGGGGCAATTGACTGTATAAGGAAACTGCCCACAAGCCTTTGTTGTCTAAGAGCTTAGGAGTGGCTCTGTCTCTGTGAGTCATTGCCTACAACCACCCCCCATTCAGATGGACAGGGAATTAAAAGGAGACTCAAAGGAATAGTCTGAAATGAGGAAGAAGGAGGGGTGGCATTACATAGAACTGTGGCATAGGAACCCTTGGAGGGACAAGCCCCACCCAAGGAGCACAACTCTTAGTCATGGTAACAGAAGAGACAGTCAACATCACAAACACCCCCCTCTAACTCACATGTGCCTCCTTCCTTCAGGGTGACACCAGTGGTGACTACAAGAATGCCCTGCTGAACCTTGTGGGCAGTGACCCCTGAAGACATCAAAAGAACAAGGGCAAGAAGTATGAGCCATAGGCCCTGCTGCTTCAGCCCCAACCATGGGTGGGATGGGGTGGGTGGGGAGAAGTGGGGGAACGTCTCACCCAGCCTTTAGTCTCTGTCTCCCAATTTCCAGTGCTTTCCACCCAATGCTTCTGACCCGAAAGGTGAGACCAGCCTGGCCTCATCTTTCCATCTCTCCCGAAAGTCATTTCTAGGTATTACACAATGCCCACCCTAGCATTATCTCTGACCAAACAGAAACATCAGCATGAAGGAACCAGCAGGAGCTTATGGGTCATTTCTTCCTCCCACAAAAGCTCCTGGGCACAGATTACACCAATGCCTTGGCTCTGACCCATCTACTCAGCCAGGGTGTTTGGAGAAGGAGCAGATCACATGGATTTCTAGCAGATGTCTTAGCTGATAAGCTTCAGGCAGCCAGGAGGAGTATGGGAGGGCACTGCTGTTTTAGAAAACACAGCCATGGTATCTGAGAGAGAGCCATATATCTACCATTTGAGATGTCTGTAACATTCATTTACTAGAAATTGTTAGGCTGTAGGTGGACGAAAATTCTTACACCATCCTAACGACAATAATTAGACTATAAATCAGTCCTGACCCAAGTACACTGTGGCCTGGGAGACTCAGGCTTGTCCAGGCATTGACCGAATCAGCTACTCATTCCCTCCATGGTGAAGCTTGCAGAGTAGGAAGGCCCCCAACCCTGAGCGTGAATCCTATCCTCCTCCTGTGATCTCCAAGCTTGAAGAAGCTGGGAGAACTTTTGCTAATATTTGTTGGAATTTGTTGGGCTTTCAGAATAATAAACATTTGTACTTTCAAAAAGTCTGTGGATTTATATGGGGGTATGTGTGCGTGCATTGGGTTGGAGGGTGTGTTTGCCTACTGGCCATCAAGTTGTCTTCTTCAATTTCTTCTCCACCTTAATTTTTTGTTGTTATTTAGTTTCTTGAGACAGGGTTTCTCCATGTAGTCCTAGCTGTTCTGGAACTAGCTCGCCAGACCAGGCTGGCCCCAAACTCAGAGGTTTGGCTGCTGGGATTAAAGGTGTGGGTCACTCTGCTTGGTCTCCACCTAATTTTTGAGACAGGGTCTCTCGGTGAACCTGGAGCCCACTGTGTCCACTAAGCTTACAGACTGGTGGGCTCCTGGGGCCTGCCTGTCCCCACTCCCCAGTGATGTGTTTAGACACAGAACCCATGCACAGCTTTTATGTGAGTATTGGGGAATCCCAACTCAAGTCCATGTGCTCACACAGTGAGCACTTTACCCCAGACCCATTGTCCCAGTTTTATCGATGGATAGAGTGGTCAGAGTGAAAAATGGAGCTTTAAGGGGAGAACCTGTGGACTTTTCCTTAAAGGAATGCTTGGAGTGGCATGTGTCCAGTGTTGCTCTGGAGACAGAACTTATAAGTGATGATAGTTTGCATTCCCTTCCTGGTTTGTAACTCAAATTCCAATTTCTCAGGGCTAGACAGGGCATTAAAGTAAGTTGGTCCTATTCCAACCGGAAGCTTTTCGGTATTTTATAACAGTCATATACCTAGGGTAATCCTTGTTGAATATATATATATATATATATATATATATATATATATATATATTGTATACTTGGCAGCATCCAAAGATGAGAACTTACTAGTTTCTTGAATGGTCCTGTCTTTTTCCTGTTAGTATTCTGTAGATCCGTTCCCACCTAAGCCAAAGTCTGTCCCATTAGTCTGTCCCATCGTGCTCACTGCTCACCACGCTCCATCAGGGTACATCATGTTTGTTCTTTCCAACCATTGTTTGTCAGAAGCAGGCTACATATTCCATTAAGACATATGCCCAAGCTAAAGTTCTGTAGTCCTTCCAACTGTCCCTCCTAGGTCCTTATTTTAGCCATGGTCTCTGAACATGTTCTAGTTTGCAAACTCCAAAGGGGCCCCAAGGGTAGAGGCACTTCCTGAAATGAGAGGTCAGAATAGAAAAAGCATGGGCTCAGCATGGGGTGGGCGGCAATGGGCTCTGGCTCTGCCATGCTGGTCCATGACTCTGACCTAGTCACTTTCTCTGTGTATGTTTATTTTCCTTACCTGTAAATGCTGGTAGAAACCTGTATGTCAGACAACCCTGGACTAGGGGTGTAAACCATAATTTTCTGGTGCTCACAGAATGTATAGGTCAGGAATTCAACCATGGAACAGAGATGACAATGCTTTATCTCTATTCCGAAATGTCTGGAAATGTCACAGAGAAACGCTAAAGGCTGGAGTGACTGGAGCAGAAGACTAGAAACTTCTGCTCCTGTGTCAGGTGCCTGGCGAGTCATGGAAGACTGCACTCCCCTGTGTCCTAGAACTGTTACATACAGCCTTCCTGGCATGGTAGCCTCAGGGTGGGAGAGTTCTTTGGTAGCTTAAGTTACCATGGTCACCCAGTGGGCATGGAAGACACTATATTGTCCTCTGTGAGTCCTATGGCAGCACTTTTCCTGGGTCCTATTGATTAAAGACATCACATGGCATTCCATCTTCAAGGAAATGGGATACAGACCTCAGGTTGTAGGGTTTCTGGGGATCCAGAGAAGGCTTCAAGGGTAAGAAGGATGGAAGCTGTCTTAGGGTTTGCTATTACTGTGAAGAGACACCATAATGACGGTGACTCTTATAAAGAAAACATTTAATTGAAGAGGCTTGCTTACAGTTCAGAGACTCAGTCCACCACGGAGGGGAAAATGGCAACGTGCAGGAGGCATGGAGGTGAAGAAATAGCAGAATGTCCTACATCTTGCAGGCAACAGGAAATCGACTGACTGACTGTTACACTGAGTGAAGCTTGAGAAAGTGACTTCAAGGCCCACCCCCAGAGTGACATACTTCCAAAAGAAAGTGATGTTCAGATTAAAGGTGTGCCTCCAACCTCAATGTCTGAATTAAAGGCGTGTGTCAACAAGGCCACACACTTCTTAACAGTGCCACTCCCTATGAATGTATGGGGGTCAAACACATTCAAACCACCACAGAAGCTATATGCAATGTAGTTGAGTGCACTGGAGCCCCCACAACATCAGGTGTATGTTCAGCTGTGAGCATTGTAAAGAACACACACCTTTTCCTCACTGCTCTGGGTGCTTAAAAACCCAAGGGCAAGGTGTGGTCTTTTCGGTTCCTAGCAGGACTGTCTTCCCAGTTTGCAGATGGCTGACTTCGCTCTATGTCCTAATATGGTTTGTCCTTTGTGCTCACCCACAGAAGAAAAGAATGCCCTCTGTCTTTCTCTTCTTTTGTCACCAATTCCACCATGTGGAGCCACATAGCCCTACTCACCTGCAAAGGACCGATCTCAAATGCCATCACATTAGGCAGGTAGGAAGACTTCAATTACAAACCTTCAGTCTACAGCCCTGCATTGCTGAAGCATGGCCACTGTATTAACAGCTGCAGCAGAGTGTGTCACCTGGATTCCGTCCTAGGTGGTGACACTGTTTTCCTTTTTAATAGGTAAAACCCAATGTCCAACTTCCATTCAGTGCTGAGTCACTGTCTACCCAAGTGGTTTAGGAGGAATTAAGATTTCTCAGCATTACAATCTTGTACCCACCAGCAGCTCACTAGGTACACAATTTGGTCAGAGGCCAGCCTCAAACAGATTTTGTGTGGAGACTGCCCTTGTCTCACAGAGTAGTTTACTTTAACATGAGTACACAAAATAGAACAAATGGCCATGTCTCAGAGAAGAGGACACTAGGACAGTGCAAGGACAGGGGGTCCCTTTCTTCCCTCCATGCTCTTGGTACACGAGCTTTGGAGATATGGAGGGGTTATGGGATATCACTGCCAGGTGGTTGTATTGGGTATAATTTAGCATATGAGCCTGATAATGGCTAGAGAAGGAAAGGGATATGACCAACACACCAGAAGCCTCCTTGGCCCTCCAGATCATTTTTGTTGGAATAACCTTTGGGCCACATTGGTCAATCTCATTCCAAAGACACCATTGCAATAGTTATGTGGGACTTTTTAAAAACACACCTGGTTTAAAGAAACATTAGGGTCTGCTTAACACAATTTCAGCAAAGGAGGAAAGTGGAGTTATGACAAGGACTCTCTGTTTGCCCAAACTTTAGCCAGCCTCCTCTACCTTCTCTGAGGTCCATCCATGATCTTCTCCAATCTCCATCTCTCCCAGCATGACACTCTCCCTGGTGACATCTGAACACTCTGGCCTATCTTTAGCCAGATTCCTGTTTGGTGGCTTTTGTCAGAGTTCCCTTTATCCCATGTGTCCTCTGACCCTTAACCCTGCTCCTTGATTCTAAGTCCCTTTACCCCTACCTACTGCGTCCAGAGCTAAGGAGGATCTACATGAGGTCTCTTTTCCCTTCATGCAAGCCCTGAATAGAATCATTTTTTATAACTTCAGCCGTTGCCCAGCTCCGGTTTCTCTATGACCATGTGTCCTCTCTGCCTGTGGTCTAGCCATGACTCTGTCTTGGTGTTCCTGCTTCTTAGCTCTCTCAGAGAGAGAACATATCCGGGGGTCCACCCCAGCCTGCTCTCAAGGTGTGTGACTCCCCTCGAGCTGGATTCATTTTCTTCCTTTGTAATATGAGCTGACAAACAAGGGTTCCAGGAAATTGAGCCCAAATCAGTTCTATGGCTGTGACTATATATAATATATATATATATATATATATATATATATATATATCAATAATAGCAATATGTTATTCATTTATAGCAGCAACACTATGGCTGTGATTTGAAGCATAGTTTTCTGCCTAAAAGAGGTTCTGAGGGCTTCCAGTAACCTTTCAGGAATTCCTTTCTGCTTAAGCAATCCATAGAAGATGGCCCTGCTGGCAGCCCAATTACACAGTATTACTGTTCTGATCCCATTTTGCTTAGAAAAACCAAGTGCTGTGAAGGTAAGAACTTTGCCCTGTTCATTTTTGAATATTCAGTGTCTGACTTAGTTACTTTTCTATTTGCTATAACCAAATGCCTGACATAAACAACTTAAGATGTGTTTGGGCCCAACATCTCAAAGGGTTTGGTCCATGGCTTCTCAGTCCACCTTAACTTGAGCAAAGCATCATGGTGGTAGGTGATAGGTGGTAGTCAGAGAAGGGTCTAGCATCACAGCAAGCAGAATGAGAAAAAAAACGGGCCAGATATTACCCAAGAACCCCTGTGACTTACTTCTTCCAGCTAGGCCCCACCTGCTCAGCTTTCGAGAACCTCCTCCCAAATGGCACCACCAACTTGGGATCAGGCATTTAACACATGACACTTTGGGGACAATTTAGATTCAAGACACCAACTGTGTCTAACATACATCTGGCATTCAGTGAATGTCTTTGAATGAGCAACAAATAAGGGTATAGAGTTCCATGACAAAACATCTCATGGGTGTTACACGGGGTCAGTCCTTCATGGTCTCCCATTCTGGAGGGTCTCTGTGGGTCTTCGGCCAGCCCAATTAAACAACAGTTCAGAGGCAGGTCTAAAGGAAGACAGTGGCTGCTTCTGACTGTTTCTGAGCCTGCCACTGTTGGGACCCTTTGAGAAGGCTGTACTAGTCAGCCAGTCAGCGGAGGGCAATGACCAGAACAATTACTTAGCCCTGATATCATGCTATAGCGAGGGCAAGGCTGGAATGTTGGGTTTGGCCTACTTAGTGTTTATTCTTGAGCCACGGAAAGATTATCTTCCTGTAATTTGAATACTTGGGTAATATCAGGATCCTCTTGGCAAGAAATAAAAAAGGGGGAATGAATTTGCGGTCAGCCATTCATTGTTACCGGAACTATGCATTCTACGTGGTGCCAGGTTGGGTCTAGGCCAGGTAAAAATGTCAGGAAAATAAGCTTGCATAGCTAAAGGCTGACTTAATACTTGCCAGGTAGATGGGTTGGGAAAGAACATTCCCTTCTGGGAAGAAGGAATGCAAGCAGCAGAAGGGCTTTGGTCTGTCCCAGACACAGTAAAGGAAGGTTGTGTTCAATCCCACAGAGATAGTATGTTGTCAAAGATAAAGACAGAGGTGTCAGGCAAGTGGATGGTGGAGATAGGCAAAGGAGTGCCTTTACCTGGGCTTGGGAGAGATTGTGGCAATGGTATGGCAACCCTGCAAGCGGAAGACCAGACCTAAAGCCATTGCCATACTTGCAGCCTAATGCTTTGGGGTCCCAATTTTGTAGACACATCTTCCTCTCCAAAACTCAGTAATTCTTCTGTTCCCAGAATACCTTGCTGCTGAAACATGTTGTTTGGCCATGGTAAATTGTCACCTACCCACAGTTACCCCTGTCTCTGCTGCCTCTGACTTCTGACCGCTAAACTTCTCATCCTGAATTCTACCCTACCCCACATCGTAAGTTGGCACTTAATGAACAAAGACAGGGCCTCTTGAAGATAATGAGGTCACCCTCCCCCGACTTCCGGTGTATCTGCAATGACTCATAAAGCCTTCCTTTGTCCATAGCACCACATTGGACAGCCAGGGAGGGCCCAGTGCAAGCTATGTCCCTGGGTAAAGTGGCACTAAGCTGGCCTGGCAACCTGATCCCACAGTGCCCTCTAGTGGCTTCCTTTGACCAGAAGAAAGACTAAATGGCTTTAGCTCTGGCTCCCACTGGTGGTTTCCGAGAGCTGCAGAGGAAAAACCCTGGCCCTCCTCAGCAATGGGTTGGGATAGTTACTTGCTATCATGTACCCCAGGTTCCTAGGGTGTTGTGTGCCCTCACACTGAGAAATCCATTTCTCCAATAATATTTTCAAAACCTAAAGGCTCAATGTTGACATTCTTGCCCACTGTACCCTAAGAAGTAGCCCATCCATATCACCTGGTTAAACAAAACCAAAGCACTTCTACAATAAAACATAGAATATCTTTTTGTGGAGGTGGTGGGGGTGCGTGTCAAGATGGTTTCTCTGCCTGGAACTCTCACTGTGGAGACCAGGCTAACATCGAATCCATAGAAATTGCCTGCCTCTGCCTCCCAAGTGTTGGGATTGAAAGTGTATGCCACCACCTCCTGACTAAAAGTTTTCTTAGGCAAGGCACAAAAATGACAGAAAAACAATGACAAATTAGAGGTCACCAAAAATTTCAACTTTAGCAGTAAGAATACCAACAAATAAAAGGCTAGAGAAACACAAAATATAACAAAAAAGTGCAGGAATTGTTTCCAGACTATCTAAGAATTTCCATAGCTCCGTAATAAAAGGCCTAGTTTAAAGCCTGGAGCTCACAAGAAATACCCATGAATGACAAATACATACATAAAAATGTGTGTGCATTTTAAAAACCAGTAAAACTCATGTCTCATATTGCTAATAAAATATTAAATGATGTACAACATTTACAAAAATATTTGGTCATTTCTTATAGCTTTTAAACAAATACTTTTCTGTAGGATCCAGCAATTCCACTCTTGAGTTTTTAATCTGAAAGAAATGAAAACTCATATCTTTTTTTAAAAGGAAACTTAGGTGGCAATGTTTAAAGAGGAATTATTCGTGAAAGATAAATACCAGAAAGGATCCCAATATCGATTTACAGGGGGATGAATAAACAAAGTGGAGTGTATTCATACAGCAAGATACTGACAGGTAATAAAAGGGAAATTAATTATTGATATATATAGACTGTACACAAGACAATTCAAGCATTCCTGAGCAGATGTCAGATATAAAGGAATACATGGTACTCAACTGCATTTAAACAAAAGTGATACGGCAGGAGTCAGCTGAGATGGAGACAAATGCTCTCTCTGAAGTGCTAGCAGTGTTCCAAATGTTACAACTTGTATGTGGCAAGAGTGTGGTATAGGAGATTTCAGAGTAATGGATTTGGTTATATGCAGGCTATCCAACAATAAAAATGTCCATGCTATAAATTACACATACAGATTATGCAGGCTTTTGTGTGGATAATGTCTGAGAATATAATTTCTGAGTAGTACTGAGTTTCCATATAAGTTTCTGAAGGTGTTCTTTTCATTGGGATTGCATTGAATCTGTAGGACATTTTAGAACAAACATGTCATCTTAACAGGAAGTGCTCCAAACCCATGACCACAAGGTATCTTTCCATTTATACAAATCTTCTTTAATTTCTATCTGTGGGTGGCTTTTGATTTTCAGTGTACAAGTCTTGCACTTTTTTGGTTAATTTTTTGTATGCTATTCTTTCTTATGTTGTTGTAAATTTCCAGTTATATCTCACTTATATTTATATTTGAATATAGAGTGTTCATTGCTATTTTATAGAGATACAGTTGCTTTATTTTTAATTATTATTTGTGTGTATGTACATATTCTTGTGAGTGGAGCCCAGATGTTGACCCCAAGATCTTCCTCAACCATTCTCCACCATAATATTTGATATTGAACCCAATGCTTGCCAATTCTACTAGACTGGATGCCCAGAAAGTCCCAGGAGTCTTTCCATCTCTGTCTCCTCTGCACTGGATCACAGACTTTTTTATACACATGCTACATGTTGAACACATATATATTGGGCAGCGGTCTTTTCCCTTTTCCCTTTTGACTATAAGGTCCCTTGGTTTCCCGTCCTTTGGGGTTTTCATCAGGAAGCCATGGTTAATAGTATTAATGTGTGCTAGGACATGGTAACTTATTTTTCTAATGCCATTTTCAAGCTTCTCTCTGACTTTGACCATTTTGAGTCTGCTGTGGGTTTGGGATTTTGTTTCTTTGTAATCAACCTAGTATTACTGGATTTCTTGAATATATAAATCAATATTTTGTATCAAAACTTGGGGGATGGATGACAATTGTTTCTTCAAAAATCCTTCTAGCCCTTTCTAGTCTTTTCTGAAACTGTTTGTTCATCCTCGCTCTGCTTTCTGTTCCTCACACTGTCTTCAACTCAGAGGCCCTTTCCTGTGCATAGCCTAAAATGTCACACAACTTTTAACTTCTTAATTTTTACTTTTTAACCTCAGACTTCAATTTGATCTTCTCTTTAGCTTTTCATCCCATTGTTGAGATCTGCTATTTGCTGAGACAGCATTGTTGTCCTGTGCTTTGCATCTTCAAATGTGTTTTCCTTTCATTCTTTTCACATGTGTATGGAGGTTGATCTAAAGCCTTTGACAGCATGTCCAATGTCTAGGCTTCCTCAGGGACAGAGCATAATGACTGGTTGTTATATACATACTTTTACTCTGGAAATGGGCCATACTCTCCTGTTTTTTGCACTTCTCATTATTTTTTATTGAAAAGTGAGTGCTTTAAGTAAAATAAAAGTTACAGCTCTGAAAATAAACGTGATCCTTGTCTAGAATTTGTCATAATTGTTGCTGTTGTGGGTGTTTTTGTTTTGTTTTGTGACTTTTCTTGAGCCACTTAATATTTGTCTAACTAGCTAATTATAAATAATAACCTAATCTTTTGTTATATACAGTCATAGAAATGGTTTCTTGGCTTAATATCAGCTAACAACTGCACCTTTAGATCCTTTGGATTGATGGTCAGCTAACAGCTGCACATAGGTATCTTTAGATCCCTTGGATTTGTGGTCAGCTAATGACTGCACAGAGATATCTTTAGATCCGTTGTGCCACTAAGTCCATCCTTTGCTGAGAAAGCTTTTGTGTATTGAGTCACATATTTAGTGCTCCAGCAAGTACTTTCCATTGCCTGTAAATTAATCAGAAGTTAGCCCCAACTTGACCCTGAACAAGTTGTCTCCCTTTCTAGATTGCTAGGAATCTGTTAGAACTCTTCCAAGGCATGGACAGATCTCATCCCCAATGCTTTCTTTTAAGCTTTTGGCCCATCTCTTATTAGATCCAACTCATAGTGGTCAGTAGCTGCAGTGTTAAATCCTGTGAGCTTGTTATCAGTGTTCTGTTTGTTTATTGCAGTTGCCTTTATTTTGTTTTTTATTGGGGCATTTGGTTAGTTGGTTATTTTTCACACCACTGAACTATACAAAAACCCTCAGGATATTCATGCTCACATGGATTAATCTCTGAACCATGCGAAATGAGAAAATCTTCTCGGACGGAGAAGCTGTTCCCAGAGTCAGTTCCCTGGAGCTGGGGGTCACAGGGAGCATGAGCCTGTCCTGTCTGCACCAGTGGTCTCAAGGCTTCTGCCATCCTCAGCTGCCACGAGAAGCCTTCCACTTTCAAGTGTCTCATGGAGCTGGGGAGAGACAGATAGGAATAACCGAGTTAAAATACCATGCTTAATGTTTTTACTGATATTTCATTATTTTTTATTGACAAAATACTACTTAAACTGTTGAGAAACTCACAGTAGCTGGCATTCTTGTTGCTATTCCAGAAGAGGGTTTCAGGGGTCTTGTTTTGTTTTGTTTTTCGAGACTGGGTTTCTCTATGCAACAGTTCTGGCTGTCCTGGAACTCACTATGTAGACCAGTCTGGCCACACACTCACAGAAATCCTCTTGCCTCTGCGTCCCAAGTGCTGGGGTTACAGGTGTGCATCACCACTGCAGGGCCTTCAGGAGTCTTTGTCCAGTCATCCTTGCAGCTGTCTTCGGAGTCTGGGTTCCTGGCAATTATGGCCGAAGACTCTGATGGTTGTTTGACTGATGCTTCAGTGGGATGGTGTTACACTGAATGCCCTTAGGATTCATACAAGTCAAATATCCATGTTATCATGTATATTATCCATGCTGATGTCACTGAGTCATTTGCCTTCCAGCCAATAAATTCAAGACTTCCTATAGAACTTCTAGGAAACTGTTTTGAATTTTGAACCTAATATTTTTTTTCACTCAATAGTTTAAGTTTCTCAGAGCAGATGAGAGGGACAGAACACTGTCTGCTATTGTCTACTGAAGACTGCTTGGAAATCCTTTGCAATTCAATGCAGTCTCTCTGTGTACTTTCTGCCCCATCTAGACAGTTCAGAGGCCTGGTGTGTATGTGTGTGTAAACACCTCTTGCTGAGTCCATTTTTGGTGTGTGTGTGTGTGTGTGTGTGTGTGTGTGTGTGTGTGTGTGTGTAAAGTGAGGAGTGTGAAACAAATATAATTGATCAGAGATTTCTAGAAAAAGAATCTTCAATAGTCCTAGAATTTTGGAAGGGAATATGAATTTCAGAACAGTCCAGAAAGTTCTGGCCATGCTATGTGGCCTTTATCCAAAGGACATTTGCATTTTTGTACAAACCAGGCTGGTTAAACTTAAAAATCCTCACATCTGGATTTCTAGCACTTTCTATCATAGTACTTGTCACCAATAAACAACCCGAGTGGCCTCATGCGGTATGGCTGTCTAGATAGCCGGTATTTGAAAGTATCCAGACCCTCCATGACTTAGATCTCCATCCATCACACATCTGCAATTGTCCTTGGTACTCCAACTCCTGGAACTAAAAAAAAAAAAAAGCTGTCCCTTTAAGCCATGGATCTGTCAAAAATGGTTGCTGTGAGGGTCAGCAGCCTAGACACCTGGTGGGAAGTTTGTCCCACAAACCTCAGGGAGCCTTCAGCCAAGAAAAGTGAATGGCTGAAGCAACAGAAGGAAGGCTGCATGAGAATGAGAGATGATGTGGCTGGAGCCTAATTGAATTCTGGATTTCCGTCACTGCTTACAAATGGAGTCCGGCCACAAAATTGAGTTATCAGCTAAGCAGGCTCCAGAGGCACAAAGCGTCCTGTCCTCCAAAATGTGATTAAGGGCTGTGTGCCGCTGAAGAAGACCTCCAAGGCTGTGGACCTGGAAGAATGCTTTTCTCCTGCCAAAGCACGTAGAGAAAGATTCCATCACAACATCCTGATTAGCTCCAGAAGCTTGAGAGGTCAGTGTGTGTGTGTGTGTGTGTGTGTGTGTGTGTGTGTGTGTGTGTGTACACTCACACATGTGATGTCTGCATTGTCATCTGATATAAGTAGACAGATAAATGCTGAATCCATCTGGACCTTGGCTCACCAAATGCTTTACATTTCCTTCATTTTTTATTAATTTATTCTTTATATTCCAGCCCCAGCTCCCCGATCCTCGCCTCCCACTCTCCCACTCCCCAACTTCTCATCTGCTCCTCAGAGAGGGTAAGACCTCCCCTAGGAAGTCTACTAAGTCTTTCCCATCATCTCCTTGAGGCAGGACCAAGGCACCTCTCCACCCCCCACACCCCTGTGTCTAAACTGAGCAAGGTATCTCTCCATATAGAATGGGCTCCACTAAGTCAGTTAGATCTTGGACCCACTGCCAGTAGCCTCATATATTATCCCAGAATGGATAAAGCAAATGTGGTGCATTTACACAATGGAGTACCACTCAGCTGTAAGAAACAACGACATCCTAAAATTCACAGGGAAATGGACAGAACTAAAAAAAAAAAAAAAAAAAAAACATCTGCATGATGTTTCCTTCATTTTAAAATAATAGGATCCAGCAAAATGGTTCATCCAATAAAGGCATTTGCCACCAAGCTAGACTCTGAGTGTAATCTCTGGTAACCACATGTAGAAGGAGATAACTGACTCCCATAAGTTGTCGTCTGACCTCCACAAGCATGCCATGGTACACACACAGATGTGCATAATAAATAAATGGGAAAACTGGGTTGGTATTCTCCTAAGTCACTTTTAAAATCTGACTTCTCCTTAATCAACATTTTAATAAAGGCCAGGTCCTACTTGAATCCACCACGGTAAAGCCAGGTGTGCTGGCTGGTTTTGTGTGTCAACTTAACACATGCTAGAGTCATCAGGGAGGAAGCAGCCTCAGTTGAGAAAATAACCTCCATGAGATCTGACCATACACAAGTCTGGAGGGCATTTCTTAACTAATGATTGACGAAGGAGGGCCCAGCCCAGTATGGGTGGTACGACCCCTGGCCTGGTAGTGTCGAGTTCTATAAGAAAGCAGACTGAGCAAGCCAAGGGGAGCAAGCCAGCAAGCAGCACCCCTCCATGGCCTCGGCATCCACTCCTGCCTCCCGGTTCCTGCCCTGTGTAAATTCCTGCCTTGGCTGCTTTTGATGATGAACTGTTTGTTACATAGAACTAAGAGTAAATAAACCCTTTCCTCCCCAAGTTGCTTTTGCTCATAGTGTCTTACCACAACAACAGTAACCCTAAATAAACGGCAGGGAAAGGCCCAGTGTTGGGGAGTGGACAGACACTTAGCTCTGAGAGTGATTTCTTTGGAAGGATGAGCCCAGAAAGCTCAGGCTCTGGCTGCAGTTTTGTGGTGCCTTCACTTGCTTCACTGGGGCCACACACATTGCCACAGCTTCTGCTCTGTTCCACACAGTCCCAAGGTTAGTGTGAGGCAGACAGGGTAGAGAGGACCACCCTGCCTGCTCCACTGTAGCCAGCAGATACCCTGGGCTCAGGAACTTGTCGTTCTTGAGCTTCATGGCTATGACCCCTCCCTAAAATTCCTCAGTGGCAGTGTAGAGAGCTGGGGCTTTAAGAGGGCATTAAAGTGGATTGACACCTTTCTCATGAGACTGGATTAGTCACCACAATAGCAGGATGCTGTAAACCGAAGCTGCCCCTCTTGGCCTGTCTCTTCCTCATACAGCTAGCTACTTTCTCCCCACCACCTCTTCTGCCATGTTATGATGTGTTATGAGACCCACACCAGATGTGGCCACCTGATCGCCAAATCAACCCCTCCTCTTTACAAATCCCCCACTCAGTTATTTTGCCATAGCAACAGAAAATTTCCTAAGACAACCATCTTCCTCCTCCTCACCCCTTCTCATGTCCCTCTCGATATCTAACTCGTCCACTCTATCATTACTCTCTGTTCCTCAGCTTTCTCTCCACGGCAGTTTCTGCTTTGGTGAACATGGTCTGTTTCTTAGAGAGGAGGCCCCATCCCTTTCCCTGAAATCCAAGCCTCATAAAAGGGCCTGTGCCTGTACTACAGTGTCACCTGCAATGCCTCTTGGTAATTCAGCATGATAATGACAGAACAGCAATGACAATCATATTCAATGTCTCTCCCCTTTCTGAACTCATACTTGGACCTCACTTTCAGAAGAGAAAGACCCCTTGCCTTGAACCTATCCTTGAAGAGAAGTGTCCAGGTCTGACCTCCCTATGACCGTAGACTCTGGCTTGTGGCCCTTGGCCCACCCTGGTTTTTCTGCTAGCTTGAATGCTGTCAACCTGAGCCGTTCCCAGCCAGCATCCACCCTTCTTGAGCCATACCTTCCTGTGTATGTCCCTCCCAAAGAGCCCACCTCTCAATTTCCAGTCTTCAGCACAAAACAAACAAGGCAAGTACTCTCACCTACTCCTCTGTAGCCCCCACTCAGTGTCCCAAAGCATTCTCTGGGTGCCGGATCCTTCTGGCCCCACAGTGGCATTCTGTGTGAGACCCCCTTGGTCCTTTCCATTGCCCAGGATCCTCTTGGTCTCCCTCACTCTCTCTGTGAGGACCAGGTTGGGGCAGCACGGCTACATAAAGCTTTTGTAATTCTGGATTTTCAATAGAGGAACTAAAGAGCCTAGTAATGGTGTAGAGCCACAGTCCTTATCTGCACCTCAGTATATTCCCTCCCCCCACCCCGAGTTCCCTTTGCCAAAAAAGAGAAGGAGTATAACACCAAAGCTCCCCCCAAGCCTCAAAGTCAAGGCGAAGAGCTTGCCCAGGAACATACCATATTAAGTAAACAGCATATCCCATGTTGGATAAAAGAAGTTAAATAAAAGACAGAAACCAGCAAACCTGAGCCTGGTGGTCACTCTGATCTGAAAGAGTCTAAGAGTCATGGGACTCTAGAGCACTGAAGGGACAAGGAGGACAAGTTGCTTGGCTAAGTCACACAGTCCAAGGTGGACAAAGCATGACTGCCCCTGCTCGGTAGGGGTGTCTTCTCTTTTGACTCCTGCACACTGGCCACTCCACATGGTTCTGGGAGACCTTGCCTGCTTCCAGGATGTTCAGCAAACACAATTGTGACCTGGATCCTCCACCCCCTTGTGTGGCTGGCTTTCTAAGCACTACATCCCCACCTTGAACTCCTTACCTTCAAAACCACAAGGTTGTGTGTTCGGCCAGCAAGGGTGCAGGTGTTCTGCTTATCAAGCGGCCTAAGTATTAATTATTAGCATGTGTGGGTAGAGACTTCAACAAACCATTGTCTCCCCTGTTGTGGTTTGAAGAAAATGGCCCCCAAAGGGAATAGCACTATTAGGAGGTGTGGCCTTTGTGGAGTGGGTGTGGTCTTCTTGAAAGAAGTGTGTCACTGTGAAGGCTGGCTTTGAGGTCTCCTGTATGGCTCAAGATACAGGCCAGTATTTTAGATCACTTCCTGTTGCCTGCAAGATGTAGAACTCTCTGGGTTGGAGAGATGGCTCAGTGGTTATGAGCACTGGCTGCTCTTCCAGAGGTCTTGAGTTCAATTCCCAGCAACCACATGGGGGGCTCACAACCATCAGTAATGACATCTAGTGCCCTCTTCTGGCCTGCAGGCAGAACAACAACCTGAGGGTACCTGAGGGCAGTGTTGCCACCAGGGATATCCTGAGCTGAGTGTTCTATACTGTCACCTGGGGCCATGGTGTCATCTGGGCCAGGACTGCTGTAGAGGGACACGCCTGGGTCCATGGCCCTATAACAGCCAGGATCTGAGTTGATGGGGGGAGGGGACACAAGGGTATTGTCAGTCACCTCCAACCATGTTGGTGTCTGAGGACTATGCCACACCTGGGGCCATGCTGATCTGGGTGGCTGGTGCTGCCACCTGGAGCCATGGAGACATCCGGGCACAGGCTGCTGCTAAGGACCATGTCTGGGTCCATAGGCCTACTGAGGCCAGGGTCTGGGTGGTTCCCATGGCTCCAGTTGCTGCTGAGGGCTCTGTAGATGCCCAGGGTCTGATCAGCTACCTGGGACCATGTTGGTACCTGGGGGCCATACTGCCACTGGGGCTGTACTGATCTGGGTGGCCTGAGCTGCCACCCAGCCATCGTGGCATCCTAGCCCTAGTTCCTGCCAAGGGCCATGTCTGGGTCCCTGGTTCTGCTGCATCTGGGGTCTGTGATGATGTCCATGGCCTGTATTAGCAAGGGGACCAGGGGACATTGGAACCATGCTGAGCTGAGCTGGCCCCAGCCTTCACTGGCCCTGGGATGGCTGGCCCTGCTCCTCTCTGGATACTGTACCAGGCCAGCTAGTCCTAACCCTCAGGGAAGAGCTTGCCCCCTCACTCAGGAAAGATGGTCTACCCCTCACCATAGGCTGTGAACTCACCTGGGAAGCACACTAGAGCTAACCCTGTGGTTGGGATACAGGTGAGCCTACCCTGAAGGCAGGAAAGCAGGGGAGCTGACCCTGCTCCCATCGTCTGCCATGTGGTGGCATGGATGAGGGAAAGATATCCTCACCCCTCACCCATCACCACCTGTTGTAGGTGAGAGTGGTGGCCCAGGGTCACAAGAATAAGAGAACTAGCCCTGCCCTATACCAATTTCAGCCCACAGGAGAGTGGGCCCTGCACCCTACTTGGGCAGCATACTAGAGCTGACTCTGTTGTAGGGGTCATAGATGAGCCAGCCCTGAGGGTGTGAGAGCAGGAAAGCTGACCCCACCACCTCCTCATATTCCCCCTACAGCAATCAGGAGTGAGGGCCCTGTACCTTGCCTGGGCAAAACAGAAGAGCAGAAGAACTGCCCTGCTCCTTGCTGCAGGCTGCATTAGGTGAGCTAGCTGAGGCAGTGCTGGAAAGCTCGTCTGGATAGTGACAATAGGGGAAATCTGGCAGGCTGACCAACCCAGCTACCCCCAGGCCCAGAACCAGGGCTGTGAGTTGGTTTATCCCAGCATCCACCGAATATGTGAGCGGTTGGAGCATATGAAGTGGATGAATCTACAAACTGAAACAGCAGGATCTCCACAACTCAGCACAACAACAGGATATCCAAGAGGAGCCCCAATAAGAGCCCATTATCTGTGGTGTAGCAGAAGCCAGAGGCCTTAAACCAGACCAATGACTCTGGCAATAAACACTTGCAGGTAAAGATAAATGGGCTAAAGGGAAAACTGTGTGACTCAATGGGCCACACTACAGCTTTCAGGGCAAGATTCTGTTTGTTTGTTTGTTTTTGTTTTGCTTCTTCATTTTGTTTGGATTTGGGTTTTCTTTTAAATTGTGAGTGGGCACAATTAAAATGTTGCAAGGGCAGAGGGAGGATGCAAGGAGACAGGGAAATTAGTAGGGTCAGAATACATGATGTGAAATCCACAAAGAAGCAATAGAAGTTTAAAAAAGAAAAAAAAGCTGCTGTGGTCATGGTGTCTCTTCACAGCAACAGAAATGCTAGTAAAGACACCTGTATTGGTAAGAGAGTTGGGGAAATCAATTGATATTAACATAAAATTCCAAATGAGGTAACTATAAAGATAAAGAGATGAGTGATCGCCATCTCTTTCTCAGTGCAACTCCATCTCTCTCCACAGCTTCATCTCTCCCTTCTTTGGGCCTTTGGGTTCCTTTGCTCAGGAAAGCTCTCTCCACAAGGAAGGATTTACAAAGGGCCTACAGAACCTGGTTGGAAAAACAGTAGTGTTCATGGTGGAAGGCCTGGTCTACAGAAGGTAACAAACTCGATGTTCCCAAGGCAAAGGTCTCAGTGTGCACTCAGTGTACAGCCTAACCAGGACACAGGGGAGTGTCCTTCCAAAACAAAAGGGACTGGACCAAAACCAGACAACTCCATTTCTAACCCTCCCTGGGGCTGATGAAAAGCAGAATCAAAATAAAATGCCATAGTTTGCCAGTTTAAAAGTGGATATCAGAGGAAAAAAAATAATTACAGGATAAAGCTTTCAAGGGTGAAGGGAACGGAAGATGGATACACAAAGCCCTCTCATTTTCCACTGTAGGAAATATATTTTCTGCAGATGAGTCAAATCCTGTGTGTGTGTGTGTGTGTGTGTGTGTGTGCTGTTTAGAGTGATGAAGATGTACTATAAATGGAAATGTTTAAAGGAAGCCTCAGGAAGTTGAGCCCAGGGCAGGGTAGGGAGACTGGAAGCTGCTTGCCTTCATCATAAACTAGCGTTTCTCAACCTTCCTAACACTGCGACCCTTTAATACAGTTCCTCATGTTGTGGTGACCTCCAACCATAAAATTATTTTCATTGCTACTTCATAACTGTAATTTAGCTACTGTTATGAATGGTAATGTAAATATCTGTGTTTTCTGATGGTCTCATGGATGCCTGTGAAAGGGTTGTTCAACCCCCAAAGGGTCTTGACCCATAGGTTAAGAACCACTATCGTAAACCTTTCTGTCTCAGCTGATTTGATTCCAGTTGCTTGTATGGCACCAAGCACAAGCCTCAGGAGGGAAAGATTTCAGAATATCTGGATGGATGCCCTGAGCATTGATGGGGGAACAGTGGTCTGACAAATCTGGATGGATTGTGGATACAAACTTTAAAGTTATGGAGAAAATGTGTAATTTTGGATCATCTTTATTAATATTTAAGACATGTTTCTTAAGAAGGAAATTGCTTTGTTTTCTACCTACTTTAATGAAAAAGTTGACATTCTAAGTCAACTTTCTCAAAAGAGAAAAGAAATCTGACAGTTAATATTATATTGTATGATTCAAAATACTCAAAAAAGGGGCATTTGGGTATTTGCATCACAATGAAACAGCAGGTGTCAGGGATGATGAATGAACTAAATATCCTGATCATTGCTCAATGAATACATTCATTACTCAATGTATGTGATCATTATTCAATCTAAATATGTAGCAAAACATTATACTGGACCCCATAAAGAGGGACTGTTATTATCTCAACTGAAAAATTAGATTAAAAATAAATAAAATATGAGTATTTATAAAATCTGCTTTACTAGAAAGCACATCTCTACCACTCTAAATAGCACATCGACACACACAGTGACAGGTGGGTGAATGAGTACACGACAGCTTGGATCATTTGCTGTCACTCTCTCCAGGAGACAATGAGCTGTCAGAGTTCTCCAGGAACTCCCAGTTCTCCAGGAATGTGGCTCTGTCCCCAGCATTGGTCAGAGTGCTGGACTTAACCCACTCAGCTCACCTGTAGCCCTACCCCATCTTTGCCCGCCAGCCTTGCCAGGGGGAGGTAACTGTGTATTTGTGAATGGCAGCTGGCCCAAGCCCCATTCCCCATTGCTCCTTGGGGGCCTGGATTAGGCCCTTGGCTTAAATCTTCCCTGACTTCTGCTTGTCCAGCAGTCCTCATCTGGCTTCCTTGTCCTCACATCTCCTGTTGACTCACAGGTCACAGCCATCCACAGTCCAGGCCAGGAAGCTCCCGGAGGCCATCTGCTTTGTTCATGTTCCTCCCTAGTATCTGTATCACTTCTCTGCATAAAAGACTTTTAGATAGTATTGATCGCCTTCAATAGCACACAATCTTCCTCTGCTGGTAGCAGCTCCTCCCCTCTGAATCTCTAGGTAAATATTTCCTACCAGACCTCCTTCTGTTCCTCCTGAGGCCAAGAGGTGAAGGACGCTGAGACCAGAGGAAGCTTGCCAGAGCCCTGGATGCTGATACCCTGTGTTCTGGCCTGGCACTTATTACAGGGTCCATCTCCAGGCAGGCCTGGCACACATGCAAGGCTCCTGAACCAGGCACTTGCAGTGGTATGTTCCTACCTCCTCCAGGACCTAAAAGGCACATGTAACCTTCCTGAGTACATTCCTGAGCCTGCCCTTGCAACACATGGTCATTGACTCACAGGCAAGCCCTGCCACCTCTCACGTGTGGCATTTTCCACCTTCCCACCCTGAGACTTCTCTCCTTCTGACTCTGTGGCCATGGCTGACACTGTATCCTTATCACTATACTCTTTGAGAAACCAATTCCAGGAAAAAAATTGTCTGTGTCACCTCCCTTCCAAGGGCTCTCTGGGGATAGTGCCCTTCACCTCGGGCAGTTCACTCTCCAGCAGTTTAGAGGATCAAGTCGGGGGAGGGACCTTTTCTTCATACTCTTTATCTTACTACAGTATTGTTTTTCTCTCAGAAATCCAGCCACATAGTTCCAGGACCTTTCTGTGATCATTGCCTCCCCTGTACAAAGAGATATGGCTGCCAGTATCCCAGGGACAGCCTGCCCCCACCTAGTCTGGCCTTGAAGCTCCTAGGCCTCCCCATTAGCACCCCAAAAACATCCTGCTTTTGCCCCACCTGCTGTCCCTCTGGAACTTAATCAAAAAGCAGATCTTCCATCTGTTTTACTCAGGGCAGAAAATGACATTCATCCTGGATGGTTCAAATGACGACATATTAATGAAGACCCTCTCCGGGAAAAGGTGTGCCAGAAAGAGAACTAATAAGGACCAAAGGGACACAGAGAGCAAATGCAGAGCATGTTCACACATAGACCAAAGGGACAAAGAGGGCATGGGATCCCAGAGCAAGAAACAGCTAGAGATATGGCAAAGAGCTGGTAGTAGAAACTCTTAAGGTTGTACCCTTGTGTGAGAGGAAGGGTACGCTTGACTTCTCTCTGGCTCCGCCTTCACCTTCCAGTCAGAGCTTCCCATTGGCTGATTCTAACCTCTGGCCAGCCAATGGGAACCCCTCAGAGGCTTCTGAAAAGTGGGGTCTTGGGTTCCAACTGGGTAGACCCACAGAAACATGGGAGAATAACTACACAAAGTCAAAAAGCTTGCTGAAAATTTTCCTTGGGGTCCAAAGTTTCATTTCTCAAATGAGGAAACTGAGACTAGGGGAGACTAATGATTCATCCAAGTTGTATAGGGTTTATTACCAAGCTGAGCCCAGATCTCCCATCACTGCATCCCCTGTGGCCCATCATATGACAAAGTCCATGACTGTAACACTCCCTTTTTATGTAGTCTCTTGAATTGTTTATGCACTAAAAATAATTTTAAGCCATTTTAAGCCATTACATTGCTTTGACTCTCTTCCCCCACAGGAAATAAGCTGGCTGGCTGGTGGGAGACTCAGCAGGGGGCCTTGAACTCCCTTGACCTCACATGTTCAGACTAAGGTTTTCCACTCAACGCTACTGCTGAAGTCCAAGATGAATGAAGAAAACAGAACAGAAATAATACCCCTCCCAGTCATTGCTCCACAGCCACCAGTTGGGCTGATCTTCAAAGGGGTTGGAGGAGGTGCATAACTGAATTAGAAACATAATAAATTGGAGCCAACTTGTTCGATTGATGGCAGTGTCTTCTTTTAATTTTGCATCACATTCATTTGGAGGCAATGAAATTAGGGTGTGCTCATTAGCAGCTGAGGTAGGGGAAGCTGAAGCCACAGTCAGGAGGTAATGAAATTTCTGCTGTGGGGTGATCTAGAAGTCGGTTGGGGGTGGAAACTGAAAGGGCAAAGTGGTCATAAGTCTCCAGATAAGAGATGTTGGTGGGAGGAGTAAGAGGTCCATTTGGGGAGGGGGAGTATGAATTCCAGTCCCAGGTGCCTGGGTTTCCTCCAGCTGCAATCTGAGACCCCCTAATGAAATTATTGCTTCAGTGCCAGTGCATAGTTCTGAAGACTGAGTCAATACCAAGTTAGATCAAGGGGTGCTAGCCATCCCCTCCTCCAGATGTTCAGTGACTCCTCGGCACCCAAATATTTCCCACACACCTTGGTTTGGATGACTGCCTTGAACATAATACCCATTGACTCTCTGCATCCTGGCTCTATGTTCCTTTACATCTGGAGCCATTCTAAGTGCCAACGCCAGTCACACAATTGGTATGGGACACCTGACCTGGGATGGCCAAGGACACTCAGGCAACACCCAAAAAGAGAGTTGGCACAAATAAGCCCCCAAGGAAATACGGGATCCCTTACCCACTCCCAGCCCCTGCACAGAGTATGGAGGCCAGGCAGCTTTGCTGCCCCTGTTGACAGTAGTCAGACTTTTACTTGTTTGCTTGTTTCACAAGGTAGCACACAAATGTGACCCCATTCTATCCTCCTTGGCCCTGAAGAAGGCATAGACCCATTGCATTTAGAAAATAAGAAAATCGAGGCAGCAGCAACAGGTCAGGGAAGAAGAGATGGAGTCAGTAGAAAACTCTAGTCCACCTGCGCAGAGCCAGCCCCAGCCCCATCCTGCCTATCCCAGTAGGGGCACCAATGGCCAGGCCTCTGTTGGCCACCATGGCAGTGAGAATTTTGGTTCCACAGGGATCTTACCAATGTGTCCTCCCAAACTGTCTTGTCCCTCCCAGGAAAGGCTAGGCATCAGAATAGACAAGCATGCTAGATGAGAAACAGCAACTAATAGAGTGACAGGGCAAAGACAGAGAATGTGAGCAGACGCGCTGATGTCACAAAGGACACTAGCTGCATTCTCAGGCCTTCTCTTCCCACCACTGGCTTTTTCAGGCCGTATGTCAGGTAGAAACATTCTCTCCCTAAGACATCAGCTCTGAGACCATGTATTCCATAGGGGATGTACAGAGAAAAAAAAAAAAACTGTACATGTTCATCTTTCCCAAAACGGACTCTGGCTGGTGCTGCTGCTCTGTCATGCTGAGTGAGACACTGAGCATGCCCATTGTATGAGATAGTCTACAAAGGTCACTGTAGGCATAATTCAATGAAAGATCTTTATATGAAGTCATCCTGGCTTGTCCATTTTTAATCGGGTTGTTTTCATATTATTGAATTGTTGGATTTCTTTTTAGAAGCCATGGGTTTTTCAGATGTATGTTTGAGTACTAAATAAGAAATGGAAAAGAAGGCTGTGGATGTAGCTTCATGAAAGGGGCTTTTCTAGCTGGTATATGCAAGGCCTTGGGTTCACCCCAGCATGGCCAGAGGGAAAAGATGTAAGCTGAGTGTAGTGGCATATTGCTATAAATACAGTACAGAAGGTCATGGCAGGACTGTGTGCTGGAGGCCAGCTGAGTGAAACCTGGAGTGTCAGGATAGCCTGGAGTAGAGGAGGAGAGTATGCCTGAAGTGTTTGAGGCTGGAAGAAGCCAATAGGGTCCTCTCTTCCCCCTAGAGGCTGGGGAGGAAGCAAGCACAGCCCATGACACTTTGATCTCAGACTCCCCACCCCACCCCCGGAATCATAAGAAAACAGATTTCTGCGCTTTTAAACCATGATAGTTGTGGCAATTGAAAAATTATACAAATCTTCCTTTTCTTTCAGAAGTATGTTAGTTAGGGCAATAAAGGGACGTGGGGGGAAGAAAATAAAAAGCAGATCTGCTGGGCCTAGGCCTGACTGGACAAACATCAAAGACTCCAGAGGTGCCAGAGAGACCAGCAAGGGTCGCAGAGCAGTCTCCATCGTTGTATTGGAGAGGAACATGTTTCCAGACTTGTCACTCCTTATACGCGACAGAGAAGTCCTCATAAGTCCTCATATGGGACAGAGAAGAGGCCTGGGGTGTAGCTCGGTGGAAGAACGTCTGCCGAGCTTGTGCAGGCCTTGGAGTCACTGCAGTCCTCAGGTACCCTGCAGCATCGGGACCGTTCCTGAGTCGTAGTCCTGGTTGCTTCTTATCCGCAGAGACACAGTGATTTGTATGTTGTCCCATGCTGGACTCGCACCTTGAAATCTTTGTCTTTTGGGACAGACTCATGAATACTCACAAACTGATGTCAGTGGTCCACTCACTGAGGACTTTATTTCTCCAAGCATCGCAAGACCCGGTAAAAATCAACCTGTTGGAGTCTAAGGCACCAGGTCCACATCCACAGTCTCAGAAGTCTCAGAGACAGTTTCTGATACTGGGGGAATCACACTGATCCCTGTGTGTAGCTGGGATGTGCAGGTGAGTTAAAGCTCAAGGAGAGATACTGACAGTGCCCAAGTGGGTCACTAACAATGCTCTATGCCCTTGGCTGCATCCATTGTAATGCCTCTTTTTTCTTCTCGGGCTTTATTTACTGAGTCTTTTCTCTGTTGCTTTTGCTAAAGGGCAGTCAGTATTGTTTACTTTCTCAAAACCTAACATCTTCGTTTCTTTGACCTTATGTGTGATCAGTGGTGATCACACCAAAAAAAGTGATCTTTTTCAGTGTTCTTTCCATTCTCTGTTTCCTTTACTTCTCTGACCTTCCCTTCTACTAATTAGGGGTGTTAAACTGCCTATGTGAAATATTTCTCTGTTTTAAGATATAGGCACCTGTTGCTGTAAACTTTCTTCTACATACTGCTTTTTCTGCATCCCATAACTCATGGGATGTTCCGATTCTGTCTTTCCTTGCTTCAGGAAACTCTTTAGTGCTGGTGGTAATTAGGGGTTTCTAAAATGGTTTCCTTCTATGGTGGTCAGAGAAGACACAGCATACAAAAATCAGCTTTAGACAAATTGTCTTGGTTTGTCTTGTGATGTAGAGTACATTCTGTCTTGGAAAATGTTCTGTGTACTAATGAAAGAATGTGAATCCCAAAGCTCTTGAATGACGTGTTATAGAAATGTCTGTTAAGTCCATTCAGTCTACAGAGCAATTTAACTCCAACTGTTCATTTTTTTGCCTGGATATCTATTGATGAAAGAGGAGTGTTGAAATACTCAGGTATTAGTGTATTTGACCCATTAATGACCCTTTAGAGCCACTAGTAATAGCTTTATATACCTGGGTATTCCAAAATTGGGCTCAATGCATATTTCATATAATTATTCTTCCATCTTGAAGAATTAATCTTTCTATCAGTGAATAGTGTACTTCTTTCTCTCTTTTATTTCTTTCTTAAATACTGCTTCCTTTGAAAAAACTACAACTGCTTCTATTTGGTTTGCATGGAATGTCTCTTTAATCTTTAACCCCCCGCCCCGTGTGTGTGTGTGTGTGTGTGTGTGTGTGTGTGTGTGTGTGTGTGTGTTTCTGACAAAGTAAGTTTTTTTATAAACAACAATTAGAGCTTGTAGCTTTAAAATCTATTCAGCTGCCCTGTCTTCTGACTAAGGGATTGAATCTGTGTATATTCTTGGTTATTCTTTAGAGAAATTTACTCTGGCCATTTTCATAATTGCTTGTTGTGTATTTTTTCTTTTGTTCTCTTGGGGTCTGCTTTTGCAGTTTGGTGGGTCTCTATAATGACTAAGTTCAATTCTTTTCTTTTTTCATTGCTTTACTCACAAGTTTTATTTTTTACGTATTTTCATGATTGCAGTCATCATGGAGGGCTTCTTTGTGCATTTCTTATAGAGTGCTGATGGATCTCTCATTTTGCATGTCTGTGAAGTCTTTGTTTTGCTGCAGTTCCTGGAGGTTAGATTCGTTGTGTATAATACCCTGTTAGGGTTTTGTTTGTTTGTTTTCCCCTTTAGAATTTCCATTCCTTCTTGCCCTGCCAGGTTTTTGTTTATTTGTTTGTTTGGTTTGGTTTTTTGAGACAGGGTTTCTCTGTGTAGCCTTAGCTGTTCTTGGCTGTCCTGGAACTTGCTCTGTAGACCAGGCTGGCCTCTAACTCACAGAGATCCACCTGCCTCTGCCTCTCAAGTGCTGGGATTAAAGGCGTGCACCACCACCTCCCGGTTGTGCACCATTACTGCCCAGCTCCTGCCAGACGTTTTTTCTCCAATTTTTCAACTAAGAAAAATTTTAGTGATCATGTAGTAATAAGGCTTATAAAAACAGAAATAAACATTTGCAACTGTAGAAAGAGAAAGTGAATCTTGACCTAACACTTTAAATATTACAAACATGTTCTAAGATTCTGTTTATGTAACTGTGATTTATCTTCTAAAGTGTCCTTGTGTCTCTTCATAATTAGGTTTAAAAATCTTGAGATAATCTGAGTATTTTAAAACACTTGTCTGGCAGTCTAAGTCACTTGAAATAATACACCAGACTCCTAAGAAAAATACTCACAAGATAAATGTGCAATTGCACATTTATTCAAGTGTTTAGAACCACTAAGCCAGCTTTGTATACAAGCTTATGTGGCCAAAGAACAAACCTGTCAGACTAACTGACCAAATAAAATCAACCATGACTGATCAACACCACAAAACAGTCTTCAAATTTTGAAGGAGTAACTTCCTTCCATGTGACAGTTGCCTCTATCTCATACCTAAAGAGAGTAAAAACTAAAGCTATACTTCACAAAAACCAAAATAAATCAAAATTATAGAATCTGCCCTGCCATGAGAATGTTTAATTCACCTCTTCTTATTTGTCAGTCTGTAATGTACAAGCTCAATGACCCAGATGTTCTTTTAACCATTTTAACACTTTGCTCTGAAATTACAGACATAAAGTAGCCATTTGCTATCACCCTAAAGACAAAGGGCCAAGCTATAAGGTATGGATTGAAACAGATAAAATAGATCTAAGTGATATCCTCATGCCTTTAAATATGGCAAACCTTAAATATTTGTTTAATATTTTTAGCAATACCATCTACTATTTAATAAACAAAACCACAGAACATCTCCATTAAGTAAAGCAAAATTTTGTGGTTGGGTTAGCTAAAAACTGAAGCTGGCACCTCGAATGGCTAAATTTGTCATTTGAAAACACTCTTAATATAGATTATCTTTTTTTTTTTAAGATGGATTTCTCTGTGTAGCTTTGTAGACCAGGCTGGTCTGGAAGTCACAGATATCTGCCTGCATCTGCCTCCCAAATGCTGGGATTAAAGGCGTGCCCCACCACCGCCCAGCTAATATAGATTATCTTAACACTAAGGTCATTATATTTTTTATAGAATTGCAAGGTAAATATATTTATAGTGAAGCTATATTTTTAAAGACGGCTTAACCCCAAATCCTATTCCTCTACAGTGAATTTTTCCCAAGACTTGTTTCAGAAGATAAACCATCAATAGAATCAGTAAAAGCGTTTCTCCTTTCTTAACTGGCATTTTTGATGTGAATATCCTAAGTTATCCACATCACTCACTGACTGGCATCTCAGGAGTAAATGTTTCATTTTATTCGTAGTGAATCAAGATTTAAAGGTCATACTAAGCAGCCAGCACATCTGTCTTAAGTTAATCTTATTTACAAAGCTTTTAAAAAATGTTCTACATTTTCATTTATGTCCACTGAAAACATGGATGGAATGGGTCACGTAATCATGTCATGATGATAAACAATCCCCATATTACCAGGACTCAGTAAAAGAGGAGCTGACGTCAACACGGCTCTCTTTAGCAACCTTGGCAAATTTCTAATCCAACAAGTGCTAACAGCAGAGAGTATATTGCTTGACACTCTTCAGTAGATGAGCCTGGTGACTCAAGCCCTGTATCTCCAGCGACCCTGGGGGTTAAAGCAGGAGCTTTGCAAGTTCAAAGCCAACCTGGGAATTCAGTCAAGCCCTTTCTCAAAATAACAAGTCAAAAGGAGACTCAGAAAATGGCTCAGTGGTAGAGTGCTTGTTTGGCATGTGTGAGGCCTTTCAATACCTGTCACTGGGGGAAAGAAATAGTACAGAATTGGTTGAAACTCAAGTTAACAACTCAGTTTTTTAAATCAAATATTCTAAGACAATACAACCCAAAAGGACAAAGTAACTTAATTCTTACATGCTGAGGAATGAAGGCAGAAAAATATTAAAGTCTCTGTGTTCTATAATGAAGCCCATATAAAGATCCGAAATTGTCATGGGCACAGTAACCACACTGCAATTCTTAGCGTGAGTCTTGGATTTGAACCAAGGCATTTCAGGCAATATTCACTGATGTTTATGGGCTAACTACATGCTCAGGGCAAAGCATATGTGTTGTGTGTTAGAAACCAAGACTGCAGTGAAGTCATGTAATGCAACATAGGTAAACACTGCCAGAAATAACTCAGATTCCTTACACATTTAATTCTGGATTCAGTTTTGGTTGTTATGTGTTCAGAAATGTTTTACTATTGCCAAGTTTTTACCCTTCCATTTGGGTCACGAACTAAAGAAGCAGCACTTTAGAAGCATAATTTACAAATAAGATAACTAAATTAAATACATTTTAACAAATAATTGGCTTTTTTTTTGGAATTCCCTATGAAAAAAATCACTTGAAAAGCCCTATTCACCGGTTGTTGGTGGCACACGCCTTTAATCCCAGCACTCGGGAGGCAGAGGCAGGCGGATCTCTGTGTGTTCGAGGCCAGCCTGGTCTCCAGAGCGAGTGCCAGGATAGGCTCCAAAGCTACACAGAGAAACCCTGTCTCGAAAAACCAAAAAAAAAAGAAAAAAGAAAAAGAAAAAGAAAAGCACTATTCATGGCTCACCACCCTCTCTGGGAACACAGCAGATGCTGGATCATGGCTGTAGAACAAAGGAAGGCTGGGAGAAACACTTGCCAGTCTTTGTCCTCACCCTCACTCCCACCCCAACAAAGAACCTTGGTCTTCCCCTCACCTTTTGATGGACTGAGGCCAGGGAGGCCTCTTCCTCCCTTCTGTCCACAGTTCCATGGTTCCTCCTCCCTGACTTTTCATCCATTCCTGGAAAGAAGAGTTCACCCCACTGTGCCCATCTCAGTCCCATAAGGACAGAATCCTAGAAATCACACTGACAGTCTGATTAGACTGTGACCATCAAATAACCTAGAACACACAGACAATGCTGAGCAAACCCACTGAGTTTATCCATATTCGGGTCACCCTGACAGCTCACCTAGCCTTGTCAATCCCAGGACGGGCACAGTAGTGGATGTTTATGGGAGGGACACTAGAACACATGTTGGAGACAAGAACATTGTAGCCCAAGATAGAATGTCACAGCCCAGATCCCCCAGCTGCCTGGCCACCCCTGAGTGCCCCCTGCATTCTATGTACAGTGGCAGTGATGATAGTAGCTGCAGTACAGACCTCCCGGAGATAACTGTCCATTCAAAATGACTCACAGCCTTCCAGCCAAAAAAGAGAAAGGTTCCTAGTAACCTCAGGCCATTAGCTCTCTGAGATAATGCTGCTGAGGGCTGATTGAAATGTGCCCCTGTCTCTCATTCCAGTAACATGCTGTTTCTCATCTCTCAACAAGACCTGAGTATCTGAAGATAAGGCCCGAACAGGAGCCTTGGAGGCTAGGTCAGGAAAGAAATAGGATTCATCAGACGTCACCCAACAGAACCCCCATCTCCTTAGGACCACGCTGCCTCTCACACTGGCAGGTAGGAGGAAAGGTGAATAGGTAATTTTGCAGCTGATATTGGAAGCTTAGAATTGTGAGTGTTCTGCTGTTTCATTTCTCCTCTTGGTATGATTGGAAACACGAGATTCTAGGGGCTCCTAAGGAACATCCTCAGTGGGCTTTTCCACACAGCCATGAAGGATTTTTTTTTAAAGCAGCTTTTTCTGATCACGAATGTAACATCAGCTTGTTGTAAATCATTGAGAACTATGTGACAACATATGGAGAGCAAACAAAACTGTTGCTAGAACCTCAGGACCACTGGAGAATTTACATCCAGGGCAGTGGTGTTGACTTTACACAAATACATAAGGGTGTGTGTGTGTGTGTGTGTGTGTGTGTGTGTGTGTGAAAATTGGGTCATGTATTCTGTGTTTAACTATCATGGTTTAAACTTGTTTAACAGATCATATTCATTATTCACTGTGATTAAGAAATCTCTGGTAGCCAGGTGTACCAGAGAATGTTTAGCCTTTTATCAATGTTAGACATTTAATCATTTTTTTAATATGATATAGAATACAGAAAAGAATCTTTGAGGCTAAATGTAGTGGTACATGCCTGTTCAGGAGACTGCAACAGGAGGATCTAAAGTTTGAGGTGGGGTTGGAGAGGTGGCTCAGCAGTTAACTGGCTGCTCTTTCAAAGGACCTGGGTTCAATTCCCACCATCCACAAGACAGCTCACAACCACCTGTAGCACCAGTTCCAGAGATCTCACTCCTTTTTTCTGGTGTCTACAGACATACACATGGTGCACAAACACACACGCAGACGAAACATCCATACACAGAAAGTAAAAATAAACAAATCCTTTAAAAAAAATAAGTTTGAGACTAGCTCAAACTCCATAGGGAGACCCTGTCAGAAAGGAAAAGGAAATGATGGGAAGTAAAGGGGAAAGGAGAAGCAGGGAGGGGAGCGGAGGGAGGGGGGTTTTGCACAAATCCTTCTGTAAACTATAAGATCCCCCGGATGCCTCTTCAATATTTATAGCTCCACCTTTAGTGCCCTGGCACTCTGAGCATTTGAAGTCAAGTCCCAGTCACTGAGGCACCACAGAATCTACCCACATGTCCTGCACGTCATAAGCACTGAGAAGGTGTCAACCTGAACAGGGGCACTTTGGCTACAGAACTCAGCAGAGTCAGCAGGGGAGACAGAAACACAGATGGGCAGGATGTCTTGATTCCTGGAGGAATACAGCAGTTCCTATTGCCTCTGAACCCATGTTTGTTAAATAGTTCTAAACTCACTCCAAACACCTGCTGAGGGTGTTTGCATTTTTGTATAGTAACACAAGCCTTGGCCTTCTAGCCTCGGTGCTGATATATTCAAGTTTGGTAGATTCCTGTGTCATTAATTCTGCTTAGTGGAGAAAGGATGACGTGTGATGAAGTACTGAGGCTGCTTCCACCAAAGGGTCTGCAGGGTACAGTCACATTCTTCTCCTCCTTCCGTCTTCCTCCCCCCACCCTCTGTCTCTATATTTCTCTCTTCCTCTAACTCTATTAAGTCTCCCTGTTCCACTTGCTTGAATATGGGTGATTATCTCATTCCCCTTGACCCCAAAGTCTAGCTCAGTGCTCTGTAAGGAAAGCCTCACTTACCTTGCTGTTGATTGATGACAGCTGACTGTCATTGTGAAGATGAGGCTGGCCTGGTTCTCCCTAGTTCCTTTACTGGAAGCTAAGATCAGCTCCAAATGTCTATTAGCTCCTTGTCTCTTCCTCATGGTGAAAACTAGCCCTCTCTCCTTTCATGGTCTGGTAACTACCCAGGAGACAATGGCTCAGTCCCTGTGCTTGTGAGGTGACAGACAGGGAAAGACAGCAAGAACTGTCCTTTTTTCTTTCCAGTTTTAGAATGCCCTCATGCCCAACAAAGCCTTGACAGTAGGCTTAGTGGATGGAGAAATAAGCAATGGGGCCAGAGAAGCTAAGCATAGAATTGAAAAATGGACAGGGATGCAACAGACATCAAGGTGGACAAAATGTGGCACATTAAAGAAACAGAAAGCAAGGAGTGTGGCAGGACAGAGTAGGAATGGAGTTTAGAGCAAGCAAGATGAGAAGGTCAGCAAGAAGAAGGCCAGCAAAAGCCCAGGATCATGTGTAAGCATTGGGACTCAATCCAGTAGGTGGCAGGAACAATGAAATGGCATAGTCAGAGCCAGGTCTGTGACTGGTGTGAAGAAAACAGTAGCCTGTAAGACAGGAGGCAGAGTCCATTGGGGGAGACTCCAACCATCTACCATCTACCTTCCACTGTCCAAGCAACGGGGATAAGAATGAGTCAGACGCTCCTAAAGAGGTAATCAGGCTGCTCATAACAAGGAGTGGCTGTGGTAGAAAGTCCACAGGAGCCCCAGGGAGGGGCTTCTATTTGCTTTAGACTTGAACTAGAGGCATGTATGGATATCTCCCAGATAACCAGAGCCAGCTGTTAAATGGGTGTGAAGATGTGAAAGTAAGAAACAGTCACCAACCTGTCCTGAAATCTGGGAACATGCTCAATTACTCCAGAGAAGTGTGTGATGTGGGACAGTAGGGCCAAGGAAGATCCAGAAACAGCTCAGTGTCTGGAGGACAGAGGAGCCTGCCAGGCAGCATCAGAGATGAAGGACCAGGATGGAGTCACATCGTGAATACTAGTGGGAGGAGGAAAGTAAAAAAACAACAAAAACTCAAGCAGAGTGAGGATCCAAACTCCATAGCTGAGGCCAAGGATAATCAGTTTGACCAGGTATAGAAGTCAAAAATGCCAATGAGCTGAAATGCAGAGGGAAAGTGAGACCAGTGGCCAGGATGGTCAAATACCTTGGAGGTTGGCAAAGTCCTGAGAAACATCTCTCTAATGTAGACCTCATCAAAGTTGTAGGATGCAAGGGCAAAGCTTGCAGAGGAAGAGACAATGTAGAAGACTTTGGGGATGGGAAGTTGGGAGACTGTACAGCCCAATGAATGCGTAGTTGTGTGATAAACTCTCCCAGAGGAAGAGACCTTATGTTTTTGCTTGTGTCTTGGCTTCCAAGCTTAGCCAATTTGAATTTCCCAGCCCTGAGCCAGGCCAGCCAAGTGAAGCAATGGTGAGGTAGAAATTGACGGTTCCAAGAAGCTGCCAGGGAAAGAAGCTTCCATCCTGACCACATGGTACAGGTGCAGCCTCGCAGAACTCCAGGCTGGACCCCAGGCTGGCAGTGCACAAGTCATTCGTTTGCTTCTCAACGTGTTGGACACTTACAGTATCTTATCTAGTACCACGTGCAGAACAGTTCTCAGCAATACCTGGGAACAATGAGGCTGTTGTCTGGCTTTTAACAGTACTTTATGTGGCCCTGACACAGCTAATCTTGACTTCAATGAATAACTAATTGAACTGCAAAATCATACTCTGGTATGCCTATTGGAACAGATGTCACAGGCAGATGCCCACAGAGGCAAAGAAAAGTTCAAAAACAAGTGTACTGTCCCATTCCAGAGCAATGGCCTGGACGGCTGGGCTGATGTCACCATCTTAGAGAGTGACTAGGTCTTGGGCTTGGCAGTTCAGGAAAGCAAGCCCTGAACCCTGTGGGACACAGACTTGGGATCCAGGTAGATGGTAAGGAGTACAGAATTGTGGCCATCTTCCCTACTCTTATCTCAGTAGCATCCCCTACCTGGCACATTTGGTGATGCACCAGTAACGTACCATGCTTGATCATCTTCTAGACTCAGCTAGAGATGCCTTCTTCAGAGCACTGCCAAAGCCCAGCTTTCCTGGGAGATGATACTTCCGAGACTAAGACAGCAATGGACCCTTAGATCTTTCTCCTCATCTATTTATCACCAAACTGTTCAGCCCAAGATGCAAAGACTTCTATCTCACTACTCCATCTCCTTGCAGGCTTGTCTTCAGTCACCTTCCCATCCCCAAAAGCATTGTGAGCTACTTTCAGGTTCTTACACCTGCCAAGTGCCCTCCCATTGCACCATAGTTATTTTCTGACCTGCCAACCTAGCTAATGTTCATGCTCTTTCACATGTCACTGTGAAGAGTGGCCCTCTCCTTTCTAAGAAAGCAATTCTTACAATTGCATTCTTCCCTGAACACTGTTCTGGGACCTGCCTATCTGCAAGGGGTCTCTGTCACCAGTAGGTACCAGTGAATAGTGAGGCTGATGGATACTAGCTGTGTACTCCTTGCCCACAACTGGCCTCCAAGTCTTCTATATCACCATGAACCTCAAACTCAAAGCAGGCATTAGGGTGAAAGATGTGTCACTAGGAAAGCTGAAAGCTTAGAAGGACCCTTGTTCCCTCATCACAGTTATCAACATCACAGTTGGGATGTCTTCACAACAGTGCTGTCCCCAAAGTGTGATAAAAGATGTGACTGTAACTGTAAATTATGAAAAGAAGAAGACATGGGAAAAAATACATATCCAAGAAAACACTTCCTCAAACTGGAACGAATGATTTCCTGAAGGATTATTATATGAAATATGCAAAGAACTCTGAAAGCAAATGGTCCAGTTTTAAAAATGGGCCAAAGACTTAAACAAACACCTCATCGAAAAAGATACACAGAAGCAAAATAGACACAAGAAGACTTTCTGCATCGTTTCTTATCAGGAAACTATGAATGACAAACAGGTACCACTGTGTGAATATTAGAATGAACAACACCTAATGATAAGGGAGAGATCAAAACTCTCTTCACTGCTGATGGTGAAGCCAGATAGCATGGCCACCTTAAGAAACAGTTTCCAAATTCTAAAAATACAAGCACTGTTACACAACCCAACAACAGCAAGTAGCCTGCGGCATTCACTCAGAGACTTTGAACATTCACTTCCAAAAAAACATGCACAGATGTTTACTGCAGCTTTGTTCATAATTGCCATAACTTGGAGGCCGTCAAGATGTACTTCAAGAGGTGAGTGGATAGACCATGGCGTGTTGAGAAAATGGGATGCTAAGAAATGGGCTGTAAGCCATGAAAAAGACAAGGAGAAACCTTACATGCATGTAACTGAGAAACATCAGTCTAAGAAGGTTCCATAGTGTGTGAGCCCAACTTCATGACATTCAGCCCATAAAGAGCAGGCATTGCCAGCAGATGGGAGTTGGTGAGAAGGTAGAGTACAGAGGGTCTTTAGGACAGTGGAAGTGTTATGGGGAATGTCATTCTGTGTATATTTATCTTATTGTTGAATAAAGCACTGTTTGGCCAATGAGGCAGCAAGTTAGGTGGGACTAGGAGTTGAGGAGGATTATGGGAAATGTAGTAAAAAGAAGGCTTGTGATCCAGGCAGAAAGTGGCATAGCAGGCAGACTCATATATAAGCAAGGACAAGATGGAAGTCATCCTTTTCTCTTGCTCTTCCTCCTGGTCTCTGCTCTGGAGTCGCCATGTGATCCGCCGGCAAGAGAGGGCACCAGCTGAAGGTGTCCCACGTCGGGCGGTCTGGTGGAAAGTGCCCACGTGGCAGGAGGGCTCGAGTGGCTGGGAGTAAAGACTTATTGTTACAGAAGTGTGCTTCTG
The DNA here is from genome assembly GCF_003668045.3 of Cricetulus griseus. Lineage (NCBI taxonomy): Eukaryota > Metazoa > Chordata > Mammalia > Rodentia > Cricetidae > Cricetulus > Cricetulus griseus. The sequence goes on along the minus strand of NW_023276807.1, from coordinate 185,243,699 downwards.
TAACAGTGGACATGTGTCATTATGCATTTTTCTAGACCCATGGAATGGACATCACCAAGGATGAACTGTAGCATCTAGCTTATAGACTCTAGCTGATGGGTCTGTGTAACTGAGTCGGTATGTACCACTCTGGTGGCGATGTGGGCAATGCAGGAGGCTATGCCTGCACAGGGGCCTTGGGTATACGGAAAAACCTTCATAGTTTCTTAGAGTCTCTGTGAACCTAAAGCTTTTTTTAAACTTCATTAATTAAAAAGAAAAGCATATAAGTAATTTTCATGCTTTAACTCAATATATCTAAACTATTACCACTTCAATATATAATCAATATAAAACTTTTATTGAGACATTTCATATTCTTTTGATAGGAAACAAGTTTTGAACATTTATGTGTAATCTACACATCACACGTCTCAATTTGGGCACGTCACATTTCAAGTGCTTGGTGGCCTCACACTGATATCTTGGAAGCCCATATTATTTTCAAGACATACTCAGAAGGAAGCCTGAAGGCCAGCACTTGCCAGTGCCAATGGAGAGTTTTCATGGCAAACTCCAGACACATAGTGAGGGATGGAATGAGCCAGAAGACTCTGGACTCTTAACATATGCCACACTGGCATGTTCAAGGTCAAGGTGAGAGCCTGAGAGGACAGAACTCATGCTAAGAAATGTAGCTGCTTACCCAAAGGCACCAGAAGTCTCCAGGGAACTCTCTCAGCCCAAGGAAACACAGTAGGCCCACACCTGGGCAAGCATCCCAGGTATGAAACAGACTTATTAGAATTTTTCCCAGATTCCAGTAAGCTCTAAGTGGAGTAGTAGCCCAGCTTCTACTTGAGATCTGGGACAGGCTTCAGAACTTCAGAAGTCCTGAATGAGGCCCTGCAGAAAGTCAGCTACAGACAGGCCTTGTAGTGGGCTGCATTGCAAACCAGCTCCACAGCCTTGAACAAAGTGCTCAGTAAGGCCTTCTCTGAGTAGCACATTGCCAACTAGTTAGTGCCTCCTATCAAGCTCCAAATACTTCATGATCAAGCCTGGGGCTCTGCAAACCCCTTTCTGTTTGACCAGTCCTTCCGCATATACTCTGCCAACCTAGCACACTAATGGGAATCCACCGGCTGGGTAGATTGCTCTCTGACTGCTGCCCCTCCTGGGAGTACTTCCTGATGCCTCTTCACTCATCAATGGCTTCTCTTTCCAAAGATGTGAAGGAGTCCAGTTTACATAGTAACACCTTTAGAGCTATCCACAGGGTGTGTCCCTGTGAGACAGCAGCATAGTCAGGCCCTAGGTCCAACTTCTCATTTTGTGTGTGGGGGGGGTGAGTGTTGTGTGTGTGTGTGTGTGTGTGTGTGTGTGTGTGTGTGTGTGTGTGTGTGTGTGTAATACATACATGCATGTGATGTACATACTCACCTGTGCATTCATTCACTTGCAGAGGCCAGAGTAAAACAACAGATGTCCTCTACCATTCTCTACCACCTTATCTTTTGAGGCAGGTCTCTCACTAAACTGAGGCTCACACTTTGGCTTGCCCAGCTCACCACTGTGCTCCCAGAATCTTCCTGTCTTATAGGCACAATTGGCCAGGCCTGTCTTTTATGTGAGTGGTGGATATTTGAACTCAGGTCCAAGTGTGCTTATCCACTGGGCTCTCTCCTCAGTCCTCAGATTCCCCATTTTAATTCATCCAACTGGTCCCCTTGTTTTCCAGTCTTAGGATGGGAGCTTCCTGCTACAGTTTCTCCCCCATACACCTAGAATTCTCTTTGTTTTGTGCACTTAGTCAACAAATTAATACAATAATTTATAACATACTAATAAATTTACTTACAAATTTAAATAAATTGAATGGTTTAATTTAAGCTTGTATTTACAAGAAAGTCTTCCTGGTGAAGCAGCTGGTATACTTTGGTTTCTGAGTCTTAAAGAGCTTTGCACAGTGACTTTATCATCACTGTTATAGATGGGTGGCTTCTGTGTATGGGCAAACTGTCAGGCATGATACACACGGTGTATCCTTCAGTCCTTTCACCCTGCCCATGAGCTCTCTCTGCCATTTCCACCCAGTTCTCAGCCTCTCCCCCAAAAAACTTCTCCCATCCATGTTCTTGCAGCGTCCTACTGCTCTTTTGCCTCCATTGGCTAACAAAACATTTTAAACAAATCTGGTGAGTCAGAATCCCTCCCAGAAGATCTCAACTTGGAATTGTGGAGGGAAAAACTCAGCTCCTACTAAGTAGCAAAAACTCTAAAACATACAACTCAGAGTTAGCTCATAGATACAATCCTTTGATGGGTTGTGCCCTACCTAAACAGAAGTCCCATGTGACTTAGGAGTCCCTGGTTTCTTCTCCACCCTTCCCACAGTTTCACTGGCAACCCATTCTCAAAGCAGGCAAACCTAAAGAGCACTCGTTTAAGCAAAACCAACCTAAGAGGATCTTCTGTGGCAGCCAACACTACCTCATTGCCTCCATTTCACAAACAGGGAGCTGGTATTGGAGAAGGTTAATGAGCTGGACCTCACTGCCCCAGCCATCAGGGTTCTAGTAATTCGTGGGTTGAGAGGGGGACTAAGCCTGAAAATAAATGGGCAAGAAAGAAAGAGCAAGACCAAGCAGTAGTTGTCAAGGTCTATTTATTGAACTTAAGCAAGGAGTTTTTAAAGAGAAAGGAGGAAGTAAAGAAAGAGAAAGTAAGGGAGGGGTAGGAATGGGTGTTAAATGCCCTCAGGCCTGGGCAGGTGTCCCCGAACTTTCCTGTGGTTATCTCGGAACACTAACTTAAGGGGTGGGGTGCTTGACTAAATTGGCAGTTTAGCATGGAGGTTGCCAAGCCTCTTGTAAAAGAGACTTTTATATCGGACCAGGGATGGCTCCTGACAACTCACACTTCAGGTCTATCAGGCTCCAAAGCCTGTGTTCTTTCTACTAGTTCACACCTAAAGATAAGAGGTAAGAAGAGTTGAACAGAGGCCATACTCAAACTTACCCAGAAAACCCTCAGGCAGATGAGACCAAATCTTAGTTCATTATCCCTGAGTTTAGTTGGAGGTCCATTGGTCTGTCTTAAATGTCTGTTTTAATTATGAGATAGCATGATTTGCTGTTTGTTTCTCTAGGAAACAGGTCATGAGTTCAGTTTCTGGAGAGCCAAAAATCAAGGTGACAGAAGGGAGCAGTCTGTCACAGGAGCTGAATGTGTGAGACAATGTAATGAAGAGTTTGAGTCTACATCTACACCAAGTTAGTCCTATCCTGGTTTATATATGTCTCTTTCCAGGGCTGGAGAAAGAGCTGGGGTTAAGAGCAGGTATTGCTCGTGCAGGGGACCCGAGTTTGGTTCCCACTACCCACATCATCAGATGCTGCATAACTGTCTATACCCACTTCCATCTTTCATGTGTTTTAAGGCTATACCCTGAACAGGAAAAAGATAGAAGAGAACATAGTTTTAAAATAATTAAAGACAACAATGAGATTCCTCATTTTTCCTCCATTGAGATGAAGCTCCAGTGCCAAATGGCACCCTACTCTGACAATGCCCAGAAACCTGGGAAACAGACCAGTGCTCACAGCCTCCCTCCTGCTGTACATGTGGGATGAAGAGGGGTGTATGTCCATAAATCAAAAAAGGAGTGCACCTGCTTGTACGCAGAAGTACATGGAGGACAAAAGTCAACCTTGGGTATTGTTCCTTGAGAGTCATTCTCCTCTTCATTTTTTGAGACAAGGTCTCTCTTTAGGACCTAGTGCTTGTTTATTGGGTTAGACTGGCCAGAATACCAAGGGTCTGCCTGTCTCTGCCTCCCCAGTACTTGGAGTATGAGTACACACGGGTATCCCTGGCTTTTTCATGGGTTCTGGGGTTCAGACTCAGGTTCTCTGGGCTGCATGGCAAGCACCTTACCAACCAAGGACTCTTCCCTGCCCCCCCCAAAAGAAGATTCTTAAAAGAGGTCTTCCCTCTAGAGAAACTTTCATCCATCTACCGCTCACAAGGGCTACAAATGGCATTTACAAGGTGGTCCAGGCTGCTGGCTTCACAAAGCACACTCCCCACAAGTTTTCACCAGAAGGCTAGTTTTCTTTGTTCTGAATGTGTGGCCTATTTCCAGTCTGATTTCTTTGGAAGTCATGCCCTATTCACATATTTAGGAATGAAGGGATATGCATTTACGAGAGCTTTGGGCTGGCCTCCAACTGACTACTTTGATAAACTCTTTTCAGAGTCAAAGGGAACAAATTCCAAGTAAGTGGTAATATTTAAACAAGAGAAAACAAGTCATGTTTACCCGGCCATACATCCTCTTGGAAGTCACAGAACTTAAGGAGTGGGTAGGGGACAATGGAGATTCAGGGACTTATTTGATTAATACTATACAGATTCTTGGGAAGCCTTGAACTGGTTGTTAAAAAACAAAGTCCTCGTTAAGCTAAGTAAATAACCTTCTTAAATTCTGCACTTGGCCGACTGTAGTCAGATTTTTCTTTGGGCCACCAGCTCACAAATAATGTTATTGTGACTTATTACTAATTATGAAAGCTTGGCCTTAGCTTAGGTGTGTCCCACTAGCTCTTATAACTTAAATTAGCCTGCTTCTCTTCATCTACATTTTACCATGTGGCTTTTTATCTTTCTTTCATTCTGTATGTCCAACTTCCTCCATATCTTGCTGGTGTCTCACTGACATAATTCAAGTGCTTAGATTCCTCCTCCCCTTCCTCTCCCTCCCTGGAAATCCCACCTAAGTATTAGCCATTGAACTCTTTATTATACCAATCACAGAAACACATCTTCACAAAGTGTACAAATGTCCCATAAGAACCAACATTTGGGCTGGAGAGATGGTTCAGAGGTTAAGAGCACTGGCTGCTCTTCCAGTGGTCCTGAGTTCAATTCCCAGCTCACAACCATCCGTAATGAGATCTGGTGCCCTCTTCTGGCCTGCAAGCATACATGGAGGCAGAATGTTGTATACATAATAAGTAAATAAATATATTTAACAACAACAACAAAAAAGAACCAACATTTGCTGAGTCCATGCTGTATCCGAGGGCATGTGATAGTCACAGGGGCGTAAGATGGGCTTCTTCAGCTTTGCTCTCAAAGAGCTCACAATTTTGTAGCATAATGGGTGTGTCAATTCAAACCTGAAATCCACCGCAAGGATACTGTACAGCACATCACAGTGGCCACTCCTAGGACCAACTGCACACGTAAGTTAAGAGGTCCATAAAAGGCAGTGTCTTAGGGTTTCTGTTGCTGTGATGAAACATCATAACCAAAAAGCAAGTTGGGGAGGATAGTATTTATTTGGCTTATACTTCAGCATTGCTGTTCAACACTGAAAGAAGTCAGGACAGGAACTCAAACAGGGCAAGATCCTGGAGGCAGGAGCTGATGCAGAGGCCATGAAGGAGAGCTGATTATTGGCTTGCTTCCAATGACTTACTCAGCCCACTTTCTTACAGAACCCAGGACCACCAGCCCAGGGATTGTCACCACCTACAATGGTCTGGGTCCTCTTCCATGGATCACTAATTGAGAAAATGCCTTACATCTGGATCTCATGGAGGCATTTCCTCAACTGAGGCTCCTTCCTCTCTGATGATTCTAGCTTGTGCCAAATTGACACACAAAACCGCCAGTATTAAGAATCTCAGTGCATATTTTTTTTTCAGTCTTGTTCACTATGTTCCTGCCACATAATGAGCCATCAGTATTTGCTGGATGAATGCAATCATGAATAGTGACACTGGACTTGTGTTTTGAAGAAAAAGTAGGATTTACTTACTTAAACAGTGAGTAAAACACTAGTCATTGATAGGGTAGAGGGTTTCAGGGAGGCAGGAGGGAAAAGAACGGGAGTAAATACATATACAGAGTGTGAAGCCCGGGTATGCTCGGAAATTGTGTGTCCTTTGTGATATAACAATGATATAACAAGCCTCAAACAGAGGACGGGAAAGGTGGACTGGAGAGAGAGATTTCTGGGGTCAAGCTGTGTTAAAGGGTTGGACTTATTTACAGTGGGATCCCTCACATTTCTGTGTTCAAGGTAATTTTTCCTGCTGTGTCAGAACGGTCATTATCAGGGTTCAAGTGCCCCAGTTTAGATGGCAAAGTATTCGGTTGCATTAGTCACTTTTCTGTTGCTGTGAAAAAAAAAATCTGACAAAAAGCAAGATAGGAAAGAAATGGGTTTGTGTTGACTTATGATGTGTGGGAAAGATGGAAGCAGGAAGAGGAAGCTGAGAGAGCACATTTCAATCACACACTGGAAGTCAAAAGAGAAACAGAACAGGAAATGTGACAAGGCTATAATCCCTCAAAGCCCACCCCCAGTGATGTACTTCCTCCAGCATGGTTCCATCTCCTCGAACAGTTCTGCCACACGGAGCCCCTGCAGCCTCACACAGAGCCAGTAGCTGAACTTCGGAAGATCTGTGTTCACAGGGTTGGGTGGAGCACAGAAGGAAAAGAGATTACTCTAGACCAAGTAATACTGGACAAAGACTTTGATAACAAACAGTAAATGGTGAATCTTCTGCAGCAGCCCAGGGCTGGAGAAATGGCTGCGGTTAAGAGCAGAAACTGCTCTTACAGAGGACCCAAGTTCAGTTCCAAGCACCCAACCCACATCATCAGGTGCTACATACCTGGTTATTTATAACCCCAGACCCAAGGGTCCCAACACCTCTGACCTCCATGTACACCTGCACTCATGTTCACAAGCCAACACATAGATACATACTTACACATAATTCAGGATAAAATCTTTTTTAAAATAAATAAATCTCTTTCCTGCCTCCATCTTTTATGTGTTTTATGGCTACACCTTAAGAAAAAGAAAAAAGAGCAAAGAATAGCTTTGGAATAATTAAAGATAACAGAGACCTTACTGTGCTTACGATTGGACCCCTAGTAGCTAATATAATAGCATCTAGCATATTTGATGAACAAGTTAATGAAAAAAAGAAAGATGGACAGACTGAGGGGGGAAGAAGGAAGGAGGTAAGAAGGGAGAGAGGAAGAAGGAAAAAAGAAAGAAAAGTCAGGCATCAGTGGCACACACCTTTAATCCCAGCACTTGGAAGGAAGAGGCAGGTAGATCTCTGAGTTCAAAGCCAGCCTGGTGTACAGAGCAAGTTCTAGGACAGCCGGGGCTACACAGAGAAACCCTGTCTTTAAAAACAACAACTCAAGCTAAGCCACCTGTGGTGGTGCCAGCCTATAATCCCAGAACTCAAGAGACAGAGGCAGGAGAGTTGGAGGCCAACTTAGGCTATCCAGTAAGTTCCATAGTAGTCTAAGTCACATAGCAATAGCCTGTCTCAGATGAAATAATCCTTAAATATTATTACATGATCCTTAAATAGTATATACATGCAAATATCAATACATACACAATTTAATCTCCATCATATTTTCAAAACAGACATATGCATATACTAACTAAAAATGAGTCCCCAAAATGTAATCAGGGATTATTTTTCAACTATGGAGCTGTGGACAACTTTTTAACTTGCACCTTATTTTAGAATATGTTTACCTTTGAACGGGATTACTTTTATAAAGCAAGTCAAGGTTGTTTATTTAAGAGAAAAAGGCTAACGTTAAATAGGGTTGTGCATTCCTCCATAGTCAGAAGCTACTAATTTCGTCATAGGAGCCTCCCCCCAACCTCCCACCATGAAGAGAAATACTGAGAGGTGCCAGCAGTTTCTGAACAGGAAAGCAGCTATCAAAACTGTTAACAGTATAGTCTTACATGAAATAGAGCAGAATACAAAGGGCAGGTTCCCTATGAATGGAACTTTGCACTCCATGTCTTTGGCAAGTATTTATTTCACTGAATGATGAAAAAGCTTCACAAGAAACATGTCCACATGCAGCCAGAGAAACGACAACTGAAACAGAGCATGTCTTTTCAGCAATTCAACAGTTAAAGAGATGTTCAGAGCATGGATCCACTTCAGATGCCAGAGTGTACATTTGCAGGTTTTCACCCAATAACCCCAAGCCCCAGGGTGACCTGTTTCCTAAAGCAAAGCTTCCTGATTTCAGTGTGTCTTCAATTAGGCTGCATATTCATATTCAGCAGATTCATATTCAGCACACCTGCAACAAAGACTCAAAGACTGCATATCTAACAGACTCCAACTGCAAGGGCTGCTGATCTTCGGAACATACTTAGGTTGGCAAACATCAAAGAAGCTGCTAACCAAGAAATCTCAAGGGATATTAGACACCAGGACACCAGGATCAGGAAACAGCCATCTGGGTAGGCTAATGTCATCCTAACCAAGGGGGAAGGAAAACAGAAGACACTCAGTGGAGCATCTACATAACATCCCAGTTTCTAACACCATCACTAAGTATCCTGTCGAAACCATGGAACCATTGGCATCTTGGCCTCATTGAGCCTAATTAATGAAAAACATAAATTCCAGCAACCAGAACAGTACCTGAGAAATCTGAGGCCCCTGCTTTTTATTTGGGGTGTGTGTGTGTGTGTGTGTGTGTGTGTGTGTGTGTGCAGTTTGGACAATGACATCTTGCCAGGGTAGGCCTGAAAGTCAGCAATAGCCTATACCAGAGAACAAGAGTGCCTCAAACACTCATCTCTCATTTTGTGTGTTGGTTTAAGTTTTAACAGTTCTGAGAAATGAGACTTGGCAGGAGCTCTAGGTCAGCCTGGGCTACATAGTAAGACCCCATTTCAAAAAAAAGAAAAGACACCTCAAAATCCAGAAACAAAGGAGCTAGACTGGAAATGTGACCAAAAGCTGAGATGATCCAGAAGGAAGTGGTGGCCAAAAGCACCTGGATATCAGTTGCACATATGCTTGGTAAGGGACCAGGGCCAGAAAGCCTATCAGACATTGCTCAGTGCAGGTACAAGTTTCCCATGGGACTAGTATATTCACTTCATTGGAAGGTTGCTCTACACAGATAGAACTGGGCTGCAATGTCCCATCTTATGTGGGCCAAGAGTAATCTTGGCATTTTCTTCTTTCTAAGGACAAGCTGTCTAGTCCATACATGAGGATGCCTTGAACCCAGTTCAGCAGCCAAGAGGGGTACTGAACTTTGACCTACATAGGTGAGACAGTCACATTCATTCGTAGCCCATTCCTACTGTACCTGTTCTTTTCAGCAAGTACTTTATTATAGGCTCCCAACTCTATGAACCTGCTTCTATGATCTGCTTCTGCCAAAAGCTCCTGGGAAGCCCAGCATCCCTTGAAAGATCATAGCACATTGCACAGAGCAAGTTAGATGAATACTTGGGCCATGGATGAAGGTTTTTAGGCCAGGCATCTGTGCTAAGTGGCTGTTAGAGTCTGCCATCTCAGGCTCTAACACCCTAAAGCTCAAATACAAAGCTCACTGTGTGATATTCAGAAACTAGACACAAAACTCTCACAGAAGCAAATGGCTAAACCATCTGAATGTCAAGCTTCAAGTCTCTTGCCAGCCTATCTGAGCTGCCAAAGCCAAAAACAACAGGATGCTACCCCAGCTTGCAATGTGTCTACTTAGCTAAGTGAAAGGGTCTGTCAGAAGAAAACAGTAGGGAAAAGCCTAGACAGGACTATATGAAGTTAGACTTGCTGCCCAGCCTTACAGATCCTTTGGAAAGGTCTGTGTGCACAGTGGACAGTGGCAGACGCTCAGACTCCCCTCGGGGTGACCTGCAATAGCATGTCAGCACAAGAGCCTTGATATCCTTCTTGAAGTTGGTGTTGAGAAAGCCGTAGATGAAAGGGTTAACACAGGTGGAAGCCATGGCAAGCATGTGGCATATCAAGAAGATGAGGTTGCCATGGCAAGCAGGAATGGCCTCCTGGTACCAGTCCTCCAGAGTGTTAAACACATGCAGGGGCAGCCACAGCACTGCAAAGGCAGCCACCATTGCCATGAGCGTGCCATTGATTCGCTTCATCTGCCCCACTCGTGAACTACAAGTGTCCTTGTGGAACACATGCCTCTGCCTCTGCAGGCGCTGGTAGATGCGTACATAGCAAACCAGGATGAAGACCAGAGGGACAGAGTACTGAAAGAGTAGCAGGAAGGTAGTGTAGATGAGACGGTGGTGGTCTGAGGACCAGAATACAATGCAGACTACCTTGTCCTCCAGAAACTCTACAGCCTTAGAATGATTGTGGTGGAAGAGGTCACTCAGGATACTATTGGCCAGAAAGGGCAAGGAGAGGAAGCAAGAAATGAACCAGATAACCACAATCCCCAGGTAGGCCTGGAAAATACTGGGCTTCCAACCTGTTGGATGAATGATGAGCTGGTGCCTCTCCAAGGCCACAAGGACCAGTGAGAGGATGGAGACTGTCACCGACATACACTGGATGAAAGTTAACATCTTACAAAGGACTTCACCAAAGATCCAGTAGTCCATGATGGTGTAAGTGGCTGTGAGTGGCTGGCATATGAGGCACATGAGGAAGTCAGAGAAAGCCAGATTGGCAATGAGTAGGTTGGTCACATTGGACTTTTCCTTTTGTCTTGTGGTCACATATATCAAGCAGAGGTTTCCCAGAATCCCCAAGATGGACTCAATGCTGTAGGTGGTGATGATGAAGGCCAACAGGTCCACTGAATCCTGGCAGCCATCAGAGAAGTTGTAGACAAAATCCAATGGATTGGTCCCATTCTTACCCTGTAGGAATCCTGGGAAGAGGGAAGCCAGGAAATGAGAGGTATTCATGGTAAGTGTGAAAAGATCCAGGAACTCCAGGACTGAATGGCCCAGCTTAGAGGTGCATCCTGCAAAGCAAACAAATAGGACTCAGGGATTGTGTCTCTAGGATGGAACCCAGGTAAGAACAAGGGCAAGTGAGAAAGTTCTTAGCTCCTTCTATCCCATGGTATTGAGAGCTATCCTATAAGAGTTAAGGTAAGACACTGGCATCCAATAATCATTACCTTGTAGGCAGCATTTGCTGCATGCCAGAGACTGTGCTCAGTGCTTTGCATATTAGCTACTTTATTCTGACAAGAATTACCAACCTAGTTCATTGGTGAAAACCTAAAAGCCACACAGGAAGCCATTTTACCCATCCTCACCTGGCTAATAAAGTATCTGACTCTCTGATCCGTAACTTGCCTGACAAGCTCCCTCTGACCTCGGGATTTGAGACAGTTCCGATGATGAAGAACTGTAGCATAAAAAGCCTTTTGTCACATTATCCTAACAAAGACAACAAGAGATCCTACTTTATATAGGGACCCTGTCAGTCTTTGTTGGCACCCATGGAACCTGAACTTTGGGGCTTGGCACACCGTGCACCCTCCTGGTTTTAGACCCGATCACCCCGACATCCTTGATTCTGAGGTGGCACATGGTGAGGTGAAGACTGCCAGGGATACACATTGATTTGTCAGTGCCCTGCCTTCTCCATGCAGCCCACAATACTTATGCACACTTCCAGCCACCAACACATGGTGCTCATTACCCTCCCTACAACAGGCCTATGCTCAAGTCACCTGGCATACCTCAGTCCCCTGGCACTAGCTACTATTCCCTTTGGGCTTTCTGAACAAATGGATTCTCTAACAACAATGACTCCTCAGACCCTGGGTTTCAAAACCATCAGGCAGTAATGCCAGTGACAGGCAGCCTGACTCGGAGGGTCACCCACCTTATAATTGCACACACCCCTGCAAATCATCACTTAGATTTTCCAAGCATTCTCAACTTTCATTAAACATCAGGGTCATTGCAGAGACATGTTTAAAGTGAAGATTCCAGGGCCCCTCTCCAAGAGAACCAGTTAAGTGGGTATGGGATAGAGCCAAGGAAACTATTTAACAAAGTATCCTTAAGATTTTGCTGAACATGGTTTCGGAGCCTTTGAGAAATGCTATTTGTAGCAAAATAATCTGTTTGATATAATTTTTGATGCCATATATTAATCATGCCTGCTTTTGAATATATATCCCATGTCTCAATATATACTTATCTTCATGATCAAATGCAGTTCTGACAGAAATGCCAAGAGATCAGTAATATTCTTTTTCAGCTGTCACAAATGTCATTCACTGTTTACTTGGTCTGACCTGTAGAAGTAAAGTCTCACCTGGCCATTTACAAAAATCAATGAATCTGACTGACAGTTTATACTCGACTGTCTGGGCTGCCAGTTTGCGGGGGGTAGGGTGGGGAAGGGAGCACAGGGTTGGCTGGCCCCACAGTCTTCTGCACAAAAAAACATTTAGACAAATATAATAAGATGAAATATACCAGGCCAAACACAAGGACTAGGATTTGAGAGGAAAAGGAAGCCACAGCTGCATGAATGTGTGTCACAAGTACTGGCCCCAATGCCACAAAAGGAACAGAAGCCTAGGACCCTGTGTGACCATCAGCCAGGGTGAGAACATCAGTGTAGGACAACACCAGCATGACAAGAGGGGAGTTAGCAAGCAGGGAAGACTCCAGGAGATGAGCATTTCTTTGATCACCTGCTCAACCAACATTGGCCAAGCCCTAGGGTAAGGACAAGGACCACCAAAATGACTTATACAGCCAAGGCCACAGTGCTATTGCCACACGGTCAGTACTGTATGTACCTGCGACCTGAAAGATCAGAGATGGAGCTAAGAGCAGGGAGAGAGAAGAGAATCTAGATCTCATAGGATGAAAAGGAAATGAATGGACAAAGGGGAGGGAAGAGTTCAAGGGACGGTAAATGGCACACACAGAGGTACAGAGACAGGAAGGACAGCAGCCTCCTGAGACAAGCCAGTAGTCAGAATAGCTGGATCCGAGGAGGGAGAAGGAAGGAGAAATTATGAGACTGGACAAGTAAGCCGGACCAGGAATGATGGGTGAGCCACTGAAAGGCTGCCAGCAAGCCATATGCGTTCCAGGAAGGTCACTTAGATGTAGGGGATAGCTTGAGCCCAGACAGAAGAAGGTAGACATTCAAAGTTTTGCCTGTTCATGTCCTTTTTATCAGAGGAACCATTGGTTTCTAACTCACAGGATAGTTGCCTATGGCCCAGAACACCACAACCCAAAACTGCTGACCATAACTCAAACCCTGAGCCCGAGTCAAGAGAGCTGATTCCTTCCATAGAACACACTGAAGGTGGAATATACTTGAGGGGTGCATCTGAATAGAGCCCAGTGATGAAGGAAAGACTGGGGGTGCCATCAGGGTCTGAGGAGACACTATTGTGACTCAGCCCATGTGTCACCAATTAGGACTAAAGACACCAAGATTAAGAATGGCCAGAGTGAAACCATGAGGTTGAAGGGAGCAGGTCAGCAAGCAACAGGGAATAGGGGAGACTTTTTATTCAAGAACCTATGCCTAGTCCCAAGGTCATCTGAGAGCTTCTGAGGTCAATGACAGGGTTCCCTGCCACACAAATGGAACCATCATCACATGTGTGTAAGAAGTGAGCAAAGTGCCATGCCAGGATCCTACATAGCCAGCAGGCTATACACTTGTCCTGGGTTTAAATAACAGCTCTGCCACTTGTCAGCAGAGTGGCTTTGTGAGTCACTAAAATTGTCTTAGCCCCAGTTTCCTCATTGATATAAAGGAGCACAAGTGGATGGAACCTATGGTACAGGACAGTCTGACTCAGTCTTAGGGCAGTGGATGACAAAGAAACTAGGTAGTAGGAAGGTGGGACTTGGAGCTCCTAATCACCAAGCATCTTTCAAGTCAGTCTCTGTCTTCTTCAGGCAAACAATGGAACTGATGATTGCAAAAGGTCCTTTCAGGAACTTTCTTTGCCACCTCCTGGGAGGTAGAGGTACCCAAGGCCAAACAGACTCATCACAGGTGTCAATCAAATATTAATTCCCTCCCCATTCATTCTACCAACTCCATCCTAAGGAACTTCATCTCCCAGCAGAAGCTGGACAAAGGACAACACAAGCCCATGCCCAGGCCTCTGAGTCTACCTGACTGCAGCTGTCTGATGCTAATCCAGAAAAGAACATCCCAACAAAGGCATATGTCAGGACCCATCTGATCCTTTACCAGCCCTGGCCTCAAACAGCTCTCACATGTGGTGCCACCATGCCCTGCCCTGATCAGAGCTCACCTCTGACTCCAGGACTGGAAGGGGTCACACTCCTATTCTTCCTATCGCAGAGCTGAGGACCAACCCCATAATAACCAGGGATTAGCTCAGAATCACTCAAAATGAGCCTCGTGTGCTTCCTCCACCATTCTGTCTAGAGTTGGGGCTCCAGATAGACACAGAGAAGAAGGCAGTGACAACAAACGTGCAAAAATCACTTCTGTGAGCCATGGACAACCTGGGGAGACATGGCTTGGAAAGGAGCTGAGCCAACTGAAGTAGGAGGAATGGAGTAGGACGTTTTGAAGGGATTTTGGAAGACAGGCTACAGGTACCCTTCTTTGAGAAGAGAGGCAAGAAGCAATGGACTTACCTTACCCTGAGAGTTCCTGTTTCCTGGGAGACACAGTGTAGAAGAGACATTGGTTTTCACTTGCCATCCCACTGAACATAAGCTATACCACAGTCCCACCAGAAAGGCATTGCCAGGCTGATCCATATGGCATGGGCAATAGTTGGGCTGTAAAGATGGCAAATTCATGTGGTCCTACCTAATGCTAGCTCCATTTAAACTTCAGTTTTTATTTAATGTGTATATGAGTGTTTTGTCTGCATGTATATCTGCATACCACATGCATGTCTGGTGCTGACAGACACCAAAAGGAGAGAGTGAGATCTTCTGGAACTGGAGTTACGGATAGCTGTGAGCTGCCATGTGGGTGGGTGCTGAGAATCAAACCCAGGTCCTTGCGAAGAACAGCCGGTGGTCTTAACCCCAAGTCATCTATCCAGCCCATTGATTGCATTGTAGAGGGGAAGCCTACTGAGATGAAGGGCCCAGGCCAAGGTGCAGTTGGTGAAAAGCAGAACTGGATCCCTGGCCAACTTGGCTCTAATTTCCCTGACACACCTCTTGCCAAACACAGATTTTGAAAAGAGGAACAAGAAGTGAACTTGTGCCAAAGCTGAGGCACAGGTAGCCAGAGGATGCTGAGACAACATCCCCGACCCACAGACAAAGCCAGACCTAGTCCTCTCTGGAGCCAGGTCCCAGAGGAGCCTGGAGGGGGTTAGACACGTGAGAGGCCTTGCTCCTCTGTAGGACAGTTCACTATCCTGTAATCCCACAAGGTATCTCGGAAAAGCCTGCTCCATGGCAGTACCAACAATGAACTGCCTGCCTCTTCAACTTCAAAAGTCTTTTTCAAACAGGTGTGGACTTGACTCTCCTCCTGGTGACCTCATTCACTTTCTAGGGCTTCTGGTGTCAATTCCCCTACGAATTGGCAGGGGGTAGTAACCCTGGGTGGAAGGCGAGCATTTATGCAAGGTCAGCAAAACCCTGTCTGGATTTCATGTTGAAGCCTGGAAATATGTGTGCTGCACCAACCCCACCCCCACTGCCGCCCCCGACCCAAAGTTCGGCTGTGCGCTTTCCTAACCAATCTAAGAAAACCAATGAGCACATTGCCAATCACCCCGGGAAGGACGATTGCTGGCGATGAGCCTCTCCTAAAATCTCCACAACCAGCCACCAGCTCCAAATGTCTGCTGGAGACACTTTGACACTTCAGATGTACAGCTTACTTCTTCAGATGCACTCACCTAGAGAAGTATCAGGCCACTGCGTCCCAGCAGAGGAGACCAGAGCTCCAAGCCCAGGTCCACAGCCCGAAGATGTGGAGCCAAGTGTCCTGCTGCAGGTGCCCCGGCCAAGCAGCTCGCTCAGCTTCCCGGAGGATGCCTTGAGCTCTTTGGCCCCCTTTCCTGCAGCATCCCGAACCTGCTGAGAAAATAGTGTTTCTGCACTGGCCTCACCTGCTCCGCCAGCAGCAGAGCAGTGTTCCTTAGCCCTGGGCCACCCGCTGGTCCTGGCTTGAGCCCGGCGCCCGCCCACAAAACTCTAGCACCGCCCGCTTCGGGAGCCGCACCCACCGCCAGCCCCCAAGCAACGAGGTGCAGGATGCACACTGGCCCGCCCCACACATCACCCTGCAGCCTGCATACGAACTACACCGCTTGCACACGGTGTTTCTCTCTTCCTCCCTCTCTTTCCTTCCCTGTCAGCCTCGGTTTCCTCAACCTTGAGTGGGCTTACGAAAATGTCCTTTCCTACAGTGGGACATGGTGGCGCAGGTCTTTAACTCCAGAACCTGGAAAGTCTCTATAAGTTCCAAGTCAGCCCCCAGGCACATAAAAAATAATATAAATAAATAAATAAACAAACAAACTCATTCAACCTATTCAGCCCAGTATTGTTGCATCCTGTGCTATGAGTTTTTTTTTTTTTTTTTTTTTTTTTTTTTTTTTTTTTTTTTTTTTTTTTTTTTTTTTTTTTTTTTTATCCAAGTGAACACACTTCGCTGAGTAAGACATAATCTGGTCCAGGTGTCTTCCAGAGCTGACATCATTCCAGAACTCTGAAGCTTGGAGAAACAGACAAGGTATGAGTAAGCACAGAAATTAGTTATTCCAAAGAGCAAGTTGACCTGCATCCTGTCCAAGGTGGGTGGTCCAAGCAAAGGGCACAGCAAGGACTAAGGCAGAGCTGGGGGCATTAGGGCAGTGCAGCCAGAAGGAAAGAGGTGGGCTTCCAGAAAAGCAATCAGGACAGTCCTGGACAGACCTCCAGGTTTGTGGCAGAGGATTTGATGAGGGACCAGATAACTGCTTCTTAAACACTAAGACAGCCCCACCCCAAAGAAGCCATATGTTAAGTCACATTTGAGCTTAGAGGACCTCCTGGGGGTAACATCTGTTACAAGGGCAGCCTTCTAAATACTAGCTATGTACAGCTCCCTGCAAACTCTTCTGTGACTCCCATTGGAAATGGTTCCTAGCGCTGTGGCCAGTGGTCATTCAGCTGTCACTTTTGGCACTGAAAACTATACAGAAATTACCCAATTTCATCATCACAGCTGCCCTGAGAGATGGACAGACGTCTTCATTCCTGCCTCCCTGGTGAAGCAAAGGGACCACAACTGAGTAACTTGCCTGAAGTCATTCTCCTAAGAAGCAACCAGATTTAGGACCCTGACCCTGCTACACATTCAGGCTTCTGTTCACTGGCTGTGGATTTGTGCCTGTTGTCCCCTCTCTAGGGACCACTCTCCTCCCAGCGGACAGGCTGCAATATGATGCTTCTCCTTCAGGCCAGCCTCCATATCCCTGCTGCATAATACATTCCCACGACCCTCCAGCCCTGCTGCTGAAGCAGATGGAATGACTGGAAGATACACTTGTCTCCTCAGTATATCTCCCAGGCACAATTCTTGTTCCTGTCATCCAGGCCTTGCATAGGTGCACACATGAAGGCAACTCTGACAGAGGAAGGAAGGAATTTTACAGGGCCCAATTCTGGAAGTATAACATCTGAAATTATTGCCTGTATGGAAACCACTCAACTCCAGCAGAGATCCATGAACACTGCCCCCTGTGCATAGGCAGCAACTCCAATGCTGCCATGGCTACCTCACCCAGTAGTTATAAAGAGTCTGCGATGCCTGTAAAGTTTTGGAGGTGGGCTTCCATATGGAAACATCAGAGAACCCCTGCCCAGTTTCACAAGCCCGAGCATCCTTGAGTAGAGACTAACAGCAAAGGAGCTCAGCAGGCAGTGAAAACAGCACTATTCCTGTGCCAGGAAGGAGTGCTCACCCTCTTTTAATGTCATGACTGCCACTAAGGTCTGACTACCACCCTTTGAAGTGTGCGGTATCCTCCAGCCAACTCAACTGGCACCTGGAAGGACTAGGATTTGAGCCCAGGATCAAAGGTTCTTTTGTAGGACCATATGACCCCTTCGAAGACAGGTAGTGTCTTGTCTCATATCCCTAGTGTGACCCACATGCTCCACACTGGCTATTAGATACTTTGGCTCTGCTAGGGAAAGGAACAGCACCCTCTAGTGGCCTCGGAGCCACCCTAGCACAGTGGTTCTCAACCTGTGGGCCACAGCCCCTTTGGGGGATCATATATCAGCTACCCTGTGTATCAGATATTTACATTACAATTCATAGAAGTAGCAAAATTATAGTTATAAAGTAGCAATGAAATCATTTTATGGTTGGGGGTCACCACAACATGAGGAACTGTATTAAAGGGTCACAGTGTTAGTGGTTGAGAACCATAGCTCTAACATAAGTAGAGTCCTCATGGAAAACCCAGGAGCACCCCCACTGTCTGGCCTCCAGGCTGGCTGACCTATCTGCAGATGGTCTGCATTCTCCAATACCCAGGTGCAACTTGCTTTCTGCTATAGCTGGGTCTTCTGATCTTCTTTAGCAACTTGGAAATGGGCCTTATTTCCCATCTTTCAGAATATTTCACATGAGTCATTTTGGAATACAGGGGGAGAAGCCATTCTTCAGGTGAGTGCCATCCTCCAATCTGCTGCTGGTAAGGTATTTTCTAATCCATGAGTGTTCTTTGACTTCTTAGTCCACTCAAAGTCAGTATGTTCTTTTGCCTAGTGAGCCAAGCTGAAAGTCATAAAGACAGACTCCTTCATGGGAGATTCCTAAGACTAAGAGTCAGGCCCACTCATGGCTCTGCCCCCACTCTGACAGCCAGTGTGAGAAGTGGTCACAATCTGGACACTGACAGCATCTCCTTGCTTGTAGTGGTGCTACAACTAAATCTCCAAGGGCCACTGTGAGAAAACATGAGGTATGAAGAAACGCCCAGAGCTGAGCTGTATTCTCTCCCTGAGCTTCCACACACCCTGGCCCACCTTTCCTAACAAACAACCACTATCCTTTATAGTTTAAAGCCTATCCAGGCCCAAGTCATGTCACACACGCCTCTCTGGACCATCCCATTGTAATCCTAGGGGTACCCAGAGCTCAGGCCTGGCAAACAGTTAAAATCACCCTGACCACATTTTTCCTTGAGCCCTTTATTGCTGCCTCCCTGAAGTTTATTCTGCATTTAACATTCTGTGTCTGAGGACTACTGTTGAGTTAGTTTGTAGATAATGCTCAACAAACCTATTTTTCACATAGAGAATCTGCTCTCATTCCTGGAGATTCAGTCATCTGTGAAATGTGCCTTTACTCTCCCCTCCTGTGCATACACACACACACACACACACACACACACACACACACACACACACACACAACACATCTGCTCATCCTGAGCAAGCCATCCGTGCATGGCTCAAGAGCACAAAGCCCCCATGGGTAAAGCAGCTGTCCTACTTTTCTCTGGAAGGTGCAGCAATGCCACATCAGCCACCCCGGGGGAAGCTTACTTGTTCACTCCTATAAACAGTCGCCTGTGTGATTAGAAAATCAACAGCACAGAGAGGATGTATCAAAATGAATAAACAAAATAATTGACTTCAAAAAGAAAAGCTTTCCGTTAGTCCTTAGACTACAGACATGTTGGCATCTATATAACAGAAGCAGCCCGGCACAAAGCAAAAGAAGCATATATCCACACACACAAAAAAAAGATCCTTGAAAATAAAACACAATTGCTGAAAGTGGTAGACCATTTCAAGTCAACCGTGGTGGCATAGTCCTGTAATCCCAACACTCCAAAGGCTGAGACAGGACAATCATACATTTAAGGCCACCCTTGTGACATAACAAGAACCTATTTCAAACATAAATGAATAAACGTAAGTACTACTTGAGTAAATAACTTTTCACTGCAAAAGGTGGAAGAATGGATTAGAGAAATGTCCTGTGACCTGGAGCAAAACCACAGAAATGTGGGAGAGCTCAAGGTAAAAACAAGAAACCTAGGTGGTTGGCACAGATGGTCATAAACATACACAATTAACACAAATGGTCATAGTGCAATACATAAAATTTCTAAGAATGAAGAGCTTGGACAGTGAAAGATAAATATGACAGTCACAGTCAAGGTAGGAAGCAGAATTTAGCTCTTCATAGTCGGAAGAGACTCTCTTGGGAAAGTAACTTATAGAGATGTGGATGGGGTGAGGGAGTAAAGCATGGAGGGGAGGCACTTGGACACAAGCGAAAGCAGGAAACAGTTACCTCTCCACAGCTTATACAGTATGCCGGCTGAGCTGAAGGAGTGTGAAGGCGCGTGAAGCAGTGTTTCACAGGACCTGCTGTGTCACTGCTCCCAGACTATGCCTGAAAACAATGGAGATAAAAAGCACACCA
Organism: Cricetulus griseus; assembly: GCF_003668045.3. Lineage (NCBI taxonomy): Eukaryota > Metazoa > Chordata > Mammalia > Rodentia > Cricetidae > Cricetulus > Cricetulus griseus. The sequence continues at coordinate 185,223,483 of NW_023276807.1, read as the reverse complement.
GCTTCCACTTCCGGGATCCTGTACCTCTTTCCCATTAGCTAAGCCAACTGGAGTACCATCTGCAAGAGTTACCCACCCTCCCCAGGCATAGAGAAGAGCAGAGAACTGTGATGGAAGATGGATCTGTGTGTGAACAAAAGACCGTATTTTCCCCTGCCATTCATGGGGGATATATCCTAAGATCCTCAGTGAATGCCTAAAACACTGCTAAACCACGTGCCCATACACACATATACAAACACATATGCTAAGGCATATATTACTTACAAACTAGGTACATTAAGAGATTAGTAGTAACTAATAATAAAATAGAACAATTTTAATAAATTAATTTTAAATTTATTGATTTTTTTATTTCTGGAAGTTTCTACTTAATATTTGCAAACTGCATTTGACTGTGAGAACTGAAACTTTGTAATATAAAACCAAGATATGGAGGAGGCTATTATCAGTCACACATAGAATTACTACTAATAAAATGAACTATCTCGATACTGTGGACTGGTAGGATTGCTGAGTTGTCAACAAGATTGGATTAAGAATCACATAGGACATTAGTGAGGCCCCCTCACCACTAGTGAAGGTGTGTCTGTGAGGGCATTTCCAGAGAGGATTAATTGATAGAGAAACCTACTTTGAAAACTAGCAGTGCCGTCCTAATGGCCTAGATTTAGAACCGAGTAAGAAGGGAATAAAGGGAGAAAGCCACTTGAGCATGAGCATCTCCCCACTTCTCTGTTTCCTTATCCATCGAGATGTGACAAGCAGCTGTCACAGCTGAGAGCTGCTCCCTCATCCGTGACTTCCTCTCCATGATAGACTGTTCTTAATACAAGATCCAAAAGTGACCTTTCCTCCTTAAATTGCTTCTTGCTGGGTATTTAGTCAAAGTGATGAGAAAGTAACTAATACACTGGGTACCACCCCACACCTAGACCAGACATTGGAGAACTACAACCACCAAGGATAAAGACAAGATTCTAAGATGTTCCACAAGGGGGTGGGGGAATGTCACCTCCAGAAGGAAAATGAGAGGGCGGTTGGTCATTGCTCTTCTCAACGGCAAAACAGGATGGTGAAAGATTATGAAATGATATTAGGAAATATGTTTTAATACCCAAGCTCTCATTTCAGCCATAATATCAAAGGTAAGCGTGCCATTTTGAATATGAATATTTTCAAACTTGCAAATTCACTTTCTTGAACACTATCTGCAGGTATTAGTAATTAAGAAGATAAGTTCTTATTTAATAACCAGCATCATTGGTGCTAAAATGCAGGTGAAAAGAAAAGAGAAAAAAAAAGTCAAAGAAATGACTAACTTGACACAGGAACTTAGAATTCTCACTCATCCTTAAAAATATAAATCAGAATCATTGTGTCACAGAGAAATGTCAAAGTTGACACCATCATCAGACATGAAAGATGTAGGAATGGAGATTCCTGCCACACTACCGGACTCCCCTGTGCAGAAAATTACTGGGTCTTGGAGAATGGTTGTGGATTATCATACATTTAATTAGACAGTGATGTTTATTTAATTGCTATTCTAGATATCATTCACAATCACTAACCCATCCCTGGGTTTTAGTATGTATCTATTGATCTGGCTCTTGCTTTCTCCCTATCAGTCAAAAGGGGCCACAAATTTGTTTTCACCTCATAAGGACACAGTACGAGACTAGTGCCAGCTCACCTGCTTTCCTTTCTAGTGTAGTTGGTAGACTCTGATCACCTGAACATTGCACGGATGTGATGTTACTCTAGTGCACTGGAAACACATGCTGAGTGAATTGAAGAGTAGGAAAAACAAAAAAGTAACCATTTGCCTTCACAAGACACTTACATCCCAGAGCACTGTAAAAGCTGCAACTTTGGTAAAGGTCCAGAAGGACAATAGATATGTTAGAGGGGTCCCCACAACTTCTTACTACATGATACATTAAAGTGTGCTATATCAACAAGTGAACAACTTATACACAGTCAGTTTTGAGCAGGGTTCAGTACAAAAGAGGTGGTACAGCAGGCCTAGGACATCAGTCTATGACTTACAACCCAGAATGCTCCCAAGTACTCAATGTGCCTTTGACATTTGGATGTGCTGTATGGAGTCTTTTGGCTAACTCTCGTGGGAGAATCATGTCACAGATTTCCTAAGGCTTCTAAAAAAACCCACCTCTTTTTACACATACCAACTCTCTTATTAAAAAGCAACTTCTGATAGGATGTGTTTTTGTGCATGTCTGTGATCTCAGCACTAGGGTGGGGATTGAACATAGTAGCCCCTAGGCAGGACTGGCTGTGTAAAGAATGTTAAGAGCGGTTGTCGAAGGAGTGGCATGACAGGACATGTGTTTACCTTCTCTAAATTTTTCCATCAAAAGGGAATTAAACTGGACTTTTAGCTCAGTAGTAGAGTTATGCTTAGCATATACAAGTCCTTGGCTTCCATTCCTAATGCCCAAATAAATATATTAAATAAATAATTAGAATAAAATAGGGTGTGCTTTAGACATGGAAGCACTATGTGTCCTGGTGGTATTAGGACTATGAGCTCAGTTGGCACCCAAATTGACCTATCAGTTTCTTCATTCTCACCTCATGGAAGAGTTGTCCAAACTGAATCCATTATGGCAGCCATGAAAAATAGCAGACCAGTCATTGGAATCACACAGAATTGGCCAGGCCCTCCCATATCAATCACAAAGAAAATGCCCTATAGGCTTGTCTTCTGCCCAGTCTTATGGAGGCATTTTCTCAGTTGAGGCTCCCTCTTCTCCAGTGACTCCAGGTTTTGTCAAGTTGGCATAAAAACTAGCCAGCACACAAGTCAAGGGATGCCTTGGAGCTGGGAGTCATGGAAAGTGTATGCTTTCCTTGGTGGGCAGGAATTTCTTTTAGAATGTTTCCTGGAAGGCAGACCATTGTCCTTTCCCTAACTTTATATAATCACATCTGAGAGTGGTGTGGAACTGGGTCTGCTCCACAGGAAAACTGCTGTAGGGAAAGGAAAGTTGCCAACTTTCCACTTGTTTGTTTAATGCCCCATGGAGAGAATGGAGTTGGGGCTTCTTCCATCTGTGCAGAAGAATGAGTTGACTTAACAAAGATGGACGGCAGGAAAGAAGCAGATGCTGTCTCCTTCCTTGTTGCTGGACTCTATTGTTGCCTGCCATAGATTAGACTATTACTCAAATACCTGTTCTGCCGCTCCTTCCCCCACCAGAAGAGTTTGCGCTCCCACCAGCAATGGAAAAGTGTTCCTCTTTCTCCACATCCTCTCCGGCATAGATTGTCATTGGTGTTATGGATTTTAGTCATTCTGACAGGAGTAAGATGATATCTCAGAGTGGTTTTGAGTTGCATTTCCCTGATGGCTAAGGATGTTGAGCACTTTCTCAAGTGTCATTAAGCCATTTTAGATTCCTCTGTTGAGAATTCTCTATTTAGTTCTGCACTCCACATACAGTGCAAAATGAGGTGTGTGTGTGGTGTGTATGGTGCAGGAAGCATGTGTATGATGTTTTGTGCCACATGTATGGTTTATGTGTGACATAGATTTACTGTGGTATTAAGTATGTTCGGTGGGAGAATTGCAGTGTGTCTGAGCATTGTGTGTACATGGTGTGTGTGGTGTTTGTATACTATATGTTGTAGGATGTTTGTATGTGTGATCTGGTTTGTGTGGTATATAGAACAGCATTCAGTTGCTGTGGGTGTTGTACGTTGTGTGTAGTATTTGTGTGTATGTGGTATGGTGCACTTCATTGTATGATCTGGAATATAGGCATGGTGTGGTGTATGCATTACACCTGGTGTGAAGTGTATGAATGGTGTGTGCTGTGGGTTGTGTATGGTGTGGCTTGTGTGTATGTGTTATCTGATGTGTATATGTGGTTGGCGTGCCTGCATTTAAGTGGAGAGAGCCAGTGGTGATGTTTCAGAGACTCTTGGTACCTAACTTTCCTTCCACATCCATGCTTGGCTGCATCAGCTAGCTCCCTGAGAAGCCTACTTAGAGCTTGCCTCACCTCTTCCTCCCAGAGCCAGTAGTTTGTCACATGACTCTGCCTTGGCCAATCATTTCATCCTAGTATTCTTAGCAAGAGCTGGTGAAACCTGTTAGTCTTTGAGGAAGCTGCCTGTCCCTGCAGCCTGCCCTGGGGAGTCAGTTGAGCTGAGCTGTGCTTATGGCCAGGAGTTACACAGACTGAAAACCACCTTCTGTAAGAAGCTCCTAATCACATATTAGTGAATGAAAAGTAGACGCAGTAAGAAACCAAATAAGTCAGGTGGTGGTAGTGCACTCCTTTAATCCCAGCACTCAGAAGGCAGAAGCAGGTGATCTCTGTGAGTTCAAACCAGCCTGATCTATAGAACAAGTCCCAGGACAGCCAGGACTGCACAGAGAAACCCTACCTCAAAAAACTGGAAGAAAGAAAAGAAAGAAAGAAAGAAAGAAAGAAAGGAGGAAGGAAGGAAGGAAGGAAGGAAGGAAGGAAGGAAGGAAGGAAGGAAGGAAGGAAGGAAGAAAGGAGAGAAAACAGAAATAGCCACTCCTGGGTGAAAAGGGGAAAGTTTATTTCAAACATCTAAGGCTGTCTTCCAGGAAAGCAGGGAGAAGCAACAGAGGACAATTTCTAGAGTTATATGGGAAGCGGAGAAAGGGAGCCTGTGAGCTGGGGTGGGGCTTCTGGGGAAAGAGAGAGGAGGGTTCCAATAGAGTGAGACAAGTAAGTAGTAAGTAGAGAGTTGCCCATGTGGTGGGCGTCCCATAGGGGTTTACTGTCGGAACAAGGTCAAAAGAATGACGCATGGTGAACAATGCCTTGGGGAACTGTGAGAGAGGTTCCAGGAAAAAAAGGCAGAGGCCCTTTTACCTCAAGTGCATTTTGTTCTCTGAATTGTTCTTGGATGTGATTTCATGCCTCCTGTGACAAACATTTACATTCAATTTATTAGACATGTTCATTCTTATTAGATGTCAGAACATAGCTATAGAACCCAATTTGGTCAGTGTACCCTAAATCTCGATATGGCCTCTGCCTTGTTTTCATGCTTTCCCAGATATAATCTATAGCACATGCCAGGCAATTGTGTTTAAATTGGTCTGTCCTGAGTTCTGGGAAAGAGCCGCTCTGCTAATATTTACTATGTGGTGGGTCTTTTGGTTTTGGTTTTGGTTTTTCGAGACAGGGTTTCTCTGTGTAGCTTTGGAGCCTATCCTGGCACTCACTCTGGAGACCAAGCTGGCCTTGAACTCACAGAGATCCACCTTGCCTCTGCCTACCGAGTGCTGGGATTAAAGGTGAGTGCCACCAACGCCCGGCTGCTATAAGTGGCTTTTTAAAAATGTCATGTGGTGTTTTTTAACATGTTTTTCTGATCACATGTTTCCTAACTCAAACAACCTTCCTTGGATCATCGCTTTGTTTCACTCATGTATAAAAGTACACTGAAGTCAGGCTGTCTGCATCATTAGACTATAGTCTGTCCCCTTCTTCCGGGTCCTCAGATAACCAGGTCCAGCAGACAAGATCTTCATAGGTCAGCTGAAAAGTCAACATTTACCAAGTAGGAGAGGAAAGATGGATGGTTAGAGCAAATGGAGGGAAGAAGCAGCTGAAGAATTGTTCTCTTAGAATTTGTTGCCAAATATGGTGGGTGGTAGAAGCCATCAGAAACAAATGATCCATACATACCTTAGAGTCAAATCAGCAGCTTGGTTCAGAGAGACTGAGTCCCTTGGAAAGGCACTCATATATGCCAGTCCTAGTTTTCAGCAACAAATGGATGAAAAAAAGAATTTTAAAAAAGGGAAGGCCATGACTGCTCCTATGTATGCTGGGGGAGAAAGTTTATTGTAGATAAAAGGGATAGTGTAGGCAGAGACAGGGACATCCCATAGAGTCTAGAGTGAACATGATCCCAAGTCATGTGAGGAGAGGGACTAGCGGGGAGCCAGAAGAGTAAAGAGTAAAGGGCAGGTAACCAAAATGGCTGGGTTATATAGGAAAAGGAAACCCGGAGTAGAGCAATCCAGCCCCTGGGCTGGAGAAGTTTAGGGTAAGCGGAGGGTGGATATGTTGGCCATACCCTGTAACAGGTGGGGACTGAGGGATGCTAGGAGAATCTGGTGGCTAAATCCACTTTGATATGTTAAAGAGGCACCCCAGCTGGCCACTTGTCTCTGACTTGAGTGATGGGGAATGTACTTCTTTGTATGCTTATATTATTGATTATTAAATAAAATACTGTTTGGCCAATGAGACAGCAAGTTAGATAGGACTAGGAGTCAAAGAGGTTTCTGGGAAATGTAGTAGAGAAGTCGTGATCCAGGCAGGAAGTGACATAGCAAGGAGACTCATATTTAAGCAAAGGAAACAGGAAGTGTTCCCTTTTCCCCTTGCTCCTCCAGTGGCGCCATGTGAGCCACTGGCAAGAGAGGGTGCCAGCGAAAGGCATCCTCTATAAGATAAGTCTTATAAAATACATAGGTTTATGGTAATTAAGACTGAGCTAACAGATGAGGAATCCTAGTCATTGGCCAAGCAGCTTTGAACCTAATACAAGTCTCTCTGTGCATTAATTTGGGCCCTAACTTGGGCGGGCGGCTGGTGTAAAGTGCACACGTGGTGGTGGGGCTCAGGAGGCTTTTAGCGGAAAGATTTATCGTAACACTTGAGACCTAACAATTAGCCTAGAGTTCAGTCAGTTCTCCCTTCTGATGATAGGGAGAAGAATGGGGAGAGGGACAGAGCTGTCAGAATGGTAGGGAGGAGAATGGGGGGACAGGGCTGTTAGAATGGTAGGGAGGAGAATGCTGGGGGGGAGAGTAGGATTGTCAGGATGGTAGGGAGGAGAATGGTGAGGACAGGGCTGTCAGGATGGTAGGGAGGAGAATGCTGGCAGGCAGATAGGGCTTCCTCTTAGTGCCATCTTCAAAGAGCTGCTCTCACTTCAGATCAAGCCCTGAAGATAAGAGAAACTACACACTCAAAATTTCTACCCATAAGGAGGTGGATAATTGAATTATGAAGGCTCATTTGGGGATTCATTGCAGATATTTAAAACAGAAAGGGAAGGTAAAAGTGTACTATTGTCCTGGCAGGGAATCCACTACAGCTGTATAAAAGCAAATCTAGAGAACAAAATATAAACAGGGGAGGCAATCTAATTGCAGCTGTGTCACACTGAGATGGTGAGAACAGCAGTTAAGTAAATACTATGCAACTGTGTCTTCCTGGTGGTTGTTATATCTTGGCAAAATATCATAAACATAAATTGGTTTTGGATTCTGAGGACTGGAGCTCTGGATTTGAGACAAGAAAAAGAAAACTCAGGGGAAAGGACTTCTGTCTAAAGCTAGAGAAACAGTTCTTCCACTTTTTCTGCTACTACAAAATGCCATGGATTTGGTGGCCAACAACCCCTAAGTTCACTTTTCAAACATTGACTCGTAAGGTCCCTTTACCTTGACTTACAATGGGGCAACACTATATACCCATAAATCCATCCTCAGTTAGAACCATCTTAACTACAAAATGCACACACTCTACCTAACCTACAAAATAGCCCAGCTTCACAGCACAGGTGCCATCTACTGCCCCTTGTGATCAAATGACTGTCTAGGAGCTGCAGCTCTTGGCCACTGCCCAGCAGTGAGTGAAGACTTGACCATATATCGCTAGCCTATGAAAAGGTTCAAATGTGGAATGGGATTGTAGCTCCGTGGTAGAACACTTGCCTACCACACCAAACACTCTGCTTAATTTTTTTGAAGTATGATTTCTGTTAAATGCATATCTCTCTTACATTAAAAAAAAAAATCTTAAGTCACCATGCAAGTTGAAAACCACCTGTAATTTGTTCATTTTTCTGAAGGGCTTTGGGAAGGTGACTGAGCCCAGGAGTCTCATGAGGCTAACATGTCAGGATCCATGCATGTGGGGCTGTAGGCTGTGTCAGTGCATCACTTGAGAGCATCCTCTCCTTCCAAACTTTCAGACTCGTTGGTTCCTCATTGCACATCCCTGTGGCACCATGGCCTCTTCTTGGAAGCATTTCCTTAAAGTTTCATTTACATTTAGACATGCACAAGCTTCTTACTTCCCCCAGACAACCAGATCCTTGAAGGTAAATGTGTGGAGAGCTGCGATGTGCCTTCCACCATCCCGAGGGTGAGCGCTCTCTGGAATAAACAACTCCTTATTTGGCTTGGTCTAAGATTCAAACTTGCATCAGCAAATGCGAGCCTATCCGCCTTAGCCACGTGCTGTTCTGGGGCTGGCTGGCAAGAGTGCTTTTAAGCTGTGGGGGGCCTTTCCCCGGAGTCAGAAGATTGTTTCAGTTTCCTGAGTAAACTGCTTAAGGAAGAGTCTCAGCATTGCATCTTCCTTGCTGATCAAGGTGGTCGTGACAGGTAAAGACCCTTTGGGGAGGGGCATCACCATGGTGCTTAGGATCTTGCTTACTTATTAATTTAACGTGAATTAATGATTTTAGAAAGTGACAACAGAGAGCCTAGGAAAGTAGAATATGATGAAAGAAGTTGTCAAATGACAGCCCAGGTTCCAAGGATGGCCCAGTTCACTTCAGGGAGAACCTCTCCTAGGCATGTCCAGCAAGTATGAGCTTGTGAGTAAGTTGGCTAGCATCAGCACCTCCGTGGTTCCTGCTATACTCCCCTGACTGTGAGTGGGTGTCCTGGCTGGAGTAGGACTGTGTGAAATAGTAAGCAGCCTCAGGTTCCTGCCTGAGCTCTTGCCACAACCCCTCAATGATGGATTGTGACCTGGAAGCAAAAGATGAATCAAACCCTTTGCTCCTCCAGTTGCTTTTGGTCATAGTGTTTTATCACAGCATCAGATTGAAACTAGAACAGTCTATTCATGTATTTTCTAATTGGATTTTTTATTGTTGGGTTTGGGATATGTTATGTTTTCCAAGTTGATTTGATACTATATAGTTTTCAAATAATGTCTTGTCTTTCTTAATTTTTTTTACACGGCAAAAAGTTTAATTTTAAATGAATTCCAATATATGCACTGCTTTTCCTTGTGTATTGTGCTTTTTTAGTTGAAATCTAAAACTGCCTCCTAGAGATTTTTCTCATATGATTTTTTTTATTAAAAGTTTTGTATCTTACATTTAAATTCATGATACACTTTGAAGAACTTGTAAGATTTGGGTTGAGGTCCCTCCTTTTGTTGGCCTGTGGAGGTTCAATTGCATCTCATGACTTACTGAAAAGATTGTTCTTTCTTCATTGAATTGCTTTTGTACTTTGTCAAAATTAGCCAGGAATATTGTTGTGGGTCTATTTCTGGGTTATCCTTTCTCTTCCTTGATCTATGTGTCTGTCCTTCTGCCTGCAGCATACCTGATTACTGTAGCTTTGTGATAAATCATGAAGTTATGTAATGTGAACCCTCCAACTTTATCTTCTTCAAAACTGATTAAGCTTTAATAGGTTTTATGCTAGGAGTTTTCATCTGCCTGCATTCCTTTCCCCTGATTTTTCCTCTTATCCTTTATTTATTTATTTATTTATTTATTTACTTTTTATGGAAGCAAGTTCCTCTATAAGCCCTTCCTTTCTGTTTGTTTTTGTTTTGTTTTGTTTTTTTGTTTTTCGAGACAGGGTTTCTCTGTGTAGCTTTGGAGCCTGTCTTGGCACTCACTCTGTAGACCAGTCTGGCCTGGAACTCACAGAGATCCACCTGCCTCTGCCTCCTGAGTGCTGGGATTAAAGGCATGCACCACCACTGCCCGGCTAAACCCTTCCTTTCTTATGCAACTCCTGACACTGCTGCTGCTTTGGCCCCAGTCTGTCCTCCAACCACCATAGGAGAGGTCCAGAGACTGCTGACATCTGACTAGCATCTTGATAAACACTGAGCCACTGTGGATCCCGATTGCTGAGACCAGCTGTGTAGGCTGGGGATATTCCTGGCATTGGATCATTGCATTACTACTCCTGGTTCAAGGCATGCTTACTCCTTGCTGGTGTAAGGTACAATATGTTCTGGATTATTTTTTTTTTAAATAATGGAGGGTAATGGAGAACAGGAACATATGAGAACAGAGTTCAATGCCATCTGTATATGAAGATGCCATGATGGAGCCCACCACTTTATATGCTAACCTAAAGAATTAAATCAATAAATAAAATTAAAAAAAAAAACAGAAATTACCAAGAATGTGAAAAGACTGCCTACATAATAAAGGAAAGAAACTATTTTCAAATCAAGGTGCTGATATCCAAAATACAAAGGCTTCTTATAATTCAATGATACAAACTCTCCAAATAAAAAGTCTATAAATGCAAATAAGTACATACAAAGATAGGCAAGGTCATTGGTGATTAAAGAAATGTGATTAAGATCACAAAGACGTACCATTTCATATGCCCCAAGATGAATATAGTGAATCACTGGAAACTAACAGTGTTGGCTGACATGTAGAAAAACTAGAGTCCTCACATAGTATGGATAAGAATGTAAAAAGACAGTCGTTGCAGAAAATACTTTGATTTCTTACAAAGTAAAATATAAAATTACCATACGATTCCACAATTCCAACCCTAGGTTTATATACAAAAAAATTAATAAGTGATTCAGACAAATAGATATCCATATCTGTCTATAGCAGTGCTGGGTATAATGGACCTGAATTGGAAACACCTCCTTACGGTTTACCAAATAAACAAAATGTGGGGGAATCAAGTACTAATGCTGACCCATGCTATATGGCCCTCTAGATCCCACTAAAGTTTACACAAGATACAGGAGACAGGTCATATCGAACCTCTTCAAAATGCAATCAGCAAAACCCAAACTTTAGAGCCGCTCTCTGGGCTCCATACTCCAGCCCCAAACTCTTGCTGCTTTCCCTGCGGCCAGGCCCGTTCCAGTGATCCCAGCTCACTGTCCATTAACACTCCTTAAAGCCTGCCTACCAGCCCCAGACTGCACCCCCTACCCCAGCTCCATACTCTAGGCCACAACTGTTAGCATAAAGCTCGAGGGTTGTCTTGGGTGGGGGACCATCGCAGATTCCATGGTAGGCAAAGGTGACCAAGGCGGAGGGGCAAACATGCCAGGCAGACAGAGCTTAAGTGATAAGTTTTATTAGAAAGGGGAGGGAGGCGGGGTGTTGGTGGCGCATGCCTTTATTCCAAGCACTTTGGAGGCAGAGGCAGCTAGATTCCTGTGAGTTCCAGGCCAGCCTTGTCTACAGCCTGAGCACCAGGATAGGCTCCAAAGCTACACAGAGAAACCAAAAATACAAAAAACAAAACCAAAAAGACAGACAGAGAGAGAGACAGAGAGAGAGAGAGAGAGAGAGAAGAGAGAGAGAGAGAGAGAGAGAGAGAGAGAAGAAAAGAGAAAAGAGGTACAGAGGAGGGAAGAGAAGAGGGAGACAGGAAAAGTTCTGTCTGCCCCAGGGGAACAGCAGGAAGAGAGCAGAAAGAGGTGAGCAGAGAGGGTTAGGGTTAGAAAGCAAAGCAAGCTTAAGTGGGCGGGGTCTTTGTTTTAAAGGGGTCCTTTGCACCTGTGCGCAAACTAGTCCTCATGGAACCCTGGACTGACCAGAGTACTGCCTGAGTGCATTCTGCCAGGTGACAGGAGTAGGCCAGCTTTGAAAGGTTCAGGCATTAATGCTGACCTGCTCTACCTCTTTAAGAGACAGACCCTGCCCCCTGACAAGTTGGAGCACGCACAGGGAGCACAGGGAGTACAGGTGGCACCAAGCATTCACTGGTTGGTCACACCATGCACATCCGCGGTCTGCCCTTTAAAAGTTCCAACTTCCTCCCGTTTTGCTCTTCTCTTACTCTCTGTCTTTCCAGCTGTTGACCTCTGTCTCCTCTTTCTTACTCTCTGCCTTGTTCTGTTCTTCCATTTCTCTCCCTCTCACTTTCCCACCGTATAATAAACTATAGTTAATGTATCTCTTGTTCTCATGTCTCATCTTGCAGCTCTCCCTCTTTTCTAATTTAAGCAACAATCTAACAAGCATAATGCCTGAATCCTTATAACAACTCCTTCAGAAGATTTCTGCTTTACCTTTACCAGAGGCCATGCTGGTTATAGGGACCCCAGCTAACAACCTGAACACTACCCACTGCCTGCTAACACCCCCTAAAGCCTGCCCAACAACACCCACTCCCCTGGCCTCCATATCCTAGCTCACAACTTCAGCAGAAGACTTAAGAAGCCTTGCCATATTAGGAACCCCACAGATCAAGCAGGTACCCAAAACTCCAGAGGCAATGGTGGCATCCAAAACCCCAGGCCTCAAAACCCTCAGTGGAGACAAGGTACTGGACCTGAAGACTCACTGGCTACTCAGGCCAGAAGACAAGAAAAGAAACAAAAACTAAAGTGGGGAAACATCCAAAAAGCATCCATCTAACAAAGATAAACCTATGATAAGCCAAAACCCTGATGACTAGAGGCCAGAGTTAAGAACATAATCAACAACAGCCTGGGAATATTGCACCAGCAGAGCCCAGCTATCCTACTACAGCATGTCCTGGATACTCAAACACAACTGAAACACAAGAAAATAATCTTAAATTCAATCTTATGCAGATAATAGAGGCCCTTAAAGAGGAAATAAATAAACCTCTTAAAGAAATCCAGGAAAATACAAACGAATGGGGGAAATGAATAAAACTGTTTAAAACCTGAAAATTAAAATAGAAGCAATAAAGAAAACACAAATTGAGGAATTCTGGAGATGGAAACTCTAAGTAATCAAGCAGGAACTACAGATGCAAGCACCACCAACAGAATACAAGAAATGGAAGAGAGAATCTCAAGCAGAGAAGACATGATGGAAGTGAAGGGACCAGATCCCCATTTCGGCAGCCATGACAGTAACACGTGCTCTATGACCTTGTCTTAGTCACTAGAGGTTAAGTGCCTGCCTCGTGACAAGGAACCAATCAGAAGTTAGCTGGTGGCGCTATGCTTTACGACCCTGGGTGTACTTTACGGACAAGCACACAGCAATGACATAGAGAGCATAGCAACCACCCTGGGAGGGCCTATGGGCCATAACAACCAGTTGACCAATCAACACAGGGCAAGCCCTCCAAGGCTGAAGGCACACCAATAGTGAGCCTGTGCGTACCCCTAGACACACCCCTTACGCTGCCCTACAAGATGTCTTGGGAGGCCCTAGGAGTTGTCTTTTGCTAGCCATCCGCCATGGCGGGTGGATGAAAGACCCAAGCTAACATGGGGTTAGCTCGTTAAATTACAATAAAGCCTCGTGCAGTTTGCATCAAGCTCTCAAATCCACCTGGTGATTGGGGTGACCGAGGTCGTGGCCTGGGACCCCGGATACCTGAGTTTTCCGGGGGGTCTAAGAAGAAGAAATAGATTCATTGGTCAAAGAAAATGTTAAATATAAAAGGTTCCTAAAACAAAACATCCAGGCAATCTGGGACACTATGAAAAGACCAAACTTAAGAATAATAGGAATAAAAAAAAGGAGAAGAATCCAGCTCAAATGCCCAGAAAATATTTTCAACAAAATCACAGAAAAAAAAAATGCCCTAACCTAAAGAAAGAAATGCCTATTATGTACAAGAAGCTTACAGAACACCAAATAGATTGGATCACAATAGAAGTCCCCTGCCACATAATAATCAAAACACTAAATGTACAAAGTAAGAACATTAAAAGCTGTAAAGGGAAAAGGTCAAGCAACATATAAAGGCAGGCCTATCAGAATTTGTCGTAGCCTGGCATGTCTCAGCCCCAAACCACGGAAGCCACAAGGTTCAGCCTGAGTGGGGGAGTGTGGACTTGGAAATTCCTAGCAACCCAAAGGTGATAAAGACCAGACACAGGTATCTTGTCATCTTTAGAGAGCTCTCAGTTCCATGCTGCAAAACTGGAGTCACTCCTTTATTCAGCATCTTCCTGGCTGTAATCTAACCATTCTTCCCTGACTCTGAGACCATTTCTCTCCCATCTTTCTAGACCCTATCAGCAGATCTCTCTCAACCATCTCTCCTCCTATACTTCATCCCCATCTGTCCAAACTGTCACATAGATCTAGCCCTCCGCCTTGGTGTAGGCCTATTCAAATGCTTAGTTCTGTAGAGATGCAAAACTAGGGGACAGTCTCCACTGAGGCTATGCCATTCAACAGCAAATCAGCTAGCATCTGCAATACATTGCAGACCAGAGCTCCAGAGGTTTGGACCTCAAATTCCCAAATGGAATCAGTTCTTGGCTCCCAATAAGAATTACACCCAATTTCTCAAAAAGAGACTCCAAAAGCCAGACTGAACAGATGTCTTGCAGGCTCTAAGAAACCATGTATTTCAACTCAGACTAACATACCCAACAAAACTTTTAATCACCATAGACGGAGAAAACAAGATATTCCATGATAAAACCAAATTTAAACAATACCTACCCACAAATCCAGGCCTACAGAAGATAGTTTAAGGAAAACTCCAAATCCAAGCAGGTTAACTACACCCAAGAAAACACAGGAAATAAATAATTTCACACCATCAATACCAAAAGAGGGAAAGCATGTACGCGCACACGCAAAACGCGCGCGCACACACACACACACACACACACACACACACACACACACACACACTACCACCAACAACAACTTCAAAATAACAGGAATTAACAACCATTGGTCATTAATATCTCTCAACATCAGTAGAGATATTTGCCAATAAAAAGACACAGGCTAACCGAATGGATTTGAAAACAGGATACATCATTTTGCTACATCCAAGAAACATACCTTAACATCAAGGATAGGCATTACCTCTAGAGTAAAGGGTTGGAAAAAGATTTTCTAAGCAAATGGACCCAAGAAGCAAGCTGATGTAGCCATTCTAATATCTAACAAAATAGACTTCCAACCAAAATTAATCAAAAGAGATGGGGAAGGACACTTCATATTCATCAAAAGAAAAATCTACCCAGATGATGTCTCAATTCTGAATATCAATGCCCCAAACACAGGAGCACCCACATTTGTTTAAAAAATACTAAAGCTTAAATTACCCATAAAATTTCACACATTAATAGTGAGAGACTTTACGACCCCCACTCTCACCAATGGTCAAGTCATCCAGACAGAAACTAAACAGAAATAAAGGAACTAACAGACATTGTGACTCAAATGGACCTGACAGATATCTACAAAACATGTCACCAAAACACAAAAGAATATACCTTTTTCTCAGAACCTCATGGAACCTTTTCCAAAATTGACAATACACTTGATTCCAAAGCAAATTTCAACAGATACAAGAAAATTGAAATAACTCCCTGTATCTTGTTGGACCACCATAGTTTAAAGCTGGATTTCAACAACAGAAAACCTACAGAAGATAGGAAATCTAATTGAACACCCAAAAGTAAGTCCACACACCTATGGACACTTGATTTTTGATAAAGAAGCCAAAATAATACACTGGGAAAAAAGAAAGCATCTTCAACAAATGATAATGGTATAACTGAATGTCAGTATGGAGAAGAATGTCAATAGATCCATATCTATCATCCTGTACTAAACGCAAGTTCAAGTGAATCAAAGATTCACTTAATCTTAATCAACTTAAAACCAGATACACTGAATCTGATAGAAGAGAAAGTAGGGAACATCCTTGAATACATTGGCACATGAGACAAATTCCTGAAGAGGCAGTCAATTGAACAGACACTAAGATAACAATAAATGGGACTTCATGAAACTTAAAAGTGGAACACCATCAAAAGGACAAAATGGCAGCCTACAGAATGGGAAAGGATCTTCACCAACACTACATCTGACAAAGGGCTAATATTCAAAATATGAAAGAACTCAAGAATCTAAATAATCCAATTAAAAAATGGGGTACAGATCTAAACAGAATTCTAAACAGATGAATCTCAAATGGTGGAAAGACACTTAGGGAAATGTTCAACATCCTTAGTCATTAGGGAAATGCAAATCAAAATGACCCTGAGATTCCCTTCTTACACCTGTCAGAATGGCTAAGATTAAAAACAACAGCTCATGCTGATGAGGATGGAGCAAGAAGAACACTCCTGCATTGCTGGTGAGAGTGCAATCTTGTACAGCTACTTTGGAAATCTATATGGCCATTTCTCAGAAAAGTAGGAATCCATCTACCTCAAGACCCAGCTACACTATTCCTGGGCATATACCCAAAGGATGCTCCACCATGCCACAAGGACACTTGCACAACTATGTTCATTAAAGCTGTATTCTTAATAGCCAGAAACACAAACAACCTAGATGTCCCTCAATTTAGGAATAGATAAAGAAATTGTGGCACATTTACACAGTGGAGTATTACTCAGATGTTAAAAACAATGACATCATGAAATTTTCAGGCAAATGGATGGAACTAGAAAAGATCATCCTGAGTGAGGTAACCCAAACCTAGAAAGACAAACATGGTATGTACTCACTTATAGGTGGATATTAGCTGTAAAGTAAAGAATAACCATGCTATAATCCACAGGCCCAAAGAAGCTAAGTAACAAGGAGGGCTCAAGGGGGTGCATGAATCTCACTGTAAAGGACAAATAGAATAGATATAACCAGTGGGTGGGAGGAGGGTTCTGGATGGGGTGGTGTGGGGATGGGAACAGGAGGATCAGGTTGGGTGGAAGATGGAGGCAAAGAGTACTAGGAGAGACAACTGGAATTGGGGGTATCTCTGGGATGAGCTAGAAACCTAGAACAAAGGAAACTCCCAGGAATCTATGAGGGTGACCCTAGCTAAGACTCTTAGAAATGGAGGCTATGGAGCTTAAAAATCCTACTATCTCCTGTAACCAGGCAAGACTTCCAGTGGTGGTACTAAGATAACAACCCAGTCACAAACCCTTCGATCTACAATTTGCCCTGACTATAAGATGTACTGGGGTAAAGGTGGTGCAGAAATTGTGGGAGTTGCCAACAATGACTGGTCTAGCTTGAGACCCATACCATGAGAGGGAGCCCACAGCCCCCACTCATCCCCACCCCCCTACACACACAGCCTGGAGGGCCAGGACCCAGAGGCTGAATAGTTCAGAGACCTAGGATAGAACCAAATACAACTGGCAAAAGAAAAAAAAAAAGAGGTCAGTGAAATGATTCCTAATGATATTCTACTACACACATAGAATAGTGCCTAGCCTAGTTGTCATCAGAGAGGCTTAACCTAGCAACTGATGGAAACAGATGCAGAGGCCCACAGCCAAACATTAGGCAGAGCTCAGGAAATCCTGTGGGAGATGAGGAAGAAGGATTATAGGATCCAGAGGGGTCAAAGACACCTCAAGAAAACCCACAGAACTAACCTGGGCTGTAGGGGCTCACAGAGACTGAATCAACAACCAGGGATCCTGCAAGGGACTGACCTAGACCCTCTGTATATATGTTACAGTTGTGTAACTTGGTCTTCTTGTGGGACAGGAGCAGGGCTGTCTCTGACTCTGTTGCCCGTTTCCTCCTGTCAGGTTGCCTTGTCCGGCCTTAATAGGAAAGGAGGTGCCTAATCTTACTGCAACTTGATACGCCATGGCTGGTAGATATCCATGGGAGACTTGCCCTTCTATGAAGAAAAAGGAAGAGAAGTGGATCTGGGAAAGAGAGGAGGTGGCAGGGGGATGCTTGGAGGAGAGGAGGGATGGGAAACCTCAGGATATAACATGAATAAATAAAACCTAAACGTTGGGAAACTAGGTGGGGGCAATAAATGATTTATGTACTAGCTGACATTTAAGAGACATTTGTATTTTCCAAAAACAGGTTAAGACTTAACTGTAGGGCATAGGCGTGCATACTTGGGTAGTAAGCTATGAAGTAAAGCAGGGAAGTGATTACTGGAAATCAGATAGGGTCTAGTTGAATTGGAAGGGAGAGGAAAAGAGGTTGAGATGGGACTTGGAAGCTGCCTGGATAGCTAGGCTGGGCTGCTAGGTATTCCCTTATTGCTGGGAACAGTTAGTGTGTGAATGAATAGCTGAAAGGGGAGAAGACAAGCTGTCAGAGGTGATGAGGTGTCTGCAAGGTCCCTTGGCACCAATAGTGGGACACAGAGGGTACTTAGGGTCACCTTTCCAGTAGTGAAAGGCTAAAGCTGCCCATGATGCTTCTGGCAGCAGAGCCATCCCCACCCCTTCAATTGCTCTTCCTCCACCTGACAGAGAAAGGTTCTTGAGAAATGGCCACGAGAAGGAAGGGGAGCGGACCCCAGAGACAGAGAGAGGTGTTCCAAGGAAGAAAGACATGGGGTATGTTCTTGTTTCATTTTCATGCACTCATCAAGGTGCCGTGTATATCCCCTTTTCTCATGGCCCTTCCTCTCCCTTACTGACTGCCTCCTGCCCAACCCTGTACCACTCACTCACTCAGATGACAAGAAACCTCAAAGTCTTGCCATCTCAAAGCAACAGCTCATGCTCTCAGGATTCATGTAAAAGAAGCACAGTGGGAACCAGGGGGCATAGCCACTACTGGGCCTCCAGGGAGCACAGCCACCACTGGGCCTCCAGAGGGCAGAGGTTAATTTCTAGAAAAAGTGTTTGTGTGTACAGCCAGAGCTTCCTTGGGACAGTGGATGGTAAGAACAACACTACAGCCACATACACTCATCAAACATCCACTGGTGCAATAATGCTACAAGGTTTGCCAGCAAGCAAAAAGGATTCGCCTGTGTGGCTGTGTCATGCAGAGACAGAGTCAAGTCTGCCTCCAGTAAACACTATGGAAAACATACCATGTTCTCATCCAGCCTTGCTCTGCCACAGGACCAAAGCAGTACCTCCCCTCCCTGCTGCCTCTGCTTTAGTCTCCTCCCTGCCAGCTGCCTGGGACCCCATCTCACTGCTTAACTTCATGTCTCTGGTTGCTCTCATTCTGACACTAAGGAGCATTTTCTCCGAAAGCAAAGTCACACAGATAAAACCTGAGCAGGGCCCCATTTGAACTTCAAGATATGTGTACAGAAACATTTTTTGAAAATTTTGTTGTTGTACCGTCGTTTTGAGACAGGGTCTCAATATAAACCCCTGGCTGGCTGGTTACTCACTATATAAGCCAGGCTGGCCTTGAACTAACCAGAGTTCTACCTGCCTCTGCCTCCGGATGCTGGGATCAAAGGTGCTTGCCACCTTGCTGGACAAGAAATACTCTGAAAGGCAGGAAGATCCTGGAAGGAACTGTGTCAACAGGTAGGCGGCAATGAGCTTTAAATCACACCACAGACTGCTCTAACCAACACAATTTATCTGACTGCGAACGCCTTGTGGGTGGAATCTGCAAGCAGCCAAAACGCAGCTAAATGTCTGGCACACAGAAGGCACCTATAAATACATGCCAAGTGAGCACTTCATAAACAGGCTAATTGTTGATTCTCTGAGTGGATGTTTTGGAAACACAAATCATCTCCAGGCTCTGCCCTGCAGAGCTGTTTCTCCTCCAGTATTGCATGCATCCGATTTCCACTCTGCTCACAGCTGCAGGGAGAAGTATGGAGTCTGTGAGGCCAGCTGACCCGGCCGGAAAGCACAGCTCTTGCTCATTGTTCGGTAGTTTCCTTTATTTGCCTCTGGCTTTGCTGAAACCATGGGAAAGACTGAAGCGGAAGCACTTTGATTTAAAAATGGCAAAAGTTTTCGGTCTTGCTCAAGCAGGGCCCTGATCCCTTTTGGCATGCCCATAGGTCTTCAGCCAGTAGGTGATAGTCACATAGGAATGGAAAAAACAATATTTAAGCCACAAATAATAATATGATAATAACAATAATGATTAACAATAATAATAACAGAAGTAAAAAACATCACACCTCTGGTAACTAAATCTTCCTTTGCTTGAACCTCATAAACAGAAACCCAAATAATAGAACTCGAGTTCTTTCCCACTTGTGTGACTTGATGGCACACTTTAAGATCTTTTAAGATTGCTCTATTTGTGTTTGTTTGTGTCTGCCACATATGTGCAGGTGCGTGAAGAGGCCAGAAGAGAGCATAGGATCCCATGGATCTTGAATTACAGGCTGTGTGAACTGTCCTGCATAGGAGCCAGGAACTGAGGTCCAGTCCCCTGGAAGAGCAGCAAGTGTTCCTAACCACAAAGCCTGTCTCTAGACCATCTTGTTGTCAGTCTTGATAGGGTATTTCTTTCTGATCTGTACTACTGCATTGTTTTGAATAAAGTTCCATTGCTATTATATTCTGTAAATGTGTGCCTTTATTTCAATGCTTCGAATAAGAAACACCTGATCCAGACAGAACCCTAGCTACGTTAAAGAGCTCTAGGTATCCAGGCCCTTTGTTCATGTCAGACCCAGAGCCAAGGGGTCCACAGCCTCATCTTGCTGCAGCATCCCAGGTGACAAAACCACTCAAGGCTCAAGGGAGTCCTGAGGGTTGAGAAGGGAGGAAGGTTGCTCTGTGAGGAGCCGTGAACACATAGCAGTGGCAGCCTGTGGAAGGGACCTGTGAACAACACAGCAAAGAGGAGGTATGATGTCCAGAAATGTCTCCCAGTCCCTCAATAGAGAAGTAGTTGGAGCTGTTTGAGTTGTGGGAGTCATGGGGGCCCTTAACTAGGTCATCCACCCAAAGGCAGTGTAAGAAAACCTGGAGTTTAAAAAGATAACCAGAGCAGATCACCACGAAGGGAAACCATAGAGAAGGCAACACTTCTTCTGCCTGCCTCTGCTACCTTCCTTGATCCTATCACCTTGGGCAGACCCTGAGTGCAGGATTAGTAGTGACATCTCAGTTAGTTACACATGTGACACTGGTCCGTTGTGATTTGCCAAAATGAAAATGAGTTGTGAAAAAAAAACAAAAAAAATACCTTTGTTTAGCTATGACCCATATAATTTGTGACTGAGGCTTTGCTCATCACCCTCCATCCATCCTATGTAGCAATCCCTTAGAATTGTCCCACTCTAGGGTAAGGAAGCTGAGATAGTGAATCTACCTCTTCCTGATGAGCACAGGCTGTTCTTGAAGCTGTTGATTCGAAGGAATTTGGGAGCCTGTGGGTGGGTTGGACTTAATTCTGTGATCACAGGAAACCCTGGGACAGACAGATCTGGGGTTCAAAGTCAAAAGTTCTTGGTGCTTCTGGACCTGAACCAGAACACAGAAGCATGCTGGCGAGGGGGGAGGGGGGAGCGCAGGGGATGAGACCCCAGGAGTAAACTCTGATACTAGGGGGGATGAGGTCCCAAGAGCACCCCCTGATGCTGGGGGGCAGTGAGACCCCAGGAGTACACTCCAGCGCCCCACTTTGACATTTTGTGACTCTGTTCCCTTTAAAGCCATCCTCAGGAACGAGTGCTGGAAATCAGACCTAAGAGCCAGTACCCATCCCTGAGCAGTTCACAATGGAGTAAGGAAGAAACAGGAAAGTTCTAACTTATTCTTTTAAGAAAGAACATGTTCTACATTCAAACAGAAAGGTGTTTGTGAGGTTTTGGCTTAAGTGATGTTTGGACAGTTAGATATATTTAACCTGATTAAAACAATGTAAGTGTATGCATGTATCAAGACATCACTTGGGGTATGTACAGTTTTTATGTTTTCTTGTAGCACATAAAAATAAATTCAACTTTTAAAAGACAACAAAGATGCACCAGAAGCATGTCGAACCAGGAACTCAGGTACCATGGCAAGGGTTCTGTCTCAACCTGGGTTACACTTCTTGCTTGATGACAGATACATGTCATTATCCATGTTGTGGTAGGCCCAGGCCTGTTCATGCCTGATTCTGTCAGCACTGGAGAGGGCTCATTCCTCAGGTGGAATGGATCCTACCAGCGGGTGCTCAGGTGAGCTCCTCCTTCGGGCTTCTACCAAGCTTTTCAACAGCAATTCTGGAAGGCATGCAGTTATAGGATCCCTGGCTCTGGGCCCCACCAAGAAGCAAGGTATAGGGAGGCTCCACTCCCTCCTCTCTCCTCATGAGGCCACTCACTGCCCAGTTGTGAACTTTCCAGGCTTCCAGCCAGGCCTGGAGATGACAATCAGAAAAAGTCAAGCTAGAAGTGTGGATTCTAGGTAGCCCTGGAGTACAGAAGGTACAACTGAGACGTGACTATTGTTTTCATCCCCAGGTCCAGGGCCAGCTCAGTCTTGTTCTACATTCCATTGCTGGGGAACTTGATTAAGATCATACACATGGAGCCAGGCCTGGTGGCTCACACTTGTAGTTCCAGTACTCGGAAGTCAGGGAGAGACTCAGTTTGAAGTCAGATGGGCCATACCTATCTCAAAATACTACATGAACACACACACACACACACACACACACACACACACACACACACACACACACACACACACTGTTCTTCAACCACAAATCAGATCCTCCATTTGGATAATCCAAACTTACCAGACACCCAAGCTCCTGAATTCTGGGAGGGGAACACATTGAAGCTGCCTATCTTGGTGACTCGGACATACTCTTCCCTAAACCCCCTCCTCCCTCTAATAGCAAAGGCCAAACCTAAGAAACCAAGAGAAGGTCTGAACTAGACACTAACACCCTGGTGTCCTGAGACAGGTTGCTTGCCCTGCATCAGCCAGTCCCCTCCCTTACTGAAAATACATTGGCTTGGCTGGTGTGACTGTCCCCATAAGGTAACTGTAGGTGGGAAACTCATGTGGGGCTGCATGAGCTTAGAAATACTGTGTCCCAGAGAAGAATGTCACACTGATTCAGAACCAGAGACAAATCAAACACTTCAATAAAGAATACAAATGATGTATATATGAAATTTATTAAAACACGAAGAATTCCAGTCAATTAATATGCAAAAGAAGAATCCAGAGAAAATGAGAAATCAATATGCACTGTCAGATCAGAAGCCAAGAGACTCAAATTGTCATGAACAATTACATAATAATATTCATTCATTTACGACTTAACTTAGAGACAGGGATGTTGTTAGCATTTTACATGATGGATACCTTTGAGCCTTCAAGTCCAATTAACAAGGCAAGGACCATTGCTATCTTCAGGCATTGTGAATAAACACCTTTTTGAAAAGTAATCTGTTGATATATCATTTTATAAAAGTTACTCTACAGATAGTCTCACACGTATCCACAAAACTCTGTACACAGTGGTACTCTATTTAGCTTGTGTAATAGCTAAAGATGAAAAAGATGAGAAATAAACCTCTCACACTTTGCTAGTGGGGATACAAATTTGAGTGGCTGCTGTGAGAGGCGGCTTTGAACTGGGAGTTGCTAGAGCCTAGTTTTACCACTCAATCCAGCATCACGATCCTAAGAATTTGCTGGACTTTTGTTGCATCTGTTTGATGATGTTTATAGAAGCCTTATTGATAAAGCTCAAATATACAGCAAACAAGATGTCCTTCAGCAGGACAGACAGACTTTGGTACATCCATACAATAAAATAATAAATACTCAGCACTAAAAAGTGAACAAACTGGAAGCTTTCAGAGGGGGATTCAAGGACACTGAGACAGATTACCAGGGAGTAAAGAGTTAATGATAAAAGTTATTAATGCCATGGACAGACAGACAGAGAGGCAACAGCCATGGTGGAGGTTCCGAGGAGAGCTCAGGCCAGCACAAGAGACAGACAGCATGGCAGGGTCTCTAAAGTGAGGAATCAGAGCCCACACAGCAATCATGAGCATTTGCTTCTGAGAATGGGGAAGGTTTCACAGCACAAGTCTGATGCCCAAGCAAGAGGTGGGGAAGGGGGAGGAGAGTAGGCTATGTGGCCACTTTGGGGGAGACTCACTTCCCAGGTGAGAGAGTCTGACACTAGGAGGTCCTTTAGCTAAGTACTCAGAGACAATGTCTCAGTAGGGTACCAGTATCTGCCACAAGGTAGGGTACCAGGAGCTGCCACAAGGTAATGTGGCCTGGAAACATCATGGCATTCTTACACACAAGCCATGAAGGCTTACACAAGGCTTCCTACACAAGTCATGACGACATAGAGGAAGCTTGACTAGGTGAGAGAAGCCAGTCTGAAAAGGCTGCATGCCTCATGTGTGCCACTAGATGACATTCAAAACCACAGATGTCATAAAGAGACCACTGGTTAGCAGGTCAGAAGACGAGAGACAAACATTATATACCATTGTCCCCTCCTTCTAAAAGTTAAAGCAGTTGGCCTGTCAATCATCTGGCCTGTCAATCACCTGGCCAGACCACCCCCCACCAACTTCCCTCCCAACATTCGGTTTACCTGAAGACATTTAAGGTGAGAAGACTGAACTTTTACACCTTTAATGAGACGATGTCCTGGTCCATCCCAGAAGCCCCACCCTCACTGCAGATGCTTGCAGAATGTCACTGAAGAACCTACCTGCTTTCCTGAATTACTTCTCCTTTTCCTTCCTTCTACTTCCTTTTCTTTCAAACAGTGGCCAAAGACCAGGTATGAGTTCCCAGACACTCTGGGATGTCTCTCTTCCTCTGAAGCTGTCCCTCCCCCTTCCACCATGCAGTTGTTTATCCTCTGAGAGGCCACTTCCTGACCTCCTGCACAGAACCTGCTGGCCTAACTCAACCGGTGTGGGCTTCCAGCCCCTCTTCTCCATCTCCCTCCTTCTGGCAACTGCTCAGACTTATAGCTTGCCTGCCATCCTCCACCCTACCCCCTATCACAAATTCCAGTAAAACTGCCCTCGAATTTCCTCCAGAGACCATTTTTAAATTATTTTATGAACCAGACTAAGAAACTCACTTTTCAATCTTTTATTATGTGTGCTAACATCTTCTTGTGGCAGATTTGATGAGAGTATGATGCCTGGAGCTTCAGCATGTGACCATGAGGTCAGCCCTCACTAAGACCCTAAAGATGGCAGAGCAGACAGCTGGAAAGAACTTGACTCACTGATATCTGTGTTGAGCCTGGAACCAGAGACCTCCTGAATTTTTAAGTGAGAAGGAAGCGTTCTAACCATTCGGGAAACCTTCATTTCACAATTCAGCTACTCACAGTCAAGAGAGCCTGAGACAGCACCCCAGAGACGCCATGTGAACCTGGAGAGGGAGGAGTGCTCGCCCCACACTCAGGAAGAGAAGAAGGGCACCTGCTCACATCCCACTCTTTCATTTCCATGCACACCCGTCAGCCCCTCTTCCTTGGTGACATCCCCCTGTCCTCTCACCCACCTAATGTAAGAAACAGGCTCTCTCTCTAAACCTCTAGGCTCCCATCACACTTTGATCCACAGACAGCCTGGGGCTCCAGGTTGAGATGCTGTGCCCCCGACACACACACACACACACACACACACACACACACACACACACACACACACACACAGAGCTTTGGACTGTCTCTTTTAGTTGCTTCCAGTGGTGGCTCACTCTTATGTCCATCTTACTCCTATTCCCCTCCCTCTGGCAGCTTCTGCCAGACATCCAGAACAGGGAGAGTCCTGACTGTCCATACCCTTTCCTCAGGCTGGGGGGAAACCATCTTGGTTGAGATAACCAAGCACATTTGAGGCTCTGAGTAAGTTGAGAGATGCAAGTAAGCCAAAGACATCTACACAACCACGTGGGTTAGGTGGGACAGGTTCCATTCAGCCCCTCACACAGAGTCCAGAATCCGCATGGAGTGAAAGGTTTATGGAGAACAAGTGTCGTCTGCCCTGCCAACAGTGCCTTGCACTGCTGCTCAGCTCTGTCTTTCCTATCCTCAAACCATGGTCCAAATCAGACCAGCGCCCCCACAGGAAGGAAGTGACAAGGGGTTAAGTGTTGGACATGGACTTGGCAGTGAAGAGACTGCCTGCCCAAATGTCCATTCCACCAACCCTGGAACTTCACCCTTCACAGTAAAGCTGAACACTGTTGCTACTTCCCTACTCCCACTCCACACCCAGTAGGTGGCTCCATGCTGTGCCCCACCTTGCCACTAGGGGGCATCTGGTCATCCTGGGGACAGTGTGAAGCCACTGCAGCATGTGTTGGAAAGAGAGCTCTCAGCCCCAGTTCCAGAGCAGGAGAAAACTCAAGAGCCTGGCCCAGGAAACCAGGCAGTGGCTAGGAACCAATTGTACAAGCAGGCCAAAAAACTTGTAATTAAGACAAATAATGTTTTAATGTAATATCTTCAAATCCACACTAATGGAAAAGTAAATGGTAAAATATCTCCATTAAAGCATGGCTCTTCTTGCTGACTTGTGCTTCAGCAATGCTCCACATCATTCCCAGGCCAGTGACCTGTGACCACATTCCTAGCTCCTGCCATGCCCAGAGCAGTGTCCACCCCAAGAAGAACGAGCCATGCACAGTGAGTTTAGGAATGGAAATCTTTCCCCTCCTTCAGTACCCCCAACTCTAAGATAAGAAAACCAGAACCTCTTCCAAAAGAATGCATCCAGGAAGCTTACATACAAAATGTCACCCATGGCCATTGTCCTCTCAGACCTTTGCTTAAAAGTAAGCAAAGAAAAGAGGGAACAAGGGGGCAGACATCTACAGTGAGGACAGAAGGGTTATGAGGTGAGAAGACCATTCTCTTTTTGCCCCTGGGCTCCAGGATCCCAGTTTAGCTCTGCGCCCGACAGAGACTCCTTGCTTCCGCTCTACTCAGGCCTAGAAGGCAGATGTAGGCAGATGGTATCCAAGTCAGAAATCTTCTCACCTAGTCTCTAGACTCGAATTCCTAAATATGAGCCAAGTTCCATACAGGAAAGACACAGGGAAAGGACAGAGTTGCTATGCCTCATAAGGCTCAAACCACACCCAAACCTAATCACAAGCTGAGCAAGATTCTGAACATGTGAAAGAAGAAACCCAGCCTTGTGCCAGCAAGTGTGCCCACCAAACCCAGAATTCAGGGGATGCCCTTCCAGTGGGACTTGAGTGCTTGCATTCACCCAGCAGGACCACTGCAATGGCCCAAAGCAAAGGAAACACAGCAGAGTGACCCCAGTGAGACCTCCCTGTCTAAGATCTGCTCAGAAACCATCTTTGTAAACTCAATCCTTTAGTGTGTGTCCAAAAAGAAACAAAATAGGTGGAGGGTAGGTAAGGGTTTAGGCCCCCTCAAAATCAAAGACACTGAGACCCAGACCAAGCCATGGCCTCAGAGAAATGCTACAAACCTCAGGAAGAGAGTGAGATTTGGGGTGACAAAGCCAAGGTAAGACAGAGCCCTGACATAAACTGAAGGAGGCTCAAGAGACAAGGATATTGGGACAGTGGAGAAACAAAGTGTTCTAGGGACAAGAGGAATTGAGACGGAAAAGGGGAAGAGACACTGGAGAAAGAACATGTAGGGGGGAGGGTAGGAGGCCAGCTTGCTCTTGGCTGCATAGACACGATGCAAAAAAAGGCACCCTAAGTTTTTTTTCCATAAAGATGCTATGAAATGAAAAGTCCCAGGCCAAGACAGATTAGGTGAGTCTGTGGGTACCTTTAAAACTGAACACAATTCATAGCCTAAGCTTCAATCCCCCAATTCACATTCCCTCCTACTAAAGTGAGGCCACAGAAGAGCTCATGTTTCAGGACCCAGACCTGCCTCCTTGCTGCACTGTCTCTGGCCGGCCGGGAGGGGGAGGATGGCCCATGACTCAGCATGAATCCTGCAGAGTCACTGCTCAAGGATAGCAAAGGTGACTTGAGCCCAGCTTTTGTAGGAAGAGTCTGACACAGCCCATCTGCCCCAATCTGATCTGCTTGTGCCACATTGGTTTGGCGCTTTTTTAAAAAAAAAAAAAAAAAACAGTTTTACCGTTTTCCAGGTGCTCTTACATCTCTGTGACCACAACCCCAGCACAAATCCTGTGCTCTCCCAATCCTACAGGTCAACATGGTTCCCAGGTCCTTCTAGG
Organism: Cricetulus griseus; assembly: GCF_003668045.3. Lineage (NCBI taxonomy): Eukaryota > Metazoa > Chordata > Mammalia > Rodentia > Cricetidae > Cricetulus > Cricetulus griseus. The sequence goes on along the minus strand of NW_023276807.1, from coordinate 185,195,630 downwards.
GACTCCAAAAGAGGAGAGCAAACTGTAGGACTCAACAAGATTTCTAAAGAGCATATAACAAAGAGGCTCCTGGCTGACCCTCAATGTCACCTTCCAGGAAACTAGCATGTTAAACTCCATATGCTAGGAACAGCTTTAAGTGGATTGAGGCTAAGCAGGTGGCATGCCAAGACTGAGGGTGGAGCTGGCCCCTGTTCCTCAAAGGACAAGAAGACAGAATTTAAGTCTTAGCTTGCTGATCTCAAATAGTGTATCAAACAATAGCAGGTAAAGTGGGAGAACTAGGCAGCCCTGCAGAGTGAGTCCCCCTGTTAGGTCATACCAGCCTCCTTCTTTGTTGAAGGAAAGGGTCCTGGGACTGGATTTAGGTGATGCTGATTTTAACAGACTTGCCGATGATGTTTGTGTGGATTGTAGGGGAGGAGTGCTGGGGACCATAATGACAAGAGAGTAATCCACTGTGGCCCTACCCTGCCTGACAAGCTGGATGGGAACTTATAAAGGACTAGTCATAGCTTCAGATGACAAAACTGGGCCAGACCAAAATGATGAATGAGAAAGAATTCAACATGGATAGATGCCAAGCCTCACCTCTAATCAAGGTCACCTGGCAAGTCCAGCAGTGAGGCAGAATTGCTTCTAATAGTATCCAGAGGAACGGCCTGGGCAGTATGTGGACCACAGGCTGTCTGTACTGGGTGACGGGCAAATGCAGGCACAAATGCACCTGCCTGGGCGTACACAACACTCCCTTTGGGACAAAACTTATGGCTGTATGCAGAGGGCCACCTCAAGGCGCTTAAGGTTTCCAAACCAGCATACCCAAGAGCTAAAGCACCTGGGGTCTACTGTCCACCCTAGGAGACCCAAAGCTGTGCTATGGGTCTAAACTTGCCTCAAGTCACATCCTTGCTTGGCTTCTGTCCTTCCCTACCTATTCTCCTCACCTCAACAGACTAGTAGGGAGGGATGTCCTCCTCCCTATGGCTCTAGGAACTGACTTCAGAGGCTCCCAGCCAGAAGGCACGTGTCCTAAACAAGGTGCAAAACTGTGGGTGAAGAACCTCGGATGAAGAACCTGGGCTCTGAAGGAGGAATGTTAAAGGAATGGGATGTGGACTACCAGAGCAGCCAAGCCGGCAGCAAAGGACTACTAGGCCTATCTGTAGCCATGAAACACTGGGCAACACCAGCATGTGAGCTTAGCCCTAACTGGAGCCAGGTGCTCCAGTGGATTATACAACTGCATCCCCACAAGCCAAAAATGAAGTACTGCTACTTCCATTTTAGAGCTACAGAAGTTTCAGGTCTTCAGGACTAGTGTCTTGACCAAGATTCTATGAACATCAATGTGAATTCAGAGTTCAATCCTCAGCTCTAGACCCCTAGGCTATAGTGGCCCATCCCAATCCCAAATTATTAGAACCTACATGGGGTAGGCCCACTTCAGCCACTATCAAATAATAATCTAATATCCAGGGGACAGAGACCAGAACAGGTGACATCACAGTGGAAGAGGACACTTCTCTACTTCCTACCCTCCCCAATACTGTGACCACCAGCAGGTAAAGAGCCTAGATTTGAAGTGATCCCAAAGAGAGTGACAAGGCCTGGATTCCTTGTGTGTTACCCACAATAAGCCCCAGAAAGCCAGACTTTGGCTGTCCAAGCCCCAGGTGCCTCAAAAGGAGAACAAATAGAACGGGTGGCCCCTGAAGACAGAACGGGTGGCCCCTGAAGACAGAGGAAAAAAGGCTACCAGAACACAAGCCCCTGAATTCTGGGGTTTATGCCTCACAGGACAGAATTTACAAGAACAAAGGAAACAAGGCTAGCCATGCCCAATGCCCCAGTTCTGCCAATGCCTGGCAAAGCTCTGATCTCTCAACTTGTATTTGTTTTTAATTCAAAATTAGACAAACACAGACAGTGAGATCTACCACCTCCAAAAGGTGTCCCAAATGCCTAGCCAGAAATCAGGAGTCCAAGAGCAGAAGTCTATAAAGAAAGTCAGTGACCATACTCAAATGGGTCCAGTACCCAAATCAGGTCTTACCTAGGAGGGGGCCCAATAAGGGTAGGAATGGGTCTAGTTCAGAAATTAATCAACAGATGCCATAGGCGGACCTGAGAATAGGGGCTGTACAGCTGAGCTAGTGGGTGTCCCAGGATTTCCAACCAACACATAGGCTGGGCTGGGTTCTAGCACCATCATACAGGATGAAGCTAAGTGGGTGGCTGGCTGTTCTGTCTACACCACAGTGGGTCCACCCTGGCTTTCATCTGGGTACCAGGTTCAGCATGGGAATTGCAGGTTGGCACAATCTGCCCAACAATAAACCTGAGGTCTGCATGTGCGTTTCACTGTCACTAGGCAAACCCTGTGCTGTTTCCCTTCATGTGGACCTCCAGAGCCTGCCCACCCACCCTCGCTTGTCCCAGAAAGTGGCCTCGCTGTCCTCCTGCCCCACGTGAAAGGATCTCAGCCTCTGTGACTTCTTCTCACTAAACAGACTGTACACATGGGTATGGGACTCTTCCCCCACCTTCTGCAGATCCCATAATGCTTGCCACAGGCACTCAAGTCAGCCTCCCAGATGATGAACACCCAATGGTACCTGCCCAACAGTGGCTCAACATATTTTAGCAGAACAGCTATCCCCACTCCACCCACCTGCCCAGGCCCTCTGTGTCAACAGCTTTCTCAACTGTGGCCCTGTGTGAAGGTGACATTGCCCCATATCCCCAAAGCTATCTGCTCGCTCACTCTCAATCAGGCTCCAACGCTGGGGTGCTGGTACCTATGTATGAAGGAGACAAGGTGACCATATGCCATACCCCAGAGCATGATGTACTTGCCTTGCATTACACAAATATTCAAACATTCCCAGAACTTTAGGGGGCGTGCTTACTCCCTGGGAAAGGCATAGTACCAGTAAGACTGCCTATTATGAGGCTTCTCACCTAGAAAGGCAGCCTCTCTTGCCTTGTTTGACCCACAGACATACTATTCCTGCTCCAAACCATAAACCATGTCACAGAGTTTTCCTACTTCAGAGAGCATCAGGACTTAGCAGATGGGGCAGATAAGCCACTTTTCAGGCCCTGGGGTCCCAGAAGTGACTTCAGCTTTCCTTGTACAACTTATTCAAGCTTCAATCCTACAGGAACATGACTAAATCTGAGGGTCTGAGTCTACCTACCTCTAGAGCTATCTCACATGTATAACCTGAGGGGCTCTATCCCAGGAGCCTAGGAACTTCAACAGACTACCCCAATCCTCCTGGGTCTTGAGAAGCCCTTGGGTAATAAAATCAGGCAGCTAAGGCCCTGTGTCCTCTTTCCCCGCCCAAATCTACTGGCCCCTACTGCTCGGGGCCCATGTTCGGCCATTTCTAACATAAGCCATTTCTAACCCTTGACACTCAGAGCCTCTCAGCTCTAGCCATTTCCCACCTGGTGAGAACCCCAAGGCCAGGACCCCAGCCACCAGTTAGGAAGAAAGTCAATGGAGTGGGGTAAGATAGATACCCTTTCAAGCACTGAAACACATTTGGGGACAGGTGGCCACTTGTTCACCACTTCCTGAGGCAGGGAACCTCATACAGGGACCTGCAGGGGCAGGTTTGGGAAACTCCCTCAAAGTGGTATTCACAGCCCTTCTGTAACATTCTAGTCCCTGTACTCCATGGGCAGTGACTTTGTCTCGTTCCTCACAGACCTGGCAGAGAATGTACACTCAATTAGTCCTTCCTGACCCTACCCACACTGAGCTGGCCTGGGTGTATGTCTCAGGCCAGCACCAGGGCTCAGCTGGCCCTAGTTCTAATCCTTCCATACTATATCAAACTGTCTTCCTCAGAACTCATTGGCTAGATCTTTGCCAGGCTTCCTCTGTGACATTTGAAAAGAGGGGTAAAGAGGTGAAAACCTCAACAAGGTAGGTGATGAGCACAGTAGATGGCAGGCAGGAGGCTTCTAGCAATGTCAGTTCTCTAAGGACCAGGGCAATCCCTGCCACGTGGACCTCCTGTGTAATGTAAAAATTCATTAATTCCTAGCAATGCTATTAAAAACAAAACCACCAAGTCCTGGGGGAGTAACAGCAAAATTCTGCGGACAGACCAAACAAAAGGTTAAGTACTTTTACCGGAAAGAAACCAGGATTTTGCTGATGTGCAATGCAAAAATCCCTGCCCCAAAGTCCAGAGCCCAGAATGAAGAAGTGGCTCTTAGGAATCAAGCCCTTAAAAGACAGCCCAGCTGCATAGAACTGCAAGCCCAAGGCTGATGTTCAAGTGAGAGGGTGGGTTCTGGTGACAGAGTCTCCACTGTGACTGTCACTGGCCTAGAACCAAGTCTAGAATCAAGGTCAGATTCAGGGGTCACAATTGCTCATTCTGGAGCCGCTCCAGAGCAGCCACAGCAGCTGGGGCGCCTCAGCGACTGCATGACAGCCCGCAGAGGGCCCCGGCGGCCCTCTGTAGATAGGCTGTCCTCACTGGCTGGTGCCTGTTGCAGCTGCTCAAACTGCATCTCCAAGTGCTTCTGGATGGCAATGCCGAGCACCTCGGGGTCCACTGAGGCTCCATATACCTCCCATGTCATGCCCTCAGCATCCCATCGCACTTCTCTCACGGGTGATGATGCCTTTTCCAGGCCGGCCCCCAGCATTACCTCTGGGAAAATGTTCTGAGTCTCAGGTTCTTCCAGGGATGGGCTGGTAGCCACAGCCTTGCAGGCTGCCACTGGAGCTACCTGAACCCCAGCATCCTGAGCTGATGCCACACCCAAGGCCAAGTCAGTGGCTGAGGTCATGGTCCACACATCTTTGGTCCTGGAGCCAGACTCTGTGGCCAGCCCTGTAGGCCCCCAAGGGTGGACACAGCAGTGAGGGTGCCCAGAAATCCCCCCAGGCAATTTACAGTGAAATTTCATGCCACACTGAGCCTGCAACCCAGACTCACTCACTGATGCCACCAATTTGGGAAAGGCCAGGATGCCTGTTGCAGGCAGAGCATGGTAGCAGCCACCAGATGCAGTCTCCCTCACAGTGCAGAGCAGAGCTGCTGGGGGCAGAACCTGGCAGGAAGTGGTAGGTGGCTGTCCAGTAGCTTTGGGTCCACCCTGGGGACTGCTGATGAGACCAGCTGTACCTTCCAGTTCTACAGTTGGCACCAACACCTGACTCTCCCCCAGAATGCAGGCTGATGTAGAAGTCCCATCCTCTGGAGCCAGGTCACTTTGCAGGACTCCAGGGGTCTGGCCATCTTGCCCAGCAACACTTCCAAGCTGCAGCTGAGCCGTCTGGACAGGTGAGCTGCCAAGGGCAGAACAGCTAAGGCTGGCCTTTTGAGCACTGCCATGCCCCCGGGTTTGGGTACTATGAACCAAGTCTGAGTGGCTCCTCTGCACAGCTGCTACACTGGGGGCCCGTAGGCGACACAGGTCACCGATGCCCATGGTAGACACATTGCCAACAGTGCTGCTTCTCCAGTGGCCTCCAGCACCAGGCTGTGGCCAAGGACTCGAGGTCTGTGCTTGGTCCATGCTCTCAGTCTGGCACCCCTCTTCCTCCAGAGTCCGGGGACTAGGGCTGGCCTCACCCGGCTGTGCCTGCCATACAGTGCTGCTGGCACTCTTACGCAGCTCTGGTCTCTGCTCCCGGCCTTCACACAGCAAGCTAGAAGAACTCTGGGACAGGGGCTGTGGACGAGGACTTTGGGATTCCCGGGCACCTGGTTCGGGGTGGCTAGAACTCATGGTTGCCTACAAGAGAGAAAAAAAAAAAAAAAAGGAAGTGAGTGAAGCCAAGCTGGGTATTGTCACCTCAGCTGCATTCTTCTCTGAGCTTACACTTTGCTAGACACACTGAGGAAGCAGCTTCAGTCCCAGCTGACTGACTGACTGATGAGAGCCATAAGGATATAAGTGACAAGACACATACCAGACACTTCAAATCAAGGCTTGCATAGATGATGCTGCAAATACCTGATAATCACTATTCCTGAGATGGGCCCCGGAGACCACCACCATGCCAGTTTTTTTTTTCCATACATACGTAATAGGTGGAGGCGGGGAGGCAGGTGTGGGAGAACCCAGGAGGAAGGTCCAGCGAGTTGGGGTCCTAAGAGTGGACCTGTGGCATCATAAGGAGGCTTTGGGAAAACTGCTCTCAGCCAATCAACACAGAAAGATGGCAGATTTAACAGCCAGCACAGCTGAGTACTCCTGGGACTGGCAGCAATCACTTGCATGGGGACTGGGGCATCCTGGGCACAGAGTGGGGCCTCAGAGAAGGTTTGCGAGATAAGAAAGCAATGAATACTGGATTCGATGAGAATTTCTCTAGTTCTCCTCACGCCCTTCTCTCATCCTCTCCAGCCTGACCTACTGAACTGTGACACATCTCAGACTGTCTTGTCAGAAGTGAAGGCAAACAGGTTCCTGACTCTCCCCCTCCCCCTGGGAAAGGGAGACATTGCAATCAGCCCTTAATACTGGTCCTCACTCCATTTGTTCATTCATCTGCAGCCATTTCCTGAGCCCCTGCTGAATGCTGCACTCGCTGTTCTGAGCTGGGAACGTGGGGATCATTTAGCTCTGGCTATTCCTGGGGATGACCATCCAGCAGTAAGAAAAAAATGACCAATGGCAAAAATCAGACACCCTCTGCAAAATGTCAACTCTCTTCCCAGTGTGTCTACTCCAGCACGAGATCCACCACCGCCACCCCCAGAGCTACCTATACTCCACACAACCCCTTTCCACTTCACCATCTCCTCCTGAGAACCTTTCCCAGCTGGTCCAGCTGGGCGGCCTCCATCCCTGGCTTTAGCATCAAGGAGCCTGGACAGAACACTCTGGCTGACCCTCAGCTCCCCTCCCCCGAGCCCAAAGTTAGCAGAGTCAGGACTATGGTCTGTTATATTTACTGTCAGAGAAGTGCCTTGCCCTGACAAGCTGCTGGCATTCAGAGGACAGATGCTGCATGGCAGGCAGACAGAGAGAATGAACATAAAAACAAGGCCATAGAGGAGTGGGCTAAGTGCCCAAAGCTGTCTGAGGAAAGGCCCTGCCAAGGCAAGGAACTCACAGGGATGGTAGGGAAAACTTTCTGGACAATCAACACAGAAAACATGGCTGGAGAGAGAGGGAGAAGGGTAGGTTGGGACATGGGCAGGGCCAGAGGGTCAGAATAACTAGGCCAGCCCAGCCCTCATCAAATGGGCCTCCCTGTCAGGAGGGATGGGCTAAAGAGGCAAGGCAGACACAGAAGGCGACAGTTTTGGTTTAGGCAATCCCAATCCTCCCCACCACCTTAGGCTGATAAAGACTGACAGGAAACCAACCATCCTGCCAGGTGAGCAAGGCCACCCAAAATGGAATGTGGCCATGCTCCTGGACTCAGCTTCTGCTGCAGGAACTCTCTCCCTGTCTCGAGTTCAGGACAATACAGGGAGTCTTGAAGCCTAAGCACAGAGTCTAGTCCAATACAACGCCCGCTGTGATGAAAAGGCTAAACCCTGTCCAGTGTAGTGGGCACTAACCACATATGGCACCTGAGCACCTGTCAGGCAAACACTGTGACCAAGACTCTGAACTTTTGATAAATAATTTAAATAACTGGCTACAGGTGGCTAGCAGTCACTGTATTGGGCAAAGCCATACTGAACACAGCCAATTTGGTAAGGAGTGTCCCATCCCAGCTGTTCCTCATGTCCAAAGCCAGACTGGATGGGTGGCAAAGAAAGGACTCTAGCCCAGAACTGCCCTCAGGCAGGCTAACATCCGGTAAACAGGGGAAAGCACTAAAGCTAATGGCAGCTACAATGATGGCAATCACAGCTTTGAATGCTGCAGGCTTGGCCCATAGACTTTGCAAACACTGTCTCACTCCACTGTCACAGCAACCTCATGATGCAATTCATCACCCCCATTCTACAAATGAGGTCACAGCTCAGAAGCTTAGTGACCTGACCAAGGGCACAGAGCTAGCCAATGGCTCAGTGAGGAATCAAGCCCATGTGTATATGAGGTCCTCTAAGCAGTGTGCAGCTCTCTGACCTGACCACTGTACACACCTGGAGTTCCAGTGCCTATCCCTGCCACTGTACTCCCGATGGTGTTCCTGGCATGCCAGTGGAACAAATGAGTGGGAGCAAAGCTTGGCCATCACCCACCCACTTTCCCTGATTCTTAGGCTGCACAGGATAAGGAAGGTAGAAAGACACCTGCAGACTGAAAGTCCTATGGGCACCAAGTGACACCTATGGGTGGTGAGACAACCAACCAACCAACCATGGGGTCTAAGAGCCCCAAAGAAACCCCATCAGAAGAGTCTACACAACCCTGGGTAAGATCCACTACTTTTGATCCTCCTAGGGGATAGAGTAGTAAAGAATGGGCCAGTCCCTTGGTCCCTGGAGGAAATAGGTGAAACAAGACTGAGGGAATCCCAACCCCCACCAAGACCTATTGAGAAGACATGAGCAATGAGATTGTTGCACCTGCCTCCCCAGACACAGCTCCTCCCCCAGAGAGACCAGTGACCACAGAGCCCCCAGTGAGAAGCTATGTATCTATCAGTTACCTCATTTGTTCTAACACTCTACAAGTGGCAGGTGACAACACTCAACCTTGGAGCAATTAAAAAATGTCAAAGACTGAACTGGAATCCAGTTGCAGAGAAGGAGGACTGATGAGCAAAGGGGTCCGTCCACACCAGGCTGGTGAAACCCACAGAAACAGCTGACCTGCACAAGGGAGAGCTCTTGGTCCCCAGACTGATAGCTGGGAAACCAGCATGGGACTGATCCAGACCCCCTGAATGTGGGTGTCAGTGAGGCGACCTTGGAAATCTATGGAACCTCTTGTAGAGGATCAGTACTTATCCCTAGCATAGGAATGGACTTTGGGAGACTTCTAAGGGGCCCAGCACATGGAGGGATACTCCCTGAGCCTAGACACAAGGGGGTTGGCCCAGGCCCTATCCCAAAGAATAAGAATAATAACAGACTTTTAAGACCCCATGGAAGGCCTCACCCTCCCTTGGAAGCAGAAAGGGTATGGGATAAGTAGGGTGTTGGGGGGGAGGAGGTAGGTAGGTACAGGGGAGGAGAGGAGGGAAAGGGACCTGGGATTGACATGTAAAATAATTTTCTTTCTAATTAAAATAAAAAATGTCAAAGAACCCACAGCTTCAAATGGCAACTTAAAGCCACACCAGTGTGTCAACCACATGCAGCAAGCAACCAATGGCATTTTGAATTAAAAACCCAAGCTTTGCAGAAATTTCCAGGCCTGCTTATCCAAAGAGATCCACTTGGCCAAAGGCTCCATCCAATGCTTGCCCCAGCCCAGGAATCTAGGCCTTAGGACATGCTCAGTAGGATGACCAAGGTCCCAACTCAGCCCACACTGTGACATGTATGTAAACTCCCCTTTGTAAAGTAAGCCCTACCCCACAAGGTTGCTGTGAAGACTGAGCAAAATGGTGTGAGGTAATCATCTTTTTCTTCTCCATCATCAGTGACTTGAGACCACAGCATTGGAGGAAATCACACTGGGAAAGCCCTAGGAGCAATGATACCCTTTTAGGAAACCAGCAAGATGCCCTATGGTAAGCGTCATCTTCCAGTTCTGGCTACCTTCATCCTATCCTGTGGCATTACTGGTTTCCCCAGTGCCCCATCACCACACTTAGTTTCCCAGGGCCTATTTTAAACCTTCATCTAGGTAGGCTATGCATAAACACAGGCTGAGGTATACATGCCACATGCCTAGAAAGTTTACAGTCATGGGCAGGTTCTAGTTTTACCCAAAAGGGATCCTGGGATGCAGCTAGAGAGATGGCTCAATGGTTAATGGCACATACTCCTCCTGCAGAGGACCTAAGGTTGGTTCTCAATACTCATGTTGGGTGGCTCTCAACTATCTGCAACTCCAGCTCCAAAGGATTAGATGTCTCTGGTCCCCACAGACATCTATACTCACATGTATATACCCCCACACAGACACTCTCCTGGGAAGATGTTTCAGCTTAACGTAAAAGGCAGAGCTATCCAAGAGCATTAGTGTTGAATTAGTTCTTCCTTGATATTCTTTCTCTGGCCTCATTTAATGTAAAAGTCATGATGGCTGTGTCTGGTGTCAAGTGGTCACTGCTGTACTGTCTGGCTGCCTCTGGTTCTACTGTCAACAACTAAAGAATTAATCACCCTCACAAGCAATCAAAGTCATGTTGAAAAAGCACTCCTGCCTCCAAATTTTCAGAAACATCCAGACTAGCCCAGCCTGAGACTGGTAGCTTTGTTTGGTCCGATTCTCACCCCAACTGAGAAGCCTAGACCTTTGGGATGTACACACGGAGACTTCTAAGGGGCCCAGCTCAGACCACACTATGTCATCCATTTAAGTGCTCTCTTCTTAAGCATCAGGTGATCAGATGGGAACCTCTATATCCAGAAAGCCACAAAAGGAAAAGCAAGTCCACAAGAAGGGAGCACAGGAGAACCAGGACTGTCATGGTGTTAAAATACAGAAGTTATTTTAGGACCAGGTAGGGATACCCCCTACAAATCCCTTGTATGGAAGGGTGTGGCCACCAACACCAGGTGGTTTGATCCATTCCAAAGCAAATAAAGGGTCTAACAGAAACATTCAGGCCAAAGTTGAGGAACACAGAGCAGAACATTCCTAATAGGGTTTAGGGGCTAAAACTAGCCCCCCCCCCACAGCTTCTAGCCTCATGGAGATGACATGCTGCCTAAGGACAGAAGAATGACAGGAAGGATTCTTGGTGTAAACATAGGGCAACAATCTCCCAGATGTCACCCTGCTCACCATAGAGAGATCTAGACCTCTCAGAGTCCCAGAGACTTGAGCCTGAGCTGAGCCCTGTGAGGGTTTGCCCACTCCCTTAGAGGTGTTTCTAGTGGGTCAGCTGCCACAGCATGGAAACAGCCCAGGTGGCCACTGTGATCCTACCTGCACTCCCCAGCACAGTGCCCCAGCATGGGCACACCCCCCCACACACAGTGATCACCCCAGAGACCAAGGCACAGGCCGATTTGCAGTGTGAGCCTGCAAGAAACAGCGTTTGTACACACAGCAGCAGTCTGCATGCCAAACACAGGCCGCCCTGCTGCCGGCAAAGGCCTGAACGCACCACACACCACGCAGCCTCCCTGGCCAGGACTCCCTTCCCCAAGCCTCCAAAAGCAAAGCCCACAGGGGTCTGAGGGAGAAGGGCCCAACACAAGCCTCGTATTTAGGCTACAGACCTTTCCAAGACAGAGGCAGTGGCTCAAAGGACACGGGGCAGTAAGGCAGTGGTGGGGATGCTCCCTGGCAGAAGAGGGCGGGGTGTTGGCAACAGAGGACAGGGTGGGGGATGCGAATAGAAGAGAGGAGGAAACCGGTAGGAAAGAAGCAAAGGGAGGCGGGATGGAGGCTGATAGACCAGGTCTCGGGTAGAGAAAAACAAACAAACAAACAAACAAAAAACCCGAAGGCTGGGCAGAGGCACATGGAAAAGAGGACCGAAGAAGGCAGCGGGAGGCGATAGTGCGGAGGAATGCGGCGCAGGCAACGGTGAGGAGTGGGTTCAGGGTTGCAGAAAGGGGCGGCACCGCCCATCCCACCCTAGCACCCACCACGGCTGGCCTCTCACCCTGTCGCCGCTGGGGCCGTGCAGGCCGACAGACGCGCTGCTTCTGCTGCCGCCACAGGTGCCCGGCGCCAAGATGGAGCCGGAGCCGCACCGGGTCTGACCCGCCGAGGTGCACTGTCCGCACGGCCAAGGGGCAGACAAGAAGGCTGGCACCGGTACCCGATGCAAGGGCGCTGGTAGGGGGGCTCTCTCACCTGGGCGCGCCCCGCCTCTCCACTGCCACAGCGTCCCGGCCCCGCCCCCTGTCTCGGCCCCGCCCCACGCCCACTCCTCTAGGCCCCGCCCCCAGGATCGCCCAGCCCCTTCTAGACCCCTCCTCAGGGCTGTTTCCCCAGTGTGGGACCATCCATCTTTGCAGCCTTTTTGGCATAGCCGGCCGATGTGTTCCAGTCTCCCACCCACAAAGGGCGCCATTATCCTGTCCCAGCCTCGCCGTGTTCCACCTAGGATGGCTAGCTCCTCGCAATACTCCAGGTCCCAGGTTCACTCTGCTAGATCCTGCTCTCTTGAGGCGTTGGGACTCTACACCTACTTGTTAGGGATTCATCAAACCTGGATACAACAGTACTATCTTCTCAGCAATACATTCACCTCAGGGAGAAACCCAAGCTTGACCCCAGGCCTTTCAGATTTATGATCCCAGTCAAGTCCTCAGAGCACCTGCCCAGGCCACAGAACCCAGACTTCTTAGTCTCCTTTCCTAAAGCCACATCCTCAGCCTTGTCCTTCAAGGTCAGTATTCTTGATACCCTGTCACCCCATCCACTTCCACGACCATTTCCAACCTTGCCAACTGACCCGATCCAATTTAGGCCTTCAGTTTCCCAGCCTGCCTTAGGGATGTCAAGAAGTGACACACACACACAGTGACTACCAGAGGGGACAGACCTTACCAGAGCCTGAATTCTTGTCCTATAATTTCCTGAAGCCCTGATATTTCCTTCCTTGGTCCTTCCTTGTCCCTTCCTAAAAACTCTACAAATTCTGGGAATTCCTGGTCTCTTGGGAGACCTAGGAACCCCATAACATTCCTTCTATGTCCCTAGACACAAAGAACAGGAAGCTACCCTACCCAGATCCGGCCAGACCCAGACCACCTTCAATGAATCCTGGTACCCTAGTATCCAGGGCCTAATGGCAAGAGGAGCCTGGGCTTCTTCTGAGTCCCAGTGTCACCCTCCTTTGTTGACAGCAGCCCTGGGGACCCCAACTTGCCTGGGGTTGTCTATACTCTTTCCAAACAGTTATGGAGAGTCAACACCATCTTTGTGCCTCCCCCAATTGGGGAATCTCTATCTTCTCAGAAAGACCTGGACTTCCCTAGTCCTTTCTACCAGGGCCTCAGTGCATTCTCTCCAGTTGGGAAGACCGTCATCCTGGAAGAGATGAGTACCATACGAACAGGTAGGGATCCTCAGGTTCTTGCTTCCCCACTACTCTCAGCCTGCCTGAAGGATCCTGACCTATATAATGATTCCTGTGCCAGGGACACCAGCCAACGTCTATCCTTCCCAGAAGTCACCACTCTTCTCATATTCATATTCCCTTTCCAGAGAAGTCACTTGAATCCCAAGAAGTGATGAGGTTATATGTGGCTACACTGAGAATCAGACCCAGACCCCAAGCCCTGGGCTTCTAGGTACCAGGACATCCTGACAAGAACCTTGCCATGATCAGGATTGGATGTCAATAGATGTCTGCCATACTAGATACATACAGGCATGGTCTGGCCACCAGGGCCTCTGAACATCACCTTGCTCTTGACCTCTTGATTCACTGGTCCCATGACTTGGAAAGGAGGCTGCCCTGACTATAGTAATGACCCAGGGAGAGCCAACTTCCCAACTTCCAACATATTCATTTATCTTACAATCCCACGCCCAGGCAAGACTGTTCATCTGATAAACAATGGTAATTACCTCCCTATCTCATGGGCTGTGGGGAGTTGTGAAAGTGTTCTGTGCAATGTTCTTGCTGCTTTCACTCAGTTGATCACATATTTACCAAGTCCCTCCTGTGCTCGGATCTGGAGGTACATGCTAGGGACATTGGGAGTGGGGAGGATCGGGACTTTGTAAAGCATCATGGTGAGAGGTGTATCTGGCTTGATAACCATATGGGCCAAGTGCCATTTGCTGAGGGGAGCAGTCATGAAATGTCCTCAGAAGCTCATAGTGGGCACATTGAGATGCTGCTGTCACTCAGTATAGGAGAAGTAGGAGTTTCTTAGGAGGTCTGAGCATCGTAGACACAGAGGGGACCTCTAACAGCTCAGGGGTGAGATCTGCAGAGAAAAAGATGAGTGAGAGAAGGGTTTAGGGCCCCAGTGATGAGAGACCGAGTGGCAAGGACTGGGAACTAGACAGGAGAGAAGAAATAGGTACACTGGGGTGATTCAGGGCACTAGAGCATATTTTCTAGAGAGCTGCTGGAGGCAGACACTCCTGGAGTGGGTAGAGGAGTAGTCAGGAGAAGAGACACCAACATGGTATGTACCTAGCCAACTGAAGCTTGGCCATAAAGGTGAGAAGATAGATGCCACTGGAAAGAAAGATGGGGGTCAAGAAAGCTGTTTTTATTTTAGTTGGTTTTGTTCCCTTTTTTGATATTTTGTTTGTTTGTTGATTATTTTCTGTTTGTTTGTTTTTCAAGACAGGGTTTCTCTGTGTAGCCCTGGCTGTCCTGGAACTCTCTCTGTAGATCAGGCTGGCCTCAAACTCACAGAGACTCGCCTGCCTCTGCCTCCCAAGTGCTGGAATTAAAGGCGTGCGCCACCACCGCCCAGCATTCATTTGATTTTTAATATGCTGTATATTGCCTTGTTGTCAGACACTAATTCTGGTTAGGCTAAGCTAAGGGCAGTGTGTAGGGAGACTGCAGGAAGCACCATTGGAAGCTGACATTGATGAGCCAGCTTGACTCCACAAGACAGGAGCCAGATGATGCAACACTCCCTGTTACTGCCTTAAAAGGAAACCACTTGGCTCCTATCTTAGTTTCTTTTCCTGTTGCTGTGATAAATATTCTCATAAAAGCAGCTTGAGAGAGAAATGGGTTGTTCTATCTCAAGTTCTAGGACATAGTCCACTATGGCTAGGAGTCACAGCAGTGGGAGCTTGAAGCAGCTGTAGTCATAACCTGGAAACAGAGCACAATAAATGGATACTAATGCTCGACTCACTTTCTCCATTTCATTTCAGTCCAGGCAGGGAATTGTCCCATCTATAATTAAGATTGATCTTTTCACATCAATTAAGTTATAATCAAGATAATCTCTCACAGGCCTCCACAGAGACCCATCTCCCAGGAGATTACAGACTTTGTCATGTTAACAATACTCACCATCATAGCTCCTCTGTAAGAATGCCTCTCTGCAAGCCCCATTGCCTCACTGAGAACAGACACACACACACACACACACACACACACACACACACACACACACACACACACCATACTTTACCTCAAAAGAGGAATGAAGGTAGAGTGGTCAAAAACAGACAAGGTAGTGTGCATTGTGCTGAACTGAGTATGTTCAACAGCTAGGGAGCCAGATCGAGAGAGAGAGAGAGAGAGAGAGAGAGAGAGAGAGAGAGAGAGAGAGAGAGAGAGAGAGAGAGAGAATGGAAACAAAGCATGGAATCACAGCTGTGTAAAGTATGCAAAGGGCTGAGATCCAGAGTGAGTTAATGTAACAGGAGCATGAAGAAATATTACAATAGTGAGGGGTTCAGTCTCTTACCTCTTGGTAACCCTGACCTAAAAATATGATGTAAAAATCTTAAGATCTAAAAAGTTCACATGCTGACCCCATTTGACAAGCCTCGTGCAGAGAAAAAGAGCTCTTCAGCAGAAGGGTGGGTCAGTATGCAGTATCTGTGGTAGTTTTAGAAGGATGCTGAGTTTAGAAGAATGTACCACTGTGTTGATGGTTGAGGAGCAGAAGGCTTCAGCTATATCACACAGTATCTGTCTTTCTAACAAAAACACCCCTACAATGCAATAGACTCCTTTAGCCATTAGCTCTACAAATAAAAGTGCATTAACTCTCCAAGTATACAATAAGGGATGGATGGATGGATGGATGGATGGATAGATGGATGGATGGATGGATGGATGGATGGATGGATGGATGGATGGGTGGATGGATGGATGGATTTATCCAAGAATACCTATTTCACCTTAGTTTGACTCTACATTTTCCTGTGTCTAAGCCTGAAGTTCAGGCTAGACTTATTCACAGGTTCCTATGTCCCAAGACCTGAATTATGAGGAGCTCAGAGAGACTGATGACAGATGCACAAATGGACGATCTCATCATAGCAATGGAAGGAAAAAGAAGGGTCAGGCCTGGCACACAAAGAACAGATTCTAATGGCATGCATTCCAGCTCCCTGCATCTCCCCATTTCATTTAAGGATCAACCCCAAGACAGATACTGCTGGCCAACCCTCATCTACTCTCTCCTCATCTATGGAAACTCCTCTAGTCAAGAGCACTATCGGAAGCTGGGCGTTGATGGCACACGCCTTCAATCCCAGCACTGGGGAGGCAGAGGCAGGTGGATCTCTGTGAGTTCGAAACCAGCCTGGTCTACAAGAGCTAGTTCCAGGACAGCCTCCAAAGCCACAGAGAAACCCTGTCTTGAAAAAACAAAAAAAAAAAAAGAGCACTATCGGGAACACTGACTACATTTCCCAGGTACCAGGAAACAAGCTGTAGGGGTGTGTTCTGCCCCCATGAGAGGTAAGCAGAAATAGCGTGTGTGGCTTCTTGCTTGCACTCTTCAGAAGCAATGTGCTCTGTTCCTTCCTTCTGCCACAAATACAATTAAGTGAAGCTCATTTATACCATTCCAGTGAAGACAGGACCCTGGAGATGTCAGAGCCAATGCCCCAATAATGTGGTGGTCTATCAGCTCTAGACTATTTGTGACAGGATTTTACTTGAAAGAGAAGTTGACCTCTACCCCATGTCAGCCACCATTTGGGATGGGGGCTGTCTTCCAGAAGGAAAGCCTATGTACTAATAAATGTAGAGTCAATACCTGACAGAGGTACAAAGCATGTACTGACTACTTTTGTGTCAATTTGACACAGTTAGAGTCAATGTAGAAAATGTCCCTACCAGATTGGCCTGTGGGCAAGTCTGTGGTGCACTTTTTTGATTGATAATTAGTATAGGAAGGGCCCAGCCCATTGCAGGTAGTGTCACCTGTGGACAGGTGGTCCTGGGTACTATAAGGGAGCAGACTGAGCAAGCCAAGAGGAGCAGGCCAGTAAGAGGCATCTCTCCACAGCCTCTGTATCAGCTCCTGCCTCCAGTTTCCTGTCCTGTTTGCATTTCTGCCCTGAATTTCCCCAGTGATAGACTGTGATGTGGAACTATAAGCTGAACAAACTTTTTATTACCCAAATTAATTTGTTCATGATGTTTGTCACAGCAACAGAAATCCTAAGACAAAACTTAAAATAAATAAATAGTTTCTAAATACATGTGTGAGGCAGACTGGACAGCTAGAAGCTCCTGTCATGCCATGCCATAGTACATGGTATACCAGTCCCTACAGTGCTTACAAAGTCACCTTTAGCCAAAGAGATGATTGGAAACTCTACAGTGTTGACATTTGCCCAGTGCCTCTTGCCCTTCTATAAAGACCTGTACACATTGGAAGAATGTGAACAGAGCTCTCCGTGCACACGCAGGGGTGAGAGAGAATAAGTACAACCAGGCTGTACTACAAACTGAGGAAGACACAGCAGAAGGTTCTAAGACTTTGTGTTAGCAAGGCCTGTGTGGAGGTGCCTTTCTCCAGTCCCTTTGATTAAGGGTTTCTGAACCTGACTATGACAGCAGCTGAATGGCCAAGACCAGCCCAAGATGAATATTAGTGCTGATGCCACGTTAAGGACATCATACATAGAATATATAGACTATCCAGTCTGATCAATAAGAAGCCATGGTTTTCTAGTTTAATCCCATTGCTTGCCCATGCAAAACATTGGAAGCAAACAGGCAGAAAGGCATGACACATTATCAAAGATGTGAGCTTCTCAGGAAGAGTCTGTATTTCTGTCCACTTAAGCATCCCCGCCCCACTGTCACCAAGGTTTTACTAATAGGAAGAGGGCCAAAAAGCTGTGCAACTCTAAATGAACACAGTTCAATGCCCACTTCAGATGGAAGATGGGGCAAAGAGGAAACCACAGAACGGATGAAGTCAACTCTCAAGGAAAAAAATCCCAGAGAAGAAATCAGCACCAAAGGATCTGCTCCACTCCCTGGGAATCCATAGTTATAGCCCACCAAGGTGTAACAGCCCCTGCTTTCCTTCTGGATGGGAGCTCCCAATCCTCATATCCTGTTCTTAAACACTGGTTTGTGAAACGAGTGATCCATAACTGTATCGTGTTGGAGCACATGCAGACCTGATGGGGCAGGTGAGCTCTCCTCAGCAACTAGGCTTGAAGCTACATGTAAGCCCTGCATGGAATTTCATGGTTGTCTTTCCCAGGTTGGGGACATGCTACCTACATATGAGGAAAAACAAAAACAAAAACAAAAACAAAAAACAAAAAACAAAAAACGCACATGGACATTTGGTTGGCCTGAGGGACAGACAAGCTGAGATTGTTAATTAATCCCAAATTTCCTTCATCTCTTTCTGTGTTTAAAGAGAAGCTTTTTCTCTGTAGATAATAGCAGGGTGTATGCACATCTCCCAGAAGCTATGTTTGGCCAAATCAGTGTCTAGTGAATCTGAAGAGAAGAGAGCCAATTCCTTTAACCAGAAAGGATAATCCTTCCTTCTGCCCTTTCTTTCTATTGCTACTGAGTGGGCAATGGAGATGTTGGGGAAATGTCTTCACCCACAGATGAATGATCGATACCTGGGATACTGAAGCAACAAACTGGAAAAACCCCAGGTTTCCAGGCTGCCTGCCTGCAGGTGATGGAGAAACTTCTCCTTGCTTAAGCTGTCTGATATGAAATCTCCCTTCCAGCTGTTCAACCTATATTTTAAAGATTAGTCACCTGTTCCTCTCTTCTCCACCCAGGTGCTGTAGGAGGGTCTCAGAGGAGGGGTGTGACTAGGCAAAAGCCACAATCTCTCTATCACCTTACACTGCCTATGCAGACTATTCAAGACAAACATAATGCCCCATTTAGAAGCAGTAATATGAAAATCCTTGGAGGACTTGAGGAGGGGGTGCTGTTTTCCCTTAGGGTGTGTGAGCCCCAAAGCTGCTGCACCCATCTTATACCAGGCCGAGAGAGGAGTGGCTCAGAAAACGATAAAGTGAGAACATTCGAGTCCTCACTGGATGGAGTCTTCAATCCAGGGACGACGAAGATCTAGCTCATCTCTTCATACAGCAATTACAGATACAAATTTCATCACCTCTTTATTTAAACATCTTTGAGAGCAATTTCTATCCCTTGCTTCCAAACATGATGTTAGTGGCACACTTTTATTGGCCACTATTGGATAATCAGCAGCGTCACCAACCAGGACACAAGTTCAGACTTGAACCACGTTAGTCAGAAACCAGGGAAGCTTGTTCAGGGACAAAAATCAGTTGTTCTAAGGAAGCATGTGGACTTGACGCAGAACAAGAAAGTCCTTGGGATTGAGTACACAGAGCCAGAATAGCCACGGTCCCAGCCCTTCCTACAGGGGCTTCTTGGTCTACCTTCTGGCTTTGCTTCATGCAGTTCTCTCAACCAGAGGGTGCCCTCTACTGACACCAGCTTGGATGTCAAGCTGATGGCTTTTCCTGTTAAAAAATATATATTTATTTTTATTTTATGTGCATTGTTGTTTTGCCTGCTTGTGTGTCCGTGTGAGGGTGTCAGATCTTGGAATAAGAGACAGGTGTGAGTGCCATGTGGGTGCTGAGGATTGAACCTGGGTCCTCTGGAAGAGCAGTCAATGCTCTTAATCTCTGAACCTTCTTAATAGATGCTTCACACTTCTCCTGGAACAAGGAATCTTGTTTTTTCTTTCTCTCCATTTTTATGTAAATTAGAAACAACATTATTTTACATGTTTTCTATTGCTGTGAAGAGACACCATGACTACAGCAACTCTCATAAAGGAAAGCGTTTAATTGGGTCTGGCTTGCAGTTTTGGAGGTTTAGTCTATTACCACCATAGCAGGACATGGGGGCATGCAGGCAGATATGGTGCTGGAAAAGGAATTGAGAATTTCACATCTTGATCCTTGTGTAGCAGAAGGAGGCTGTGTATGGGTGTAGCTTGAGCATATAAGACCTTAAAGGCTGCCCCCATGATGACACACATCCTTCAACAAGACCATAGCTACCCCAATAAGGCCACACATCCTAATAGTACCACTCCCTATGTGCCAAGCATTCAAACACATGAGTTTATTGGGACATTCCTATTCACACCACCACAGACTTCCAATAGCCCAGACATCTCCTTCATCTCAACAACTCTTACTCAAAAAAGCAGTGTCTCTTCCTCAGCAGAAGCCACAGAAATTTACAGAGCTAATTATGATTATGCCTTCCATCTCTAAGCCTAGTAAGATGCTAGGAGTTAGACTGAATCCCCAGTAAGCAGACAGATAAGGATAAGGCCTATGGCTAGATAATAAGGTGGAGAATTTCCAAGATAGCTGGCTTTGTCCTCACCCTCCTTACTCAAGAAAGCATGGATGACTTGAAGCATAGACCTTGTAGACTTTTTCTCCCACCAGCAGGCCCCCTGCGATAGACTGGATCAGGACATGTTACACAACAGTTGTTGGCCATGTTTTCAAACTGGTCAACCCTAAATTAATGGAGGAAAACTCTTGAGAAACCTGAAGAACCCCGGCCCTGGAGAAGAGACTATTTTTTGGCTTCCTGAGTGCCCCCTGCTTTGCAGAGCGCCTTTATCTCGGTGTGTCTGCTGCATGTATGTTTTTCCTCACCCCCAATACATGCCTTTCTTCATACCCGCTGCTGTCTGCGGTGGTTGAGAGTTCTCCAATGCTATCTGTCACACTCTGGATTTTCCCTGCCTTTTTATTCTCTAACTGGTAGAGAGAATGAACCACTCACGAACCTAGACTGTATCACTAGTTTGGTGACCGGTGAGTGGAATACACAGATTGGTCATGGCTAGGTCATGTGCAAAAGCTCCACAACGATGGTGAGGAGATGATGTGGGGAGCAGAATGGCACCTGCTTTTCAGGGTCTATTTGGACAAGGAAGTGGGGAAGTAGTTCCTGAGGAAGAATGCAGAATGCCCTGGCCTGTGCAGGCAAAAGACAACTGTTAGTCAGGGAACAGAAGAAGAGAGAATTGGATAGGGAAGAAGAAACCACCCCAGGGTGAGTCCTCCGCTCTATCTGGCATTCAGAGGAGTTGCCATGGAACTAGACACACACAGTGAGGTGAGGGACAAGGAGGACTTCTGACTCAACGGGATATGCTCCCTTCAAGCTCCTCAAAAAGGGAGGCTTGTGATACATACACACAGTGGAGTTCTCTTCAGCCATGAGGAATGAAAGCATGGCATCTTCTGGAACATGGAGAACAGGAATTCATATTTAAACAAAGTTAGCCAGATTCAGAAAGACAAATCCTGTATGTATCCCTCATATGAAGAATCTAGATTTAAATGTGTGACATGAAGACAGAAGTGATAGTATTGGTGGGGGACAAAAAAGGGTAATGAAGATAAATATGAGAAAAATATGTTCTATATATTTACATATATACAATGCGATAAATACATTATCATTTATTTTTAATTTAGCATTTGTTATTATTATTATTTATATAATAAATGAATGCTAATTTGAAAAACTAAGACAATGTTAAAAATAAGAGAGAGTCTTCTGTTACTCAGCATTCTCCTGTGTGGCTAAATACCTGATAAGCAACCTAAACAGGACAGGCTTATTGAAACTCACTCTTCAGAAGTTTCCATCCATGCCCAGTTGTCTCCAGTGCTGTTTATGCTGTCAGAGAGACAGAGCATAATGGAGGGGAACGCATAGGAAAACAAGTAGCCCAAAAGCAAAGACAGAAACAGGAAGGTAATAGGGTCCCAATGTCCCCTTTAAAGGCACACCCCAATGACCTATTGTTCTTTCACTAGGCTCCACCTGCTAAAGAATCCACCACCTTCCAGTAGCATCATCGGCTGAGGACCAGCTCTCAACATGCACATCTTTGGGATAAGTGTATGACCCAAATTATAATAGATTGTTAGAAAAATCAATCCTGAGATCACCCTAGTGAAACAAGGAAACAGAAAGAATGCTGAGGAGAGGGTTTCCATATCTCATAAAGAGGGACCTTAGCTAACCAGGGGGGAGTTTACACAGATGTAAGACACAGTCTTGTCCATGCCTCTCAGTGTGGCCTTTATCCTGCTTCTCTGTTCCTAAGTGACAGAGGGGGACACTTCCTTAGATGGGGCTGATTCTTAAGGTTAATTGAAAGTGGCCTTTCTCATGAATCATCCACCACACTGAATTATTTATCACCTGCAGGCATTAGAAGGCCTTTAAACTCTTGGACTTCTAGCAAATCTCCTTGGAAATGTGCTTGCCAATGAAGATATGATTTCCTTTTGGCCATGGAAGAGACAAACCATGTCTACTGCTGTTTCCAGGTTTTCCAGCATGAGATCCAGTATCAGCCAGATCGGAAAACAGGAAATGGGGCCATGGCTGCAGCCAGCCCTGGGCGGCACTTCCATTGTGTGATGTTGGCCCTGAGTCAGCTGGGTCTCGGAGCACTCATGCAACAGAAGGGAAACTCCATAGTACTTATGGCTCTGGCCTAGTTCAGGGGCAACACCAAGCAACATGTCTCCTGGGGACTTATGCGGACTTGTCAACTGATCAGTGGGAAAGAGGGCATAAGGGGTCTAGTGCCACCCTTTCTGTAAGAGCCATGATGTCTCTTTGGTTTCTTCATCTGAAAGCCTGGTTCTGACCACCAGGGCTAATCTGAGGCTCAATGGAATGGCATTAAAGTGGGCCTGACTCACCATTCAGATCTTGAGAGCCACAAGAAAGAGTGAGTTCCCTTTTGCCTCCTGCTTTGTCTTCCAGTGAGAAAAGGCCCAAGCTAAATGGGAGGGCTGGATGTGGGAGGTGCTTATAGCAGAGCTGACTTCATGAGCATGTGTCCCAGCAGTGGCTGCCCAGGATTAGACACAAGCCACAAACATCACAGCCTTGACCCAGGAGGTGTAGAGCTGAATATGACATAGCTCTGCCTCCGTGAAGCAGGGGCTAATCCGCTAGGGAGAATAAAATAAATGGCAGCCGTAGAGATGGAGTCCCTTAGTCATCATGGCAAATGCAGGGACAATGAGAACAAGAAGCTAGGGGTGAATGACTCTTTGTTTTGTGTTGTTTTTCAAGACAGGGCTTCTCTGTAAACAGCCCTAGCCACCCGGAAACTCACTCTGTAGACCAAGCTGGCCTCGAACTCAGAGATCCACCTGCCTCTGCCTCCAGAGTGCTAGGATTAAAGGCATGCACTACCATGCCCTACTCTCACTAATGGCTCTTAAGAAGGTGACAGTGATTTATCCAGTAGGATGAGCCCATTCAAAGAAGGTGGGAGGGGCACTGAGTATTTCAGCTATACTGAAAGGAAGCCAGTATGTTGGCAGATCTTTGAGAGTAGCTACATGGAGCCAGACTCTGAACATGCAGAGGGGTAGGAAGAGCTTGAAAGAGATGAGGTGGGAAAGATACATGGTCAAATGTGAGGAGCCCAGCTATAGCCCATGCAGTACTGCCGATGGGATGGGGAGACCTGGAATGTGATTTTGGAGATGATAAAAATAAACAGAGGAGGAAGAACTGGCTTGGATGTTGGTGGCCAAAGAAGAAGTCCAAAGAGGAAGACAGATGAAATGGGAAATCATAGCATGGGGCTAGGGCTGTATCAGTTTCTACTCAACACCCAGATTAGACCCAGCACAACTCAGGCTCAGTAATGAAGGCAACGAGTGCAGATAGGACATCATGCCTCATTATGGGCATAGTTATTAGGAAGGGGACATGTGGGCCTTCCTAGATGCCTGAGGCCAGTCCTGGGGCACACTGAAAGCTCTAGGAAGCAGGAAGAAGAATGTGAACCCGTCCTGCCCACAGTCCGAGTGAGGCATAGACACTGTGACCAACCCATCAACTGTCCCAAAGTTGTCCACAGCCTTCTTAGTTATGTGATAAAGCCATGACCAAAAGCAACTTGGGGGAAGAAAGAGCTTATTTCACTCACAGTTCCATGTAACAGTTCATCATCAAAAGTAGCAAGGGCAGAAACCTGGAGGCAGGAGCTGATGCAGAAGCCATGAAAGAATGCTACTTACTGACTTATCATGGTTTATTCAGCCTGCTTTCTTATAGAACCCAGAACCACCAGCCCAGAGATGGCCTGACCCACAATGGCTGGGCCCTCCTGTTTCAATTACTAATTAAGAAAATGTTTCACAGGCTTGCCTACAGCTCAGTTTTATGGAGGTGTTTTTTTCAGTCGGGGTTTCCTCCTCTCAGATGATTCTAGCCTGTGTCAAGCTGATATAAAATTAGCCAGCACAACACCTCATGAGAAGATTACCTTGCATGGCAAAAAGAGGGCTTGCAGATGTGATTAAGATAATGGCCCTGACATGAAAAGATTAAGGTGAGTTGCCTGGTAAATTCCTACAATCTTGAGGGTCCTTGTAAGAGAAGAAACAGTTGATCCCAGGCCAGGTGTGGTGACACAAACCTTTAATCCCAGCACCTGAGAAGCAAAGCCAGGTGGATGGATCTCTGTGAGTTCGAGGCTAGCCTGGTCTATGCAGTGAGTTTCAGGCTAGCCAGAGCTAGCCAGAGATACCCTGTCTCAACAAAAACAAAGACAAACAAACAACAAAAAACATACTTGGAGGTTAGAAAATACAGCACAGCTGGCTTTTAAGATGAAGGGAGGGGACTCTAGTAAACTGTCAGTAGCATCTGGAAAAGGACTCTCCATCGGAACCTCCAGATAGAGACCACCATGAAGGCACACCTCAACCATTTAACCTTGGAGCTGTTCTGGCTTTGCAACATTGAGAACTAACACATGCAGGTATGTAATTCATACCTGGAAGGAAAGATAAGGTGCTTGGAGAACCCCAGCTTCTTCTTGATCCCCTCTGAAAACTGGGTTCTCCTGACAACCTCCAATCTTACTACACTGCCAAGACAGGTACTGGAAGAAAGGAGAGGAGGGAACTGCTAGGGACCTAGAGCACTGGAAGAGATTCAGGAATGAGATAGTGTAGTCACACCTTGGGGAGAACTGGGTAGAGACTGGGTAGAGTCTTTCCCTGTGAGGTAAAGGACTCCCCAGTTCACAACTCATCCTGTCTAGCCTCAGGTGAAGGAAGGCTCCAGCAGGGCAGAGCCTTCCCACCATTCTATCTACCCAGCATGGCCTTCCGCAGACACCACATCAGCACCTCTGGTAACCCAGCAGCCAAAGCTTCATCCTTGGACATCACTTCTATGGCTATAAAACACAAGATGGACTTCCCCCTCCCCCATTTCCTTAGGCCCTATCTTGTTAGGGTTTCCACTGCTGTGAGGAGACACCATGACCATGACAACTCTTACAAAGGAAAACATTTAATTGGGGCTAGAGGTTTAGTCCATTATCATCATGGGGGAAAGCATGGTGGCTTGCAGACAGGCAGACTTGGTGCTGGAGGAGCTGAGAGTTCTACATCTTGATCTTTAGGCAATAGGAAGTGAACTGTGTACCACACTGAGCACAGCTTGAGCAAAGGAGACCTCAAAGCCCACCCACACTTCCTCCAACAAGACCACACCTACTCTAACAAAGCCACACCTCCTAATAGTACTACTCCCTTTGGGGGCCATTTTCTTTCAAACCACCACAGGCCCCCCTCTTACAAATGCCCCTGGGTCTCAGAGTTGCTGGTTACATATTCCCAGGGAACTTCTACAGGAGTGAAGAAGGGTGCTTATGGAGGGCATTCTCACAGGCAAGAACCACTAGAGACCTCTGCAAAAACTCTAGCAGGAGCCAAGTCAGAGCAGAGAGATAATAATCACCATGGTAGTGGTGTTCAGAGAAGACCCAGTCAATAATCACCTGGGTCATATTGTCACCTTAATAGTGGCTGCCATCCCTTACACATTTTTTATAAGTCACCTCCAAGAGACTGCCAAGGTTGTGAGAGCCCCTGATGTTCACGTGAACATTCCCAAGGTGTTATTGCTAACCCAGGCGAGGCATTGGCAAACTCTAAAGTTGTGACAGATTGGGTTGGAACCCTGAGGATCCTGCCTTGTTAAAGTTTAGCTCCACACTGCTGCTGGAACAATCAGGCAGGTAGATCTGCGCCTGGGAAGACTCAAGAACGCCGGCCTAGGATTGGAAAGTCTACCTAGACCCAAAGTCGGTTGGGATCTGGAGGAGGTACAACTCAACCCTCTAAGGGTCAGTGGAGGAGCGAGGTGCATTTCTGATCGCAGGCAAGGCGTTTGCCAGGGCCACTGTGTGTGAGACAGCAGGTGCTGAGCCCACAGGCAGACGATGATGGAGAAGCCTTTGCTCAGGCCTCAGTAATGGGAGTGACCCTGGTCTCCAACCTGGCAGGGGCCCGCAGGGTATCTGCTGGTGCCTCTGGCACCGGTGCCTGGTATCTTCCCCTCCTGGAGCCCGCGGTTTCCGGGCTTGCAGCGGTGCTTGTGAGCCCCTCCCGGGCTGGGGCCAGCACCGGGGCGGGGCGCAGCCATGGCCTGGGGCGCTGGAGCCCTGCCTCCCCAGCCACCTCGCTGCAGCCTTCGCCTGCCATCCGGAGGCTGCTGTGCAGACTCTCTCGGCGCCCTTTTGCCCAGGGCCCCGGCCGCGCCGTCCAAGCCGCAGCCCTAGACTTAGAAGCCGCGGGAGTCACGCCGCTCAGGAGCAGCTCCATGGCGGGTAAGTGACCTCACCTCCCACCCTTGTCCCAGGGCGCTCCGTGACAGTTCAAGCACCTGTCTCACCCTGCCACCCTCGGAAATGGAGTGAAGGGTGCGGTTAGCCCTTCCCAGACTGTTGTGGGTTAGGATGTGTACCGGCCCCGCCTTCTCACCACCCTGTCTATACCCTTGTACCCGGGGAAGACCGGGTACAGCCCAGGAGAACGTCCTACCCAGTTCCTGCAACCAGCAAGTGAGACCAAGCCTGGAAGCCTTCTTGCGGCCTCCAGGTGTAGCCTCTGGTGTCCCTGCAATTGTGAGAGTCCAAGGGTCCTTAGGTCTCCATTTCTCTCCCCTTTGCATTAGGCTTCACTGCCTGCCACCTTCTGCCCAAAGCATGGGCTGCCCTGAATAGAGGGCGAAGGGTGGGGGCAATGGACACTAACTACAGAGCCTAGGGCAGGTGGAGCCGCCCATCTGGTTACAGGATTCCTCCAAAAAAAGAGCTCTCTCAAGCCATGGGACACAGATTCCTTCCTGGACTTTTCTTAAGTGTGTGGCACCCACACCCAAGCTCATATTCAAACCCCAGCAGGAGCCCAGGGAAGTGGAGGCTTTATGAGGGAGGGTTTGCTTTTTACTCTGGAACATAGCCACATCCAAGTTCAGGGCCCTCTGTTCTCAAAAGAAATGTCTTTTGGGCTGAGACCAGCAAACAACCTACTTATGTACCATTCCCAGGATGGGACACTATCCAATTCTGCTCACTCTCAAGAGCAGAGGTGTGAGGCTGTCATGGGGGTGGCTTTCCTCCTCTGGCTCACAGCCTGCACTGGTGGTCTCTGCCTCAGAGCAGCTGGCCTTGGTGATAGGGGGCATCATTGGGGGACTGCTGCTGCTGATTAGTGGGAGCTGCTGTCTGTGGAGGAGACTTTGCTCCACCTTCACCTATGAGGAGCTGCCAGAGACACCAGACCCGGCCACCACCTCTTCCTTCAGCAGACAAGAGGACAGGCTCTGCCCTTATGCTGGGACCCCACCCGGCAGGTGAGGTTCTGAGCTTTCTTTTTTTTTTTTTTTTTTCTCTAAGGCCTTGCTTGGGCACTTGCTCTCAGAATGGGGCAAGTTGGGAATGAAACACTCTGTTGTAGGGTGCCTATCTCAGGCCATCAGCATGCTGGAAATTATGCCAGAAACCCCAGAAATCTCACAAGGACCTGGAGGCAGGCATTGCGAACGCCATTTTCCAGCTGGGGAAACTGGCACAGAGAATATAAAAAAAGCAGATCCAGATACCACAACTGGGATCTAGAATCCAGACAGACTGTTGTCAGAGGCTTTGCTCTGACTCCCACACCACACTGTGGGATGGGCAGATAGAGACTCTGTATGTGGAGTGTGTATGTGTGTTTGTGTGTGTGTGTGTGTGTGTGTGTGTGTGTGTGTGTGTGTGTGTTGCCTCTCTGTGTGTATATCTATGTGTCTATGTGAGTCTGCATGTGTGGTGTCTCTGTATGTGTATATGTGTGTCCTAGTGTGTGTGTGTGTCCTAGTATAGGCCCAGAAGTGATGCTGCTGTCTCTTGCTGGCTCCTCTTGCATTCAGCCTCTTGGCTGAGCGCTGAGGTTGAATAATTCATTTGCCATCTATACATTGTTTCCCTCCCTTTGGACAGGCTACCAAGTATACCATTTGTTGTACCCACTTCTCACCAAGGCCGAGACTGGGTGCCCCTACATAGTGGAGATTGGGCTCTGGTCCCACAGGACACCTGCCCTGTCCCAGAGCACATGCCCTACACCTCCAGTGCCAACCCTGGTAAGTACTCCCAGGACTCAGGTGCAAGGGGCTCTGGCATAGAATGAGTAGCCCGGCCATGATGTGGGTACATCAAGAGCTGGCTGCTGTCCCCGTATCCCTGTCTTTCTCCAGCTGGCCTGACATCCCTGCCCTTCTGTTGTAGGAGATGCCTGTGTGATAGGGAACATCAACCCAGAGTTGTACAAGTCCCCAGAGGACACAAGTGAGACAGACTTCCCTGAAGGCTGCCTGGGCCGGCTGTGGTTCTCCGTGGAGTACCAACAGGAATCTGAGAGGTTGCTGGTGGGCCTGATCAAGGCTCGGCAACTGCAAGTCCCCTCAGAGACCTGCAGTCCCCTGGTGAAGCTCCACCTGCTGCCTGATGAACGGCGCTTCCTCCAGTCCAAGACAAAACGCAAAACCTGCAACCCACAGTTTGATGAGAACTTCATATTCCAGGTACCTCCTCTGGAGCAGTGGTACGTGGTGCCCTCAGGCTTCCTAGGGGGCAGCATTTTGCAGGATAACCTGGCTTCCTATCAACAGGGCCCTCCAGCCTTCTAGGACCCACATGCCTCCAGCCCTGCTTGCAGAAGGAGGGTCTACAGGAGGTAGTCCTGATGAAGACGGTTTTTAAAATGAGGTTTACTTGAAGAGAGATGATCAGAGATGGGGTTCCTCCTGCCCTGGGTGCCTGGGGAAAAGAAGAAAGAGAAAGCACATTTTAAAGTGTCTACTCAATGCTAGGCTCTGGTCTATGGGCTGTTGGAATTTACCCAATATCCTGGGCATTATGGGCAAGGACACCCAATGGAGACCCTCCAGGCATATGAGTTGGGGCAGAAACTGCCTGTCCTGGTGGTATCTGAAGGGACTAAAGCCATGTGTCAGACTGTTGGTGTCTAAGGTTGGGAAGGATGCCTGGGCACCAAACTTACCATAGCCTGGGAACCTCAGCAGGTGTCCAGGGGCTCTTAGAAGGGCCTGCCAAGAGTCTTGGACAAACATTTCTTAAGAGCTGTGCAACACAATGGCCTGAGAGGGAAGAAAAGGCCAGTCCACTTCCAGAAAGCATGTGATTTCTGGGGCTGGAGTGAGACTGAGAGCTAGGAAGAGGTGTGGCCCAGCCACGGTGGCCCTCCCACAGGAGCCAGGGCTGGGAGACCTAACAGGGGACACCTTCTCTGCTCTATCACTGCCCCATGATTTCACACCTCAAGGGGTTTTTATTTGTTTGAAGTTTTTTAAGGGATTATCTCACTTACTTATTCAAATTTTTTCTCTTTCTCCCCCCCTTTCTTTTTTTGGTTATATAGCTTGATGCTACACACATGCCATAGAGTATTTTAATATTAACATTTAGTATTAATTTTCTTTATTCTTGAGAATTTCATATATATGTTTCCAATAAAACATGATCACACCCTCCCCATTTCCCCTTCCACGTACCCCATCCAAATCTCCCCAACACAGTTCTCCCAAATTCATGTTTGTTTTTTGAGACAGGATCTCACTGTGTTACTTACCCTGGTTGCCCTATACAGACCAGGCTAGTCTCTTGAACTTACTGAGAGCCAACTGCTCTGTCTCCCAAGCCCTGGAATTCAAAGCATTCACCACCACACATGGTTCTTACATCCTTTCTGCTTTTTCTTAGATGTCCCCTGAGCCTTGGTAATGGGGCTGAGAAAGATGCTCCATTTAGGGATGAGGACTCCACAGTCTCTTGTTGCTGTAGCACTCTGACTTGTTATCTCACCCCAACTTGATCCTGGGGCCTCCCTGCTCTGGGAAGAAGGGCTGACAGTGAAAATCAGAATTAATTGCCCATCTGCTGTAACCCAGACACAAAGATGGGGTTTTACAGGCTAGACAAGAATAGTGACCCCCACCTAACAGCTGTGAAGGCCAAGGCTCAGAGAGAAGGGAGCCCATTTCCCTAAGACCAAGCCATGATTTCTGGCATAACTTTTCTGCAAGCAAACACTTTCCAAGGACAGATTCTGGTTACTGGGCTACCAAGGAGGGCCCCATGCATCAATGGATATAAGTCCTTAAAACACTGTATGACAAGGCTCAGGTCTACCCATATACTTCCCCAGGTTACTGGGCCTTACTGCTGAGAAGGGTCACTAAGTAAACCTGAGTTTAGACATGTCTCCTGTCTCCAGCATGTTAGATATACCACTTGGCACCTACTCCCAGACCTGACCCTGGTCTCGGTCCTGTCTGTCCTCAGGTATCCAGCAGAAGTGTCACCCAGAGAGTGCTGAAGTTCTCCGTGTACCATGTAAACAGGCAAAGGAAGCACCAGCTCCTCGGGCACGTGCTATTTCCCCTGAAGAATGAGATCCTGGCAGGGGACCACCACCATGTCATCTGGAGAGACCTGGAAGCCGAGAACCTAGAGGTGAGATGGTCAGCAAGCACATATCACTGGGCGTTAGCATTACTGTGGGTTGCCAAGATATGCAAGGGCCTACCTGGCACCGCCTGGCCAGCAACTTTCTCTGTTCCTGGTCATCATCCTACAGTGGCTCAGGGAGGTGGGCCCAGGCCCTACAGGAGAGGATGGGACCTATACCTAAGCAGACACAGGACATTGAAATACTTCAAGTGATACTCGGGAGCAAATGGAAAAAGTCACATTTAGGAATCAGGTGTGGTGGCATACCTCTATAATCTCAGCACCCAGGAAACTGAGCAGAAGAACCACAACTTTTTTTAAAAAAAAAAAATATTGATTTGTTTTTTACATTCCAATTCAGTTTCCCCTCCCTCCTTTCCTCCCGCTCCCTCCACTTCCCCCCTCTTATATTCCATCTGTTCCTTGGAGAGGGTAAGGCCTTCCCTAGGAGGTCTACTAAGTCTGTCCCATCATCTCATTGATGCAGAACCAAGGCACCTATCTACCCCCTACACCCCTGTGTCTAGGCTGAGCAAGGTATCTCTCCATATAGAATGGGCTCCATATAGAATGTCTAATGCAGTTTGTGCATTAGAGTTAGATCTTGGACCCACTGCCAGCGGCCTCAAATAATGCCCCAGCCATACCACTGTCACCTATATTCAGGGAGTCTAGTTCAGCCTTATGCAGGTTCCCCATTTGTTAGACCTGAGTCAGTGATCTCTCACTAGCTTGGGTCAGCTGATTCTATGGGTTACCTCATCATGGTCTGGACTCCTTTGTTCATATTTTTGCTCCTCCTTTACTTCGATTATACTCCAGGAGCTTGGCCCAATGGTTAGTTGTGGATTTCCACATCTGCTTCCATTTGTTTCTGGAAGAGGGTTCTAGCTTCTCTGGGGGGTTGAGAACCACAACTTTTTACATTACATTTTTGTTTATCTATTATGGGTGGCGTGGTATACTTGTAAGGATTAGAAGACAACTTGCAGGAGTGCTTCCCTCCTTCTGCCACATTGATCCTGGAGATTGAACTCAGGTAGTTGAGCTTAACCCACTGAGCCACTGCACCAGCCCATAGCACAAATTTGAGGCCAGCTTGGGCTACACAGTGAACCTCTATCTCTAAAGAAATGAACATTTGGATTCCCACACAGGTCTCTGTGAAAGGGAACACAGCAATGGGAAAGCCTAGGTCCAGGGAAGTATTTATCTCTTCTTCCCCAAGCCCCAGGGAAGACCCAGGTAAATCCAAACAGGCTTTAGAAACCAGAGACCTGGCTCTGGCCCATTACCACTGGTTAGGGATCTCTTTCCCAAAATGCTTAGGACTAGGAAGGGTTCACATTTTACTTTTTTTTTTCAGATTTTGCAATGTTTACATATACATAATGAGATATCTCGAGGGAGGAGACCCAAATCCAATGCAATGTACATTATATGCACATTAACCGCAATGGACAAATTTGATTTTATACAGTATTTTAAATATTTTGGGGGGCTAGAGAGATGGCTCAGCAGTTAAGGCACTGGCTGCTCTTCCAGAAGACCTGGGTTCAATTCTTAGCATTCATATAACAGCTCACAACTGTCTGTAACTCCAGTTCCAGGGGATCTATACCCTCACACCAATGCACATAAAATAAAGTTAAATAAATTTAAAATATAATAATTTTTAGCATATGGGGCTAGAGAAATGGCTCAGTGCGGAAGAGTATTCACTGGGAAAGAAGAACTGAGTTCAAATCTCTAGCACCCATGAAAAGCCTGGCATATGGCCTTATAGTCCTGTAACTGGAGCACTGGGGAGTAGAGACAGATGCATCCTGGGAATTTGCTGGCCAGCCAGCCTAATCCAACTGGAGAACATCAGGTTCAGTAAAAAACCCTGTCTTGAGACAATAAAGCTTAGTGACGGAGGAAAGTACCTAAAGTCCCCTGTGGCCTCTGCATGGACAAGCACATCTGAGCATACACACTCATGCTTGCCTACACGTATGTACACACTTAATAAGACTTTAAAACAAAGCAAATTTCATAGTATGTAATTTAACATTAGAGAGTTTGGAACATCAGGTCATTTCAGATTTGAGTCTTTTGGACTGGAAATGCTTACCTGGCATTCCATGAGTATCTTCCAATGCCCAGACTTCTGTTTTCCTGTTTATAAAATGGTGGGGGTCACAAAGGAAACTGTGCAGGTGTGTCGTGAGAGATTGTTCTCAGTTCCTCTGCCACCTGCCAGAGTGACAGGAGTGAATGCTTCTATCTCTGCCTCCCTAGCCTCCTTCAGAGTTTGGTGACCTTCAGTTCTGTCTCAGCTACAACGACTACCTGAGCCGCCTGACTGTGGTTGTGCTCCGTGCCAAAGGTCTCCAGATCCAGGACAACAGGGGTGTTGTCAGTGAGTCACCCCATCCCACTCTCCTGGTCCTAGAGAAGGTCCCTCCTAAAGAGCCTAGCCAGGGCTAGGCAGTCTGACCTCACCACCAGCCATCCAAATTGTGCTTCGTGTGCCCAAGACCAAGCACTCAGCACTTCCTCTGCTTTGCCCTGCTCTCCCTCTACCAGTGCTTCTGCCATCCAAAGCCTTTTCTAAGACTACATTATGTGCCAAGTGCTCTGCACAGACTGAAAACCTCACCCTGCTGCTCTGGTTCCCGGGGCAGCATCTTAGTGCTTTGAACTGGCCTGCCTGCTTTGTCTGTCCCTCTGTTGAATGGCTCCTGTAGGTTCAGCCCCACACCTGCCTATGCCTGAGGACAGGCTCCTACTCCTTGGGGGTGCTGGTACCCTGATAGTGCTGCTGCTTCTTGGCCTTCCAGAACACTGGAGCCAGGCACTGACCCTGTTCATCTTATGACCTCCAGCCAGGTGGAAGTTGTCAGTTACTTGCAGGAGTTCAGAAAGTCTGAACTCATCCACACCCGGCTCCCAAGCTTCTGGATGAGCCAGAGCTTAAGGAGGCTCAAAGTCTGAGTGTCCAACAGGCAGTAGGTTGCCAGCAGGGAAGCTGGGCTGTGGTTCCAGGTTCAGATCAACAGAGCCAGCTGAGCACGGGTGCCTCCAGAGCCAGAGGAGGGAAAAGGAAGCCAGTATTACACTAATTAACTGTTTCCTCCTGTCACATCCTCTGGCCTCAGCAGCTGGGGACCAGAAAGTGATGGGGACCTGGTGCTTAGGGAGGGGGCACATGCCTCTTCGCTCGAGATCCCACTTTAGGGACTGGGTTCATGCCTACTTCTCCTGCCCACTAGTACATGTGCACTGCCTCCACAGGCGTGTTTGTCAAAGTGTCCCTGATGAATCACAACAAATTCGTCAAGTGCAAGAGGACTTCTGCTGTGCTGGGCTCTCTCAATCCTGTGTACAATGAAACCTTCAGCTTCAAGGCTGACGTCAATGAGTTGGACACTGCAAGCCTTAGCCTGATGGTGCTGCAGATCACGGAAGGCGACAGTAAGGCTTGGGGAATGGGAAGTGGGGACACGGGGTTGGAGCAATTTAAAGCTAGGGCTAGAGTTGTAGGCAGTGAATGGCTTTCCTTAAGTAGAGCTGTCCCTGTTTCTGATTAAAGAAACTAGCTCTCAGAGAGCCACAGAGCTTGCCCACAGGAAGCCTGGAGCTCATACCCAGTTTTAGTTCAATTGGATTCTGTCTGTGGTACCCCAAAAAGAGACTGAAGGATAGTCTCCTCCTCGTTCTGGGTAAATTGTCAGAGATGCCAGGTAGTCCGTTTCCCGTGCTGGGTGTTGTGCTCTCTGCATTTCTTCATGCCTTCTAGATGAGCATGTAAGGCCCTGGATGGGTCTCCTAGCCAGTTGTCCTGCACTACCCATTCCCTAGTATTCACTATCCCTGACTACAGAAGCAATGTCATTGGGCTTGATTGTTCACATGGGTTGGACTTGGGACCTTCTCCCCAGTGGTATTTGTTGGGTGGACATTACTGCCTAATGTTCTTGCCTAGTGTACAAGAAAGCAATGAAAGAGGCCTTCCTTCTACAAAGTGCTTTCTCTCATAGCAATTCAACTTGCCTTGAGTTTCACATGGCCTGGGGCAGGGAGCCAGGCAGTGAAGGACAGGGCTGCAATGCAAGTTCTCACCTGGTCTCCTCCTCCAAGTTCACTGGGGAAGAGGAAACAATGCTGATGATGGCACATTGTTAGAGAGGAGGAGCTTGCCACTTCCTTCCAAAGAGGGAATGGGAGGCACAGAGAGAAGTAAGTGCAGGCACTAGGATGAGGGTGACATGGCTTTCGTGTTTAAGGACATGACATCTTTCCTTCCCCTGCAGAGAACTACCCCCTGGGCCGTGTGGTAGTGGGCCCCTACATGTACACCCGAGGCAAGGAGCTGGAGCACTGGGACGAGATGCTCCGCAAACCCAAGGAGCTGGTGAAGCGCTGGCATGCACTCTGCCGCCCCACAGAGTCCTGAACAGTGCCAGGACCTCACTCTGCTTGGAAACTCGTGTCCTCCCTGTTACATGCAACACCACAGTGTGGACAGCTCATCTAACAGTCAGAGCACTGTGGGGCTAGCCTGAGCCAGTTGTCCATGAGTGTTTGTGTGCAGGAGTAAAAAGTGACAAAGAAGCTCAGATTTGACCAGTATTTGTGGCCAGGAGCCTCTCCCAACCCACCTAACCCCTCTTGACCTGTAGGGCTGCCTGGCCTTGGAGCCTGGCTCCTGATCATCAGGGTTGTGACCTAGAACAGGATCTCAGATGTTGAGAACTGATACCCTGTTTGGTGGAACACAGCTACAAATGCTGAATGGGAATGTAGCGTGAGCAGCATCCACCACCTGGGCAAGGTGGTGGTGGGTTGAGACCACAACTGCATTGTTTTTCAAGCTGGGGTTTTTCTGTCTTCCACCCAGCAGAGTGGAACAACACACATCTCTCTAGGGGCACAGCAGATCTGCTGAGCAGCCCACCCATCCAGGGGGGTCAACAAGTGGTCAGCACAGCTAACTATGTAGCCTTCTCCCTGGAGCCGTAACACATGACCCAAAATTATATGAAGTCTGGCCCACAGCCATCCTCAGACTACCACACCTCACGCCCTAGTCCCTCGAGTGATCTGTTGCTGGGTTTTGGGCTCATCTGGTTAACAGAATTTGACATGCAGCTCCTGACTCTTACTTTGGACAGGTGAATCCATGGGACTATGGTATTGTCCACAAGACTGATGACAGTGGCATGCCTGTGCCCTGGTAGGTGTAAACTTCATTAGGTTAGTGGTCCTCAGAGTCAAAGTCACTGTCACCAAATGCCCATGTTGTACTAATGAGTGGGTGCTGTGCCTGTTGTGTTTCCATGTGAATCTGCACCCTAAGCTGCAGCCAGGCAAAGTCAATGCAGCTGCTGTGTCACTAAAGCAGAACAGCCGACCTGTGTCTCTCCTGCTGCATGCCGTGAAGTGACCTTGGCCAAAGCAGCAGTGACCGTTGTCGGTGCCTGTTTAGCTCCACCTCTCATTTCTGTCAATACACAAAGTTCTGTCAATACAAGTTTTGACTGACTGGTCCAAAAGGACAGCCATCTTGTGTTTGCTTCTTCCTTACTCTTTTCACTTACCCATTTTCAAGGTGGTCCACACTGCAGTGGCTTCTTTTTTTTTTTTTTTTTTTTTTTTTTTTTGTTTTTTTTTTTCAAGACAGGGTTTCTCTGTGTAGCTTTGGAGCCTATCCTGGCACTGGCTCTGGAGACCAGGCTGGCCTTGAACTCACAGAGATCCGCCTGCCTCTGCCTCCCGAGTGCTGGGATTAAAGGTGTGTGCCACCAACACCTGGCTCTGCAGTGGCTTCTAATAGCATATCACACACACAGAGGAGCTTGTGCCTGTAGGGCAGCCTACTGAAGTAGAACCATCATGTTTCATCGGGAGCCCTGAGGCAATGGATGCCACCACCCCCATATTCCAAATTGAGACTTGTGATTGACATGACTTTCTAGGATGACAAGGGAAAGTTGGTTGGCTGGTGCATCTGATAGGTCTCTAAAACACTGAAGTGGCAAGAAACCAGCAGGCTGTGTGACTGAGGGGTGAAAGGAGGGGGCACCATATTGTACAGACATGTATAGACATAGAAGCATGAGGAAATATGCAGATTTTCATGGGCCAGAGTGAGCTCTCAGGGGCCATCTCAAATCCAGTTTGTATGTGACTCTAGCAGAAACTCTTTTTACATTCCCATAGAATATCTTAGAATAAAGTGATCAGTTCCTCAGAAAAATACTTACAATTTGTTTGAATTTCATTTAACACATACCAATTTGAAAATCATTGGACAAATTTAGAATATTCAACTTTCAATTCATTACTGTGATATATTTATCCATCAGTTTGCTTTTAATAAGACAGGCTTTTATTGTTATTTGTTTGTTTGTTTGTTTGAGACAATGTCTCACCATGCATACTTGGTTGATCTGGTGCTCACTATGTAGATCAGGTTAGCCTCAACCTCATAGAAATTTGCCTGCCTTTGTCTCCTAAGTGCTGAAATTAAAGACATTCGTGGGCACGCACACCATGCCCTGCCTAAGAGTTTATTTTCATATTAGTTTTAAATTTTCAATTTTCATAATTGTGGTGGTTTGAATGAAAGTGGCTCCCAGAGGCTCATAGGGAGTGGCACCTTTAGGAGGTGTGGCCTTGTTGGAGCATGTGTGTCAGGTGGTCAAGCCAGGCCAAGTGTCACAGACTCTTTCTGCTGCCTAGAACTCTCAGCTCCTTCTCCAGCACCATGTCTGCCTGTGTGCTGCCATGTGTCCTGCCATGATGAAAATGGACTAAACCTCTGAACTGTAAGCTAGCCCAATTAAATGTTTTTCTTCAAAAGCGTTGCCATGGTCATGGTGTCTCATTACAGCAATAAAATCCGAAGACAATAATCCATAAGGAAATACATTTATGAACATCTCTTTGATGTTTATAACTGCAGAAAAATAATCAAGGCTCTGCTAAACACAACTGATCTTATCTATCTTCTTGTGACTTATCATTCCATTGTGGGACTTCAGAATATAGTTCTGTGAACATCAGCATATCTACAAAGACACTCCATCAGTGAGGTCCAACAGTCACATGAATCAAGGCATTAGATTCCCTAATTATTGAGGCATGACACAAGCTACCAAAGCCCACTAAGAGATACAAGTATAACATGACATTGTAGGGACTGGAGAGATGGCTTAGCAGTTAAGAGCACTTGCTGTTCTTGCAGAGGACCTGGGTTTGATTCCCAGCACCCACACAGAAGTTCATAGCTGTAACTCCAATTCCAGAAGATCTAACATCTCTTCTTGCCTCTGGAGGAACTAAGCATGTGGTAGTGTACAGACATACCCAGACACATAAAATGAAATTTAAATGACATTGTAAAAGATACATTACAGGTAAATGGAACATTGTCATTAAGGCTGAATAATATGAAAGAAATTAGTTAAATATGATGAGTTGAAAACAAAGAAACTTTATACTTATCATGCAAATAAACAACTCTCTGAAAGAGCATCTAGTCATAAACGTGATAAAGCATTTTAAAGATAGTGATCAAACATAAAATACCAGGTATATGAAATATAACTGTGAGAGCAATTAACTATAAAAACAAACAAAAATGTATTCTTTTTAGACGGGTTTTTTATTTTCCGAAGAAAATATTTTTAAAAATCATGGAAGAAAAAAAATACTTGTTATAGTAACTCTTTAATAAATTTTCATTTGTGTGTATGTGTGGGTGCCTGCTTGTCTGTATGTGCACCGTGTGTATGCAGGCCAGAAGAGGGTGTCAGAGCTCTTGGGACTGGAGCTACCTAATAGGAGTGCTGGAAACTGAACCCAGATCCTCAGCAAGAACAGCAAGTGTTCATAACTACTGTGAGCCATCTCTTCAGTTTCATCAAAATGGATGTTAAAGAGACAGTCAAAACCCAAATCCCCATGCGGGCATTGTGATGCACACCTGTACTCCTGACACTCAGAAAGCTGAGGCATAAGGTTTTCACCTCTAAAGCCAGACTACATGAGTCCCTATCTAAAAAGAAAAGGGGCCGGGCGTTGGTGGCACACGCCTTTAATCCCAGCACTCGGGAGGCAGATGCAGGCGGATCTCTGTGAGTTCGAGGCCAGCCTGGTCTCCAGAGCAAGTGCCACAATAGGCTCCAAAGCTACACAGAGAAACCCTGTCTCGAAAAACCAAAAAATAAAATAAAATAAAATAAAATAAAATAAAATAAAATAAAATAAAGGGGGGGAGGAGGATTTTCAATTCCTCATTACAAAAACATTTTCCCTTCAAATCAATGGAATTTAATTCATACAGTTTTTGGAAGAGAAGCAATTAGTCTTCATCCTAAACAAACAGAAGGAAGCAGCTCTCCTGTATGTTGTTCATAAAGCTATTTTTAGCAGACAGTGCATGACAGGTGATACTACTTCAGGCAATAGGGACATTGGAGCAGTAACGAACAGTCACTGGATTCTAAGGACATGGTCTATGAAGCCATGGTCACCACTGGCAGTCTTTGCCACCCTCCTTGAGCACCACAGTGAAGCTCAACTCCAAACTCTGCTGTTCTTGGCATCTTCT
Organism: Cricetulus griseus; assembly: GCF_003668045.3. NCBI lineage: Eukaryota > Metazoa > Chordata > Mammalia > Rodentia > Cricetidae > Cricetulus > Cricetulus griseus. The sequence continues at coordinate 185,156,204 of NW_023276807.1, read as the reverse complement.
TGTAAAATAACTAACAGCCATATTGCATTGGGGCATTATTAAGTTTAAATATCAACTGATGGGATTAACTTTCCTAAAGGAGTTTAGAGGGCAGAAGCATTTAAGGATAAGCAATTATTGGTCATCATAAGAAAATAACATCAGTGTTCTGCTTTCCCCAAAGTCGGGAAAACAAAGAAAACTTCATTCTGAATCTAAAGACAGCAGGAAAGGGATTGTGCCATGAACATGATACATGTGTAAATACCATATGAGGCAGTATGAATGGATACAGTCGTTATTTATACTAAGCAAGTCAAGTCAGGTTTTGAACTGAGTCATGAGCAAGGAACCCAACCAAGAGCTTTTCCTCCATGGGTCCTGACTGACTACAACTTCTAAAAGAATTGTGACATCCTTCTAAACTGCTCACTTTCATAATTCAGCTCAATAACTCAACAAACACTTCCAGGGGGAAAGTCCCTAAGGGTTAATGTGACTTCTGTGTTTATCTTTGCTCGGCTACCATGGCAACATTAGAATTCATTCAGTTCCTCATCTCCCAAGCTTCAGAGATGCTGCAGCCTTTGCAGTCCTCAAACATGACTCTGCCCCCAAGCTCAGGAAAATGGGTCTCAGAAGTCACTTTGTCTCTGTGCTTCACTTCTGACTTTGTGGCTCTTCTTTTTATAAAAGGTTGTGGTTCAGTCAACTTTTCCCCTTGTTGTTATTGAACACCAGTCTGCCTCTTGAAGAAAAAGAAGTCCTTCCCCAGAAAAAGAATGCCCAGCTAGGGGTGGCAAAATGGCAGCAATTTGGGAGGTAGACACAGGAGAACTGGGATGCAAGGAAACTCAGTCAAAGCAAGTGGAGAGAGCAGCTTGTATTCATTTGGCTATTTGTGCTGCAATGGTGGTGCATATCAAAGGATCAGAGCTTCTCAGTGTATACACTAGGAGCATTTCTGTCTTCTGCATCTGTGGGTCAGTTGGTCATAAACTGCCCCAGGTGAGGCAACTAATTCTCAAGCTGTGGGTCTGGCTAGGCTGGACTCTTCACCAGGCTGGTGCTACAAGTCTTCACACTAAGCACCAGCTAACCCAGGGGCAGCTCTTTTTAAGGTGGACACAGAAGCATAAAGGGCAAATGTACTTTTGTCTTCTGCTTACATGGTACCCCCTGATATCCCTGGGCCAAAGCAAATCACATGACCAAGCTGAAAATCAAGCGTCAGATAAGTACAAATACCTTTTTGCAAAGCTACAGAACAAATGGACACAGCTCCAGAGAGTAGTAAAGAATTAGCGTGGGTAATGAGGCAGCTCCAGGAGCCTGTGCCACTCTTACAGGTACATCCCTAGGAGAGAGCCTTTCGTGCAGTTGCCTCCCGGCCTCAGTGCCATGGCTGCCAATTTGGCATCCCATAGTGATGTGCTGTGATTTGCACAGCCATTTGCCAATTAAGCTTTTCTTATTTTTCACTGTGGAATGTTTGCCCAAATTACTTCAAGAGCTTTGGGGATCCTGTGCTCATACTGTCCAAAGATAATTATCTAGGGAAGCAAAGATGATTATTTCTACCCTCTTTCTACTTTTTGGTCTCCCTTGAGCACTTCATGATTAGGAGAATTAACCTAGAATTCAGTTCCTAAGAGTCTGAGAAATTATATTTTCAAAACTGACTCCTATTTCCAGACAAAGGCAATGCCCTCTAAAAAAATATTGTAAAGGGGTTGGAATTGTAAAGGTGTTGCTGCTGGTAGACATGGGGTGATGGGGAAGACAACCTCACTAAAAGGAGTCATGGAAGCACTCAACACTGCAGCTTAGTGCTGTTTACTGTTCATGTATAGCTTCCTGCCCCTTAGGTGGTCTTCCTCCTTACCCATGCAAGTTTCTTCTAGGATGATGGTCCCTGTGAGCAAGGTAGGGAAGGAAGGATGGACAGAAATACAAAAAAGAGCAACAGTACACAGACAGCAAGTCAGCTGCAACCAGATGTTGGATCTTTGGATGAATGTATTACATTAAACACTATAGATGACTGCATAACACTAAACACTATAGCTGACTATATGACACTAAACAGTGTGGATGACTGTATGACACTAAACACTGTGGATGACTTTATCACACTAACACCATGTGGATGACTGTGTCACACTAAACACTGTTTGGAACTCTGTATCACACTAAATGCTGTTTGAAAGTCTGTATCACACTGAACACCATGTGGAAGACTGTATCGCCGTGAATACCATGTGGATGACTGTATCACACTAACACCATGGGGATGACTATATCATACTAAAAACTGTGTGGATGACAGTATCACACTGAACACTGGGTGGACATAGTCTGGCTATGGAACTAGAAGTTACAGGAGGAATTTTATTTACTTGCTACTAGTGATGAGCAAAACAGTCACAACACTGAAAAGAAAGAACCAGAAGTCATGGGACTTGTTCCATGTTTTTATCCAAGGAGCAGAGAGACGCTAGCTATCTGCTAAGAAGGTCTGAATAGTTAACTAGAAAAATATAATGAAATAATTCATTGATTAGATTCCATATGGAATTCCGGGGTCCTTCAACATAATTGACAAATTTCTTAATTGAATTTAGCATGCAGTTTTAAAAACAGACTAATACTTGCCCATTATAGTCCCCTAATACTTACTATGGAATGATTTGCCTGAATCACAGTTTGATTTAGGAGAAATTGTGTTTCAATTGTTGACCGTAGGAAGAAACCATCCCTTGGGAACTGAGTAAGGTTTTATACATTAGCAGGTTGAGGCTGCACCCAGCCCTGGCGGGCTCTCCCTCCCAGCAGTAGCAGTGGAGGAGGAAGCAGGGGTTGGGAGGATATGCTGTTTCTCATTACCCTGCCACTAGAAAGCAGCACAAGAGCTGGAATCAGATTCTGGATGTCTGAAAAATGCCATCAGTATTCCATTTCACCAGAAGCTCAGAAACAGATAGCCAGCAGTACTTTGCAGTCAGGGTCTGCGGAAGGTAAAACCTTCTTTCTGCCTTTCTCTTTAAATTCCTCACTTCCTCCCATGTCTCTGTGTAAATTAACTGTCCAACACTAATGATGAAGAATGAAATCTCGCAAATAACCACCTTGGTTCTCTTGGTTTGGTTCAACTTTCAGGAAGGAGTGAGTGATCAAAGGAGGTCCACCAAGGGACCCAGCCTAGAGTGCTTAGTGTGCAGGACAGGAGGTGGTAAGCACATGACTGCAGCCTGGCTGAGACCCACTAGTGGTGCCAGTGAATTGGGCAGTCTGTGTGGCTTCTAGCTCACCCTGCACTGCAATGCAGATGTCTGCAGTGCATCTCCAATACCCTCTACTGTTTAGCATTGTGACTGCCACTAGATTGGCTTGTTACCTCAGAGCCAGCAGGCCCCAAAGTCAACCTTCCATGGTGGCACAGCCTCTTCCTCCCTGATGTTCACTTGGCTTTTATTACCTGACCATGCACTATATAATATAGGCATGCATCACACACACACACACACACACACACACACACACACACACACACACACACACACGTGTGTGTGTGTGTGTGTGTGTGTAATGTACGATGTTCAGCATATGCTATATTACGTAAGGAATGAGAAAAGACGCATGCTGTTTCTGATTCCTTCCTTCACATGATGCTGTTGTAGGGCTCTTTTGTGTGTCACGTATACCTTCATGTGAACTGTATGATGCTGTTTATCTATTTACTGGAGCTATTAGCTAGAGTGTAAGGATTCCTCTTTCCCTACATTCTCACCAGTGTTTGCTGTTTGTCCCTTTGGTAGGGATGGATGGAATCTGACTACAGTTTTTGTTTGCATGTGCCTGAGGGCTACAGACAGTAAGTATTTCTTCATAGATTTATAGACCACTTGTTTTTCTTTTGAGAACTATTTGATTCTTCATTTATTGATTTTTTTGTTGTTGTTGTTTCTTATTCTTCAATCTAGATACTGATCCCTAGCCAAAACCACAGCTGACAATTTCTCTCCTGTCCTGGATGCTGTCCCTTCACTCTGTGGTTTGCTTTGTGTTGCACAAGTTTAAAACGCTGTGCCGTCTCATTTGCCAGATCTTGATCTTACTTGCTGAGCTACTGGAGTCCTTTCTTCGAGTCACTGCTTTGTGCAGCCACACAGTCTGATGTGCCAGGAAAGCCTTGCCTGTGTCTGGATCTTGGAAGTTTTCTCCCTGTGTTTTCTGGTTGCAGTTCCATCGGATCTTAAGGGCACTGGTCCATTTTGAATCACTTTCTGTACAGGATAAGAGATAGGACTCTAGCTTCATTCTTGTATGGTTAGCTGGTTTTGCCCAGCACCATCTGTTGAAGAGAATGTCATACATACTCCAATGTAACATTCTTGGCACTGCTGTCAATCATATGGCTGTAAGTGCATGGGTTTGTTTCTACATCCTCTATTTTACTCCATCAATCTACATGTCTGTTTTGATGCCATCTGTTTTTGTCACCATAGCTCTGTAATAAAATTTGAAGTCCAACATTACTCTTTCTTTTTAGGTGGCTTTGACTGTCTAGATCAGTGGTTCTCAACCTTCCTAATGCTGTGACCCTTTAATACAGTTCCTTATGTTGTGGTCATATCTAACCATAAAATTATTTCATTGCTACTTCAGAACTGTAAATTTGCTACTGCTATGAATCGTAATGTAAATACCTGATATGGAGGATATCTGATATGTAACCTCCAAAGGGATGGTGATCCACAGGTTGAGAAACACTGGTTTAGGGTACTTTTGTTCTCCCATGTGAATTTTAGGATTTTTTTTTTCTAGTTCTGTGAAGAAACTCATTGTACTTTTGTTAAGGATTGCACTGAATGTGTGGCTTGCTTTCGGGAATATAGTCGTTTTTACAACACTAATCCAGCCAGTTAACTATACTAGCCGGAGCCACAATACTCTAATAGAAACACTTGTGCCCCTCCCTTTGGCTATCAGAATACTGAGACAATGGACACAAAGGAATTCCAAAGTCTCATGCTAAAGACAGAAAAGGCTGGTACTCTAGTCTTAGCCAGAGAGGAAGCTTGTCTCCCACAAAGATACGTCACATACTATACTGACCACCTGCAGGACAGACCAGGGGCCAAGAGTCAAAACAACAAAGTGTCAATGGGCCAATGATGGATGTGACCACACCTGACCAAGACTGTTTAGCTACCCATGCCTCCTACTCTCTAGTTAAACCTAAACCTCATGTCAGATTACCAAGATGCACCTGGGAGACCAGTGGACCACTTTGTTTCTCTTCAGAATGACAACTGTACCTTTTGCTAAACCAAAACAAACCTTCCTTTCCTTAAGTTACCTTTGTCAGGTTTTTTTTCTGTCACTGTAACAAAAAGGAACTAATTCACTTGCTACTCTACCAACAGCACTGCATCACTAGCCCAGCATGTACAGTAAAAATCAAGAAATTAATTCACACCAACAACTTTTATTAAGACAGAAATAAGAAAAGAGCATGTAGAGTTTATAATAGAAAAGTGACTTCTGAGAAAATGTCTTACTTGTGGATCTTCAGTGTTTAGTGCCTTGATGCATCAGGGTCTACATTAAATGACAAATGGGAGACTCATATTTCCTAGGGAACTGTGATATACTGCCTTTATTGCTAATCATTTCTCCAGAATAAAAAGAATACCAACAAAAACACAAACAATAAAAGCTTTACAGAATTCTCTTTTTAAAAATTAACTTACATAGTTAGTACTATTATATTATGCTAATAAAATATTTATTTTAAAAACTCTAAGCAAAACCCCTGTCATTTCATTTATTTTAAGACATAGATCATAGGGTTGGATGGCTCAGCAGTTAAGAACAATTTCTCAAAACCCATATGGCAACTCACAACCATATATTACTCCAGTCCCAGGGGATTTGGAACACTCTCCTGGCCTCTGTGGGCACCAGACACATACATGGTACAGACATACACAGGCAAAACTCATAAATATATAAGAAAATAAATAAATCTTTAAAAAGCAGATTATTTCATTACTCCTTCATTGGAATGCCACCTGTGTCCTCCTCTGAACTCAGAGAAAGTCCCGGGTTCCACATCTTACATGAGTTAGGACAGAAATCTAGAAGGGAGAAATCCTGTTGCAATGGGTAGCTGTTTTCATCCAACTCAAAACGGCTCTGAATCTTCAACACACAAGGCTCAGCACTGACTGCCAACAAGGAGTGGAGCAAGTCTGCTGCGACCATGCCATAGGTGACTTCTGAGGAAGGTACTGAGGAAAAACAAAACACACATGTCACTCAGGACCCTTCAGGACCCATCACAGAAACACTTTGAAGGCTTTCCTTGTTTCCCTTGGTTCCTCAAGCTTCACCTACAACTTATGTCTCTTGTTCTATACCACCCCCTCTAGTTTTGAGTTGTTGAAAGTAGTCTAGAAAGATGGTGTGGTCCCCCTGAGCATGAAAGGCAGGCAAAGACAATGCTCAGACTGATAGCAGCTCCAGCCATCAGCTTCTGAACAAAGTGAAGACTGAGCTTTGTTCTGGTCTGAAATAAGAAGGGCATATCATTGGGCTTTAGTGGTTAGGAGCATGTGTTCTTGCAGAGGAACTGGGTTCAATTTCTTGTACCCACATGGCAGCTCACAGCCATCCCTAAGTCCAGTTCTAGGGGATCCAATGCCCTCTATTGGTCTCTTCTGGTCTACAGACATACAGGTGAATAAAATACTCATACATATAAAATAAATTTAAAAAAAGAAGGGCATGTCCATATCAGAAAAAGCCTCATACTCATATTTCTACAGTTCTCAATCACAGTTTTAAGTACATATACAAGCTGAGCATCTCTGAACCAAAGCATTTGGGACCAGAAGGTTTTTGGGTGTTAGACTTTTTAAAGTGTATATTCATTATGAGGTATCTTAGGGATAAGATTCAAATCTAAACAGGAAATTCATTATGTTTCCTATTTTTGGGTTAGACCCAAAATTATTATTATAATAATATTATTATTATTAACCAGAAGAGCAACTTGAGGAGTCTGAGGCTAATGAGGACAGGCATGGAGCACGATCATCTGACAGGTGGGATGTGTTTGCCTTCTTCTTAGTCCCTGACAGTCCCTGGCATCACAGCTGAGGATCATAGAGGATCGTAGAGGATTAAAAATCCATTCCAACGAAGATTACTTTCAGGCACAGTACTACACATTCATTTGATTAACCATTATGAGACCAGGAGCCTAGTGTTTTGCTGACCAATTAGGAATTTAGGGTAAAGAGATTAGGTGCTTCCTTCCTTTATTCATGTATGAAGATATTGATGTAAGGAGATCTTACCTTCCAACTTATGTGAGCTCTCATGTTTCGATCAAACTAAACTGTCTTTCTACTTTTATATTGAGAGGAAAAAAGCTTTATTTTCAATATAGTACTCTCTCTGCCCCAACTACTCCTATGAACAGTTTCGTAGAACAACTGCTTGGTGGTGTGTTGCTATTTTACCTATCACTCTGCTGAGGCAGTCTGGAGAGATGCTGAGAAGAATCTGCTCCATCATCTTTGACCCTACATGGACACAAACACTATGTTTTCCATCAACGATAGTCATTAAAGCCAGCCTACAAAAAATAAACAACAGAATTTAGAATTAAATCCATGAATAGAAAGGAATTTAGTGAAAAAAACAAAAACAAAACATAACTGCAGATTTCACCCCCTTTACCCACATAATTCCAGGTCCTTTATCTTTATATCCCAGTCGCTCTCTGCCTAATTCTGCCTCTGTCTGTCTGCCTCTGTCTCTTGTTTGCTCTTATTCTCTCTCTTGCTCTCTTCTTTCCTTCCATTCTTCATTTCAACAAATACAAACTGAGTCTCTATTATATGCCATGGACTGTGCTAAGTGCTGGTTTACACTCTTGACAAGACAAATCTGGTTCCTTCATCCAAGGATCTTGGGAATTTTATAAGAAAGGGGGTCTTGTTTGTTTGTTTGTTTGTTTGTTTGGGTGTTTTGTTTTATTTTGTTGTTGCTACTGCTCTGGTTGATTGGTTGGTTGGAATTTGGATTTTGTTGGTTAGGAGATATGTATTCAATCCAGAGCTCATGCATGGTGGTCAAATGCTGCACTACTAATACATCTAACTGCACATCTAACTCTAAGATTAGATTTTTCTTTTTCAGAAATGCTGCTAAGATGACTTATTGTGGGCCAGAATAAAATTTTCAATAAAACATTCTGGAACAAGTGCAGGAAAAACAATACAGCTGAAAATCATGTTAAGTAAAAGAGGCCAGATTCAGAAAGACAAATACCACATATTTTATTATACATGGAAAACCTATGTTAAAATTCTATATATCCTATATATGTAATTATCTGTACTATATATACTACAGATAAGATTTTAAATATGATGTTTATTTTTAAGATTTATCTATTCTGCCTGCATGTATTCCTACATGCCAGAAGAGGGCACCAGATCTCATTATACATGGTTGTGAACCACCAAGTGGTTGCTGGGAATTGAACTCAGGACCTCTGGAAGAGCAGCCAGTGCTCTTAACCTCTGATCCATCTCTCCAGCTCTAGATATTATGTTTATAAAAGCAGAAGAGAGTACTAACTGGATGAAGAAAGAGAATCAGCTGGAACTGCATGAGGATGCATATGGGGAAAGGATCTAATGAGAACAAAGTATAGTGATACAAATATATGAAGAAGCCATAATGAAACCCATTGCTTTGTATACTATCTTAAAATTAATAAAATATTTTTTAAAAATCATGCTATAACACATACATATGAATATGTAAAAGAGTAAATTGGACTTCTTCCTTATACCACATACAGAAGTCAATACAGGGCAAATTACAAATCTAAATATTTTAAACAGCTACAACTATTAAGACCTTGAAAGAAAATATAGATGTAAATCTCCATGATCTTGGCTTAAGAAAGGCACCTTTATAATATTTGACATCAAAAACTCAAGGAACAGAAATTAAAACAGGAGACTTAACACAGTATCAAGAATGTAGAGAGAGTGTGACCCCCACATTGCTTCCTAGTAAGATGTAAAATTTCACAACCGCTTTGGAAAACAGCTTGGACAAGCCTTAAGTGTCTACCACATACAACATAGCAAATACATTCCCGGGTATGTGCCCAAATTAATGAAAATAATGTCTACATGTACACACATCTTCATAGCAGCCCCAAGGAAGAAACAACTCCAATGTTCATCAACTTATGAATGGATGAATAATACAGGATATACATATAGTAGAATATTACTTTTCATTAAAAACAAAGTACTATGCTAAGGATGTATCTCTGTATGCTTGCCTAGCATACACAAATCCTAGATTCAATCCTCAAAACCACAGAAACCAGGCATGATGATGCACACCTGTAATCCCAGAACTTGGGAAACAGAGGCAAGAGGATCGAAGTTAAAGTCATTGAGTCTCAGTTACATAGCAAGTTCAAGGCAAATCTGGGATACATGAAACTGTCAAAATAAAAAAAAAATTAAAAAACTGAGGATCCCACAGCAGCCATTGAGGTAATCTGGGTGAGGAAAAGTCAAGTGTGTCGTAAAGGACCCCTGTGATCAGGTCACAAAGAACAAGAATAAGGATAAGGCCCTCTGGCCTCTGAGACTCTTGATGAAACTGCTCAGGTCAAAATCCAATTCCAGTGTGTGTGCTGGAAGGAGAAGTAGCTATGGCCCTAGAACATGGCCAAGTTCTCTGACAGCCAAGTTTATTGCAGTTGGCAATAAACTGCCTTTTCTTAGTTTATTGCAGTTGGAGAGAAAGACCAAAAGGACCAGAGAAAACAACTCTAAGAACCAAGAGTATAAGCAGTCCAGGAACAAAGTCAAGGCAGGTGAGACGCTGACCATTCCCAAGACAAAGAGGAATCCATCTGAACTCAGCCAGAATGGCTTCAGAAAGCTTTGAACATACTGAGACACGCACCTGCTGGAATCACTGCAAGTCTTTCATGTACTGGGTAAGAAGAAAACTGGAATCTCTTCCTCACAGGCTCTGAGAAACCAACAGTACCAAAGAATTCCAGTCAGTTATCCCCAGCCATCAAATCTCACCTAAGGGGAAAGGTTCTGAGAAAAACCCAGGCAAAGAAAAACAGACACTAGAGAGCAGTGCTGAAAAAGAGTCCATCTCCATCCCAGCATGAGTTGCCCCCATCTGGAAAGATCAAGTTAATACCCTTGCCTCTCCCACCCCTGGACAAGCCTCAATCATTAGCTGTATCTTAAAGGCCACTGTCCCTAGTTTCATAAACACCCACAGCAGCTTATTTAACCTGGCTGCATACTAAACCACAGTCAATCCATCTCAACCAGCTCTAGCCAACTCATTTTTTAGTGTTGGTCCTGCCAAATTTCAACCAGTGCCATTGACTAGGTATGACCAACTCCACCCAGTCTAGCTTCGCTTAGTTGGCTGTTACTAGGCTTACAGTCTATAAAACATCATCTTATGCTTCTCTTCAGAAAGAGGCTGTTTCCACTGCTTATGACCAAGGCCCCATCACCTCCCAAGCCTTAAGTATCTACTGCAAGACTTCAGCCACCAACCAATTCCATGGGGGAAAATTAACATTCCAGAGCCAATCATATCAGACCCTATCACAAGAGAGAAGACGGCTCAGCAGTTAAGATTACTTGTTACTCTTAGTTTCCACCCATGCAAGACTCCAGTTCCAGGATATCCACATCCTCTGCAGGAATCAGGCACACACATGTAGGCAAAATATTCATGCACATTAAAATAAATAAATAAATAAATAAATAAATAAATAAATAAATAGGCCAAAGCAAAAAGAATAAAGAGGGAGGTTCAGGAGAGTGTGAGAAAGCTGCCAATACTTCTCTTGGTGAAAGAGCAATTTCTTCAGAAAGGAAAAGACAGGAAAATTTCTTGATATTGTGGCTATATAATATAAGCTACCAAGATTGTTGGGACAAAGTGGTTTTCCACAAGGATATTAAGATATATACAAATATATAGACTGAATATAGGGAAATATAAATATGCAGACATACAGATAACATAGATATGTTAATATATAAAATTCTCTTTTCTGGAATACTTTTAAAACACAATAAAACTGACAAAAGACATAATTCAGTTACTTTTAATAAATGAGTAATAAAGACTTTATTCATTTTCTCATAATTTTATAGTACTCATATTAGTTTTCAAAGTAAAATATCTCAAATAAAGTATTTGGTATAAAGCTAAACACAAACATTTCTTCAATAATTAAGCAAATAATAAAATATTTGTATGAAAAAATTTAAGGCCAGCAAGATGACTCTGAGGATAAAAGTACTTGTTGTGCAAGCCTGGAATCTGTATCTCCTAGCTAGCTTCAGCTATCAACTTAACACAGCCCAGAGTTAAGAGCATGTCTGTGGGTACTATCTCTAGGCAGGGGTCTTGTGCTGTATAAGAAAGTTGTCTGAGCAGAGACAAGGAAGCAAGCCAGTAAGCAGCTTTCCTCCATAGTTTCTGCCTCTGATCTGACTTGAGTTCCTGAACTGACTTCCCTTAATGATGGCCTGTATAATCCCAACAGACCATTGCTTTTCCAAGTTGCATTTGGTCATGGTGTTAATTATCACAGCAACAGAAAGCTAACTGGGTCACCACAGAAGTAGAGAACCCACTCCACAAAACTGTCCTCTGACCTCCATATATGATCCATGGCATGGACACATAAACATCACATACAATAATAATAATAAATAAAAATATTTAAAGTACTGATACAGTCCATAACAAGGATGAACTTTGAAAACACTATGCTGAGAGGCCCGTCACAAGAGACCCCACACAATAAGATTTAATTGTGTGAAATGCTCAGATCAGGCAAACCTGTAGCAACAGAAAGTAGGTTAGCAGTTTGCATTGCGAGGAGTAGACTAACTGTTAACGAATACGGTTATGATGATAGGTCTGTAGTCCTGAATGTACTATAATCATTGAATTATATGGTTAAAATTCTTAAATATTTTAGTGTGTGAATGGGTGTCATGTGTGCACATACAATGAGTAAGTTACTGTGGTGGCATGCAACTTACTGCTCAACAAAAACATTTTTAGAAGATAATATTCAATTAACTACAAATTACAAGGCATGAATCTGAGGCCTACCTGGGATACATAGTAAGACCCTGTCTCATCATCCCCCAAATATTCTGTAAAAAAATAAATCAACTATACATCATTTTGAAGGCCTTAGTTATTAATAAGTCTAATTTAATCATGTGTGTTGTACACCAAGCATCTTAATTCCTTAGCAATGCCTAAAGCAATAGTAAACCAGCACAGACCTATGATCTAGTTACTTGGGAGGCTGACACAGGAAGATCACATCTTTCAGGCCTATATGGGCTACACAGTAAGTTCAAGATCAGCCTGGGCAATTTAGACCTTGTCTTGACATAAAAAATAAAAAGAAGACTAAATATAGCATTTGCCTAGCACAAGGCCCTAAATTCAGTCCCCTGGATTGAAAAATAGAAATAAGAAGTAAAATTCATTCACTTACTTGTTTTTATTTTATCTATTTATATTTATTCATTTTGTTGTTGTTAAGACAAGGTCTTGCTATGTAGCCCTGGCTGGCCTTGAACTTGAGATCCTATTTTAGTATCCCAATTACTGGGATTGCGCATACGTAGCACAGGCCCAGCTTTATCCACTTATTTCTAATGAACATCAATATCTGTAAAGAGAAATGAGGCTTACTGATCAAGCTTCTGTACATTACCTTCATGGGTGCTGTGACAAATGACACATGTATGTTACTTAGGAAGGTGATATAGGAGGATTATGAGTTTGAGACTAGCCTGGACTCTCTAACAAGACAAAAATAAATAAATAAAAGTACTGAATACACATGTATTTACTTTTCAGATACTTCAATATTTGGAAATAACAGGAAAAGACTGCCAGCCCTTTGTAAAGGAATGCAATTTTATGATTATAAAACAATGATTATCCAAGACTTTGAACACTGATCTAAAAGCAGTGTGCTTTTCACTGAGCAAGCTAACAATTTCACCAGAGAACATACATTGACTAGCTGTGTTTCAATTCTAAAGTAAAGACAAGAAACTGAAACACTGAAGGCTAAACAAATATTCCCCGGCCTCTGCAAACAACTTAGGGAGAAGTCACATAACACTTTTAACCTTTACAGTGTCATTATATGCAAGAAGGGGAAATGAGTTATTGATGGAACTGTTAGATGTTGGTTAAAAATAAACAAAGTCTTCAGTATAGCTCTTTAAAGAAAATAAGATACAGCTAATTCTTTGAAATAGTCTTATTCATTATTGGGAACTTTTGCTTTCATAGGTATTTGTCACTCAGAGACATTTTATTGTTCTGCTTAAGCTCTCACTTAGTTACATTACAAAGGACTGGTATTTGCAATTTTTAGTCACTTCCAGTTCTATGCAATAAATACATTCTATCAAATCAACAAAACATGACACTTTGTTGCCATACCTATAGAATGTTTTCTTCCTAGTAAATGGCAAACAGCTCAGACACTGTCTGTAGATCCTGTTCTCATCTGTTCCCAGTTCTGCGCCACACTGTGCACAGCCAGCATATGTAATGTTGGGAAGAGAAGAGAAGATGCGCTTCAGAGAACTTCGAGCATTTAGAGCTATCTTCTGAGTTGCTGTGACAGTAAACACCAGCTCTGCAACCTTGGCTTTAATCAGAACTACTCCTACATAAAACAAGAAGCGTTACAATGATTAGAGCCAACAATAACTTTAGTTGATAAACAGATGGCAATGCGGTTCATTTACACTCAGCGTATAGGCTACACCAAGGTCTTATTCTTGGAATTCATCCCTTCCTGGAGAATCTCAAGTCATGTGTGATTTTCATAAAGAACCTAAAATATAATGGAGGATTTGCCTGCAACTGAAAGAGTCTAAGTAACCATTTGAAAAGGAATGGATGGGGGGGACATGGTTTCCTTTGTCATTCACTTTAACCTCAAGCATGTTACCTCATGTAACAATTCATAATTCATTTATCCACTAAATACATATGCTGAATACCTACTATAATCTTCTGATCCTAACTTTTTTTTTTTTGCCTTTCTGAATACTAGTATAGCCTATGAATCTATGTGAATATTACTCTCTTCACCATACTCAATTAAAGGTGTCTTTAAGCTAGCAGACTTGTTTTGTTGTTGCTGCTGGTGGTGGTGGTGGTGGTGGTCAGCTTTCCTCCACTAAAACAAAATATCTGATACAATGTAAAGGCAGAGAGATGTTTTGGGGCGCATGGTTTCAGAGGTCTCAGTGCAGGCATGCAGCAAGAGGACACAGAGCAGAGCAGCTCACACCATGGCCGCCAGGAAACAGGTAGAATGTGGCTTCCAGATGGAGTTTTCCTTTACCTTTTCTACCCCAGCTTACAGGATGCTGCCACCCATAGTTGCCTTCTCCAGGGTTAATTGTCTTTGGAAACACACCACAGACACATGTAGAGCTGCACATCACTAAGTTCCTAGTCCTTCTTTATCCAATCAAGTTAGCAATCCAGATTAACCATCATGATCCTCTTAGAAATTACAGGTCAGAATGTATCTTGTTAGTCCCTGTTGGGTTTTCTGGCTATTTTTTTTAGGAATTCAATAGTGGTGACTCTCCTTAATTCACCTTAGTCTCTTGGGGCTGGGAGATGCTTTCACCATTTCTTCTACTCAAGCCACAAACCTCTACATGAGTTAGCGGGAGTGGGTAGTAGCCACATATTTAATAAGCTGCAGCAGACTCAAAATTACACTTTTCCACATATGTGTTCAATCACACACATATAAAAATTGAGAAATGCAATACTTTCAGAAGACTGTTCATAGTGTCCTGTCATTTTATAAATTTCCATACCGCTTTCAAAAATTAAGTCCATTCTAAAAGTGGACTCTGCTTTCAGGGGTATTCTAGAATGCTGGGTACTAAAATTCTACTTCACGTAGGAGAATCTGAGTGTCTTCAGCTCTTTACAAGGAGCCACCTCTCTCTGGATTTTACCAATGCATATCAATAATTTCTGCTATGTCAATAATTCAAATGAACATATTTCTTGAAAATTAAAACGAAAATTTACTCAACAAGTAGATAATCTTAACATCGCTATATCTATTAAATATATTGAATTTATACTTAAAACCTTTCAACAGAGGAAACTTCAGAGCCTAGGATGGGGCATACATCCTCAACCCTAGCCCTGAAGTAGCCAAGGGCAGGAGGATCATGAATTGGAGGTCAGGGTAAGCTATATAATGAGATCCTGTTTAAAGACAAAAGCATCATTATACATGAAAAAAATTAGGTGATCCTTAATATTAAAAGAAAAATTCACAGAGGCAGAAGGCTAAGAAATCAAAGTCTGTTTCAGCTATTTGTAGAGGTCTACATTTCATTTTCTTTTCTTTTTTTTTTTTTTTTCATTTTCTTTTTGGACTTTTAAGACAGGGTTTCTCTGTGTAGCCCTGGCTGTTCTGAAACTTGCTCTGTAGACCAGGCTGATCTTGAACTCAGAGACCTGCCTGCCTCTGCCTCCAGGATGCTAGGATTAAAGGTGTGTGCCACCACTGCCTGGCTATATTTCACTTTCATATTTAATTATATATAGTCTCACAAATGATAGCCTCTTTCCTTATACTAAAACTATAAACATTTTATGTATATAAACATCATACCTGAATACTTATCCTTTAGGTGAGTTGCTAAGTCTGATGTCTTGACATAGGAGGGTATATTTTTTTGAAATTTTGCTTTAAACGAAATTGCTCTTGTATCATCATCAAACAGGCATTCACAGGAAGACCACAGTGTTGTATGCAGCTCTAAGTTTTCTAGTATGCAATTGCGTTGGACAAAAAGGTACTTAAATTCCCAAATACAATCTTAAACAAAAACAAACAAAAAGTCACCAAAATAAAAACGTCTGCTCAGATCAGATTAAATAGACTAACCTAACTAAATCAGCTAAACACAACTCTATCACTAAAGAATTGGGGCCAAACAGACAAAATACAACTGTGTGTTAAAGCAATCGAATTTAAAAGCTACAGACTTATTTTTTGACAGTGTTTCCCTATAGAGTACACACTGGCTTTGAACTCTTATTCTTCTTCCTCTAATCACATATGTGTACCACCAGACCTGACTAGATATCATTTTAAAAATCTTTTCTAATGATTTCTTAAACTCCTAAACAACTGCCTTTTAGAATAGCACATTCTCATTTTGAGATATATAGTTTTTTAAAACTAGTTTTGTTATTGTTTAAAGTTTTTTATTTATATTTTATATATAAATAAGTTCTCTGATTGCCAGCAGAGGGCATCAGATCCCACTATAGATGGTTGTGAGCCACCATGTGGTTGCTGGGAATTGAACTCAGGACTTCTGGAAGAGCAGTCAGTGCTCTTAACCTCTGAGCCATCTCTCCAGCCCTTGTTTTGATTTTTTTTAAAGAACATTGAAATTAATGTATTCGAATTCCCTCAGTAAGAATGGATTTCTGTTGTTTTGTCTTTGTTCAGAATTGACAAGTCAACAAATCTATATAGATAGCATCATTAGATAAATATTATTAGATGGGTGCTGGAAACTGAACCCAGCTCCTCTACCAACAGCCTATAACTGGTTATCAGAAAAAAAATTGTGCTGAGAAAGCCCCTTTTCCTTTAGTATAATGGGGTGGGGTATTTTACTTTACAAGATATAATCCATCATTAAAAGAAGTAAAGGCAAAGATTCAAGGCAGGAGAATGAAGCAGGAACCAATGGGAGACCACTGTTTACAGAATCGCTCCCAGGTTTCCTATACAGAACAGGCCGACACGTTTAGGAATAGTGCCTTTCACAGGAGTAGGTCCTCCTGCATCAATTAGCAATCAAGAGATTGCCCACAGACCAATCAAATGGGGCAATTCTTCAATTGAGATTGTGTCTTCCCAGAGTGTCAAGTTGAATGAAGATTAGCTATCCCATCGTTCCTTTAGGTTATCTTAAACATTCTACAAGCTTTTCTATTGGTCAAAAATATACTGACTATCATTATATGCTAATTATATGCAGATATTTTATATTACCTATGATTCCAACAGTAACATCAACAATTTGATATTATGTTATCATTTTCTTTTTTAATTTTTTACATCCCAACCACAGTTTCTCCTCCATCCATTCCTCTTAGCTGTCCCCACCTCCTGCTTTAGTATAATTTTGAAGTTGAATATACAATAGAGGGCATAATTATTTGAAAAGAAAGTCTATACTGCTGATGTTTAAAAATTAGAACAGTTGGACTGTTGAAAGAATGCCCAATACGCATGAGACCCTGGGTTTGATCCCCAGCACTGCATAAACTGAGCATGATAGTGCACACCTGTAATGCTAGTCACTTGAGAAGTGGAGACAGGAGGAAGAGAAATTCAGTATCATTCTCAACTACTTAGTGAGTTGGAGGCCAGCATGGGCTAGTCCCTGTCTCAATAACAAGAAAAATCAGTCCTTACTGAGGTTATTTGAATAGGTGCTATTGTACCTAAACACCGTTTTATTTTTGTGATTCTAGAGAAGTTAGCTAAGTAAGACAGCTAAATTGCTTTATCAGTGAACTATTAATTATGGCAAACTTGAGGACATTATAGTAGACAAACTGTGATATATTTCCACATCTGAACTGTGGATTTAGAATGCAATTGGATTAAAAATGTTCACATAGACATAACTGTGACTTTGAATAATATACAATCATAAATTGGGGTTATTTGTATTACTCTGCTTAATTAGCTATGTTATAAGACTATGTTATCATAATTTGTTATGTCTTTGAAATGGTAACTGCTTTTTAAAACAGCTGCATAAAATGGCATTTGATTCTGTATATATTATTTTATGCTAACCTAGTTATTCTTTTGTTTGTTTGTGACAAGGTCTCATGTAGTCCAGGCTGGCCTCAAAATACCTATGTAGCCAAATATAGACTGGGACTCCTGATCCTTGTGCCTCTATCTCCCAAGTGCTAAAATTACAAGCATGTACCACTAGGCACAGTCCTAATTACACTTAAGAAACATAATTTATGTTGCTAGTGTATCCTCATTAGAATCTAATCTGTTATCAATAAATATGTGCTGCATTCAAAGCATGCTAGCTTCCTGCTAGTGATGCATATTTCAAAGAAATGTAAATTTGAAATTTCTTAATACTCTTCCCCAAAACATCAATTCCATTATTGTTAGTACTGAATAATAACTACTTGGTGGTTATTTCTCACTATATGAGCTAAGTTTGTTCTGTTTAAGAGTATGTGAAACCAGGGCCCCAAGAACTGCTAAATGAATAAAAAGAAAACTAATAGTTTCTGAAAGTACAATCAGTTACTTAAATGATCCTTCAAAATTCTATTTTTCTATTAAAAGGAATTGTCTTGAGGTACTGAAATAGATGTTAAAACTTTAAAATGATGAGATATAAATAAATTTAGGTGTAATTAGTGAATTCAGCAAAAGCAATTCATATCACAATTCCTGGATTTATAAATTTTCAGTATTAACTAAGAAGCCATAGGAATTATCTAGAGATACCAATAATACCTCTTCTGTTACCACAAAATTCTTAACTCTAAAACCAGTCACATTAAGAAAGGAGTGATGTGTTCTGCCCCAACACCACTCTACCTCTGACCTACATTTTGTTTAGCATGCACTGGACTCGTGTTCACGGCTGAGATAGAATGGTCAGTGATCATGTCTGTCATTGATACATGTTTGTCAAATTTCACAACTGGGCAAACATCTGTCACTATTTGATCCTAACATAAAAGTCAGACTTATCTCAAATCCTAGTTACAGCTATTAATGATTAAAAGACTATGTGACAGATCCTACCTCCAGATAAGCACTGATGTCTAAGTTTGGAATGCAACATTAACTCATTCAAGTACAAAATAATGAATCAGTTGGTCAATGTCTATTTTGCAGAGTAAGGTAAATAAAAAAACACCAATTAAACTGTCTCTAGTTATTAAAATCAGAATTTCTCAGCAGTGAAGGAAGATACTGCACTAATTTTTAAATCAACCCTTTTAATTTTATTGCACCATGAATTATTAACTTGTGCTTTTAAACAATGTGCCACTGGGTCATATTTTTAAGCAAGCATTCTATAATGTGAGCTAAGAGCTCACATTTTTGCCTGGAATAAAAACCCAAAACATAGGAAGTAATTAATTCAATTGTGACTTAAAAGACTTAATGTAATTCTAACATTTGCCTTCTGACTGAGAGGAATTTGTTTTTATAGCCGAACAAAACAAAATGCAGACACTTTTCCAGAATTAAATTTTTAACGAACATCTCTGAGGGGCTTCAAAGATGGCTCAGCAATTAAAAGCATTCATTGCAATTGCAAAAGACCTAAGTTACCAACAGCCACATTAGGCAGCTGTAACTCCAACTCTAGGTAATCTGATGCCCTTTTCTGGACTCCAGAAGCACCTGTTCTCACATGCAAATAACCACAGACAGACAGACTCACACACACACACACACACACACACACACACACAAATTAAAAATAATAAAATCTTGTTTTCTAAAAAAAAAAAAAAGAACATTATTTGAAGAAAATAAAGTTTTTTTCTTTTTTACATGTTAACTAGTTTATTATATGGCCCGGCAGAGTAGGGAGACTAAGAGAGAAGAGGAACAGGGGTAATGGCTGACCGCCATGGCCGGTCACCATAGAGAGGCAGAGAGAGCTCATAGGTGGGAGAAAAGAAGAGCAGAGAAGGAGTGAGCAGAGAGTGGCATAAAGAGAGGAAGCAGAGAGAGCAGGAAATAAAGTTTTTACTAATGTCCTCATGTAGTAGGCATGAGAACATTCAAGCCTTTATTTTGTCACCATGAATTACTTCTAGATAACTTAATTGCTATAAGTATAAAGTTATAGCAAGAGAAATTTGCAGAGGAGCATTCAATCACTATTATCTCTTCAAAGACTCTGCACCTCAGACAAGTAAACATTAATCATTTACCAAGGTATAAATAGGTTAAATGCTTTTTTTTTCAGTGTATTTACCTTTTTTCCTTTGAAGCTGAGTATACCAGGCTGCTCCAGGACCCCATAATACAAGCACATAATGTTGACCTTGAACCTGTTCCACAGTTAACAGAATTTTCCTTTGCTTCTGTCCTCTATAACTATATAATGCCTCTGGAAAAGGAAAAGGAACATTCTAATTGATATTACCCTGTTTGGGTGACAACAAAGCAAATACACAGTGGTAATCAACTAATGTACTAAAATGGTCTTGTATAGCTTCTATAAGCTAAAATTAAAGAGGCACTCAAAATATTTACCTGTCAATATAGTGATGTCCACTACTCTGAGTACTGCATGGACTAATGTATCAGGCTGCAGCTTTTCCAGTTCCACAAACTCTATAGTGTTCATTTTCTGATGCAGCCTCTGAGGCAAATATTTGAGATAGGAATGTTTTGAAGACACATATGCCAGTAAATCCTGAAGTATGAAATTGGCAACTATATTGGAATCTAAGAAACGCAAAAACATGGACAAAGGAAGACATCATATTTTGCTGGTAATCACAAATATGAAAACAACAACTATGGTGGTTTGAATAAGAATGGTCCCAATAGGCTCACATATTTGAATGTTGAGTCACTGGGGGTGGCAAACTCTTATAAAACAAAGCATTTAATTAAGACTTGCTTACAGTCCATTATCATCATGACTGGGAGCACGGCAGCACACAGGCAGACATGGTGTTGGAGAAAAAGCTGGGAGTTCTACATCTGGATCTGCAGGCAGCAGAAAGAGAGTGCCACTGGTCTTGGCATGAGCTTTTGAAACATCAAAGCTCACCCCCAGTGACACACTTCCTCCAACAAGGCCACCCCTCCTAATCCTTTTCAAGAAGTGTCACTCCCTGTGTAACACATGCTTAAATGGGAATTACGGAGGAAGAAGCTTTGTGTATATGGTTGCTATGCTGTGTGGAATTCGGTTGGGAAGAGAAGTGTGACTTTATAGCATTTGTGGAAGGCAGGTTCAGGAGAGTCTGCTAGGTAGCTTGTAGGATATTCCCAAGTAATGTGCTAAGGAGCTTGTTGATAAAGGACTGTTGTCATGAAAGTTGGGAAAGACAGGATAGTTAGATAGTTCCAGGATCATGGAAGAATTAAAAAATAATGGAGTGCTCACTTTAGCAGCTTTAGTGCTCACATATTCTAAAACTGGAATGATACAGAGATGATTAGCATGGCCCCTGCCTTGTCTACAGAACAAGTGCCAGGATAGGCTCCAACGCTACATAGAGAAACCCTGTCTCGAAAAACCAAAAACAAACAAACAAACAAACAAACAAAATTTTAAAAAAATGGAAAAGCTGAGCCTGGCTACGACAGACTGGGAACAGAATGAGATTTTTGGAGATGATATAGTTTCTATTGCCTAACAAAATCAGTCTTTATTTTTTGGTCTAAGATGAGTAAAGAATAAGCTACATGCCTTATAGAAATTAATGTTTTGTATGCATCTATATGTCATATCATAAAATACAGTTTACAGAAAATATTATGCATAGTGTAAATACAACCTACTGGAAAGAAGCTAAGTCTGCACAGACTGGCTGATTTCCTGATTAATATTTCAACTGTAAAAACAGCCACTTAATTATTCAGTCATAATACCATTTACATGATTTTAATCTTCCTCTCTCAATGTTTAATTTTTAAGACTATTTTATTTTATGTATATGATTTCCTGTACACTACATGAGTTCCTAGTACCCACAGAGTGTGTCAGATCTCCTGGACCTGGATTTATAGATGGTTATGAGCTACTATATGGATGCTGGGATTCAAACCCAGGACCTCTATACAAAATGTACTCTTAGCCACTAAGCCAAATTCTCCAGACCCTGTTTTTAATTTTTTTGAGGCAAACTTCACAACTTTAGATACAATAAAATATACATATTTTAGAAGCACTGGCTGAGCCACAAGATGGCTCATCGGGTAAAGGAATTTGCTGCCATGCCTGATGCCCTGAGTTCTAACCCCAGGACTTTCATGATAAGGAGAGAAGCAATTCACATGAGTTGTATTATGAATTTTACACAGGTACTACCACCCCTATACAAACTAATTAAGTAAATAAAATACTTTAAAATATGGAATAGTGAGCTTTGCTGATCAAATTTAAATTCTCCTGGAGAAAAGGGAGATATGTTCATAGATTTATGGCCAAAAGAAGATGTTACCCAAATGTATTTTGTTGTTTTTAGAAATCAAGAGTTTATAAACTAATTTATGGGGTTTTTTATTTCTCCCATTAACTGCTCATCTGCATCTACTCCATCTGCTACACCAACACCTAATTATTTACTCACTCATCAGAGGATCATCCACTAAGTGACAGGTGCTACACCAGGTGCTAAGGATACAGAGAAAAATCACATCACAATCTCAACACAGAAAGAGTTATTGATTGACCTAGAGACAGACGTGACAAACACTCAGCATAGGATGTAAACTAAGGACAGGGCTGAATCTCAGTCAGTTGTTTACCTAGCACTTGGGTGGCACTGGGCTCTATCCCTGAAACCATAAATGGCCTGGAGAGACATGAGAAGGTGGGAAGGGGGATTAGGAAATGGAAGAAACGTTCCTGAAAACATATACACAGAAAAAAGGAACTACCTAGAAAACAGCTGGCAAGAAACTCCAGGGAATGAACTGGAGAAAAATGAATAACAGCTATGAGAAGAGTTAAGTGATACAATAGCAATACCAATACACAATGTATCCCAGAGGCATTAGTGTGGTCTGGGAAGCTCCCTCCTCACAGAGGAGTGACTGGAATTATGCTTAAGACAAAAAGCCTCAGAAAATAGAAACTGTGCTCTCAGTGGCAGCTATCTTAAAGACAAAGAGGGGGGGGGAGAACAAAAGTTGTTCATGACAATAGCAGAGGAAGAAGGGATGTCCCAGGAAAACCCTCTGCTCTCAGCATTTACCTAGAGTATCAGCAAGACCCTGATTTAAAAAGATCCCTGTAGCTTCAGTAGCTCGGTGCTTAGACCCTCAGTGAATAACATTCCCAGGACACTCAGAGTAAATGTTATGGAACTAGACTCTGGATCCTGGCCAAGAGAATAGTTTTAGATTGAGGAAAAGAAACAGGGGATCAAAACTCCACAGCTCAGGCTCAGTGGTCACAAGACCACAGTGGACCACAGCTCAGTGGTCACAAGAACTGGCTGCTCTTCCAGGGAACTGAAGTTCACTTTCAGCACACTCATGGTAGCTCGCGACAGTCTGTAATTCCAGTTCAAGGGGATCCAATGCCCTCTTCTGCTCTCTGTGGGCACTTAATGCACATGGTGTGCAGATATACATGCAGACATACATGCAGGTAAAACTCATTTACATGAAATAAAATATAAATCTTTAAAAAGAATGTAGCTCAACGAAGGAAATCCAGCCAGAGACAGAGACTGAATGGTGACATAGACACAGGTTCCAAGCAACATGCCAGACATCAGGAATGACAGCCTAGGAAAGATCAGCATTCTCAATGGGGCTCCTGAATGACTACCTGAGGTATGACCAGCATCTACAGCCTTACCTGTTGTAAGTGGCTTGAAAGAAAATGTCCCCCAAAGAGAATGGCACTATTGGGAAGTGTGGCGTTGTTGGAAAAGGTGTGGTATGGTGGGTCAAGTGTGTTACTGTGGCAGGCTTTGAGGGTTCATATATGCTCAAGTCATGCCACTGAGACAGTCAACTTCTTGTTGCCTGAATATCAGCAACATGTAGCAGTTCCTTTTCCAGCACCATGTGCACCTGTAAGACACCATGCTCTCTGCTTTGATGATGATGGACTCAACCTCTGAAACTGTAAGCTACCACCTCAGTTAAATGTTTTCCTTCATAAGAGTTGCCGTGGCCATGATGTCTCTTCACAGCAACAGAAATCCTAAGACACCATGAAGAACCACCTACTGACAGGACCAAGATCTGTGACCCAACCTCAATCTAGCAAAAGACTGCCTAGGCAAAAACAGCATGTACATCCTGACCCCAGAAGGCCCACAGGGGTGGGTGGATGGGACCAGCATCTTGACCAAATCCACAATGAACTGCCCAAAGACACCTCAACTACACCACAATCAGGCTCTGCTTGAACTTAAAAGTGTTTCCCTTGAAAAAATACAGCCAATAAGAACAATACAAAGAAAAATTCAAGCAATGAAATAAACCCAGACAAGAAATCCCAATGCAATAATATAATCACACACACACACACACACACACACACACACACACACACACACACACACACACACATACAATGCAGCACACACCTCCAAAAATCACTAATCCTCAAGTAATAGCCTCCAGATGAAATCCTAGACAAAGAAATCAAAAGAACGATTATAAGTATGTTTAAAATCAAAAAAGAAAATTCCTGAATAAATCCCAAAACAACACACACACACACACACACACACACACACAGAGAGAGAGAGAGAGAGAGAGAGAGAGAGAGAGAGAGAGAGAGAGAGAGAGAGAGAGAACTGAATGAAATAAGGAAGCTCATACTAGGTAAAAACATAGAAATATTTCATAAACAAAACTACTAAGGAAAAACCAAACTGGAATACAGGAAATGAAAACACAGTAAGTTAAATAAATCCTCAGTATAAGTGTCACCAACAGAAAAGATAAATGGAGGATAGAATAAGTTTAAAGGCAAGGTAGAAGAATTTGAATATTCTGAAAGGATAAAGATAAATTAGTAAGAAGGCAAGAATGGCACTTTCAAAAGACCAACCCAAAGAATCATGGGCATTGGAGGAGAAAGCTTTCATTCTAAAGGCATAGAAAGGGTTTGTTTTTTTTTTTTTTGATAATTTGTTTGTTTTTTCAATTTAGAATTTGTGAATTGTTTATTTTTTGAATTTTTCCATTTCATATTTTTCTTTTTATTTAAATTAAAAACAATCTTATTTTACATACCAATCCCAGTTCCCTCTCCATCTCATCCTTCCATTCCTTCCACCATTGCCCCATCCCACCCCCGTCCACTCCCCAGGGAGGGTGAGGCCTCCCATGGGGGAATCATCAAAGACGGTCACATCATTTGGGGCAGGACTTAGGCCCTCCCCCATGTGTCTAGGCTGACAGAGTATCCCTCCATAGGGAATGGGCTCCCAAAGTCCATTCATGCACTAAGGATAGATAAATACTGGTTCCACTGACAGAGGCCCCCACAGACTGCCCAAGTACCCCAACTGACACCCATGTTCAGGAGTCCTGGTTTGGTCTTATGCTGGTTCCCCAGCTGTCAGACTGGGGTCCATGAGCTCCCACTTGTAGAAAATATTTTCAACAAAACCATAGCAAAACGTTTCACCCAATTACAGGAAAATATGCCAATCCAAACACAAGAGGCATTTAGAACATTAAACAGACAAGATCAGCAAACAACTTCCTTCATCACCCTATAATTAAACCACTGAATATATAGGACAAAGAAAGTATATTGAAAACAGCAAGAAAAAAGTACAAAGGCACATATAAAGATAGGCCCATTAAACTAGGCAGTGGTGGTACAC
The DNA here is from genome assembly GCF_003668045.3 of Cricetulus griseus. NCBI lineage: Eukaryota > Metazoa > Chordata > Mammalia > Rodentia > Cricetidae > Cricetulus > Cricetulus griseus. The sequence continues at coordinate 185,130,458 of NW_023276807.1, read as the reverse complement.
ACCTTAATCCCAGCACTTGGAAAGCAGAGGCAGGTAGGTCTCTGTGAGTTCAAGGCCAGACTTGACTACAGAGCAAGTTCCAGGACAGCCAAGGCTACACAAAGAAACCCTGTCTCAAAAACAAAAACAAACAAACAAAAAACAAGAAAGACCCATTGAAATAAGAAATTTCTCAACAGAAACTTTAAAAGTGATAAAACTTAAAATGATTAAAATGATGCATTTCAAGTTAAGAATATATATATATGCTAACTCAGACTAGTATACATTCAAAGCTATATGTCATAACTGAAGGAGAAAGAAAAAAATTCCCATAATAAAATCAGGCTAAAAGAAACTCATGACCATTAAGCCAGCTCTTTATTTGGACTGAAGAAAAAGACACATGTACCAATAAAACCACAGGAAAGAACAAAGTAAAAGAGGAATAAGAAAATACCAACCACTATGCAATCAACAAACATGGCAGAACTAATACGTTTTAATAATAACTCTGAGTATACACAGTTTCAATTCCCAGTCAAAACAAAGACTAACAGAATAGATTAGAGGTTAGGTGTGGTGAATGGTTTTCATTGTCACCTTGACAGAATCTTGAGTTTCCTGGGAAGTCTCAATGACTATCTAGACCAGGCTGCCCTGTCTGTGGGGACTGTCATGATTGTGTTCATGGATGTGGGAAGGAAGACCCACATGGGCTTTCCTTGGTCCTGAACTGCAGAAAAAAAGAGAAAATGAGCTGAGTGGCATACACATATGCATTCATTTGTCTTCACTCCTGACAGCAATGATGTAACTAGATGTTCTAAGTTTCTGCCACCTTAACCTCCCTGCTACCATGGACTGTAAACTGGATTGTGAACTAAAATAAATCCTTTCTCCTCTAAAGGTTTTTTTTTTTTTTTTTTGTCACAGCAAAATAAATGAAATTAGGCCAGCAGGATACAACTATTTATTGCCTCCAAGAAATGGACCTCACCATAAAACGACAGGCAATACCCTAGAGTGAAAGGAAGAAAAGGCATTCCAGGCCAACAGAGCTAGGAAACAAGTACCTACCACTGTTCAAATACCTGACAAAGCAGACTTCGAAACCAGCCAGAGACAATGAAGAAGGCCACCTCAAACTGATTAAGCGAACAATCCATCATAAGGACGTTGTAATCCTAAACATATATACAAACACAGGTGCACCTAATTTCATAGAACAAATAATAATAGATGTAAAGTCACAATTAACTCTAGCACACTTCAATACCTCACTCTCAAACTGACAGGTCACCCTGACAAAAAAATAGACAAAGGAATATCTGAATTAAATGATTATCACAAATCAAATGGATTTAACAGACATCTATAGAACATTCCATCTAAACACTTACAGAATAATTCTCAGCCCATGGAACCTTCTCTAAAAGAAATCACATATTAGTTCACAATGCAAGTATTAAGAGATAATAGGACAATCTCAATTATTCTTTGTTTCACATATGATCACAGAAAGCTAAAATCAATAGCAAGAGAAATCCTAGAACATACACAAATTCATGAAGTTTAAACAATATACTCCTGAATAGTGAATATTTTGTTAGATTTACTACTATATGTTGATACCATATTAATTTTGTAAACAGTGAATTCTTTTATTTGTTATTGGGTGTTTCATTCCAGAAATCCAATTGATTTTCATGTTTATCTTGTATCTACCTACCATGCTAAACTCTCCTATTAGTTCTCATAAGTTTTTCAGAAGAAAGTCAATATATAAGTCATCATATCATTTATTAAAAATGTTTTATTTCATTCTGTCTAACCTTCTCTGTATTTTAATGCACTGGCTAATGCCTCTAGAATAATGTTAGTAAGAGTAGTAACAGTAGTGTCCTACTCTAATGCCCAAACTTTAAGAGAAAATTTTCATTTTAGTTTCAATTCTGATGATTTTTTTTGCCTTGGATTTTGTGGTGGTTTTAATAAGGGTTCCCCCCCCCCATAAGCTCATATATGTGAATGCTAAGTCATAGAAGAGCGGTGTCACTTAGAAGAATTAGGAGGTGTGGCCCTGTTGGGGTGGATGTAGCCACATTAAAGGAAGTTTATCACTGGGGTAGGCTTTGAGGTTTCAGAAGTCTAAGCTAGGCCCAGTGGCTCTCTCTTCCTGCTACCTGCAGATCTGGATGTAGAGTTCTCAGCTCCCTCTCCAGCACCACATCTGTCTGCCTGCCGCCATGCTCCCCACCATGATGACAATGGACTAAGTCTCTGAACCTGTAAGCCAGCCCCAATTAAATGCTTTCCTTTCTAAGAGTTGCCATGGTCATGGTGTCTCTTCACAGCAATAGAACACTGGCTAAAACAGGTTTATAAAGACTCTTTCTGTGACACAAAAAAATTTCTTCTTGTTTCTAATGAATGGATATTGAATTTCATCAAAAGATTTCTTTATACCTATTGGCATGATCATAAGTGGCTTTTCATTTTCTTTCTTTCTTTCTTTCTTTCTTTCTTTCTTTCTTTCTTTCTTTATTTATTTATTTATTTATGGTTTTTCGAAACAGGGTTTCTCTGTGTAGCTTTGGAGACTATCCTGGCACTCGCTCTGGAGACCAGGCTGGCCTCAAACTCACAGAGATCCGCCTACCTCTGCCTTCCGATTGCTGGGATTAAAGGCGTGTGCCACCAACACCCAGCCGCTATAAGTGGCTTTTTTAAAATGTCATGTTTGTGGACGAGGGAGCTAGTTCAGTTGTAAAAAGTGCTTTCTTTACAAGCATAAGGACCTGAGCAATCCACCTGCAACCATATCAAAACCCCAGGCAGGTGGCATGTGCTTGTGATCCCAGTGCTGGGGAGACAAGAGACAAGAGGATCTCCCATGCCTGCTAGTCAGCCAGTGTAGTCTAATTTGTGAGCTCCAAGCCAATAAGAAACCTCCATGTTTCAGCTAGGGGTTAGGTGGGGAGGGTAGTGGCACACACCTTTAATTCCAAAATCTGGGAGGCAGAGGCAGGCAGATGTAGACAGAAGTTTCTGGGCTGTCTGGTCCCACTGCTATTTAGTCCATATAAACACCAAGAAACTTACATTAATTATAAATTGTTTGACCTATAGCTCAGACTTCTTATTGGCTAGCTCTCTCTTAATTATTAAGTCATTTCTATTAATCTGTGTATCTCCATGTGGTCTTGGCTGGGTCTGGGCCCAGGTGATACCTGGGCCTCTTTCTTCCTTGGCAGCTACATGGTATCTTGCAACTCATTCACTGAATTCCTCTTCCCAGAATTCTCCTAGTCTTGTGGCCCCGCCTATCCTTCCTGCCTGACTTCATCCTGCCTGTCCATTGGCCAAAACAGCTTTATCCATCAACCAACAAGAGAAACATATATTTACAGTATACAGAAAGATATCCCCCATCAGGCTCTGTGAGTTTGAGGCTAGCTTTGTCTATAAAGCAAGTTCCAGAAGCCACTACTATTTAAACAGAGATATCCTTTAAAAATCCCCCCCAAAGGAAATAAACAAACAAAGCATGATTCAAAAAGAATGTATAGCATTTGTGAGGATATCGCCCAGGGTTGCCTTCTAGCCTCCACATTCAGGTAGATATACACACATGTACCTCACCCTTCCACATGAACACACACACACACACACACACACACACACACACACACACACATTAAAAAAACATTTTTTGAGACAGGGTCTTTCTATGGAACCCTGGCTATTCTGCAACTCACTATATATGCCTCTCCTTCCCAACCAAATGCTAGGACTAAAAGTGTCTACCACCATTCTGAGCTTTTAAGTTTTTAAATTAATGTTAAATTTATAAAAATAGTTGCAAAAATACAAAGCTCCCTTATATTTCTCACTCTATATCCTCTAATATGAATTTTATATGTCATACAATAAGATTTTTTTACACCGGGCGTTGGTGGCGCATGCCTTTAATCCCAGCAATTGGGAGGCAGAGGCAGCTGGAGCAAGTGCCAGGATAGGCTCCAAAGCTACACAGAGAAACCCTGTCTCGAAAAACCAAAAAAAAAAAAAAAAAAAAAGATTTTTTTACTTTATTATTTTATTAACAGTAACAATAAAAATATATTAAATATAGGGGCTGAAAAGATGGCTCAGTGGTTAAGAGCACTGGCTGCTCTTCCAGAAGACAGCATGGCAGCTCACATCTGTTTGAACCCCAGATCCAGGAGATCCAACATCCTCACACAGACATACCTGCAAGCAAACCACCAATGCACATGAAATAAAAAATAAATAAAATTTAAAATATATATATTAAATACCAGTGGAGCTTTATAAATATTCAAAGAATTTGTTTCACAAGCACAATTGATACTGCCAAGTCATACTATAAAAATTTTAAAGATAATTAAAAATATATAAATTTTAAAAACATTTTCATTAAATATCCTCACCAACTATAACGAATATGGGCTAATAAAATACATTAAAGATATCATGAATCATGATGGAAAATTGAGATGCTTATTTATACTTGGCATTTATACATTCTACTTACAACAAAGCATACACCTTTCCAAGAAGCTGGTAACTCTAGAGAGTTCTTTTGAGGGAAGATTTAGTTTTCACATAATTAATGGTCAGATTGCCATACCTAAATTCTAAGTTTTCAAAAAGCACATTCAGAACCCCATAAGCAGACAGCATAAAATATTCTTCACTTCATATACACCTTTTAAAATAATTCAGTTGTCCTTAGATATATTTCTTGAATTCAAGATAGCTGAGGTTTCCTGAGATGACCTTTTCCTGTCTCACAGCCTAGACATGATCTTAAAAACAGGCCACACCCTCTTGCAAACACTGTTTTATGATTTCCTGAGCATGAAGCATGCCTGGTTTATCTCTGATGTTTTCTAAACGCAGCAACTGACACACACCACATATGACATTCACTCGTTTGGTTGTCTGTTCAAGTCTAGTACATACACAAAGTTGTCACCAAGTCTTCTGCCTTGAGAAACATTTGGGATGAGTGGTGGTGGCACACGCCTTTAATCCCAGAACTCTGGAGACAGAGTCAATCTCTGTGAGTTTGAGCCCAGCCTGGTCTACAACAGGACAGGCTCCAAAGCTACAGAGAAACCCTGTCTTGAAAAACAAATGAGAGACAGAGACAGAGACAGAGACAGAGACAGAGACAGAGACAGAGACAGAGACAGAGACAGGGAAAGAAACATTTGCTGATGGATTTGCATTTCTGTATGGCCCTCTCTATCTTTACCCATGCAAACTCCAGCCAACATGATGTTTTCGCAGCTACCTGGGCTTGTTCTTTTCTCTCCAATCCCTTCTCTATACTTGTGTCATCAACACTGCTAGGTTCCTCGGTGTTTGCATGCCATTGGGGTTCTCCCCCCTTGCACCCAGAGGACACTTGTTTACCACAGGGGTGTATGACACATTACCAAGGTCCTACTAGTCAGAGCTACACAACTAAGACATGCCACTTGCCTCAGCCTGGTACTCCCCTCTCTTCTCCCTTCTCCTTGGCACAGTGAAAACCATCAATCTTTTAAGTTTCTGGATTTTCCTCCATGCCTTTTCAGTTTCATTATACAAATTAACAAAGCTGTGTGTATCTGTCTCCTGTTCTTCCTTACATGGGCAGAGAAGACTGCATACACTTCTGGGAGGTTTGTGTTTTGTGTTTGTAGCTCTTATCTCTCATTCTTTTTCAATATGCATTTTCCATTATGTGAATGTACCATAATTTAGTCATTCTTGTTTATGAGCACTTAAGAGTTTCCAATTCACACACACACACACACACACACACACACACACACACACACTAATTTTGTAGCTAAACCCCTACAAAAGGGTTGTGGAGTTCACATTCCCAGGACTAAATGTAAGAGCATCTGTCTCTCCATAGCTTCACCAACAGAATGTACTGTCAGTCTAATAGGAAAGAAATTATCATTTTAAACATTATTTACATTTATTTATTTACTTATTGTTAAAATTTTTATTTTATGTGTATAGGTATTCTGCCTGCATGGATGCCTCTACACCACGAGTGTCTAGTACCCAGGAAGGTCAGAAGAGGGTGTCAGTCCTCTGGAACTGGAGCTACAAATGATTGTGAGCCACCAATATGGGTACTGGGAATTAAACCCAGGTCCTTTGGAAGAGCAGCAGGTGTTAGCTGCTGAGCCCTCCCTGCAGCTCCTAGAAAGATGTATCTTTATGTGACTTTAATCTGAAAATTTCTAATTATAAGTAAGTTATGATATGTCCAAGAATCATTTTTATATACTTTTTTGGGGTACTGCTTATTCTTTCCCCCATTTTCTCATTTCCTCGGGGCCTTTATCACTCACCTTTTAGAAGTTCTTTGTATTAGAAATATTAACCTTGGGCTTGGGCTTGGGCTGGGGCTTGGCAGTGGCGTCACATGCACTTAATTTCAGCACATGGCAGGCAGGGGCAGGCAGATCTCAGTTCAAGGCCAGCCTGGTGGTCTACAGAGAGTTCCTGGTCTCCAGATCGAGTGTCAGGATAAGGTTCCAAAGCTACACAGAGAAACCCTGTCTCGAAAAACCAAAAAAAAAAAAAAAAAAAAAGAAAGAAAAAGAAAAAAATTACATTCAGACCTCCACCGTGTACTAAGCTGCTGTATGAGTGCATTCTAACTTGGACCTGGACCTTCCTGTTTTGTTCCACTGGACTACTTACCTATTTATAGATCACACATGACTGTTTAAATCAAAAAAGCTTTATAGGAGGTTAAACAGTTTTCCTCTTATAGTATTTTCCTAAAATTTTTGCCTCTTTATTTTTCCACACAAACTGCAGTATCAAATTTTATGTTTGTATCAAATTTTATGTACCATAACATAGCTTGTTGTTAGTTTACTTTTTTGAATTGGGTTGAATTTATATATTAACTTAAGGAGATTAGTACTATAATGTTGAATCACACTCAAAAATGGGGTCGTCTTTCCATTTACTCATGTCCTTATTTCTTTATGGAATATTTAAAATTTTCTTTCACAGGCTTGAGAGAGACAAAGGGAGAGAGCCTATGCATGCTGATATGTTTGTAGCACATAAACAAGTATGTGTATGCATTTAGAGGCCAGGGGTCAACACCAGTCTTCTATTGCTCTCCACATTAGGTTTTTGTTAGTTTGTTGGTTTATTTGCTTTTTGCAACAAGGTTTCTCTGTGTAGCCCTGGCTGTCCTAGAACTTACTCCATAGACAGAGTGGCCTCGAACTCACAAAGATCCACCTGCCTCTGCCTCCTAGGTGCTAGGATTAAAGGCATGTGCCACCACTGAAGGGTTTCCACATTAATTTTTGAAACAAGGTCTCTCACTGAACCTGGAGCTCACTGACAAGGCAAGACTGGCTGGCTAAGAAGCCCAAATGATTCTTCTGTCACCATCTCCCCAATCTTGGGATTACAAAAGTATTCCATTAAAAAAAATCATGTATTTTAATTATGTATGTGGGGAGGAGGAAAACACACACATGAGTACATTCTGAGGCCAGAGGCCTCAGATCCACTGAGCTGGAATTACAGGTGATGTAAGCAGCCTGACACAGGTGCTAAAAACCTCCTCAAAAGCAGTGCACTCTTAATCTCTGCACCATCTCTCTAGCCTCTACACCAGGCTTTTCATGTGGGTGCTGCATAGAAACTTAGGTCTTCATGCTTCACAACAAGCATTTTACCAACTGACTCATCTCCCCAGCCTGGTTTTGTACATTTCTTTTTCAATTTATTCAGAAATTCTTTTCAAGTTTCTCATCAGGTTTCTTAACTGCTAAGTCATCTCTCCAGCCCCTTAATGTTTATTTCTTTTCTTTTTTATTAATTTATTAATTTTTTTACATTCCAATCCCAGTACCCCCTCCCTCCTCTCCTCTCACTCCCCCCACATTCCCTCCCCTTCTCCCATCTGCTCCACAGAGAGGGTGAGGCCTCCCCTAGGAAGTCTACTAAGTCTGTCCCATCATCTAGTTGCAGTAGGACCAAGGCACCTCTCCACCCCCACACTCCTGTGTCTAGGCTAAGCAAGGTATCTCTCCATATAGAATGGGCTCCACTAAGTCAGTTTAAACATTAGTGTTAGGTCTTGGACCCACTGCCAGTGGCCTCATATATTGTCCCAGTCACACCATTGTCACCTATATCATGGGAGTCTAGTTAGGTCTTATGCAGATTCCCCATTTGTCAGACCTGAGTCAGTGATCTCTCACTAGCCCGGGTCAGCTGATTCTGTGGGTTTCCCCATCATGGTCTTGACTCCTTTGTTCATATTATTGCTTCTCCCTCACTTCAATTGCACTCCAGGAGCTTGGGCCATTAGTTAGTTGTGGATTTCTGCATCTGCTTCCATCTGTTTCTGGAAGAGAGTTCAAGCTTCTCTGGGGTTGTGGATTGTAGGCTGTGTATCTTTTGCTTTATGTCTGGTATCCACTTATGAGTGAGTACATACTGTATTTGTCTTTCTGGTTTTGGGTTACCTCACTTAGGATTTTTTTTTCTAGTTCTGTCCATCGCCTGTGAATTTTAGGATGTCATTGTTTCTTACTGCTGAGTAGTGCTCCATTGCGTAAATATACCACATTTTCTTTATCCATTCTTCAGTTGAGGAGCATCTAATCTATTTCCAAGATCTGGCTATTACAAATAATGCTACTATGAACATAGTTGAGCACCTGTGTGAATGTGCCTACTTTGGGTATATGCCCAACAGTGGTATTGCAGGGTCTTGAGGTAGGTTGATCCCTAATTTTCTGAGAAATTACCATACTGATTTCCACAGCAGCTATACAAGTTTGCACTCCCACCAGCAAGGGAGGAATGCTCCCCTTTCTCCACATCCTCTCCAGCATAAGTTGTCATTGGTGTTTTTGATTTTAGCCATTCTGATCAGTATAAGATAGAATCTCAGAGTGGTTTGGATTTGCATTTCTCTGAGGACTAAGGATGTTGAACATTTCCTTAAGTGTCCTTTTGCCATTTGAGATTGTTCTGCTGAGAATTCTCTATTTAGATCTGTACCCCATTTTTTAATTGGACTTTAGTTTGACTTCTAGTTTCTTGAGTTCTTTGTATGTTTTGGAGATCAGCCCTCTGTCAGATGTGGGGTTGATGAAGATCTTTTCCCATTCTGAAGGGAGCCATTTTGTTCTGTTGACCGTGTTGTTTGCTTCACAGAGCTTCTCAGTTTCAGGAGGTCCCATTTATTAATTATTGCTCTCAGAGTCTGTGCTACCAGCATTCTGTTTAGGAAGTGGTCTCCTGTGCCTATGTGTTCAAATGTAATGAAATTCTTCTTGATTAACACTGCAAATAACTTTTTCTTCTATTGTTGTTTACTGGTTATGTAGATGCAGTCTATTCATTTTAGTTAGGGTTTTTTGTTCTGTTGGTTGAGCTTTTTGTTGCTTATTTGCTTGTTTTATATAGTGTCTTATGTAGTATAAGTGGATCTCAAACTTGCTACACAGCTGAAGATGACCTTGAAGTCAAGATGCTCCTTCCTCTCACTCCTAAGTGCTATATTACAGGCATGTACCACTATGCCTGGCCCTGGTTTGATCCTGCTATATCATAAATTCTTTTATTATTTGAATTAAACTTATTAAACTTATCTTTCATTTCAGGTATATCAGAACACGGGAGAACAGACTTTTTTTGAATTAATTTTATATTCTGCTATCCATGGAATTCTTTTATTATTCAAATTAGTCTTATCTTTTATTTCCTGGGAAATTCCCATGCATGTTACATCAAAGCATGCATAAAGAGACTTAACTGCAGCCTAGACACACGGGGGGGGGGGGGGGACACGACAGGTGGGGCTTAGGCCCTGCTCCAAATGACATGACAGACTTTGAAGATCCCAAATGGAAGGCCTCCGCCCACCCCCTCCTGGGAGCAGAAAGGGGATAGGATAGGGTGTTAGTGGGTGTTAGTGGGGGGCAGGGGAGGAGGGGAGGAAGAGGAAACTGAGATTGACATGTAAAACAAGCTTGTTACTAATTTAAATTTAAAAATAGAAAAAAAAGAGAGACTTAACTGTGTTGGATAGAAACTCTAGTATAAGATGAACACTTCCAAATATGGACATCTTTATCTCCTTCCTGATACTGTAAAGTGCTAGAAGGATTTTTTCTTCTTTAAATTAGGTATTGGCAGGCTGAAGATGTAGTTGTGCTGACAGAATGCTTCTCCAGAAATCACAGGTCCCTGCTTCAATCCCCAGAACCATATAAAACCTGGTATGGCACAGGTGGAAGACGTAGACAACAGGGCCAGAAGTGCAATTTTCTTATCCAATGGCTGTTGTGTTTAAATTTCATATCTCTAATGAAGTCAACTTTAGCTACTGTCTTTCCCTGAAATTTTATATAGCTAGAATTCAAAAGGCCTTTTGTTAGTTTTGTTTCAATGATAATTTGTGCCTTAACTTTATTTTTTATATTTATACTTTATTTTTTCTTGATCAAATTAGTCAACTGACTTATCTATTTTTAAAAAAGACGACTCTGGCTTATTCTCTTGTTTTACAATTCTCAATCTCATTAATTTCTGATTTATGTTATGATTTTATACTTTTGGGTTTAGTGGGCTGTTTTGTAAGAGGTTGAAATTTATTTCTATTCTTTCATTCTTACTGGTAGAAGTGTTCGACTAAGAAATATTTATCTGTTAGCTGCTTTAAATACACCTTCTGTGTTCTAATACATATCATGGTTATTCTGTAAAATTTTGTATCAATCCTTTAAATCCAAATTTTGTTTTAAAAGTTTCAAAACTTAAATTTAAAACAGGACCTGTTTTTGGTTGTGGTTAACTAATGAATTACAGTTTTAAAACACTTTGGTAAGCGTGGTTGTAACACTTCTATCTGATGAAAGTTAATGTTTCTGAAGATGCAACATGTTCTATATGACCTTCTCTACATACATACGTAATCTATGGAGTACATTAATTAGATCTTCTCTCTTTAATTATGTTTATACATTAGAGCTGTCTTGAGCCATTAGGGAATGATTCCTCAATGAGTTGCAGTACACATCTCTCAGAAGAGATTAAAGTTGTTGGTTTTTTTTTTTTTTTTTTTTTTTTTTTTTTTGGTTTTTGGAGACAGGTTTCTCTGTGTAGCTCTGGAGCCTATCCTGGCACTCACTCTGGAGACCAGGCTGGCCTCGAACTCACAGAGATCCGCCTGCCTCTGCCTCCCGAGTGCTGGGATTAAAGGCATGCGCCACCAACGCCCGGTGAGATTAAAGTTTTTTAAAAAGGGAATAACAGTAAAAGTTGACAAGGAAAGAGAGAAACTGTAAAAGATATTGCTGGTATGAATCTTGTATCATTTATTTCTGTGGTGCTAGGGATCAAATCCAGGATGAAGTATAAGCTAGTTAGTGCTCTACAGTGCTGCATCCCCAGCTTGATTGTCTTTATTTACTAAAATTTATCACATAAAATTATACATATTAATGCGATCCCACACAATGCTTTAATGCATGCACGCATCATAAATGTTCAAATCAAGTTAAACAGACCTATCTCCACATACATTTCTTGTTTATTTATAGTGAAAACATTTCAAGTACTTAATTATAGCTTTGTTACAGTATGTACTATTACTTGTAGTCACCCTACTGTGCAACAGAACAGCACACATAATTTTTCTTATAGATACTCTAAGATATGCCAATAAGGTTGTACTATATTCCTAATAAATGGTTTTGTTTATTTATTTATTTTGCAGTGCTGGGGATCAACCCAGAGTCTCTGATTTTATCTACTTTTTTTGATAAGTATCATTGCCTAGGCTGGCCTCAACTTTATAAAATATTCTACATCAGCTTCCCAAATATCATTTCAGGCTATGATTTCAAGTATGTGATATTCCACATGGCTTATTTATTTATTTATTTATTCATTCATTCATGCATGCATGCATGCATGCATTTATTTTAAGCTGTTAAGGATCAAGCACAAAGCCTTGCATAGAGTAGGCAAGCCCTTGTGCTTACCAGTGTGCTATACCCCAGCCCATGGAAGGACTTTAAAGTAGTATAATCACAATGGGAAACAGTTCAGTAATTTCTAATAAAACTATGTTTATAATTGGAATACAACCCAGAAATTATACCATAGAAATCTGAGTCACAGAAATGGACATTTATGTTCACACACAAATCTATACTATTAAAACCTCAATTGGGAAATAATTTAAGTGTTCTTCAACAAGTGAATAATTACACAAACAACAGTAGATCCATATAACAGAATGCTATTCAACACTAAGAGAAGTAACTCTTGATATATGCAATGGTCACCAAAAAAAAAAAAAGCAGCTAGTTTTTCTCAGCAATGATAGAAAATGTTTCAAACTACATTTGTTTGACTATGAGTCAACAGGATTTTTAATTATCTCAAAGACTCAGAGGCTCAGATATTACACAGGTAAACTTCACAAGTCTGTAGAATGACTGAGAACAATGTTTTTTTTATATCTATATTTTTCTATAGCCGTGGACCACAGCATCTCAGACAGAACTCATTAAATGCTAAGAACCACCACTCTGCAGACTCCCTAAGGAAAAAATGAAATACAACCACAATACTTCATGTGATTGATACCATACAATTTCATCTCTCTCTCTCTCTCTCTCTCTCTCTCTCTCTCTCTCTCTCTCTCACATACACACACAGCTTATCCCTACCACAATCATCTTTTAAGGTTCTATTTTCAATTCTTTTCTAAAGGCTGGAGGTAGAGCACAGGTTTAGCACTGGGTGGGGCCCTATGTTCAATCTTAGTAATGCAAAAAATAAAATTAAATTAAATGAGTTCCAATTTCATCTTACAAATGAAAATGTTTAAAAAACATAAAAATCATTTTACTGAAATCTTTCCTAATATATTTGTTTGCATACTAACAGTGGATTTACAATAAGGTAGCACTCCAATAATTCCACCATGTATCAAAGACATATTAGATATACCTAATCCACCATCTATCCCTGCTTAGCAAAACAGCACAATGTGAAGTCTTAGCGGTTCACCTTACAATCAGATGGCTGACTGTGAACCATGGCTCTCAGCCACTGGCAGCATCACTAGTCCAGGAAAGATCAAAATCCAACGTTTTTTCATACTGGTTTTGTACCATCCTAAAGCCAAAAAGTCATTAACTGAAACATCCTAAATTCAGGACATTCAAAATATGTCTTACATTTTTCAGGCTGGACATGTGGATAACTTCCAAGATTTAATAACTGACTGGTAAATGTTGATTGGAGTACTGTCTCACCAACCCATTGATCGTCATAAACAGTAACATCTAAAAACAGAACAAAACAAAATCTGGTCATACCATGAACTCTTTAGACTGTGGTCAGCTTATTAAAACACTGTAGTAACTAACTAATCATAGCAAAACATGCGTACATCTCACACACTAGACAACTAGAGTTCTAAGCTTGTACACATGACAACAAAGACAATACTATACTCTTCCACTGGGCTGCCATCAGTAACAGAACTGGGTTATTCAGTTTCAAAGGATGTCATTGTGGATGAACATGCCTGAATTCAACACTATTGTACTGGGCCACAAGACAAAGTCATTTATCCATGGTGTGCCAAAAATGAAATATGATATAGATCATTCATTAATAGATTGAGAATCTATAATAGATGTGTTCACTGAGCTGCTTAGCTTGGTCACATGTCATTGTGGCTTATCTCATGAAAAAATACAAGATAAAATATGATAGACCTGACTGAAGTAGCCTCCTTGATATAGGGAGCTTACAGAATTCACATCATGCATTCAACTAGATTGCTTTCAATGTTTTAGTCATATGGTGACAAGTACTATAGAAACACTGAACTGCACTGAGTAGTACTGGCAAACATCACAGTCATTATTAGTCTTCTGGAAGCTAGAGCCCAGAATATCAAGAGTGGATTAGCATTTGATTTGGCAAAGAGGAAAAAACGGGTGGATGATTGGTCATCACAAAAGGCAAGGCAAGGATACAACTATCTTTCCTTGAAAGGCTCAAAGTTAATAAGGAATCTTGTCAGAAAACAATGCTAATAACTCCTTTCCTAGTTATTAGGCTGGCTGGGCTTATAGCAAGCCTAAATACTGGTTCTTATCTCATTAAAGAGCTATTATTGTATGGTGGGTTTGCATTACAACTTTTTGCAGTCCTTTTTTTAATCTTTCAGTGCACTGTCTTTTGGGATATACTTGGCATCCTGTTTCTAAATGTGGCATGTTGTTCTGTTTAGGGAATGATGTTAAGTTTTTATTTGTCTTCTATTCCTTGCCAATAGTGGTATACTATGCTACAGTTCTGGAAAATTTTGAAAATCAGATCCAGGGATTTTTAAAGCTAAAGAAAAACAAAAGAAAAAATAATAGCTGAACTATGGAGACAAGATGTCTGGATTTAAGCTTATTCTGCAGTACCTATATGATTCAGAAACCAATGAATTACAAACACTGTGGTACATCCAACTGCTGAAAGTGAAATTTAATTATCATTGCTCATGGGTGGGTAACTGTGTAGGTATAAGCAACCACAGGTACTTTATTCCTAGTGTTTGCCTAGCATGGTGTGGCACTAAATTCTTAGGGTGAAAATGAAACAAAATGGTTTCACCAGGCATGGGAGCATGCCTGTAATCCTAGTACTCAGGAAGCAGAAGCAGAATGACTAGCATGAGTTTGAGGCCAGCTTGGGCTATAGAATAAGACTCTGTCTCAAAAAATAAGATGGGGAGCAGGGCAAGCTGGTGTATGCCTTTAATCCTAGCTCTCAGGAGGCAGAGGCAGAGGCAGAGGCAAGTGGATTTCTGAGTTCGAGGTTAATCTGGTCTACAGAGAGTTCTAGGACAGCCAGGGCTATACAGAAAAACTCTGTCTCAAAAAGGAGGGGCATTCATAAAAATAATAATCTAACTGTCCAATAATAGAAAAAAGTTAGATAAATTTCAGAAGTCACTTGATGTTACCTATTTGTAAACAATTGTATGGATGTTAGGCAAAAAAGAGGTAGCCGGGCTGTTTCTATTTACCTAGAAAAGGTCTATGAGAAGACCACACAGTGAATGACCTTAAGATAAGATGGCTTTGACTAACACAATGTAGGTCCATTCAGTCACCTCTTTACTGTTGGGGAACCTAACTTCTTCAATACCCCAAAATTCCAAATTTGGGAAGCAGGAAGAGCAAGAATGCAAGGTCATACTCAGTTGAAATATAACAGCAAATTCAAGGCCAGTCTGGACTGCCTGAGACTGTCACAAAACAACTCCTTCAGTAAGAGTTTAATGTACACAGCGCTACTGGAGTGAAGTGGCAAAAACACTGTCTTTTCATAATAATACCTCAGATAAAGTAAAGTAGTTAATAAGACATATATAAACAGCATAGACATAAAAGGACAGACAGGGCTACACAGAGAAACCCTGTCTCAAAACAAACAAGACAGCAAAAAGGAGCCTCATGATAGGACTTCAACTGTCACATGATGGATGATTATGAGAAACAACCAGGAAGGCTCCTCAAGGAGAAATGAATGGGAAGGCAGCACAGAACAAAGAAGGGAACTAAAGCCCATGGAAGCACACACCATGGTGGGCTAATGGCAAAGAAAGAGTCCTGAGAGACAAGAAACAGAAAACACAGCTTTACAAAGCAAGCCACCACTATACTTGATGACCTTACCTGTAAGCAAAATTATATCCCCAAGAAACACTGTAAGTGCCCAAAATGCTGCAGTCCTCCACAGAACAACTCTCTTCTTCATTTCTGATTGATCAATTACTACAATTGTTGCTAATGGTACTTTAGAACCAGAATTTGGTCCAGATTTTATGCTTATTTCCTTCACATGATATGTGTTTAGCACCATGACTAAGCAGTTATACTTCTGACTTTTAGAGTCACAATTTTTTATTAATGATATTTTTTTGATGGCCTTATATTCAGACATGGTCCTCTGGGGCACTGCTGTGGATGACTCTCCTGAATTAGAATCCATCCTTGGTTTCTTGGACACTTGATGGGCTTCCAAAAGAGCTTTAGAACGATGGGAATTATCTTTAGAGGACCGGCTTCTTTTAGCAGCACTTAGGTGGAAGGTACTTAGTTGGGAACACAGTATCCCTGAGCTACACCACTCAATGCAAACCTCATTTGGTGGCAGGTTTGCTTCATTGCTGAAAAGATCTTTCGAACTTACATTGTCTTCAAGACTTTTTCCAGGGTTTCTGTGAATGTGACTGCTTTCTGATTCAGGACAAACAGGACTAAAAAGTTCCAGGGAATACACCTGGCTTTGCTCACTTCCAGATCCTTCTTCAGAATTGTCACTGGGCTTAAAGAGATTATCTTCAGCTAGTCTTCCTTCTGGACTTTCTGTAGGTTCCATCTCCATGTTTATAGTACCTTTATTTACATAATCTTGTCCTTTACTATTTCCTTGAATTAGAAAAGCACACTGGCTGGAAGTCATTATACTGAGAAATTCAGTGTCAGTAGATATTTTCTGGTCTAAAGTCTTCCCACCTGGTCCCTCAGACTCAGGCTCACACCTTGCGCCAGAGGAAAAGATCTCCTGACTCTGTCTTTCACGTTTAGTTGGCACAGGATTTGTTCTCACAGCTTCTGGCCCTTTATTAGTCTGTCCAGTAATACAGTCCAAATCCAATTCTGCTGTACATTTATGATCTAATGGAAACAAATCTGCTTGAAAGTTCTGAACACAGGGATTTGGCTGGTTTTTAGACTGCTCATCTGTAATTTTCTTATTTTCACACTGAAGCTTTTGATTTTTTTCTTCAGGTAAATGATGACCTCTGTCCTTAAATTCACATATTTGTACATTAGTCATATCACTCCAACCTGAGGGGTTAATCTTCTGGGACTTTATACTATGTGTTTCAGAAGTAGAACAGATGAAGCCATCTTCCACCTGCACAGTCTTATTTACAGAAGTTGTTAAAAGATGGCCACTAAGAAGATCTGAAGGGCCAACAGTTTCTGGGACTTGGTAGTCTTTCAGATTTTTAAGCTTTTGGTTTTCAGCCTTCAGATCTAGAGACTGCTGTCTGCAAAAAAGCTGGATTTGTTCCCAGGCGTTGGCAGTGGACATTAAGGAAGTTGTTCCCTGTGAGATCGTCATTTTCAGTGGAGCAACTGGAGCACCCCAGAAAATGTGAACTTGAGATCCCCGACTCATAATTTCTGACAAAAATAAAAATTTCCAAATTAATTTATTAGTATATTCTTCTATATGATGAAAACAAACCATTAATCAAAAACATGCAGTTTAGTTTGGTATTCTACTTAATTATAAAATTAATAAAAAATTGTAAGAAAATCAGCCAGTTGGTAGTGGCACATACCTTTAATCTTATCACTCTGGAGGCAGAGGTAGGCAGATCTCTATGAGTTCAAGGCCAACTTGGTTTACAGAACAAGTTCCAGGACAGTCAAGGCTAAATATAGAGATGCTGTCTCAAAGAAGAAGAGGAGGACGACGAGGAGAGGAGGAAGAAGATGAAGAGGAGGAGGAGAAAGGCAAAGACAACAATGAAGAGGAAGAGGAGGAAGAAGAGAAAGAGGAGGGAGAACAGAAAGAGGAGAAGGAAAAGGAAGAGGAGGAGGAAGAGAAAAAGAGGAAGAGGAAGAAGGAGGAAGAAGAGGAAAAGGAGGAGGAAGAGGATAAAGAGGAAGAAGAGGAGGAAGAAGAGGAAAAGGAGGAGGAAGAGGAAGAGGAAGAAGAAAAGAAGGAAGAAAGGAAGAGGAAAAGGGAGAAGAGAAGTAAAGGAAGAAGATGAAGACAGAGAAGAAAGAAGAAGAGGAGGAAGAAGAAAAGAAAAAGGAAGAAAGAGGAGGAGGAGGAGAAGGAGGCGGCCCTTCCAGTTGCCTGCAGATGTAGATAGAGAACATTCAAGCTCTCCAGCACTCTGTCTGCCTGCATGCTGCCTTGCTTCCAGATATGATAATGGACTAAATCTCTAAACTCACAGAGTCTTGGACCCACACCCACTGGGAGAGGTCAGTGCCAGGCCTTCTCCTGCCCACCTTTCCCCATTGGCATCCCCTGACCTGCTGTCCCCAGTCCCATCCAACCACCAAATCCCCCAGAGAGACCTAAAGACAGACCGTGCCAATCAGCATCTGGCACCATTGCAGTCTTGCCCCGCACCCACCAGGACAGGTGAGTACCAAGCCTTATTCTACCCACCTTTCCCCTTTGGCATCCCCTGGCCTGTGGCCCCCAGACCTGTCCTGCCAGCAAATCCCCCAGAGAGACCTGGAGGCGGACCAAACCATCCAACATCTACCTCTATTGGAATCTTGGTCCCGCCTGTACCCATGGGGAGAGAGCCTTGGACCTGTATGCTCCAGGAGAGTGAGAGACCCAACCTGCACCCACTGGAAGAAAGGATGGGAAGATGACAGTATAAGAACACATTCAACAACAAAAAGACTAATATGACACCACCCGTCTAGGGATTCTACAATAGCAAGACCTGAACATCCCAATGCAGATGAAGCAGAAGAGAACGACCTTAAAACAACTTTATGAACTATGAACACCTAATTTTTGACAAAGAAGCTAAAATTATACAATAGAAAAAAGAAAGTATCTTCAACAAATGGTGGTGGCATAACTGGATGCTGACGTGTAGAAGATTGTAGATCGATCCATTTCTATCCCATGAACAAAACTTAAGTTCAAATGGATCAAAGACCTCAACATAAATCCAGCTACACTGAACCCCTTAGAAGAAAATGTGGGAAGTACCCTTGAACAAATTGGTATAGGAGACCACTTTCTGAACATAATACCAGTAGCACAGACATTGAGATCTACAATTAATAAATAGGACCTCCTGAAACTGAGAAGCTTCTATAAGCAAAAAAAAAAGGACACACTCAACAAAACAAAATGGCAGCCCACAGAATGGGAAAAGATCTTCACCAACCCCACATCAAACAGAGGACTGATCTCCAAAAAATACAAAGAACTCAAAAAGCTAGTCACCAAAACACCAACTAATCTAATTAAAAAGTGGGGTACAGAACTAAATAGAACTAAATTCTCAATAGAGGAATCTAAAAAGGCTGATAGACACTTAAGAAAGTGCTCAACATCCTTAGCCATCAGGGAAATGCAAATCAAAACAACTCTGAGATACCATCTTACACCTGTCAGAATGGCTAAAATCAAAAACACTAATGACAGTTTATGCTGGAGAGGATGTGGAGAAAGGGGAACACTCCTCCACTGCTGGTGGCAGTGCAAACTTCAACAGCCACTTTGGAAATCAGTATGGCAGTTTCTCAGGAAAATGGGAATCGGTCTACCTCAAGATCAGCAATTCTACTCTTAGGCATATACCCAAAGGATGCACAATCATATCACAAGGACGTTCAACCATATTCATAGCAGCATTATTTGCAATAGCCAGAACATGGAAGCAACCTAAATGCCCCTCAACCAAAGAATGGTAAAGAAAATGTGGTACATTTACACAATGGAGTACTACTGTGGGGGACAATGAAATTTTGAAATTCACAGGCAAATGGATGGAATCAGAAGAAACCATCCTGAGTGAGGTAACCCAGACACAGAAAGGCAAACATGGTATGTACTCACTCATTTGTCGATATTAGACACACAGCAAAGGATAACCAGCCTACAATCCACAACCCCAGAGAAGCTGGGGAACAAGGAGAGACATATATGGTCCCCTGGCGAAGGGGAAAGGAAAAAGATCTCCTGAGCAAATTGGGAACACAGGTTGAGTCAGGAGGGAGGTAGGGGAAAGAGAAGGGGAGAAGGGGGGAGGAAAACTTGAGGGATCAGGAAGATCGAATTGGGGGAAGAATAGAGAAGAAGAACAAGAAAACAGACACCTTAATAGAGGGGGCCACTAAAGGTTTAAAGAGAAATCTGGCACTGGGGAAATATGTAGGGATCCACAAGGATGTTCCCTGAATCATCACTTACTTTGACTACAAACTGGTGGTCTTGTTTTAAATTCATTACCATTACTCCCAAAGTGGGTCATAGCAATCCTGTCCCTGCCTGCACAATAGCTTTTGAAATAACTCTCCTCTATCTCTTCACTATAAATCTTCAGCACCTCGCCCCCACTCCTCACGTACATCAGGTGACCATATTACTGATTTCTTTCACGTTTACCAATATAACTCCATGGGATCTATATTCTCTCCTAACTTCCTGTTACTAAGGCTGAGCTTTCACACTCTCTCTCTCTCTCTCTGTGTGTGTGTGTGTGTGTGTGTGTGTGTGTGTGTGTGTGTGTGTGTGTGTACAGAAGCACATGAAGAGGCCAGAGAGAGACACTGAGTATCCTCTACTACTCTCCCCTTATTTTTTTTAAACAGTATCACTGAATCTGAAGTTTGGTGTTTAGGCTAAGCTGGCTAGCCAGTAAGCTCCCAGGATCCACCTGTCTCTGCTGCCCCAACATTAGAGTTACAGGCAGGCCATGTACAGGTTTTACATGAGTGGCTGGGGATCTGAACTCAGATCGTCTTGCTTGCAACAAAAAGGGGGGAGGAGATCTTACTCCAGTCAGCTGAAATCTGGTACTTCTGTGCAAAACTAGCTCTTCTTCACATAGGAATCACATCCAGTCAGGCTGTATGCTAATAACTGTGGAGCAAGATGGTGAGAAACATGACAATTAATTATATTAACCTATTTTGTGCATGTTTGAAATATCAAAGAACTCAGGATATAAATTAGTGGAAACACTTGCCTAGCATGAAAAACTCTTTGAGTTTTAGCTGCAGTGCCACAGGGAGAGAAAAACAGAGACAGAGAGACAACAGAGAGAGAGAGAGAGAGAGAGAGAGAGAGAGAGAGAGAGAGAGAGAGATGGGGCAGGGAGGAATAAGAAAACCATGAGTCTGACTGACTGACTGATCTCAAGACAGAGTCTTATCCTGTAGCCCAAGATGTCTTAGAACTCACTGTCTAGGCTGGCCTCAAGCCCATGGTAATCCTTCTACTTTAGCTTCACTATGCTTGATTCATGCCTATAACCCCAGCAATCGTGTAAATCCTCCACTTTGAAGAATAACTGGCAAAATATCAAAGTATACACAAGAGTGATGACAGGAGACTTTCTAAGCATATATTAAAAGTAAACTAACAGCCCAAGAAGAAAACAACAGAAAAGAAACATTAAATACCTAGGGAGGCACTGCTATATTGCAGCCAAAATATATAAACAAGAGATCCATGTTAATATAGATACACTTTCTAAACACAAAAACTTTAATGGAAAATTTAACATTAATACTATAAAACTTAAGGACGGGTGTTGGTGGCACACGCCTTTAATCCCAGCACTTGGGAGGCAGAGGTAGGAGGATCTCTATAGTTCGAGGTCAGCCTGGTCTCCAGAGCGAGTGCCAGGATAGGTTCCAAAGCTACACAGGGACACAGAGAAACCCTGTCTTGAAAAACAAAACAAAACAAAACAAAAAAATAGCCATACAATGGTGGCACAGGCAGACAGGTAATCAGATCTCTGAATTTGAGGCCAGTATGGTCTACAGAGTGAGTTCCAGGACAGCCAGGGCTACACAGAGAAACCCTGTCTCAAAAAACAAACAAATAAAACAACAACAACAAAAAGAAAGGAAAGAATATATAACTTAGCCAAGCATGGTAGCACAAACCAAACCATTAATCCCAGCACCTAGGTGGCAGAAGCAGGCCTGACACAGTTGTAATCCCTGTTCTGGCAAGCTGAAGGCTGGCAGGTCCCTAAAGCTCTCCGGACAACCAGCCTGTATAATAAGCAAGGTCCAGGTCCCACTGAGAGACACTGTCTTAAAAGACAAAGTTGGCAACCTGTTTCATCCCTTGAACACATGTGTGGTAGTTGTAATAAGAAATGTCCCCCATAGGCTCACATATTTGCACACCTGGTTCCCAGTTCTCGGTGCTGTTCAGGGAGATGAAACCTTGCTAAGAGAAGTGCTTGGAGAGTTTATAGCCATTTCCAGTTCATTCTCTGCTTTGTATTTGCAGTTTAAGATGTGATTTCTCCTGATGGGCAGTGATGACATATGACTTTGATCCCAGCATTTGGGAAGGCAGAGGCAGGAGGATCTCTGTAAGTTTGAGGCCAGCCTGGTCTACAAAGTGAGTTCCAGGACAGCAGGACTGTTACACAGAGAAACTCTGTCTGAAAAATAAATAAAAAACACCTTTAAAAAAATAGAAAGAAAAGGATCAAGATTGGCTAGGTAGAGTAGCACACATTTGTATCCTACTACTTGGAGACAAAAGCAGCAGGGCTTCTTAAGTTTGAGAAGAGCCTGGGGCTACAAAGCTAGATTCTCAAAAAGATCACAAAGGACCAAGATTATAGATGACTGTTTTAAATACTTCTTTGTCTAATTTTTTACAACATTTGACTAGTGTACTATTTTCATAATGCCAGTTCTTTCTCATTTGATCATTCAGGATTGCTTTCAGTCTTCAGACTGAATATAACGTCCCTTGAGAGCTTGTTTGGAGGTTCTAGCAGGGGAGCACAGCTACTTGTATACCCATGACCAAAGACTGGTCCTCCGCTATTCTGGGAAGGTCATTCTCTTTGACCGAGCACACAGCTTTGAGAGGGATGAACACGGAGTGGTGAGGGAGGAAGGGGACACCCACTAGCCAGTCAGATCAGCAGAATCAACCCTGGCGATCAATGGGGGTGACAGATGTCATAGCCAGTACCAAGACTAGAGAACAGTTCTGTTGCTAATATTTAAAATTAAAGTTGAGAACAATGACAGCAGTTATTAAAGTTTATCAACTAAGGGCCTAGAGAGATGGCTCAATGGTTAAGAGTGCATATTGCTCTTCTCAGGGGGCTCATCCTAAGCTAAATCTACTTTGGCAGGCTCCTCCTGGGCATCCCACACCTTCTGGTGCATGCACAGGGACACACACACACACACACACACACACACACACACACACACACACACACACACACACACAATGAATCTTTTTAAAATGTGTTTAAGAAAAGTATTAGGAGCTAAATAAATATATTACAATTTCAGCCGGGCTTTGGTCCGGCTTTAATCCCAGCTCTCAGGAGGAAAAGGCAGGTGGATCTCTGTGAGTTTGAGACCAGCCTGGTCTACAGAGCAAGTTCCAGGACAGCCTCCAAAACAATACAGAGAAACCCTGTCTTGAAAAACCAATAAATAGATAAATACATTACAATTTCAAATAGCTTATACCTTACAATAGTGAAGTACTGTGAAGACCAAGTTAGAGCAATTTTAGGTGTCACATTATAACTCACTGGAAATCAAAGAACTAAGCATTCCTGTATCGATCTCACAGGCCACCTTCATTTAACCTCATAAAAAATAACTTACATATGCAATAACTGGTATATTAGGTTTTTCTAATTTATATGCCATTAATTAGATTCACCACAAGGAGGCCCCAAACAGCACTTCAAAAGCCTTCAAAATGCTACCAGGAGGAAGAGGGAATACTCACACAGCAAATCAAGGAATAAAAGTAACCATTGATGATAAACTCCCCACTGGGCATTTTTCTCCAGGTTTCTTCCTTTAGTCTTGGGTCTTTTAAGGGAAAGAAAAAAAGTTCTGCGTTGCTTCTTTGACCTCATTTTTCCTTCAGCCAACTTATATCTGTCTAATATAACTTTGCTACAATATTCTCAGTGTGAAGAAGCTTCCAATAGACAATAGACAGATCAAAGGTCAGTTTTCAATCCTCACCTTATTGCCATTTAAAACAGCTTATCAATTCTTTCCTCAAACATTCTACTTTCTTAATTCTGCCAGGCCACCAAATTAGAGTTGCTTTGGGTTTTAAAAGACAGATATGTATTAATTTATTTAATAATGAAAATTACTTGTCATTCATTATACTAGGCACTGGGAAAAATCAACAATAAGAGAATTTAAGGGGTTTATAGTATAATGGGAAAGATAAAGAGATGATCATCAAAGAGAGATAAGAAATCATACAGAATTATAAGTAGCATGTCAAAAGGAAGCAGGGTAGGTCAGCACAATGAGTATGGAACTGCCTATTAACTGCATTTTTCATAGGCTCTTGGGAATATGATTAATTACAAAGTTTAATAATGTTAAAAAAAAAAGTGAAGTATAACCAGGAATCATCCCACTCCCCACACAAACACAGGGCCCAGAAAGCTGTCCTAGTTGGCTTACCCAAGGGCCAGACTGGCTGTAGGTTGTCTCCAAGATGTACAG
Source organism: Cricetulus griseus (assembly GCF_003668045.3). Lineage (NCBI taxonomy): Eukaryota > Metazoa > Chordata > Mammalia > Rodentia > Cricetidae > Cricetulus > Cricetulus griseus. The sequence continues at coordinate 185,106,099 of NW_023276807.1, read as the reverse complement.
AAAGAATATAAAACATTCTCATGTTCTGTGTCCTCACTTAGCATTTTCTCAGTATCTTGAAATCTGACTCTCACTTCCTATCTCTATTAAGACAATAACAAAGTCCAAATTGCCAAATAAGTACTCACAGTACTGAACTATGAGACACTCTGTTCCTTAGTTTCAGAACACTGCTCTTTCCCAACCAGTTCTTCCACTGATCTGATTTTTCTTTTCCTTTCTGTTCTTTTTGGGGCTGTCTTGTTATCTCACACAACACACAGAACTGCATCCAAGCCTATTCACTTCACTGCCACATGTCCAATTATGCTTTTCAAGTTTGTACTGAGCTAACCCTTCTTCAGCTTCAGAACTACTCATATTTGTAGCATTACTACATTTGACAGGATCACAGAAGACTCAAAGATAAAAATCCAAAGCCCTCCTTCCCTTCAATGCAAGGATAGATGGTGGGGTACACAGGGTAACACAATAAGTTTTGATACTTCAAAGAAACCTTCCAGATTCAGCAATGTCTGGGATGAATCAAAATTATGTAGAACACATGGTTATTTGTATATCACAGTTATTTCACTATGCTTTCATTTATTTGATTCACAAATACCCTAAGTGTGGGACTTGCGCTCTTTAGGGATTAGCTCAAAAATGGCTGTGATTATTTAAAACTGAGTAATTATAACATGGCCAGTGAGATGGCTCAGGAGATAAAAGTAATTACTGAGCAAGTCTGATGAAGGCCTGAATTCGAGCTCTGGACCCCACAATAGAAGGAAAGACCCAACTTCTGAAAGTTGTCCTTTAACCTCCACATGCATGGCATGCATGTGTCTACACACACACACACACACACACACACACACACACACACACACACACGGACACACGGACACACTCAGACACACACACATACACACACAGACACACACACGACACACACACACACACACACACACACACACACACACACACACACAGACACACACACACATACACACACAGACACACACACGGACACACACACACACACACACACACACACGGACACACACGGACACAGGGACAGGGACAGGGACACAGACACACCAAATAACACATTTTTTAAAATTATACCAAAGGGTGATGCTACTGAGTGGCAGAAATGGTGAGTCAGTGAGTGCGAATGGAGAGTGGCGAAGACTGGTATTTATTATAGCAAACTTACATACAAATAGTCCTGGGTAAATGATAAGTTTCAATGATCTAGGCTATGCTTTGGTTGTACTCAGAGGGTTAAAGCTCATTAAAATACCAGATGAAACCAGCAAGTACATATCCATTACTACAGTTAATAATTACACAGTTTCTCAATCTGCAAAGGCCACCAGTGAGAAAGACTAACACACCACAGTCTTTATCTTTAGAGTGGTCAGAGTCTGATGACTGTGTCCAAGATTTATAAAACAGGATGAACTGTATCAGCAGGTTTTGTCCTTGCCAACATTACAACTAAAAAAAAAAAAAAAAAAAAAAAAAAAAAAAAAAAAAAAAAATGCTTCCTCCAAACTCCATGTGATTTAAAGAAACTACTTCTCTACTGCATAAATAACCAAAAATCTCACAATTATGGATGTGTCATAGCCATTATGAAGGTTTTTCATGTCTACTTCACCAAATACCAAGCAATTATAAGATTACACAATAATACCAATGGACAACAATATAGAGAAGGAATCGTAACTGAAGTGTCAGTTTTGAAATAAGGCAGGTATGAATTCAAACCCCTCTTAATCTGAAACTAGCAAGTGCTAAAGCCAGGTGACAGCCACATTGGGATATATATATGGTTTTTGAGACAGGGTTTCTCTGTGTAGCACTGTAGACCAGGCTGGCCTCTAACTCACAGAGATTCATCTGCGTCTGCCTCCTGAGTGCTGGGATTAAAGTCATTCACCACTACCGCCCAGCTTCTATATATTCTTAACAATCATAATACCATTAAATTTCTTTGTCTGTCAGGTGAGAATAACATCATTCCCACCTCACAATGTTGAGAGCTGGCATACAACAATTAATATGAGCCTTCTATGGTCTTAAATGTAGGAAACCACACTCACACATACTTAGTGGCATACCCAACAAGTTATATTTCCTTCAAGATTTTTGTTCTTACACATATTTTTACACAGTAGCAATGATAAAATTGAAATTCTTTTCTGCTGTGATACATCTATAGCTACTTCTTATGCTAGCTAAACATGTTTTTTAATTACCATACAATGTATAAGTTTCCTTTTACTTTTTAAATTTTAAACTTCATTATTTAAAAAAACATATATATAAAGAAACACACACTGGGAGGTGGTGGCACATGCCTTTAATCCCAGCACCCTGGAGGCAGAGGAAGGAAGATCTCTGTGAGTTAAAGGCCAGTCTGGTCTACAGAGTGACATCCAAGCAGGCTCCAAAGGTACAGAGAAAACCTGTCTCAAAACCTCCCCCCAAAAAGCACATAGAAATTATGTAGACTATACAACTCAACAAACTTCTATACAGTTAGAGTAGCCATTTGGGAATAGAAGTTATGGAACTTCACACTGAATTTTATATTTTCACCATCAAATATATTTGTATTCATGGCAGAGTTAGTGATAACAAAACAAGCAAGATTTATATCCTCTCTCACAAAATCGTGTTCATTTTTTAACTATCACACAGAGCAATACATTTCTTTATGACACGCTCATACTTATTCTGACCCACACATACTCTCCCCATCTCCCCACTATTCTCTTCTGCCCTAGTAACTCCTTCCTCTTTCACACCACATGTGTTCTACTACTCCAGCCATTTCTTTCCATTAAATCCTATTTTTCTCCATCTCATGGGTCCCTTTCTAGTTTTTGGGCACTCCTCAAACTTACATACAGATACAACCATACATATAACTATTAGAAACAGGATCTGTATATGAGAGAAAATGAAGGTATTTATCTGAGACTAGATCACCTCCTTTAATGTAATATTTCCAGGGTTATCCATTTTCCAATAAATTTCCTGCCTGTTTTCACTTTTGTTTTCAGATGAATAAAATTCCATAGTGTATATAACACATTTTCATTATTCATTCGTCTATTGGTGGAAATCTAGGCTAAAGCTATGACTATGGATGAGGGAAATTGTGTAGGATGCTTAAGGCCTTTGCTTCAATTCCCAGCAATACAGACACAAAAGAATCTTGGGACACTGAGGGTGAGTCCATTTCTTTGCTATTGTAAAAAGAGCAGCAATAAACATGGATGTGCAAGTATCTCAATGGTGGGATATGAGAGTTTGTTGTTAAAACTGTGACTCATGCATCCCAGGCTGGCCCCAAACTTGGCTATGTAGCCAAGGATGACAGCTTCTGGTCCCTCTTCCTCCATATACAGAGTGCTAGGATTACAGGCAAATGTCATACCTAGTTTAATGTAATACTAGGCACTGAACCCAGGGCTTTCTGCATGCCACATTTCCAGCCCCAGGATATAGCAACATTTGTCCAGGAGTGGTATATGTATTTGGGTCATATGGAAGTCCTAATTTTAGCTTTCTGAGACACCTTCACACTTATTTCCACAGTGTCTACATGTGTTTACACTCCCACTAACAATGAATAAGGTTCTTCTTTATCATTTCCTCACATGCATTTGTTTTCTTGATGATAGCCACTGACTGGGATGAAATGGAATCCCAAAATAGTTTTGTATTAACCTGATGGCTAAGAATGCACTTCTTAAACTATCAGTGGCTATTTGTCTTTATTCTTTTGAGAACTGTCTATTCAATTCATTGGCCCATGAACTGGTAGTTTGGGGTTTGGGGTTAACGTTTTGCTTCTGCAGTCTTTATATATTCTAGATATTAAGCATAACTAGTGAGGTTTTTCCCATTCTGAAGAATATCTCCTCACTCTTCTGCAGTGCAGAAGTTGCTTAATTTCACATATCACCATTCTTGATTCTTTTGTTTGTTTGTTTCTCAGCACAGGGTTTCTCTGTGTAGCCGTGGCTGTCCTGGAACTCACTCTGTAGACCAGACTGGCCTCAAACTCACAGAGTTCTCCTGCGCCTGCCTCCCAAGTGCTGACATTAAAGGTGTGTGCCACCACTGCCCGGCAAAACCATAGAACTCTTAAGAGCTATATCTATTACTAAACATTTAGTTATACTCCAAAATTTTTTAAATAATAAATAAGAGTGCGATAGTTTGGTAAAGATAAAGACAAATCTAGATTTTGGATTACTGTTTTCTACCTGGAGGAATAATGATTACTTAAGCTTATTAAACTAAGTCTTTCTGGTGTTGCATAGCTGGAGAGGAAAGTGTTAATTTTTTTTTCCTCAAACCTTCCTTGTGAACAGTTGGACAAGTTGATCTTTGATTATGTTTCATTTAGCAATCTCAGACATTTTAGATTTATGCAAAATCTAAGTAAGCTTACTCCATCATACACTGCTTCTCTGCAGACCCTTCAGCTTTGCTTTTTTAAATTTTAAATGCCAAACAATCAAATTGTTTTTCCTATTCTATTAATTCTCATCTATGCCTTAAGATTTTCTAAAATTTTCAGACATAAGTCAATATTAATTCAATTAGCATTTCATTATTATTTAAATATTAACAGGAAAATGAACAAAATTAAAAGGAAAAACCCTTTATTGCTTTAATTATTCTTGTTTGTCATGTTTTTGAAAAAATGCACAAGATGTGTTTATCAACATACTCTTAAAAAACAGAATACACATTCATGTATGCAAATAGTTCTTCACTAAGATGACTATGTAACTTATCCTCAAATATTTTGAAAGAAGACACTGGCAGAGCATGCTTACCAAGGATCATTGTGAACAAATTCAATTTTATGATTTCCCTAAATAAGGCAAAGCAAGGTAAAATAAGCTAGGTTCACTTCCTATTTGAATGCTCTGACTACTGAGAAAAAGCAAATGCTCCGCAGAGGAGAGGGAGAAATGCCCAATGTACCACAAACAAGAGACTCACCTGCATTACACTAACTTTCAGTGCCTTGGCTGGTGTCAAGATTGTGATTGCAGATATCTTACTTGAATATCAAAGATGGCTGCAGTCAGCCTGCTCAAATCCACCAGCAAAGGACCTGCTCGCCAACCCAGGACAGGGTAAGTAAGGGGCCCTACAGTTGGGAGACCTGTGGTGCTCATATCCCCAACCAGTCTTTTGCTCCATGGAGCAAATGATCCAGCAAAACCCTGGAAAGAAAGTGGCATATGGTGGAATGAGGAATGGCATCCAAATTGGAGAAATAGATCATCAGAGGCAGAGCTTACAGTAGCAGCAGCAGAAATGGGTTAAGGGTGTCTGAAGTTAAGAGAGTTTCAACACTTCATCCCAGCCATAGCAGGTAAGAATATATGGGTCACAGAAAATTTGTGACAGAACCTGATGAAGTACTTGAGCCAGTGTCCTGATGGGAGTAACTAAACTAAACACTTAAGGTAGGCCCTCTCCCACCAGAAAGAAGACTTTACTGAAAGTTGCTCATTTGTGTTAATATTTTTTACCTTTATATTTTGGTTTTCTATTTTATACACACATATATAGTTAATTTTAAAAATATTTTATTATATACACTTTTATACTTTAAGTATTTTTGATAGACACGTTGCAACTTGTATCTTGTTCAAAAAGTCTCTTATGCCTGTTTTTTTTTTCTATAAGCCTAATATACATTGAGTTTTTTATCATTTCATTCTTCTAGCCTACATAGTCACCTTCCCATGCTTACTCTGTTAGTCCTTGCCTCTTCATTTCACAACTTAAACATTGATATCACCCATATGGAACAGGGGTTGGGGAGTGCCCAAAACTATAAACTGTATTTTCTCCAGCCAGGACCCTAGACTCCCTGCCTCCAAGCACAAGCAGGGCTCATAGTAGCTTCTCCCGCAGTCAACATTGGGACTTCTGTCAGAGTTATGACTACAGTTGACGTCCCCTGAACATAAATCCAAAAGAAGACAACTCACCAGCAAGGCACATATACTGTGCAAATAAGCAAAATTAGGAGGAAAACTACAGATTAAAGAACACATATACTCGAAACACAGCAAAGAAACAAACAAAAAAAAAAAAAAAAAAAAAAAAAAAAAACCACGAGACAATAGTCCACTATGGTACCACCACAGGCCAACAACTTCTCAATTCTGGAAAACACAGATGAGGATAGTTAAAATGTTAGAGAAAGACTACAGATTCCTACTTTCATAGAAGATAAATGACCAAATCAGGACTCAAACAGATTTAAAAAATGTAATTCAAAGCCTGAATAAGAAAATGTAAACAACTGAAGACAAACTAGAAAGTTGCTAAAGTAGACAAAAGAATCACAAACTTAAAGGAAAATTTTAAAGCATGGAGGAAAAGTTTAATAAGGAAGTTGAGCTGCTAACAAAGGACCAAACAGAATTGTATTAATGAATCAATCAGCCAATAAAATGAAAAGCATAACAGAAAGAATCACCAATAGAAAAACAGATCTCAGAAATGGAGGACAAGGTGAAGACAATAACACACAGACATATGAAAAGAAAAAATGAATTAGCATGACCAAAGCTTCCAAGAAATCTACATATTCAGAAGACTGAACCTAAGAATTCATGGACAGAAGGAGCTGAGGCATATGGCCTATCCAATATAATTATAGCAGAGAATTTTCCAAACCTAGAGAAAGAAATAGACATTCAAATATAGGAAGCAATTAGAACCCCCAAATAGACCTGACTAGAAAAGACTCCATAATACAACACAGTTCAGATATCAAAAATGCAAAACAAAGAAACAATGTTAACAGCAGTAAAGGACAATACCAACTAACATAGAGACAGAATATCAGACAAATCAGCTCTGTCATCAGCAACTCTAAAAGCCAGGGAACTATGCAACAATATATTCCGAACCCTAAAAGTAAATGATTGCTAACCAAAATTGCTATGGATTAGTGGATAAATAAAGACATTTTAATACAAGCACAGGTTAAGTCAATTCATGATAATTATCAGAACCACACAAAAAAAATTTCAACTGTCTAGTCCTAGCTGGCCTGGAATTCACTATGTAGATGAAGCTGGTCTTGAACTCTCAGAGATCTTCCTGAGATCTCTGAGAGTTCCTATGCCTCCCCGTTTCTGGGATTAAAGCTGTGCACCAGCACACCAGGTTCTAGAAACTTGAATACCATACACAGAAAAATAACAAAGTTTCATACACAAGAACACAAAAAAGAAAGTATTTCATGAAAACAATAGATGAACTGTCACAGGAGTACTGGGAATGACCAACAGAGCACACATCTAACTACCAGGAGAAGAAAAGAACTACCAACAAACTAGCCAACCAGAACAGTAAACAACAGAATCATGCATAACAGCAAACCCTTCTCATTTATAGCCTTCAATCTATGAGCTGTAAGGCACCAATTAAAAGGCAGACTAAACCAACTGGATTAGAAAACAAGATCTTTCTTTGTTGTCTCAAAGAAACTCACTTAACTAAGAGAGACAATAAAACTGAGAATCAATGGTTAGAAATCACACGGCCAAGAAAATGGGGTCTATAGACAAGCTGAGACAGCAATTCCTACATCTGATCAAGGAGACTTCAATCCATAACTAGTCAGAAGAGATAAAGAGTGCTACTACATATTAATAAATGGAAAAATTCACTAGGAGGGTATAAGTATTATACTTATACAAGAAATCTTGAAGGCCCAAATTCCATAAACACTGTAAGAGACATAAAAGACCACACAGGTCCTTAACACTGGGAGACTTCAGTACTCCAGTCTCATCTAGATCAGTCTTCCAAGATAAAATCAGCAAAGCAATCCCAGAGCTAAATTACACCATGAATCAACTAGACTTAACAGATTATCTACAAAACATTCCACTCAGCTTACAAGGAATACATATTCTTCTTAGTGGCACAGGGAACCATCTCAAGAATGGACCACACTATGAACTACAAAGAAACCCTTTACAAATACAAAGCAATAGTAAATTCTAGGCCAACCTAGGATACAGTGTGAGACCCTGTTCCAAAATAAATAAAACTGTGAGCCAGTTTGTCACCAAGCATAATGACTTGTGTTTGATCCCCAGGAACACACATGGTAAAAGGAGAAAACTGACATCTGAAAGTTGTACAAATATTATAAACCCAGAGACCAATATTGGGGTTCAAGCTGAAGATCAGAGAAACAAATCAGCCAAGCCACAGGAGAGCACTTACCTCTACCAAGGCTAGAAGGGCGATCCTGTCCTCAATGTGACTGGAGACTAATTACCAGAATACTGAATGCCCTGCTCCTATCTTATATACTTCTCTAGTGCTAGGATTAAAGGCATAAGCTCTGTTTTTCTTTTGGACTGATTCACTCTCATATAGCCCTGGGTAGCCTTGAACTCACAGAGATCCATCTGCCTCTGTCTCCTGAGTCCTGGGATTAAAAGTGTATGCCACCACTATCTGGCCTCTTATAGCTGTGGCTAACTCTGCATTCTCCAAGCAAGCTTTGTTAGATCATAAACAATATATCACTACAGAAAGTTGCCCTCTGACCTCACATACAAATAATAAACAATCATAAACCACCTAATACTGGAGCAAATCTTGTCCCATCACCCTACCAACACCTATTTCAGACTTCCAGAACTGTAAAATAATACATCTTTTGATTAAGTCACCCCACTTTATAGTGTTTTACTATTTTAGCTTAGGCAAACTTATACACATATTATTTTTGCAGGTATTTATGTTAGGGTTTTGGAAGACAGAGAACCACAGACTTCTTGACACTCAAGCTCAACTGTTTTTAAGAAAAGAAAATAATATAAAAAAGAAAAATTCCTAGTTAGAAGAATTATTGTATGCTTAGAAAGTAAACATCAGGTTCTTCCATAACTATAAAACAACTAACAATCATAGTTGAAAAGTTGCCTAATAGGGAAGATGCAACTCAAACCATGTACTTATTTAAATGTTTACACAAAATCTAACATTGACTTGGGCTTGTGGGTTTATTTAAAATAAAAACAAAGCTAGGAGGGTGGCACAAGCATTTAATCCTAGCAGGGAGCTCTCTATGAGTTCAAGGCCAGCCTGGTCTATATGTCAAGTTCGAGGACAGATAGGGCTACAGAGAGAGGACTCTGTCTCAGACAGACAGACAAACAGACAGACAGATAAAAGAGCTGAGCATGATAGCACACATACCAATAGTCCTAGTAGCTTGAGAGCAAGATCCCAGATAAACATAGTGAGAACCCCTCTCAAAATAATAAAAGTTCCCAGAATAAAAATAAAAGCTAACTTCATTAATTCACTTTACTGGAAATACAAGGAATAAAAAGAACATGTTGACAGTACATGGAAGTAAACTCAGGGAGACTGTTCTACAAGACAAGTAAATAAATTTAAAATTTTTAAGTTAGCTTGCAACAAATATGAGAAGACTGTTTTAAATAAAAGATACCTAAGAGATAAACCAAATGTCATGTTTGGATTGTATTTGAATCAATGAAAAGGGCAATTTTGAGAATCGGGGAAAACTGCATGAACTCAGGTAAGAAATAAATTACCATCACACATAAAAACATAATCAACATACTAAGCTTACTGAACAACCTAGCTTAGCAACACCATGTACTGTGGGCACAGCTGTTTACTCTCATAATCACATGGCCGACTGGGAGCTGCTACTGCCCAGCATCACCAAAGAGTACCCTACCACATACTGCTAGCTCAGGGAAAGATCAAATTCAAGTGCAATTCTACTGAACGCTTATCATCTTTACACCATCATAAAGACAAAAACCCTAAGTTGAATCATCATAAGTTAGAGACCACCAGCTAGTGGTACTATATATACATATTTACATATATATCCACAAACTTAAAACATTCTACAACTACTTCTGCTTTATATAATCAATTATTCTTATTAATAAAAAATGAGCAAGTCACCTAACTTCCATTCCCCCCCCCCTTTTTTTTGAGAGGGAATGGATTTTTGACACAGGGTTTCTCTAAGTAATCCTGGCTGTCCTGGAGCTCAATCTGTAGACCAGGCTGGCTTTAAACTCAGAGATCTGCCTGCCTCTGCCTCCCAAGTGCTGCAACTAAAAGTGTTCTTCACCATCACCAGCAGCAGCAGCTACCTAGCTTCCATTTTTCAACCTATTCAGTTACATTCAACTCCTCTAATATTTTGCTTCGGCTTAAAAATCAAACAATATGTCAGTATCTCTAGATATACAGAACACCATTTCTCTGACCTACTCCCCACAGTGTACATCTCACAGTAGACAGTGGTGAAAGAAATCATCAGTCTTGCTAATGGCTGTGAGGAGGCCTGCCAAGGATTCTATGGATGCTTGTTTGACCTATTCTCTTCCTCTAAGAGGACAAATTTGCCCCAACTGTTGATTTTTTGTTTTGGGGGTTTGTTTTTTGGAGGGGTTGGGGTTTTTTTGGTATTTTTTTTTTCCGAGACAGGGTTTCTCTGTAGCTTTGGAGCCTGTCCTGGAACTTGCTCTGTAGACCAGGCTGGTCTCGAACTCACAGAGCTCTGCCTGCCTCTGCTTTCCTAGTGCTGGGATTAAAGGCGTGTGCCACCAACGACCAGCCTTTTTTTTTTTTTTTTTTAATTTTGCTTTGTTTTTTAAGACAGGGTCTTACCATAACTCTGGCAGTCCTAGTGCCAGAGCAGAGGGAGGGCTTCAGTCTTCCAGAACTGAAAGCCTAGAAAGCCTCCACTGGTCTCCCTCAGACTGCCTGCCTTTTCAGGGTGGCTGTCCTACCCTCAGAAAAGGTTCTACTGCCTCAATAGCATCTGTGTTGGTTAGTCTCATGTGAACTTGACTCACAAACTATAGTTATGTGAAAGGAGGGAACCTCAATTGAGAAAATGACTAGATAAGATCAAGCTGTAGGGCATTTTCTTAATTAGTCATCAATGGAGACAAACCAGCCCATTGTGGCCTATTGTGGCCTGGTGGTCCTGGCTTCTATAAGAAAGCAGGCTGAACAAGCCATGAGGAACAAGCAGTGAGCAGCAGTAAGCATGCCCTCTGCATCAGCTCCTGCCTCCAAGTTCCTGCTTTGTTTGAGTGATATGAAAGGGTAAGCCAAATAAACCCTTTCCTCCACAAGTTGCTTTTTTTTGGTCATGTTGTTTGGGTACAGCAATAGAACCCTAAGACAGGACCCCTGCCAGCCCTCCTCTCCTGACGCAGGTGTTGACTTAATGCTCCTAAATGTTCAGTGAGGACTGCAGTACAAAAATAGAGGTGCCTTGCCCACATGGGGTTCACTGTGAGGTCTACATGTCAATTCTGATATGGGAATTTGTTTACTTATTTATTTATATTTGAGACACAACTTACCTCAAACCCCTTATATAACTAAGGATGATGAACTTCTGATTCTCCTGACTTCATTCAAGAGGTTGAGTCCTGTGACTGTAGGCTTTTTTATTTTGTTTGTTTGTTTGTTTTTCAAGACAGTATTTCTCTGTGTTCCAGCCTGGCTGTCTTGGAACTAACTCTGTAGACCAGGCTGGCCTTGAACTCACAGAGATTCCCCCTGCCTCTGCCTCCTGAGTGCTGGGATTAAAGGCATGCACCATCACTGTCTCAAGACTGTAGGCTTTAACACCATATTTCGTTATGAGACACTAGAGATCAAATCCAAAGCTTTGTGAGCACCAGGCAAGCACTCTACTAACTTACCTACATCCCCAGGTCTGTGATGGGTTTTTACTCTTATTTAGCTTCTAGTAATTTTCAGGGAAATAACGACATTACTCTAGCTCATACCTCAGAGTGGAATGCTTTCCTCAGAATGCACATGGCTCACTGGCGCAGTGCATGATGTCTAACTCCATCTGAAACATCGAACCAGCTTCCAGGGGCCCTTTACCCCCGTGCCTTATTTACTTCTAACTTCCTTCTACAACCCTCCATTTTCATCTGAGATTCTGAAGTTTACCTGCGTCCTCCATTAAAGGTCAGGGTCCGTGGAACAGGAATTTTATTTTTCTCATCATTCACTATATCCTAAGATCTCTAAATTGTTTTTGAGCAAATATGATTATTTACAGATTACAGATTATTTTAGTTTGTTTTAATTAAATAAATAAAAGAAAATAAATAAAAGAAGAAAAACTTTTATGGGAGACAAGAAGTTTAGAAAACTAAAAACAGAACAGACCTTGTGTTAACACTTGTCGCTTTCTTTGTGCAACATGACACATTTCATCACATCTGCTTTTCCAGCCAAGTCATTTACTACTTCCTCATATCTTGCTATCAACTCCCATTCTGATCAGAAACTGTATACACTCCTCACAACGAAAGAGTTAGTGATTGCTCTCAGTGAAAATGGAGGATATTACTCACTGCTTGCTAATTATCTGCTACAGAATAATCTTTTTGTACACTGTGAGGATGTGCCAAAACACCTTCTGATTGGTTTAATAAAAGAGATGGCTGTCCAGTAGCTAGGCAGGAGGTATAGGTGGGATAGCAAGACACAGGGGATGCTGGAAATAAGGAGGGCAGAGTCTCAGGAATCTCGAACAGATGCAGAGAGAAACAAGATAAATGTGCTGTGTTGAAAGAAGGTACTGTCACATAAATATGGGTTAATTTAAAATATAAGAGCTAATAACCAGCCTGAGCTATCAACTGAGCATTTGTAATTAACAGTAAGTCTCTGAATGGTTATTTGGGAGCAGCTACAAAGACACAGAGAAACTCCATCTACAATTGTCACATAATTTTTTAAAAATGATCCTGGTGGTTTCTGGAAACAAAACAGAATGTTGGTAACAATTAGGCGGCAAAAGTGGATATTTTTGATATTTGGCTTCAAAAAGAGAGCTGAAGAAGGAACAAAGGAACTAAGCAAAAAGGAAGGATTCCAATGTTAAGAAGATACAATAATACCTTAGGATTTCAAAGGTATTATCTTAAAACATTTCACTCTAATCAAATAAGAAGGCAAAACAAAGTTAATTAGACTTTTAAAGAAACATAACAAACTAGGCATGGAGACTTACACCTGTAATTCCAAAAAACCAGAATGCCATTCAAGGCTAGTTTGGGCTATATATTAAGTTTGAGTCCTGTGCTGGCTACATGGTGAGTTCAGGGCTAACCTGAGCTATATACAGCAAAACCATGTCTTTAAAACACAAAAAAAAAAAATGAAAAAAATAGATAATGTAGACAACTGATATAAAGATTCTTGGGTTGAGTGAACTAAGTAATATGAGATTGAGAATTACTTTTTAACAGTCCTGACAAGCCACTTGACACATTAAACTTCACAGCTATGAAGAAAGATGAAGATAAAAAAGAGTGGAATGTAGTACCTAAGGCTTTCCCAAAGTCATAAAGACATAAAACCCGCCTTGGGAACTAAACCTGACCTCTGGAAACCATATCTAACAAAACTGCTCTGTAAGACAGAAAACATCTCAACTATTGAGTTTGAAGGGGAAAGGAAAGAAAGAAGTGACACTATTTTCATGATGTCAAAACTTGTCAAGTAAATGACACCAACAGCAGAAATCTTGAGTTTCAGCCCCTTGACCATTCTAGTCTGTAAAGTGGGTATAATAATAGCCCCCCTTTTGTGCCATATTTATAAAGCCTGATCAAGATAATGGAGGCTAGGGATATCTCAGCAGGTAAAAGCACTTGCTGTTCTTGCAGAGGACCTGGGATCAGCTCCAAGCACCCACATGGTGGCTTACAACTGTCTGGATGGCCCCTACAGGCACCGAACACACATGGTACACATACATACTGCAGGCAAAACAGTCATGCACATACAATAAAAATAAATACTTTAAGTAAAATCTAGGGATTTTTAAAATGTACATATAGCACTTACTACAATGCTGAATAAAAATATTATTAATGAAATTAGTAACATTGTGTTTTTAAACAACTACCATTGTTTTGATATTAAAATATTCATTTATTACAGTAACACTTATCTAGTATACTCAAAGATTCAAAGCCTCTATTCATTTCATGTGTGCCTCCTTTAAAAAAAAAAAAAAGTACCTTGAACCAGGAGTAATGGCATATACCTTTAATCCCAGCACTTGGGAGGCAGAGACAGGTGGATCTCTGTGAGTTCAGGACCAGCCTGGTCTACAGAGCTAGTTCCATGACAGCCAGGGCTGGTACACATAGAAAACCTGTTGGGGTAAAAAAATTATCAAATGCCACAAGACACAGTGACACATGGCTGTAACACAAGCACTTGGGGGGCGGGAGGATCAGAAATACAAGGTCATAGGTCATCCTTGACTATGTTCCAAGTTTGAGGACAGGCTGGGCTACATGAGACCCTGTCTCAAAAAAGCAAAGAAAAAAATAAACAACGACAAAAGAGTGACAGTCTAATGTTCCATATCCAAGATTTTTAAAAAATGAAAGTTATTCATAAAGATACTTATCACACTGAAGAATGGTATGTCTAAAGAACACTCACGTTTTATATTACACTTTTCAGTTGCCATAATCAATCATTCACTCTCACTAAACAAGTTAGTCATTAAAAAGGAAAACTTTGTACCAACTATACATTAACTCAGTAATGCTGAAGCAAGCACTGTACTATTCCAGCATAGGTAAAGTCCTCAATTTATATACAGATTGTGCTCTTCAAGGAGATTTACAGTTCACTACAAAATCTGAACAATATTTTTTGAAATGATGGAGGAAAGATAAGGTCATGGCAATAAACAAAGACCTAATAATATAAAGAACCTACTAAAAACTTCTGGAAATGAAAAGAATAAACATAACCATTTAGATAACTAACAATCACATATTTTGTGCTCCTCACAGAAGGAAAAAATGTGAGTATACAAATTTAAGATTGTAAATTGTAGCTGGGCAGTGGTGGCACACACCTTTAATCCCAGCACTCAGGAAGCAGAGGCAGGTAGATCTCTGTGAGTTCGAGGCTAGTCTGCTCTACAGAGAGTTACAGAACAGCCAAGGCTACACAAAGAAATCTTCTCTCAAAACACATGCATGCGGCGCGCGCGCGCGCGCGCACACACACACACACACACACACACACACACACAAATAAAAAAAACAATATTATAAATGGTATGGTAATTGTTTTATTTACCTTCGTACTGTTTTAAACACCATGGGCAGCATAATACTTGCCTTCTATGAGGAGTTTAAAATGATTGTTTAATGAATAATGAATGAGAATTCATAGTCCTATTAAAACCAAGCTATTTCTTGGGAAAATACATGACCATTTCCACATGAAAGAACATCTTCCTTAACCAAAGCACAAGACCAGAACTGGAACACCAAGTACTGCAGAGTGTATGCAGGCAATCTCTGTAGAAAACATTTAGACACATCACTTGCTATCTAAGTATGCATTAATCATTCTGTTGAGATTTCATAATATAAAACGTAACCTCCAAACTCTCCCGGACTTCTTTTCCTTTACCAAGAGCAGTGATCTATATTTTATCTGAGTCCATTATTTATTTGTATTTATGCACAATTCCAATTAATACAGAAGATTATCAATTGCAAACTAAACTACAGCCAAAACTGATTCCCCTGGCCCACAAAAGCTGGCAAGTAGCCTCAGCATGTAAGAAGCTTGTCACTAAGCCTGAGGATCTGCATGAAACCCCTAAAACTCACATGGTAGAGACAGCCAGTTCTGAAAGCTGCCCCCAACACATGCACTGTCACACACATACACAAAATGAAATGTTTTTTTAAACATCAAAAAAACCCTCCCAAACACTTACAACTCAATATTTACACAAAGATCAAGAATAAAATCCAGTATTTCTCTAACTCAAATCCAACAACCCATATTTTGATTTTATCTAAGTAGACAAAGCTATGTGACACAAAGTCATTCAGTAACAACACGAATTATTTCAGGCATAAAAATAACTGCAAAACTTGCCAGGCAATGGTGGTGCACACCTTTAATCCCATCACTCAGGAGGCAGAGGCAGAAAGATCTCTGTGAGTTCAAGGCCAGCCTAGTTTACAGAGTGAGTTCCAGGACAGCCAGAGCTACACAGAGAAATCCTGGGGTGGGGGTGGGGGGCTGCAAAAACTACTGAAGGTTACCATTTAAAATTACACAATCTAGTAATATCCTGTTTGTCACTCACAATGACCTTGAAATTTAAATTTTAAGCAGATGGTGGAGAGCTTGCCCAGCATGTGCACCACATTCCACGCCCAGTTTAAACACAAGAGAGAAAGAGAAGAAAATCTTAGAAATGCTCACCTAAAAAGGAAGTCCCTTAGCCAGACCTGGTAGCACACACCTATAATCCTAGCAATTGAAAGGCTGAAACAAAAGGATCATAAATTTGAGGCTATCCTGGACTAAATCCTGAGACCTTTAAATTTTTTTAATTTATATTACTTTAAGGCAATGATTCTAAACCTTCCTAATGCTGTGACCCTTTAATACATTTCCTCATGCTGTAGAGACCCCTAACCACAATAATAATTATTATTATTGTTATTAATATTATTTTATGTATTGGTTTTTTGAGGCAGGGTTTCCTCTGTATTGTTTTGGAACCTGTCCTAGAACTCACTCTGTAGACTGACCAGGCTGGCCTCGAACTCACAGATATCTGCCTGCCTCTGTCTCCCAAGTCTGCCACCAACGCCCAGCCCATAAAATTATTTTTGTTGCTACTTCATAACTGTAATTTTGCTGTTATGAATTATAATGTAAATATGTGATATTTGGGATATCTGATACATGACTTCTGTAAAGGGCTGTTTGACCCCCCCAAAGGGGGATATTATTTTTATATATGGATATATAGATATATATATATATATATATCCCAGCTATCAGCAGATTAAGAGGATTGCTAAATCTTTCTTCTTCTTCTTCTTCTTCTTCTTCTTCTTCTTCTTCTTCTTCTTCTTCTTCTTCTTCTTCTTCTTCTTCTTCATCTTCTTCTTCTTCTTTTCTTCTTCTCCTCTTCCTCATCCTTCTCCTCCTCCTCCTCCTCCTCCTCTTCTTCTTCTGTCTTTTGAGACAGGGTTTCTCTATGTAGCCCTGGATGTCCTGGAACTCTCTCTGTAGACCAGGTTGGACTGGAATTCACAGAGATCCACCTGCCTCTGCCTCCCCAGTGCTGGGATTAAAGGTATGTGCCATCACTGTCAAGCACTAATTCTTATTTATTTTCTATTTTTTTTTTTTCGAGACAGGGTTTCTCTGTGTAGCTTTGGAGCCTATCCTGGCACTGGTTCTGGAGACTAGGCTGGCCTTGAACTCACAGAGATCCTCCTGCTTCTGCCTCCCAAGTGCTGGGATTAAAGGTGTGTGCCACCAACACCCAGCTAATTTGTATTTCTTTTTTTTTTAATTTTATTTATTTATTATGTAAACAACATTCTGCTTCCATATATATATCTGCACACCAGAAGAGGGCACCAGATCTCATAATGGATGGTTGTGAGCCACCATGTGATTGATGGGAATTGAACCCAGGACCTCTGGAAGAGCAGTCAGTGCTCTTAACCTCTGAGCCATCTCTCCAGCCCTAATTCGTATTTCTAATCCTAACTTTGTTACTTGTAATTTCTATGATTTTGACAGGTTTCTGTTTTTCAGTTTCCTTATATATATGAATGGTACTACACGGGACTTTGGTGGTGTATACCTTTAATCCCAGGACTCGGGAGGCAGAGGCAGGTGGATCTCTGTGAGTTCAAGGCCAGCCTGGTCTACAGAGCAAGTGAGTGCCAGGACAGACCCCAAAGCCATAGAGAAACTCTGTCTCGAAAAACCAAAAAAAAAAAAATTAATAATAATAATAAAAGAATGGTAGTACCAAATTTACCTACTTTGTTCCTATAATTACTGTTTAGCCATGTAATCAGTACAGCATATACACACATAAGAAGCACACAATGTATTGCATGTCTCTCTTAAATAACCTACTGCATTCTTCAGGAATGTTCTTTTTAATCTCATTTTCCTTTCATTTCCTAAACATTTAGAAGCTATATATTCAAGGGAGAATATAAATGTTTAGCAATTAGACTGAAAACACATTTCTTTTTGGTTCCCTCAAAGTGTTTTAGAAAAATGATTTTCTGTCTGACAGATCTTTATGCAATGTTGGTGTCATGGCTACAGGCAAATTATTTAATCTCTCTCTCTCTCTCTCTCTCTCTCTCTCTCTCTCTCTCTCTCTCTCTCTCTCTCTCTGTCTGTCTCTCTCTCTCTGTCTCTCTCTCTCTCTCTCTCTCTCTCTCTCTCTCTCTCTCTCTCTCTCTCTCTGTGTGTGTGTGTGTGTGTGTGTGTGTGTGTGTGTGTTACACTACTGCCTTGAATTCCACATGTAGCCCAGGCTGACCTCAACCTCAAGACCCTCCTGTCTCAGTCTCTCAGATGCTGGGGTTGCAGGTATACACCACAATATCCAGGAACCATACTCTTCCAGCCACGGATGGAATATGTTGTGCAACTTAAGCTTTCCTATAGATTCCTACTATAATCACTTTGTTTTAAATGACTGGCCATGCTATGGTTACATTTGAAAAGTACTACCCATAAACACACAAATACTAATCAAGTATCCCATGGAGCATTACTTTACATGCATGATTTTGAACATACTAATGGCTAACACCACTTTAGGATAGATAACTTCACATGTTCTGGAAGATGACTCAAGCTTCTCTGAAGCTTCTGAAGACATACCAGGTTCTAAATAGCTACAGTAAAATTTCAAAAAGAACAGAAGTCAGCACCAAAGCTAGTTTAGCATTAATAGTAGGTGAGCTAATAAACAGGTCTGCATTTACCAAGTCAGCTTTGGGTTTTGCTTATTATGTCAGTTGGAAAACTGGAAGAAATTGGTTGTAACTCCCATGCAACCTGAACTTATGACAACATTACTTTATGAGAAGTGTAGCTGGTGCCAGCATAAAACTGAGAAAGTTAACACCTAAAACTGCTTAGAACAGCCCCCATTTTCCACCTATCTCATAATTCATTCATGTTATAAAATTGAGAGCATCTCCTTAGGGAAAGGGGAAGGATAATTAAGACTTAGAACCTTCAACATGTTTGGCAACACATGGATTTTGCTAGTTAAGACTTTTTTTCCATTAAAAACATTTTTCTTTCTAAGAGAGGGGTCTCTCTATGTAATCTTGAGTAGCCTAAACTCAGCACATGAAACCAAATTAGCCTTGAATGCAGGAAGACCTTTCTCCTGAGTACTGGGGTTAAAGGCTTGTGCTAACGTAACTGACCTAAAAAAAATTTAAAACAACCCGCAATTTCCAATAGCTTCTCTGCTGCTTCTTTTTCAATGTTCTCCAAATTACATTTATTTACTTACTGTTTGGGGTGACCGGGGCAGGTGCAAGCACACATATGGAAGTCAAAGGACAGTATGCAGGAGTCAGTAATCCTCCCTCATGATAAGGGGTCCAGGGAGCAAACTCAGGTTGTTAGTTAGGCTTAGTGGTAATCACTTTCTTTTAACCATGAATCCATCTTTCTAGTCTGTTTTTAGAAACTATATTACATTTTGTGTATATGTGCTACTGTACATATGCACTACAGTACTCATTTGGAGGTAAGAGGAGTCAGTTCTGATCCCCATGTCCTGGGGATCAAATCAGGTTCCAGGCTTAGTGGCAAGAGTCTTTCCTTACTAAGCCAACTTTACTGGCCCTCTTATTTGATTCATATAGCTACTCTTCAAGATATTATTTTAGACAAAGAAATGTTTTAATAATGAAGTAAAGTAAGTGGACATTTATTCATTTCTCCCCAGGAAAAGTCATAAACAACTACAGAATAAATCTCTCTCTCAGGGGAAAAAAACACCCTAGCACAACAACAAAAAAGAACTCTGAAAAAAAAATACAAAATGCCATCACTAAGATATCTAAAAAGAAAAATAAAACAATGTGTGGAATGGGGGAATAATATGATTTAAATTTATTGCATTTAAAACAACTAGTCTTAATATAATATAAATTTTGGAAAAGTATAGAAGGAATAAAATGCTGACATGACATGGGTGAATTTTGTTATGCTAAAACTATAAAACTGTAAATAAACAGCCAGCATGCTCTAGCAAATTTTATCCTTCCAATTGTCTTCATCTCATATCTACTACTATCTTTGGTCTAAAGTTTTAACATAAGACAAAAGAAATACGAGGTAAACTAGACTAGTAGTTACAAAGAAAAAATGTGAGATGTAAATTCTTTCCAATATCATCTATTATTTTGGAAGAGACAGAGATTATTAAACACAGTATAAGCCATATTTCCTGCTAGCAGAATTATTCCCGATTTGTAGAGCCAAGTCATTCATGTGACTATCTCCTAGTACCTAAAGAAGACACCATGCTTTCTGTTTTAAGTGGTTCATGACCAGACTGAATCTGAAGCATAGTTTAAACATGTCAAAGTTAATGTAGTAAAGGATCTCAGGAGACACAAAACTTTGAGATTGATTTTCAACTTTATGAACTGATAAATTTTCTAGTTTTAAAAACAGATTCTTAAGTATTACTATTGCATTGCTAAATGGACACGATGTGTGTGCCACATCATCTTCTAAACAGTTGTTTGTGGCGATAAACAAGTGCTGCTGTCTGCTTTGGTCACAGAAGCTTCTTTTTATAGTGGACATCAGTTACTGCAAAAGCTCCTAACTGATCAAACTTCTGAGAATAAGTGACTGTTGGATGCTCTTCCCTAAATGGGACAATATCACCCTCTCCAAGGCTCAGGAACATCACAAAAAGAGCAAACAAACAAAGAATAAGACACAGAGCAGCTGGAGAGATGGCTCACAGATAAGTGTACCAGTTGCTCTTCCAGAAGACCCAAATTCAATTTCCAGCATCCACGTGGTAGTTTACAACCATGTATAACTCCAGTCCCAGGGGATCTAGCATATTCTTCTGGCTTCCACCAGGGACTGCATGCATGTTGTACACAGATATACATGCACACAAAACACCCATACACATAAAATAAAAATAAGGCTTAAAAAGAATTTTTACAACGACATAGAGGATGAGGTGTTGTGGAATGCTATCTTTTGAGCTTTTAAAGTCATAGCAGCTGTGATTACCTGCACAAGAATGGGTATATCAGCATCCCATCATAAAGAGGAGTCATGTTCATAGGCTCCATCCCTCCCTGAGGAGTTATAAGCAATTATGATCGAGAGAGGGGAAGAACATTCCCTTCAATGTTGTAGCCACTGGTAAGTTACCCATGCTCCTGTAAGTAACTCCCAACTTGTACTCATGAAAGCAACCACAATTAAACTCAGTGGGTCAAACATACACACAAAGAAGGACAGACAGACATAGACAAACAGACAGAAAGGACAAGGGGAACCAGTTTGGGAAGAGGGGGTCAGTAGGAGAAGGACAACAACAAAGTGTAATGGGAGGTGAATTTGATCAAAATACATTATATAGACATTATGTGTGAAAATGTCATAATGAGAAAAAAAGATGCTGGTATGCAGGGATGAAGAGCATCCAGACTTTCAACACAGAAATGAGACAGGACTTTTAATTCACAGCATCAGTAAGAAGCTAGAGTGCTTGGGAACTGACTAGGAAAGTCAGGCTTTGTTTCCCTACAGGAAACAAGAGGTTGTTTAAAGGAGAAAAAAAGCAGATAAGCAAGTTTCTGACCCATTTTTAAAAGTCAATTATTTTATCAATAATTATGTTATTGCATACTTATAGAATACAGTGTGATACTTTGATCTGCATATACTTTATGAAACATTTAATAAAGATAACACATCTATCACCCAAAAAACGAGGTGCTGAATATGTTGCACTTCATGCTACACTGGAACTTAACTGACTTAAATACTGCTGAGAATTAACTATACATTCAGGGGTGGGGTGTAACTCTGCTGGTCTCATTCTTGCTTAGCATGCATGAAGCCCTGGGCTCCATCCTCAGCACCTCATTAAGAAAAGATATGTAATAGTACCTGTAATCCCAACATTGGGGAAGGAGAGGTAGGGAGTTCAGAAATTCAAGGTCAGCCTGAGTTACAAGAGACCTTATCTCAAAAAGAGGGAGTCAGAATGTAAGAAGAGGAGTGGCTAGATGGTTCAGAGGTTAAAAGCACTTGCCATGCAAATCGGACAACTTGAGCTTGATCCCTGGACCCCAAGGTTGTCCAAGACCTGCAGACTCCCTGTTTTCTCACTCTAACTAGGACTGATGGTTATTTCTACTCACACACTCACAGAGACAAGATTGCTGAAGCCAAAAAGCCAAATAAAGCAGTTCCACTTGCTTCCATGGAAGCCTTCTCATCACTCACAGCTGAGCTTTTCCAAGAATAAAACAGCTTTACAGTAAGGCACATGAAGCAAAAGCAAAGGATGCTAAACATTAGTAAGCAAAACTGGAAACAGTAACATTATACAGTTTTCACATAGTCTAGCGTTTCAGTCTACCAGCATAAAACTTATTCCCACAAACTGACACTTTGACATCTGAGATGGCTATATTCTTCACCCTGTTTACAACCCTCCTACTATAATTCCCAACAATCAATTCCTGTCTAGTTGCTGTTCTATACATTCCCTCTCCCCTTCACACAACCTCCCCAGGTATACCCCAACAGCCCTTATACTGCTCAACTGTAAACAAGTGTTCTGAATCCTGAACTGACTGAACCAAGTCCAAGAGCAAACCACTTTCCATTCAACTATGCAGTCCACAGAAATGATTATTTGTTCACCATCCATTTGTTACCCTCAAACAAAAGAAACCTTCCTGAGGCTTATGTCATCTCTTTTTACGTTGGTGCATGTGTTTTTGTTAACTACTGACCTGCTCACTCTATTCACAAAAGACTTTGCAAGCTGGTTCAGAGTTCCTACACGCCCTGACTCTCAACAACCTAGCTTTACAGTCCCTTTATCTTAATGCTAAGAACCTTCACTTTGAAATCCATTCAACAGCCAGATCCAACATCTGTCGTAACAGCAACTGTACTCCAACTCTTGCACTACAACACCCAATCTTAACCTCTCAGCTCCTCACATCCCAGCAGTTATCCTCTGGTTTGATTTACTTGCCATCCGTCTAATCTCAAAGCCCATCACTTAAAAAGTTTACTACTGTAATCTATTGCCACATTATCCTTGTGTCACACTAGGCCACAGAATCCATACCAAGACCAGCTGAATTGTTTAACTTGTGTTCTCAGATAAAAATCACTCACATAGGTCCTACACATACCAGAACAGTGGGAAATGCACTGCCCCACTTCTCCTAAACACTCATTCTATTTGCCTGCACTTTGTCTCCAAAGGCCTTCTCAAGAGTCTCCCTTTCTTCCCAATGTCTCAGGCACACTCACCCTGTCTTTTCCTGTAATTTCAGCTTGCTGTCACTCCAAACTTGACTGGGAAAAGGCTCATTAAAAAGGCTGAGGCTGTAGCTTAGTACTGGAGTACTTGCCTAGAATGCCCAAGGCCCCAGGTTTCATACCCCTCAAAAAAGAAAGTCACTTAGAAGGTTCTGCAAAAATTTTCTTTCTTCCACTACCATCTTATCACTTCTTTCTGTTCAACCTTTCGGTTCAGATACTCCCCCAGGACCTTTTTGTTTGCTCTGTCACCTTATTTCCATTACCCACTCCTGGTGGTAACAAAGTTACATCTCTAAGTCGGGCTTTCTATTTAGTCTCTGAGAAAGGACTTTGATAGGTAGATGATATCCCCTGCTGTCTCAAATTCTTAAAGCAGACTTGCTTCTTTAGTTTCTGTGTGGCCTCATGCTCTCCAAAATGGCCCTTCCAAGCTTCCCTCAGGTACCATCTCATCTGTCCAGTCTTCATACACCTCTTGTATCATCTCCATTACTATAATGTCTCCCTCTCAAATTGTCATTTTTAGAAGCACACATTGCTAGTGTCTACCATTTTCAAAGCAAACCTCCCTATCACCTGTGAACTGCCTATCCTTAAGGCTTTTTTCTTTCTTTCTTTCTTTCTTTCTTTCTTTCTTTCTTCCTTCCTTCCTTCCTTTCTTTCTAATCAAATCTCTCAAAAAAAAAAAAAAAACATTTTGGAAGAATGTCTACTTCTGCATGTTTAATTTATCCTTTAAACTTGATTTCAGTCCTCATCACTGCACTAAAACACTCTTACTACTGTCCCCACTACTTTTCCTGTAGGCTAAAAGAGGACACATTCATCATTATTTAAAATGTGGTGGTATAGCTGGGATCAAATCCAGAGCCTGACCCAGCACAAGCAGTGAACACCTTATCATTGAGCTTTATCCCCAGGCCAGTACACTCACACACACACACACACACACACACACACACACACACACACACAGAACTAGAGCTAGAGGCAGCTGTGAGCCACCTGTGCTGAGGACTAAATTTGGATCATCTAGCAGAAATCACTCCCTGCATGCCATTCTGCAGCCCCCAATGCATTCTGACAGAAATGACCAAATCCACCACCCAAACCTGTGCATGTGGGGTGTTTCATGATTACACCCTAGGAACTATCCTGTTTCTACACTGGACCCTAGGTTTTCTTTTCATTCTTTTAAATATCATTCAAATTTATAGCTCTGGTCCAGACAATCCTGAACTCATTTCATTGACACTATTCCCCATTAAGCAACTTCATGTGGTTACTTTTTCAAATATCTCAACTTCAAAATGTCCTACATTACCATTTACCTTCAAAGGGGTGACATTATGAAAGCCTATAACAGCCTACAATAACACGAGTGCCACCGAATCTCTTCAATCCAGTCTCTATCTCCATGAAACAGATAAAGAGAGCTTCAAAAATAGAAACTGCATCACACCAATCACTAGCTTTGTTTGATTTGGTTTTAGTTTGGGTTTTTTGAGACAGGGTCTTGCTATATAGTCCAGGCTGGCCTTGAAGTCACAACAGTTCTGCCTCTGCTTCCCAAGTGCTAGGATTATAGCTACATCTGGAAATATCACTCATTATTTAAAACTGTTAAATTAGTATGCTTCATGCTTGGTGTAAAAGTATTTATTTATTTTGAGGTGCTAGATATCAAACTCAGGGTCTTAGCAATGCTAGGTAAGCATGCATGCACTATTGTTGTGGTATATTTATTTAAGATGTATTACATTTGTTTATGCTGTGGAACATTTGTTTAATGATGCAAAAATGTTGCATTCTTTTTTTCTTTTTTCTTTCTTTCTTTCTTTCTTTTTTTTTTTTT
The DNA here is from genome assembly GCF_003668045.3 of Cricetulus griseus. NCBI lineage: Eukaryota > Metazoa > Chordata > Mammalia > Rodentia > Cricetidae > Cricetulus > Cricetulus griseus. Next base: position 185,080,742 of record NW_023276807.1, on the reverse strand, counting down.
TTTTTTTTTTTTTTTTTTTTTTTTGGTTTTTCGAAACAGGGTTTCTCTGTGTAGCTTTGGAGCCTTTCCTGGCACTCGCTCTAGAGCCAGGCTGGCCTCGAACTCACAGAGATCCGCCTGCCTCTGCCTCCCGAGTGCTGGGATTAACCAACCGGCAAGATGTTGCATTCTTTTATGTTGCATTTGTTTAACTCTATGATGCTGTGTTACTGTTCTTGTCTAAAATACCTGACTGGTCTAATAAAAACTGCCAATAGCTAGGCAGGAGAAAGGATAGGCAGGGCTGGTAGACAGTGAGAATAAATAGGAGAAATCTGAGAAAAGAAAGATCAAGGATCGAGAGAAGGAGGAGGACTCCAGGGGCCAGCCACCCAGCTACACTGCAAGCCAGGGAGTAAAAAGTAAAGAAAGGTATATTGGTTAAAGAGAAAAGCCCAGAGGCGAAAGGTAGACTGGATAATTAAGATAAGAAAAGATGGATAGAAATAAGCCAAGCTTGGGCTGGTTAAGAGCACCAACTGCTCTTTCAGGGATCCTGAGTTCGATTCCCAGCAACCACATGGTGGCTCACACCCATCCGTTATAAGATCTAGTGCCCTCTTCTGGTGTGCAGACATACATGGAAGCAGACTGTTGTATACATAATAAATAAATAAAATCTTAAAAAAAAGAAAAGAAAGAAGCCAAGCTAAGGCAGGAATTCATAAGACTAAGACTCCATGTGATTTATTTGGTAGCTGGGTGGTGGACCCCAAAAAGAGTTTAAGAAAAAAAAACCTACACACTGTGCTACATACTCAGCCTTTCATTGTCTCTTGCTGACAATGTTCTTACTGCAAAATCTCAGTGCACACTGATTTTGCAGATCAATGGCATTCAACTACTAGTATAAAGACAAATTAATATAAAACAAAGACATTAACTAGGTTGCTAAAAGAATTGTAGTTAAGGTGAAAATAAGTTTGGAAAGCTGGTGAAATAGCTTAGTGAGTTACAGCACTTGCCAACAAGCCTAATGATCTGAGTGTGATCCCTGGGACCCACGAGGTGGGAGAAGAGAGTGGACTCCTACAAGCTGTCCTCTGACCACCACACTCATGCTCTCACACAACTGCCTCACCTGCACTGCCACACAAAATAAATACATAATGTAAATAAAAAAAGAAATAAATTTTGGGATAAAATTGATACAATTTAGCACTTCAATGTTTATGACTGTCTCCATCATCTAATTCCAGAATGTGTCTATCACCTCAAAAGAAGGCGTTATGTGGTTAGCAGCCATTCACAAGCCTCTGCTTCTCACCTCCTGGAAACCACTAATCTACCTGTTACTGTCATGGAACTGCCTGTTCTGCACATTTCACAGAAATGAGATCATGTAATGTAATTTCTTTGTGTCTGCCTTCTTTTACTTAGTAATGTTTTTAAGATTCATTGGTGGTGTTACATGAATCAGTATTTCATTTCTTTATATTGTCTTTTTGGTGTCGTGTCCTTTCGTTTTAGTTTTTGTTGTCTTTGAGGGGTTTTGTTTTGGTTTTGGTTTTTGTTTGTCTGAGACAGGGTCTCTCTGTGTAACAACCTTGGCTGCCCTGGAACTCATTTTGTAGACCAGGCTGGCCTCAACCTCACAGATATCCGCCTGCCTCTCCGTCCTGAGAGCTGAGATTAAAGGCATGCACCACTATCCACTGCCAACTCTCATTTCTTTGATTTTTGTTTTGTTTTTAGAGACTCTTATGAATCTTAAACTGTTCTTAAATTCCTTATGTGATCAAGGACCCTGAACTTCTGATTCTCCTACCTCCACCTCCAAAGTGCTAGAAGTGAGCACCATTACATCCAGTGTACAAGTGCTAGAGCGTGAACTCAGGGCTTCACAAATGTTAGGCAAGCACTCTACCAACTAAGCTATATTCCACACCCAGTATGTCATTCTTTTTTATGGCTAATAACACTCCATTGTGTGGAAAATGTCACCTTTGTTTATACATTTATGAGCTGATGGGCATTTAGATTGTTTTCAGGTTTCTATTATTATGAATACAGTTGGCATCAACACTATTACACAAGACACTGTATACACACATGGCATCAAATCTCTTAGGAATATTGCTAAACCATATGGTAACTGTGCCTAATAGAAACTGCCAAGCTACTTTCCGCCACTGTTGTACTATTTTGTTTCCATCAGGTTCTAATTTTGATACATCCAATGGATACCTGTTAGTTTCTTGGTTTTATTATTGTTACAGTCATTCCTAGAGGATAGGAAATAGTATCAGTGATATTTATTTGTATTTCCATTTTTCATACATTGATTTGGCCATTTATAAACGTTTCAAAGCTTTTATTATATTTTATTTATGTGCATGCCTGTGTATAAATGTGTAATATCTTTGTGTTTTATTTTCAAGGGCTCTCCAAGAAGACAATAATAAGTATTCTACATTGAATGTGGAAACTGTGGTGTGTAAATATTTTAAAGAGTACCTCTACTCTCATGGGGGGTTTTTTGTTGTTGTTGTTTTGGGTTTCTTTTTGTTTTTGTTGTTGTTTTAGGTTTTTTGCTTGTTTGTTTTGTTTTGTTGTCAAGAAACGGTTTCTCTATATAGTCCTAGCTGTCCGGGAACTCAATCTATAGACCAGGCTGGCCTTGACTTCAGAGATCTGTCTGCCTCTGCCTCTGCCTCCTAAGAACTGAGATTAAAGGCATGTGCCACCACTACCCCACTTCCTTAAGTATCTTTAAAGTAGTGTTATCCTAAATTATGCTTGTGATAAAGTATCACTGTAACAGTCTAGAAAGTCTGTCTGTTGTATGATACTTTGATTAAATTCTGACAATAAAGATTTCTATGAATCAGAGGGCAGAGCTAGGCCAAAATTAACCATAGAGGTTTTGGAGGACTGAGGACAGATACAGAGAAAGGAAGTAGTAGGGCTGTTTCTCTGGTCATTCAGGTTCTTACCCTGATATCTACCTTCCAATTTTTTTTATCAATAAAGAATAATTATATAAACCCAATATCTGTCATTTCTGGCATGGACAAAGGCAAGAACTTTTAACATCATAAATGCCAAATTCGTACTCTCCTTGTTTTAAACTACTTGTCTATGTCCTACCCTGGTGACAAGAAATCATTGATGGCAACATTGCCAGAAAAATCTGTCAAGATAATTTCAGCACTTAAATTTGATCATAAGCCCCACAAGCTGAAGGTGGGTTTCTGTTCTGTCCTTTCTAACAACACAGTAACACCAGACCACAAAGCTGTTTATATGCTGTTATTTAAAAACTGGAAGCTTTATCTTAAAATGACCATCATTATAAAAGATCCCAAAGAGAACCAGAATTTTCAGATTTTAGTGTTGAAAACATCAAAGCAACCACAAGCATCATAATTTCCAAATCATACTGCAGAAGTATCCCTCCATTCAATTGTAGTATAGAAAAATATATTATCAAAATGTGATAACAAAAAGCAAAGTAGTTACTTTCTGTGGCAAATATGGCAAACACTGTCAGTTGTTATGTTGGCTAGTTTTTTTGTCAACTTGACACAAGCCAATGTTATCTGGGAAGAGGGAACTTCAACTGAGAAAATGCTTCCATCATATCAACTTGTAAGGCCAGACTGTGGACATTTTCTTGATTAATGACTGATGTTGGAGGGTCCAACCCACTGTGAGCAGTACCAAAGCCTGTATACCACCCCTAAGCCTGTATAAGAAGGCAAGCTGGCCAAGAGTGGTGGTACTTGCTTTAATTCCAGCACTCTGGAGACAGAGGCAGGTAGACCTTTGTGAGTTTTACTCCAGTCTGGTGTACATATAAGTTCAAGAACAGCCAGGGCTACATAATAGAGACCCTGTCTCAAAAAAAAAAAAAAAAAAAAAAAAAAGGAAGAAAGAAGAGAAAAGAAAAGAAAAGAAAATTGAATAAACTACAAAGAGCAAGACAGTAAGTAGTTTTCCTGCCTTGGTTTCCCTCTGTGATAGACTATAGTCGGGACGTGTAAAACAAAGCCTTTCCTCCCCAAGTTGATTTTGGTCATGATTTTTATCACAGCAAGATAAAACAAACTAGGGAAGTTGCCTTTCAAGTAATTGCTTCTTCCATAACTCCTCCTTGCTGGCAAAGCCTGCCTGTACTTCAGAGGGGAAAAACCCCTTAGCCTTCTTCACAGCCAGGGCATGGACATGTAACTTAGACCTAGCTACTAGGGCATAAGAGACCTGAAGAGGGATGGAAACCTCTGGAAAGGATTATCTGAACTAATATAGTAGGAACTGCTGTTCCTGCCTAGTGCTTAGCTGTGTCTGCCTGTGACCCCTGGAACTGAGATAGCCATCTTATAACCATTAGAGAAATTATCACTAGCTATATGAGCATAAAACAGGAAAGAGTACTTTGGTATCAGACATTATCACTGACCTTTTGTACTTATGGTGAGAAAGCCCTGTCTCCAGGCTTCTTGATAGGCAGCAGTTATATTAATTTATGGTCTGAGTTTAAATCATTTTTATTTGGATATGCCAAACAGCCTAACTAAACTCATTAGCAAATACCTGTCCCTCCATGCTCTCCAGTTCTGAAGTTAAACCCCTGCTTACTCAATTAACTCAGCACATCAGTGTCCCTGGCCTGTATCTCTTTTGCCTTTTGAAAACTCTAATTGCTCTCAAGGAACAAGTGTAATTATGCTCACATCTATGACTTCATGTTAAAGTCTGTTTTTTAGGTGGTGCTGACTCACAGTGTTAATCCCAGCCCTTAGAAGGCAGAAGCAAGCAGTGTGTGTGAGTTCAAGGCCAGCCTGATCTACACAGTGAATTCCAGGGCAGTCAGGGATATACAGAGAAACCCTGTTGAACCCCTACCTCCCCCCAAAAAATTAAATAAATGTCTATTTTGGCCATAAGTCTTCCACAATTAAAGACAAATTACTTTTTACTTTTCTAGTATACTTCTCAGTACGTCTACTTTTAACTGCTTAACAGATATGCATTAACTTTTACCTTAGCTTTCTTTTTCACCATTCAAATACCAACACAACTTTAATTTTACCTAAATTTAAAAATTAAAATGTTTTCTTAACTTCCACAGAATCCTGTTTATTTCCCTCTGCTCTAAGCTGTTTCCTTCCCTCTCAATGCCCTCCACAACATAAATGCAAATTCCTCCTTAGGTGACACACTGCTCTTTCTTCTTGGCTGAGTTCTGGATATCCCATCTCTGTCCCTGATGTCACTGCCCAGAGGCTGCAGGGCAGGGTGGGGGAAAGGGGGTGTTACTGAGCTCAACAGCCATGAAATTTGTTCATGATACAGCCCTGTATGGATGAGTAGGAAGTTGCTGCTCCTACTCTGTACATAGGGCAGCAGGCACTAAAAGGTCAGTTGGTCTCTTCCCAGGACAGGATGGAAATGTTCTTACTGAAGGAGTACCCCTTTCTACATGTCCACAGTGTCAGCCAGTGACTGTCAGTGAGTGCTGCCTTGTAGTTTAAAAGTGGCTAATTTCCACCTGCTCACTCCAGAACTCAGTGATAAGAGACCTAGTTCTAAGTGTTACAGCTCTGAGGGGAAAGGTATCCTAGCAGTTGGGAGCCCAAGAATACCACAAAGTCACACCATACCCCACAGCAAACCTCACACAGAGATTTCCTGGAAAAACACCGGAGAGCAGCTGACTTTGCTTGGGAGTGAAACAGCCTTGAAATATTTTTATTACATTTATTTATTGTATATGTTATGATGTAACATTTTAAATGATTTTTTTTTTTCAAAACAAAGTGTCTCTGTGTAGCCCTGCTGTCTTAAACTCTCTTTGTAGTCCAGGCTCGCCTCAAATTCAGAAATTTGCCAGCCTCTGCCTCCCAAATTCTGGGATTAAAGACATGCACTACCATTGCTAGTATTCATCTGTAATGGCCTGCCCTTGGGGTTCTGACAGGATACATCCTCAGTTGCAGCCACTAAGAGCACCTCCTGTGCACACTGTGTTCCCATTTAAAGGGGCCCTGCTCACCTCCCATCTCCTCTCTCTCTCTCTCTCTCTCTCTCTCTCTCTCTCTCTCTCTCCTCTCCCTCCCTCCCTCCCTCTCCGCTTCTCTCTGTCTCATCCCCCCTCTCTGCCTCTCTTTTCTCTTCTGCTGCTTTTGTCCCTAGAGGCCAGTCTTCCCACGTCCCCCCTTTCCCATTCTCTTTCCCCTAATAAAATTCTCCTCCATGTGAGCTCTGTGGAATGGCCACTTTCCCACTTTTTTTCTTAATTACAACAGCCTGGCTTAAAAAAAAAAAAAAAAAAAAAGGCATGTGTATGTGTGTGTATGCCTGCAGAGTTACTGTGCATCATGTAAAGGCTACTAGCAGAGGCCAAAAAACACTACAGGTGGTTGTAGGCTACTATGTAGGTGCTAGGAACCAAACACAGGTTATCTGCAAAAGCAGTACATACTCTTAACTAGGGGCTAACAAGGATAAGAAGCTAAAAGCATGATACTCCCCACCTAACAGGCTGGCCCCAAACTGACAAGTTTCCTACCTCAGCCTCCCAAGTGATGGAATGACAGGTATGTGCCAACACTTTTGCCTTAGCTCTATTTACTGAATGGTCTTCTATAAAAGCCATCTTGCTAGATGTGGTACACACACCTATAAAACCAAGCATTTGGAGGCTGAAGCAGAAGAATTTCAAGCCAAGGCTAGTCTGGGAGATTAACGCCAGCTTGGACTATAAAAAGTAAGACCCTATCACTTGGCATTACTAGGATTTTTATGTACCAAATGATAACCACAAACCCTTTTTCAAATCCAACTGACACTTGTATCAGATCCCCATATTCCTCCTTTTCATGGGTTTTCACTAATACACCAGGAAGAAAAAGGAGAGGGGAGAGTGAAGGTATCTCAGAAACAGGGAAAAATGGCTAACAGGTATCTATTAATATACCAAGACAGTTGCTGGTCAGCTCTCCCAGCATCACTCAGTACCTGTGGTTCTTCCCAGGGCTTCTCATCTAGCCCTCTACCCTAAACCTCTCACTCCCAGGGACTGGGTTCCCCTGCCCCAGCCTGACCTCTATATAATCCAGCCATTTTGGCTTTGCTAGTCCCCTGGCCTCTTGGCCCTGACCACCTCTCTCAGTTGGCTTGCTCCCACTCTGTCCCTCTCCCTCCCCATCTCACCTCTCATGGCCCCATTTAGTCTGCCAGCCATGTTCAGCCTGAACTCTTCCCTCTTTCTGTTTTCTCCCTTATATCTCCAATAAAAATCTCCATACTTTAGGAAGTCATATCTTTCCTTTTTATTTCATTTTTTTCATTCTTCTGGTGCTGAAAACCAGGACTGGAATATATATGAGTGCCTTTCCAAGGGACTCAGCCTCTCTGAACCAAGATGCTGGTTTGACTCTAAGGTATGTATGGATCATTTGTTTCCGCTGGCTTCTACCACCCACCATATTTGACTACAAATTCTAAGAGTCTAATTCTTCAGCTGCTTCTTCCCTCCACCTGCTCTAACCTCTCATATTCAGGGTCCTCTCTCTCTCTGGCTCCTGAGCCTACTACATCCTCTGGGAAACCCACCACATAGGCATCTCCCTGGCTCTCTGGATCTGGGACCCTGCTATGCCCTCTGGGCTGCACCCATAGGCATCTCCCGGCTAAGCTCTTCACAGTGCCTACCACATGGACAATTTCCTACTAAGACACTTACTCCTCTCCCTTTTCCCAGGAGTCTCTCCTAGTCTACCAGCTCTATTCATTGTCCCCTACCAGGTAAGTGTTACTATGGGGCTGCCTGCTTTGTCTACTTTTACTGCAAAAGCGAGACCAGTGTGCCAGGATGTTCCTCTCACCCTACTGAGGTCTATCAAGGGGAAAGGGATGTCTCTCCTCTATGATTTGGGACATTTTTCTCTGAAAAGTCTCCAATTCTGCTTGGAGGTACTCTGAATTGAAATTCTTGTCACCATGACACTTACCCCCCCCCCCTGCTCCCTCATGGCCTCTCTCAGCTCCTTCATGGAACTTCCGCACCTCCCCCATAAGAACCAGCAAAGTCCCACAGCTTCTAAAAGCCTTTCTGGGCCTCTGTGACCTTGCCCCCCTGTCTTTTTCTCCTTCCTAGTTTTGTGGCTTCTCTATACTCCTATGGCCTCTATGGTATTGCAACCATCCCATGGTGGAATTACTTCTGTTCCTCCTTGTCCCTCACACTGTTCTCTATCTCTCAGCTTCCTCTTGGTGCTTATTGGAACCCTTCCTATGGGGGAGCTACTTGAGGGACCCTTCCTCCTTTCCCCAAAGGACTCAACTCCTTCCTCTGACTGAGAGATCTGATTAAAGTCTTGCTGTCTTGCTGCAAACAGTTTGGCCTCAGTAGAGCTCAATGGTCAAAGATGGCACACATTGTAACAACTTCTGCCACTGCCCAAGCCTTGATCCCAAAGTCTCATATTGTTAAGATTTTTTTAACTTAGTAATCGTGAAAATTTTTTTTTCTTTTCTTTTTTTTTTTCGAGACAGGGTTTCTCTGTGGCTTTGGAGGCTGTCCTGGAACTAGCTCTTGTAAACCAGGCTGGTTTCGAACTCATAGAGATCCACCTGCCTCTGCCTCCCGAGTGCTGGGATTAAAGGTGTGCACCACCAACGCCCGGCGAAAATCTTTTATTTCTAAGATTTCTCTGTGCTCTGCTCTCAAGAAATCGTCTAAGACTATTGTACAAACAGTCTTTATCTCAGGATTTGTAATTTCACTGAGTATAGTTAAAGAAGCTATAAAATTTGTAACAAAAGAGTTAACTTAAAACTTGTAACAAAAAAAAAACTTGTAACAAAAGGTTGACTCTTAATTTGCTATATGAGATTCAACTTTTAGAAACATAGATCTACTTTCTGTATATGTAACTTGAGTTCAACTCTTGTTTAGGGAAAAATGTTTTAAAATAGCAACCACCTGGCCCTCCTCCATCTTGACTGATGACCTCATCAAGATGGAAGCAACCACATGACTGGCAGCCATCTTTACTAAGATTAAAGAACACATGCCATGTGACTTCACCATCTTGAGATGAACACGTGGTATAAAGCAGCAATTATAAAACTTAAAACTAATGACCTCTCCATTTACCATTGTGTCTAGTTTTCAGACTAAGAAGACAATGGTAGTTCTCCAAAATATTTAGATTAATATAAATTTTTGTAAGGTTTATAAATTCCTAAGATTATAGAGATATACTTAGGTTAACAAAAACTTAGAGATCTATGCCTAACCACTATGTCCTTGCTCAACACTGAAAGGTTCAGGCATTATGCTGGCCTGCCCCTGTTACCTGGTGGAATCCACTCAGGCAATACCCTGGTCAGCCCAAGGTTCCATGGGAAAGAAGTCTTCACGCAGGTGCAGAGGACCCCTTTAAAAGATAGGCCCCTGCACCTTTACGCTCTCTCTCTCTCTCTCTCTCTCTCTCTCTCTCTCTCTCTCTCTCTCTCTCTCTCTCTCTCTCCCTGTCTCTCTCTCCCCCTGTCTCTCTCTCTCTGTGTGTGCTCTCCTGTCTCTGTTTCCCCCGCTCTGTCTCTCTATGGTGACCGGCCATGGCAGTCAGCCATTACCCTGTTCCTCTTCTTAGTCTCCACATTCCATCGGGCCTTATAATAAACTTATAGTCAATATGTCTGTCTCAATATTTCTCTTTTCTTCTTTTTAAACAAAACAATAACAAACACCAGGCTTCAAAAAAGTTTTAAAAAATGAAGAATATATGTTTGATAAATAAGGCTTATAAATCCCTACTCAGATTAACAGTAACTAATTTATGTTTTAGCTATTTGGATAAACTGAGTCATAGAAGAAAATGTGATATTCTGTAATGATGAACTATAAAAAGGATCAGCAAAGTTCCAAGTCTCCCTATGGACTGTATTTATGGCTTAAAGTTTTATTTTGATACTCAAAGATCTTCAGTTAAATCTTCAACTCAAATTTTTAAGGCTCAAACTTAATAGGGATAAAGCTGTAAAATTCTAATCTTATAAAAGCTACTAGCTTGTTGTAAACTGCCAAAGATAATAAGGCTTGCTAGTTAATGTTCAGTCATTTTATAGAAACCAAATTCTTCAATGTGCTCAAAACGTCAAATGCAATTCATTCATTTACAGGGATAAGCCTTATTTAGCCTCCTGTATACATTCTTCAAGGTTGAGCTTAAAGCAAGTAACTAAAAATAGGCTTGTATAAAATCAGGTATAGTTAATAGATAACTGTTGTGGAATATTAGTTTAAGATGTGTTACATTGTTTATGTGGTGGAATATTTACTTAAAAATGCAAAGATGTGTTGTATTCTTTTATGTTGCATTTGTTTAACTCTGTAAAGCTATGTTGCTTTAGCTGTCTAAAATGCCTGATTGGTCCAGTAAAGAGCTGAGCAGGAGAAGGATAGGTGGGACAAAGAGAATAAATAGAAGGAAGCTATGGGATGATCCTTCCATAAGCTGTGAAAATGTGTTGCTTTCATTGGTTGATACATTAATAAAAATTAAATTGGTCTATAGCCAGGAAGAATAAATAGAGTTAGGAAAGCCAAATGGACAGACAAGGAGAAAGAGAGACTTGAGCCAGCCATCCAAGAAGCAAGACACTGGCAGACCAATAAAGCCACAGCCATGTAGCAATACACAGATTAATAAAAATGGTGAGAAACTGCAATCTCAACACTTGGGAAGCTAAAACAGATTACACATGGATAGACAAACACACACAATTAAAGGAATTCAAAGAAGTGAAGGTTTTATTTTTTATTAGTTTACTACACATTTTATTTTGGAGTCACAGACTAATGTCTTAAAAGGTAATTCTACAAAAACACTTAAGTCAGATGCATACCAATCTATAAATCTAAAACATCCTAATGAAGTTTTTGTGATTTTTTTATTCTATTTCTGATCCCAAAGTGCTCAGAATTTAAAATATGCTCACCACTGAGGCACCGGCTCTGTTACTGTAACAAATTTCATGGTTACATTCTCATATAACTTTTCAGAACTGTCCCAAATTGACTTACAGATTCAACCTAATACCCATCATAATTCTGAATTCTTTACACAGATCAGCAAGATCTTAAAATTCATATGGAAATTCAAGTGGCATAGAACAACCAATTACTAAAAAGAACAAGTTTGGAATATAGAACAAAGCTACAGTGAAAGGAGAAAGGAAAGGACAGAGGGAGGAAGATAACTATAAAACCAACACTCAGGCTGGGTGATGGTGGCACATGCCTTTAGTCCCAGCACTTGGGAGGCAGAGGCAGAGGCAGGTGGATCTCTGTGAGTTCGAGGCCAGCCTGGTCTATCAGACAAACCCTGTCTCAAAAAAAAGAAAAAAGAAAGAAAGAAGGGAGGGAGGGAGGGAGGGAAGGAAGGAAGGAAGGAAGGAAGGAAGGAAGGAAGGAAGGAAGGAAACCAGCACTCAGGAGGTGGGAAAGTCCAGTGTCAGCCAGACAGCAAGTCTGAGGCTTACCTGTGCTACACAGACCTTGTCTCAAAACAAAAAGCAAACAAGCTGCAATAATCAGGGCAGTGTGGTGCAGCTATAAGAACATACTAGGGCCAGTGAGGTGACTCAGCGGGTAAAGGCCCTTGTTGCCAAGCCTGGTGACCTGAATAGATCCCCAGATCCCACAGGTACAGAGGTCCTTGTCCTCACAGTGAAGCACTAAGAGAACCTGGAATGTTAATCACACAGGGGTGTCTCCTCAATGGAGAACATACATATCAAATACCTGCATTCTATCCTGAAAGCTGAGACTGGAGGTTGTCAATGACCTGATGACCTTTGTGCTCTCTATGAGGGCAGACTTCACCCTAGTTACCCAGAATGACTATCCTTAGATCCTTTGCCATCTTCCTCCCTAGACCATTACCTGTCCTTAGAGGAGAGGACACCCGTACTTTATGCCCTGCTGACCACTATGCTATTGGTCAGAGACCACACTAGATTCTAGGCCTTTTAGCTATAGAACCCACCCTCATACCACATGGACTATGCACTATAAAAGAGTCTCTATGTAGTCACACCTTAAGCTTTACTGTGCACATGAATTGAACTGATTGGACTAACTAGTCCCTAGAAACCTTTCCTCTAATATGCTGACAATGAACCTCCTGACATTTGACTCCCAGAAGTCTGATCGAGTTTGACAAATCTGCACTGGATTTTCATTCTTCTCTGTTTATGGGGTTCACTTCCCCGTATGACATCTGCAGGGATCCCCCACAAAAACCTACTCCAGAAATTTGTCTTCTGTGACCTACATAATGTGCTGCAATAGGCACAACCCCCAATATACAATAATAACATTTTAATTAAAAGAATGGGCATGCAGGGTGGTGGTGGTGTGTAGGATGAGACACTGGAACCTCACAAACTGCTACAGCTAGGATTTGGCATGGTTGTGGATTTTCTCAGTAGCCCCATGAGATTAGCAGTGGCCCCAATCAGCAGAAAGTAGTCTGAAAAGCTACACCCAAATTCCCAAATATTGTTTATAAATGTTTGTTTTCATTTAAAGGGGGTTGATTATAAATGGTTGATAATCATAGTCAATCCCTTTCTAAAGAAAAAAAAAGGGATGGATATGATATACAAATGAATAATTTGCATTGGTATGGATTTTAGATTACTGATACAAATTTAAGGTAAATGTTGTTATATGTACATTTCTACTCTTGTTATGTTTATACAGCTCATTTAAAAAGGTAATGTATAATTAAGAAATACATATTATAGTCATCTATAGTAGTCAAAACTTATGTTAGTTTTTCTAGATATAGATATATTTCAGATGGTTAGGTATTCTTCAAAACCTTTCAAAGACCTACAGAATATGGCATTTAAAATGGTTTGTTAACTTGGGGTTTTTCATGACAATGAGACACATCTGCTCCTGGCAGCACCAATTACATCAGAGAGGATGATGGGCATCAAAAAAACTCCATATAGAGTTTGCTTCAGTGTGGAAGAGATAGCAATTTGGACAAGAAACTGTCTTGCCTGAACTACTTTGACTATATACTATGTAAACTGTATGTGACCCACAAAAAAGTGACTGCTAAACTTGCCACAAGACTGGCAAGAACCTTCAGGGTTCTGCTTCACAGAAGAAACTGCAGACATTCTACAGGACACAGAAGAAAGCAACTGACAAACTTTGCCAGTATAAGACAAAATAGATCTTCCAATTTCCTGCTTCACTGAAAAGTCTGCCAGATACTATGAGCTTGTGTACTGAAGATGGATGCCCCAATGTTGCAGAGGAGCTTTGGGTGACTGTCCAGGCAGTGAAATATGTCAACACACTTCCTGTTTACTTATGTAATATTATATCCTTCTGGGGTCTTTGATAGAGTTGAAGCCAGTCATAGTTGTTCTCCTTTGTTATAATAAAAGACAAAATAGATATAATACTTTAGACTCACAAAGATAAGATAGATAATTTTCTTTAAATTTTGCCAAATGTAAATGAACTAAATATTATAACTATAATTCTCACTTGATAACTGTTTTGTTATACATAATTTTACTATGTTGAAGTTAAAACCTTCCTTTTTATTTAGAAAAAAATGATGGGGATGTCCTTCTGTATGCTGTGACTATATTTTTCTCTTATTGGTTGATGAATACAGTTGTTCCAGCCAATGGAGAGGCAGACTTTAGCTAGGCAGGAATTCCAAAGAGGCAAGGAAAAGGAAGATAGAGTGAACAGATAGATGCCATGTAGCCCCCAGGTAGGAAGGACACCAGGTCATTGCCTAGGTAAGCCAAGGCCTTGTGGTGATATACAGATTAATAGAAATGGGTTAATAATTAAGAGAGAACTAGCCAATAAGAAGCCTAAGCCAAGGGCCAAACAATTGTAACTGATATTAAACCTCAGAGTGGTTATTTCATTAAGTGGCTTCAGGGACCCCGTGGGTGAAGAGAAACCGGTCCAGTCCAACCGAGATAGACAGAGAAAGTCTCCTTCCTTCTGCAGTGGTGTACACCTTTAGTCCCAGCACTTGGGAGGCAGAGGCAGGTGGATCTCTGTGAGTTCAAGGCTAGCCTTGTCTACAGAGTGAATTTCAGGACAGGCTCCAAAGCAACACAGAGAAACCCTGTCTTGAAAAACAAAACAAACAACAAACAAACAAAAGAATGGGCATATGAATGAATGAAATGAAGATACATAAACATATTCGGTAAATTTATTTTCCAGAGAATATAATATTACATACACATATTAAGGAAAGATAACACTAAAAAGAGGGAAAACACTTGCAAACACATATCTGACAAAGGACTCAAATGTATCAAAATAACTCTCATAATTCATTAATAAAAGGGAACTGAATAAGTTGGCACATGCCTGTAATACCAATACTTGGAAGGAAGAAGCAGGAGGAACAGAGTACAAGGTCATTCTCAACTACAAAGTAAGTTTGTGACCATCTACAATACACAAGACCCTCTCTATTGGGGGGGAGAAAAAAAAAGGACAATCCAGGCATCAAGGCTCATGCCTATAAGCTCAATACTTAAGAGGCTGAGGTAGGAAGATTGCTACAGGCTGGGCTACATAGTAAGTTATTGGCCAACCCTAAGCTATAAAATGAGACCTGTCTCAAAAAAAAAAAAAAAGGAGGGAGGGACTGAATTTTAAAAATATGACAATTGTGGGTATAGTTTAGTGATAGATCATAAAAGAAAAAGAGAGAGAGAGGGGTACAGTCAGGCAATGAAGTGGCTACATTAATATATTTTTAAAACACCTGAGGATCATATATTGAATGATTCCAATTAAATGAAATGTACAGAATAGAAAATGTATACAACCCTTTCAAACTAAATAATCCATTCAATGATTTTTGCTCATGCATTTATATGCTATGTCTAAATTCTAACATTCTTCTAAAATCTTTTTCAAGAACTTAAAAGTACAAAAGAGCACTATAGATCAAGAACAGGGCAAAATTGTAAAATAGCAAGAAAAAGTCCTATCAACATCAAAGGCAGCAAACCAATTTGTCTTTGTTGGATGCCATCAAAGACTAAAATTCTTTTCAAGTTAAATTTTGGTACCTTTTTGAAATGGAAATTACTATGAATAATTAAACTGCAATTTGGACATTATTCATATATTTTATGAAGCAGTCAAATGAAGCAAATATACATTTTTGAGTAGGAAAAAGTAACAGAATTTTGGAGTCATGTAAGTTTGAATAATAGCCTATTTATTAGATAGGTGAACATTAACAAATACTTGTGCCCCTGAGCCTCAGTGCCTCCTATAAGTAAGGAGTTACAATACCTCCTTGAGGGTGAAAAGATATACTAAACAGGGGTTAAAGAGGTGGACTTGTAGAAGTTCATTCTTTGGGGGTGGGGGGTAGATAGGTTCTTGCTATGTAGAACAGGTTCCTCTCCAAGTCAAAAATAAGCCTGCCTCTGCCAAAGATCAAAGGCATGGTATCAAAAACATGCCCACTTTTATTTTTTAAAAACCTATCAATAGGCTGGGCGTTGGTGGCACACGCCTTTAATCCCAGCACTCGGGAGGCAGAGGCAGGCCTCTGTGAGTTGGAGGGCAGCCTGGTCTACAGAGTGAGTGCCAGGTTAGGCTCCAAAGCTACAGAGAAACCCTGTCTCGAAAAACCAAAACAAAACACAACACAAAAGAAAACAAAAACCTATCAATATATACTATTTAAATTATTTGTAACTTGCATATAACGTTAAAACATTTTTTTAATTTTAATAAAAGCAGCTACATTATAAGATTCTCAAAGTTGTTATTTTGTTTGTTTGCTTTTTTCCCCTTAAGACAGTGTCTCACTGGATAACCTGGAATTCATTATGTGACCCAGGATAACCTCAAATTCATGGCAATCCTCCTGCTTTAGCCACCCAAGCCCTAAAATTACAGGCAGTGCCACCATGCCCACGGATCTGAGAGTCATTTTTTAAGATACTGAAACACAGGAGATGCACAATTTAAAAAAAAAAAAAAGAAAACAACTGTTTATACATAGGTATTTCTCATCACTTCCAAAATTCAGGTAACTAAAACACAGAAAAATCAGTATCAAACATTTCTTTACTTATTTACTTATTTATTTTGAAGGCTAAGTTACCAAGAAAAAAAATTATCTGATATGGTAGCTCACCAGACAATCCCAGCCTGAGCCACAAAGTGAGTTACAAACTTGCCTGGGTTATGTATGGAGTAAGACTCTTGTCTCAAAACAAAAAACTAAAAAAGAAATAAGAAAGATGAAACCAAGTTCTTAGAAATTTTATCATGGAAAGAAAACCATGTCCATGTACTCCTGGGCGCCATTCAGGGTGATGCCTAAACTTCAGGGTTTGGGGCTTTATTCTTCTGAAGCTCCAGGGACTAGGTGGAATGTCAAATCATAAAGCGATAATATTATCAAGTGAGAAGGAAATTTGGTACCTTAGTCTTTTCACATCAAGCCAAAATCACGGTGCAGGCCAGAGAATCTTTTTTTGCTAAAAAACAGAATACAAATACAATGAATGGTTATCATTTATTCGGCAAGTAGGGTAAGATATAAGCTGCTAAAGAAAGATCAATTTTGCTTCAGAATACACTGAGGTAAATGGTCTAGGTTGTCACCTCACATTTACAAAACACTGTAAGAAGAATTTCTCAGCCAGGTGTAGGAGACCGAGGCAAGCAGATTTCCCAGTTCAAGGCCAGCCTGGTCTACACAGTGAATTACAGGACAGCCAGGGCTACACAGAGAAACCTTGTCTTGAAAAACCAAATAATAACAATAATAAGATAACAGTAACTTCTCTTCCATGTTGCAATAGATGAATAAAGTCACAGATGGATTATGTCAGGAAGTACAAGACTTGTTTTACAAAACTGCCAAGATGCTTTCACTAGTAGTGTGGCATTTGGTAACTTGCCTTAAAAGATGTTATTGGACCTTTGCAAGCACGTGGGTGTGAGTGTGTAAATGAACTCTTATATAGATTCATTTTTGTTTTGAAGAACAAGAAAAAGTATCTTATGTAGCTCAGGCTGGTCTCAAATTCAATCCTCCAGCCCCTACCTCCCAGTTCCTGGGGTTCCAGGCATGCAACACCCACGCCTGGCTACCATTATGAAACTTGTAATTCACAAATCAGATTCTGACACTTTCATCTGAGCACTCAGGAGACAGGAGAAGACCCATCTCTGTGAGTTGTTCAAGGACAGCCTGATCCATAAATCGAGTCTCAGAAACTAAATATATATACTGAGACATTTCTGGGGGCATTATCCTATTTCTAGTTACATTGTCTTACTTTAGGACAATTCTAAAGGGGAGGCACACACTCAGCCCATTGTAAAGTTACAACAATGTACAGGTGTGGTGGCACGTGCCTGTAATCCTAGCAGGCATGTTGCCTTGCATTTCAGGCCAGCCTGGGCTACAGGATGAAACTGACTCTTAAAAAATAAATAAGGTAGCACACGAGAGAGACAACAATGCTTTGCATTACTATTTTACCTCAAAGTCGCTGAATAGAACAAATTAAAACCTTGTGCAAAGTAAAGGCCAGTGGGGTCCTCTAATCCTAAGTTTTCTTGCTTTCCAGCCTGAACTCCCCAGCTGCTTGACGTCGCTCTCCCGCCAGCCGCGCCGCAAACCCGCACACTCAGTTCTGCACACTCATGCGGTCCGGGTTCCGGGCCAGAGCGCGTGGCCTCCCTGCAGTCCGCTCCCGCCGACTAGGCCTCCGCGCGTAAAACAGGACACCAACCTTTTGGGACGCTCACACTTCTGAAGGCTCTCAGTTGCCCGGGCCTCCCTACCCGGGTCCGCGCGCGTGCCCGCTCTAGCCCCGCCCCGACGAGCATGCGCACGAACCCCGTCTGCGCTTGCGCGCCCCCGCCGCCGCCGCCGCCGCCGCCGCCGCCTGGAGGCCGGGCGAAGCCGCGGCGGAGGCGAGGCCCAGCGCCCTGGGCGGCGCGCGGCCGCCGAAGTCCGTCCTCCCGGTGGGGCGAGAGGCTGCGCAGGGGAGGGGACAGCTTGGCAAGCAGGAAGCTGCGGCTTAAAAGGGCAGCGCGCGCCCAGCCCTTCCTCCCGCGGTCCAGGCCTGCGAGCTCTGGTAGTCTCCGGCCCCACCGCTCTCTCCACAGCCCGCCGCCATGTACCGCCGTCTCGGAGAAGCACTGCTGCTGTCCCGCTCCGGGCCCGCTGCCCTGGGCTCTGCGGCCGCAGATTCGGCCGCGCTGCTGGGCTGGGCCCGCGGACAGCCCTCTGCTGCCCCGCATTCCGGGCTCGCGCCAACCTCCCGGCGCCAGTACAGCGAGGCGGCCGCCGACCGCGAAGACGACCCCAACTTCTTCAAGATGGTGGAGGGCTTCTTCGACCGTGGCGCCAGCATCGTGGAGGACAAACTGGTGGAGGACCTGAAGACCCGGGAGAGCGAGGAGCAAAAGCGGAACCGGGTGCGCGGCATTCTGCGGATCATCAAGCCCTGCAACCATGTGTTGAGCCTGTCCTTCCCCATCCGGCGCGACGACGGCTCCTGGGAGGTCATCGAAGGCTACCGGGCTCAACACAGCCAGCACCGCACGCCCTGCAAGGGAGGTGAGCGCCCACGGGCCCCTTCCCGCCCGCCCTCCCCTGCAGCCTCCAGCCGCCCGGGCCGCTACTCGGCCCAGCCCAGCTCCGCAGGCCGTGCCCCCCTCTAAGCTCTCCGCCTAGGGTGTGGCAGCCTTAGAGGATACTGATTTTTTTTTTCCGCCCCAAAACTACCACGTAATTTGCCAGCCTTCTTTCTGGGCAAGTCTTCACCCCGGGCCTCTGCATGTGTTGATGTTGTCTGCACTGAGGACACTGCACCGGTTTCCTTTTGGCCTCAGTGCCTGTCACCCAGCGTGAGCCTGTAACACCAATGGCAGATGGTACAAGAACAGAAAAAAAAAATTCTTTCTGGAGTTGAAATCTAGAAAGTTTTATTGACTAGCAGAGCTTACTAATCTTATAAATTAATAGGATTTTTACACTGATGACTTTTTGTGTTGTGCCCCTTTCCACCCCTCCCCCTCAAAAAAAAATACGGCAGTGTAACGTCTCTGACAAAGATAGGGCGTCCTGACATTAAATCTAAAGGGTGTAGACTACAGAACAGCCTGCCAGCCAATAGAATGAAATAGCCCTGGGGGTGTGTTCTTGTCCTGGCTACTACCAGATTTGAGCCTCTGCAAAAGGTAGTCCTTAGAGAGTTGGTAGTCATGAAGGTATCCTGTGGTTTAAAATTTTGGATGTGTGTAGATTTCGCTTTTCTATTCGCATTGCTTTCTTTAGGCAAGTAAAAACCTTTTTTTTTTCTCCCCAATACATTTCATAATACAGCTTTAAAGGTGATTTAAAAAAAAAAAATGACCCAAGAGTAAAAGGAAAGCCACCTTTTTTCTTTTGCTGTTGAGTTGGCAAGTGAGCATAGAGGAGTTTGGACTAGACCAGTGAATCTCAACCTTCCTAACGCTGCGACCCGTTAATACAGTTCCTTATGTTGTGGTGACCCCCAACCATAAAATTCTTTCGTTGCTACTTCATAACTGTAATTTTGCTAGGAATCGTGATGTAAATATACACTATGTGAGCCCCGTGGTGGTCGAGACTCACTGGTTGAGAACCAACTGGCTAGACCATTGTCTGCCGCTTATTCCAGTAGTCTTTTTTTTTGCTACACGCAGAGTTAAAAGGGGGTAAATTGTAGCAATGTTTCTACACCGGAAAAACCCGGGCTGTGGAGGAACAAAGGTTGTGGCTAAGGGTTCAATAATTTACAAAATTTGCATTGAGTCCACCCACTTATAGGATTTACCTTTGGAGCCTAATTGCCCCTTAGCTCTGTAGTTACCTCTGCTAGAAGCAGTTGGAACCACTTTGACCTCTAATTTCCCACACAGTCCTTCTCCTACCCTTCCTTCTTCCTACCACTCCCTCATTCCCCAAGCCAGGAACACTTTTGTACTCCCCTACAGAGCAAACAAGGATGTTGGAGCAAGAGGCATTGTATTGAAAATGCTAAACTGTGCTCGTCTTTACAAAGGTCGTGCAGCATTTTCCATTTTCTTAGGATGGCTCTTCTGTATCCTGTGATTTGATGTTTTTGACCCCAAGTCCTCTTTCTGTCTTGTCACAGCTCCACAAAGTCATTAAAGCAATTTAAGTTTGCTATGGTGTGTCATTTTAAATGTTCTTGTTATTGCAGAAGTTCTAATACCAAAATATTGAACCTAGCAACAAATATCACCAGCCTTAGCAGATCACAGTAACCATGGCACTTGCTTAAAATAGAGTGAAAGATGCCGTTATCAGTCTCTACAAAGAGGACTGGTACTGAAAGAGCTAAGTCCCAGGACAGAAACAGAAAAACTGATTTGTAGTTAGTTCACAGTAACTGTATTGCATGATGATACAGCAAGAAAAAAAAAAGTCTTTATAAAGTGTTAAATGTTTTAACATCTTAAGGGGGCTGAAAAACTTTATGAACTGGGAAAGATTGTATAGCCATGAAAACCCTTAAGGAAATAAATAAATAGTATATTAGATGATTAGCAAAATCTGAGTGTTATAGACTCCCATTCTTTATTTCAAAGTGTTAACAATCTCAGCATTCTTGCAGAAAACATATGTAAAAGGAACTTATTTTCAGTGGGAATTTTCTCTGTCAAAAGTCTAAAGCTTTCTCAATATCTAGGACAATTATCAAAAAGCAAACTGTTTAGTATGCATCTATTTCCCCCAACTGCTCAGGAGACTAGGACATGAGGCTCATTTGAACCCAGGAGTTTGAGATGAGTCTGGGAAAAATAGGAGACCACACCTCTCAAAGAAAGTTATAGCCTCCAGTCTTAGAAATACAGGATGTATTAGGTGCTTGGGATTAATAATAATAATAATAATAATAATAATAATAATAATAATAATAATAATCTCTGTACGGTTCAGTAGTCTTTTAGCTCTTAAACATGTTTACACCACCTCCATCACCCCCAGGTAAACTGTCTTCTCTTTCAGCATTTTGGGTATTTTTTTGTTCCTCCTGCCCAGATCTCTCAGTATTTGTTAAGGAACCATCATCTGTTCCTTGACATCCTTTTCCCAGCCTTTAGCTTTCTATATCTAATCTCCACAGTGACCTTAGACCTGAATTCCCTAAAATAAAGTCCTCAAGGTTGAACCAGGCCTGGTGACAATTTGCTTGCAATCCTAGCTCTATGAGGGCTGAGCCAGGAGAGTTGTGAGTTGAAGTCCAGCCTGAGCTAATCAGCATGAGGCCCTGACTCAAAAAACAAAAACAAATCCTATATTGAAGCACTAGTCTGATCAATAATGAAAAGAGATAGTAGTTTAAGGACTGGGAGTATTGGTGAGTACTTTATTCCAAATAAATACTTAATTAAACCTGATTTTGTGGTTCTGTTTTTCCAACTCATATTTAACTGAGGCTACTAGATTTGCTTCTAGAAAGGATTTACAGAGGGACTGGTGACTTAATTAAGTGGAGCCTTGCCTAGCACTCAAGGCCCTGGATTCAGTCAGTAGCTGGGTATGGCAATGTGTACCTTTATTCTGTAGCCCTCAGCACTAAGGAGGCAAAGCAGGGGATCTGAAGTTCAGGGCCAGCCCTGTCTCCAAAAACCAAAACAATTCTTTTGTAAAGATGGATATTATAATAACTGATTGGAGAAAACCTGTTTCAAAGGTTCTGATACGTTTTAAAGCATTGATTGTAGAGATTGTTCCTACTGGACATGAGGATGTTCTGGGTGCAGCATGTCACCCAGTTGTTTGCCGGGGCAGATCCACCGGGGCAGTCCCTTCTCTCACCACTCCATTTGAATCTCTCCTGAAGCTGCACATTGTGAAAGAGAACAACTTTCTCTGGCAGATTGTTCTAGCATAAAGATCTTAAAAAATCAGTTTGGGGCTAGAGGACAGCTCATAGGTTTAGAGTATGTGCTGCTCTTGCAGAGGACCTGGTTTGATTCCTAGCACGCAATGGTGACTCACAACCATCCACATCTCCAGTTCCAGTGATGTGATACATGTTCATACATGCAGGCAAAACATTCATACACATAAAATGAAATTTTCAAGTAAAAACAGTTTAGAAGAATTTAGCAGTCAACTGATTATAGGAGTCACTTTTCTTTGTCTTCTAACTTGCCCCTTGATCTTAAAACTATTAAGCCAAAAATTTCCTATCAATGGTTATTTCTTCTGGTAGAACTTTCTCAAATTGTCATTTAAACATAGATTGTGAGCAGTAGATGGGTGTCTTGTGTAGCCTTCTAATACTTTGAAAGTGTGGTTGTAACTGTGTCTTGCTGCTACAAAATAAAATAACAGAAGTTAACCTACTTTATAAGCCAGATTGGTTTATACATTCTTTAGCGATTAGCTGTGTTTGTAATACTTTTTAGTTAAATACAGAATTGTTTGCCTTTATAAAGACCTGTCATTTCATAAAGGCCATGTGTCTCCACCTGGAAACTTGAGGCAATGTGCTACAGATTGTCTTGTCTCCCATCCTTTGTGTATGGGAGTCCACTTAACTAGTTACAGGTCACTTGTACAGAGCACACTTTGTAATAACTGGCATGTCATAGATCAGAAACCAAGCCCCAGTGCACATTGAACTCCAGAAAAATGGGTAGTGATTAATGTTTACATAAAAAAAAAAAGTGAAAAGGTGAGATTTTTGGCTTGTAACAGAAAGAAATTGGATTTTCCAGGTGGGTGGTGGTTTCACATGCCTTTAATCTCAGGGAGGAAAAAAATTGGATTTTCCACTGTGATAATTTAAATTGTTTATGAAAATCAGTTTTATCCACTAATGTTACAGATGTTGAGTACAGGAGCAGAAAGAACTCTTAAAGACTAGGCTGGTTTCTAGAGATTTCCAGGTCAGTCAGGGCTACACAGTGAGTCCTGTCGGAAGAAAAAAGAAAAAAAAAAAAAAAAACAGTGATAAGATAATGGGAAGTTCAGAGAGCTTCCAGGTTGGTAAGTATATCTTTGTGCTTGAAGGATGGTGTACCCCTAGCTCCTTGGAGAAAGAAATTCCTTTGCTCTATCCTTAGTTATAGTTAAAGGATTTGTCGAGTTGGTAGTATATTGCAGAACCTGAGAAGGGACCTGGTTTGTATCTAAGTTAAATCCAGTACTTTATTAGTTTTGTCTGAGACAGAGTTTCTCTGTGTAATAGCCTTAGCTGTCCTGAAACTCGCTTTGTAGGCCAGGCCAGCATTGAACTCACAGAGATCTGCCTTCCTCTGCCTCCCTAATGCTGGACTACCATCACCCAGCTCAAACCCAGTACTTGTAGCTAGTATCTGAAGAAGGGTGATCTTGTGAGATTATTGAGCCATAATCTGTGAGGTCTGGACTTTGGATGGTTAGTGTTAGACATGAATTAAACTAGGGAATGCCCATTTTGTGTTGGCAGAGAATTCAAAAGTCCATTATGTTTGATGTCAAAAGTGACGGGCCAGAAGGTTTTCCTTTTTTAGCTTTATTGAGTGGGTAATGATAAGCCCGGTGGATTACAGAAAACGAGGCAGCATGAGAACTAAGAGTGAAGGTGATAGGTAGTAACAGTATGAAAAGGAAATGAGGCAAATTAAAATATAAAATATTTTGAAGGAAGGGTGGTGTTCCTCAGTGAGTATATATGGATGAAGGCAGGAAAAGCCAAAGATGATTACAAAGTTTCCAGTCTAAGAGATTGGTAAAAAAGGTAATGATACTAGGGATAGAATGAGGTAACAGTAGCCCCACCAGAAAAGCCATTCAACCATAGTCTAAATGTATTAGATAGAAAATCACAGGAATAGGCCAAAATGGTCTTTAACTTTTGTACATTTCTAGGAAGTGGCATAAAATCCCATGCTAACTACCTCCTCATGGCCATACTTTGTCTTACCATATTCATATTTCTTATGCTTTGTGGTTGTGCTGGCAATTAAGATATGCCAAGGAGCAGCCATAAAGTGCTTCCTTTTCCATGTGTGATGGTTCACACCTACAATCCCACTGCTCAGGAGCCTGAGGTAGGAGAAAGGCCAAGGCTAAGCCGAGGCTGCAAAACCACAGTCTCAAAAAATTAAAAACTAAAAATGAAATGGAGGTTCAGGAGGTGACTGTCATTGAGGGCCCTGCTCTTTCAGAGGACCCTGATTCAATTCTCAGCACATAGCTACTCAAAACTGTGTAACTCCAGTTCCAGGTGATCCAATGCCCTCTACTGGCCTCATCGGCACCAGACATGCACTTAGTGCACAGTCATACAGGCAGGCAAAAAAACCCATACACATAAAATTTATTTTTTAAAAAGAAGTACTTTTTCAAAATTGAAAAGTAATAGTTTGTATACTATGTATGTGAGTAGGAAATACATAGTATTTAAAGGGTTTGGTATCATGCATACTTTCAATCATCCACTAGAAGTTTTAGAACATAACCCAACAAAGAGACTAGGGGTTAGCAAAATGGTTCATCAGGTAAATGCATTTGCTACCAAGCCTGATGACCTGATTTCCATCCCTGGGATCCACATGGTAGGAGAAAACTAACTTCAGATTGTCCTCTGTCCTCCACACACATACAGGGGCACATGTGCATGCATGTTTGAGAGCACGTGCAAGCACGCGCACACACACACTCAAATTAGTTAACTATAAAAATGTTTCTTTTTAAAGAAGAGTTTTAAAATTTTAAGACTATATGATGTGTAAAGCCCATGCATATATTTTTCTTGGCTGTGCCCTTGCATAGTATATAGTCCCTTCTTGACAGTTGTTTCTTGGTCAGTTGCCTCCCTTTCCTCAATAGTAACTCTGCTCTTACTCTTTGAAGACTCTCTGAAGACCCATTGAAACTAGAAAGCTGAGGTTTTAACCCTTCAGTCCTTTGAATCTTTTCATAACAAGTGAGGATAGTTATTGTTGCCTCTTGCTAAATGTTACCCAACTTCATCTGGAGGTAAGAGGTATCATTTTGACTATGTAACCCAGGCTGGCCAAAGTTGCCTGTGTGCTGGGATTACAGGCATGCACCATAATACCGGCTTTATACTCAGTAGTTTAGCATCAGACCTGTTGGGGATGAAAGATTGACTAGGTCATTGTTAGAAGAAAAGAATATGTAAGAAAATATTTTAAAATGTAAAAAAGATCCCCTTTTTTAATGCATAATCTCCCATCTGTCATGGTGATAAGATAAGGTAAACTTTAAGCACAAAGACAGCTACATTGTTCCTAGTTACAAATATAGATTATTTGGGAAGATATAAATATGTTACCCCATTTCCAGGATATAGATTTAAGTTACTGAGAAAGCCTTCTCCCAAAGGAGGCTGGTCACAAGTGCTAATAAAGTGACTTAAATTGTGATTAAAAAACATTCATATTTAAGACATAATTTAAATCTTTAGTAAAGAGGCTAACCCTTGTTTCTCAGGAAGGTTAAGTTTGTCTCTTCAAAGGGGCTAAGATGAACAGGCACAGTAGTAAGTCAGCAGTTCTTAAAAGGCGTGTTCCCCGTCTTGGACAGAACAGCCCCTTGGTAAGTTCACTGGTTTTCTTCCTCCTCTCCCTTCCATCTTTTCCCTTTTTCTTTCTATGATAGTGATGAAGCCCAGAACCTTACACAAGCACTCTACTCCTGAGCTATATTCACAGTTTAGAACTCTAGTTTATTTTAAAAATTAGAGTACAGCTAGAATTTGAATTTCTGGTAGATAAACTATGCCCCATTAAGGATATCCCAGTTCAAGTCATTTTTTAAAAAATATTTGAATTTCCATAAATGTTTACTGATTCACCATATAAAAGGGCGGTCGCTAAGGAGTTGTGTCAGTGTGTGTTTGGTTTTGATTTGGCTAGAAAAAGGAAGAAAATGTCAAGCTGTCAGTTGTGGTTTTCACTTAGTCTTTTTATGTAATGAGCTGGTGGTTTGTTTTCTCTATCACTATGGCAATTCCAGCTAGTTTTGAAGAGGTAGATTTGGTTTGCTTTGGTTTTGTTTTTATTTTTGTGGGTTTTATTTTGTTTTACTTATTTTGGGGGGATTGGGGCATGTGCATGGAAGTCAGAGGACAACTTGCAAGAAGAAATGAGGTCCTCTCTTTGAACCATGTGGATCCCAGGGATGGAATTTTGGCCTACTGATCTATCTTTCTGGCCCTGTTGTTTGTTCTTTTTGGGATGTGTTCTCACTGTATAACTAGTGGTTAGTGTGTTATCCGGTCTGGCATTAGACTTGGACTGATCCTTCTGTCTTAGTTTCCTGAGTGCTGGCCTGCCCATCTACTCCAGATGATTTGTGCTTTTACATGTTCCTTCTTATGACTATGGCTTACACTGTCATCCCAACATGTTTGAAGCTAAACTATTAATTACAAAGTTGGGTGACAGCTAGGTATGACGATGCATGCCTGTAATCCTAGCACACGGGCAACTGAGTCCACCAGTCATTAGATTCTTGAGCATGCTGGGGATCACGTGGTAATTAAAATGCAAGCTGGAGGGACTGGAATTGGGCTCAGAAGTTGAGAGCACTGCAAGAGGACCCAGCACCCACATGGCAGCTCACAATTATCTGTAACACCAGTTCCAGAGGATCTGACACCCTCTTCTGCCCTCTGTAGGCACCACCCATACACGATCCACAGGCACACATACAGGCAAAACACCCATACACATGAAATAATAAAAATGTGTTTTTAATAGTAAAAGCTAAAGTAGTGTGTTGTGCCATGTATTGTTTGCATATATCTGCCGCATTTCATTAGTATTAAACATGGAAGTCAAAGTTTCCAGTGGCAGTAAGCTTTTCATTCTGTCCCTGCCTGTGCTGGCTAGATAAATTGGCAGGAGCTAGGGTAATTTTGGAAAAGGGAACCTCAGTGGAGAAACTGGCCTGTGGACAAGCTGTGGTGCATTTTCTTGATTAGCAATTGAAGTGAGAGGGCACAGCTCACTGTGGGCAGTGTCACTTCTGGGCTGGTGATTCAGGGTGCTGTAAGAAAACAGACTGAGCAAGCCAGTCTGTGTCGGCTCCTGACCTGTTTGGGTTCCTGCCCTGATTTCCTTTGATGAGCCACAGTGATGTGGAAGTGTAATCTGAAATAAACCCCTTTGTTGACCCCAGGTGTCACAACCTCTATTTCCTTCTGCACCCTTCTTTCCCGGCCTTTGTCTGTTCAGGGCTAATCCACTATGCTTCTGCTTTCCTGAGACCCCTCCTTGCCTCACTCCAATAGAAGTTACTCATTAGTTGATAGTCTGAAGAAAAATGCCTGTGCTGTGACTAATAATTCCACATGAGCATAGCTGAGGAAAATTTTCTTCACTTCACAAACAAGAATTCCTAAGATCCATCTATTGGAAACACATGTTTTGTTATACTCGCAATTTCTAACTATTGTCTTTCCAAGATTTTTATAATAAAAGGACATTAGTAATTTTTAAATGATACATGCAAGAGAAGTAATAATTGTTTATTTCATTTTATTACTTGTGTATATTGGGATACCACAGCACATGCATATCAGTTATCTACTGCCGTGTGAGTCCCAGGGAGTGAAGGCAAGTAATTATGCTTAGTGGAAAGCACTGTTACCTGCTAAGCCATCTCACTGGCGATTGGTTGGTTGGTTGGTTGGTTTTTTAGTGCTGGGTGCCAAACCCAGAGCCTTTTAAGTGCTAGGCAATTGCTCTACCCTAAGCTATATCTCCAGCCCTTGTTTTTTTGTTTGTTTGTTTGTTTGTTTTGTTTTTGTTTTTGTTTATTTGAGACAAGTCTCCCTTTGTAGTTCAGACTCTCGTGGAAACCACTAGACCTGACTAGCCACAAACCCTCCTCCTGAGTGCTTGGATTGCACACGACATGCACTATCACACCCAGCAATAATTCTTGGTTACTTATTTAACAATTCTGCCAGCTTATCTTCAGAATAAAGCCAAGATAATTAATGTGTGTGTTCAGTTTTCTATAAAAATATACCCTTTTGAAAAAGTAAGTTGCTTCACAGCCATAATCCCAGCACTTGGAAAACGGAGGCAGGAGGATAGTAAGTTCAAGTCCAGCTTAAGTTATGCATTAAGACCCTGCCTATAAATATGTGTCCTGCTACTTTGTAATTGCTGTTGACAGTAATAGTAATTAGTAGTTAGTTGACATGAAGTTAACTTGACAGCCAGTTCAGGGTTTTGTGCTAAAAGTTCATTTTAAACCCCGTATCCCAGCTGGGCGTTGGTGGCGCAAGGCTTTAATCCCAGCACTTGGGAGGCAGAGGCAGGCGGATCTGTATGAGTTCAAGGCCAGCCTGGTCTCCAGAGCGAGTGCCAGGATAGGCTCCAAAGCTACACAGAGAAACCCTGTCTCGAAAAACCAAAAATAAAAATAAAATAAACCCCGTATCCCCAGTGAATAACAGTATTGTTCTCTGGATACTGTAGGCTAGTCACCTGGTCAAGGCACTAAACTTAATTTTTGCTTTGGCATAGTTGTTTGCTTATATGTTTTATGAGACAGGGTTTCTCTGTATAGCCTTGGCTGTCCTGGATCTGTAGACCAGACTGGCCTTGAACTCAGAGATCTGCCTGCCTCTGCCTCCCAAGTGCTGGGATCAAAGGTATACACCATATACCTGGTGCTTTGGCATAGTTTTCACTAATATGTTACTTTATAGCTTTTTCAGTAATTTGAAAAAATAACATTTAGTATTTAAGCAAAATTTTGTTATAAAAACTATTTCATCTTATTTACAAACTTATTTTCCTGGGTTGTCTTTTAACTAGTTTTGTTTTGTTTCACTTGAGATAGGTTCTGACTACTCATTGAATAGCCCCAGACGGCACTCAGACTCATGGCAGTTGTCCAGATTCAGCCTCCTGAGTGCTGGATTGTCAACAACATGCCTTACCATGCCTGCTTAGGGCTTGACACTTCATAGTACTCCATCTTAGTCCTTTCATGATATGTAGGGATACATTTGGGGTTTTCAGGTTCTCACTGTGTAGTCCAGACTGACCTGGAACTCACTAGGTAGCCCAAGCTGGCATCAAACTTCTGCCAACCCTCTTGCCTCAACTTCCTGAATGCTAGAATTATACATATGATAATGGGATTAGTTTGTCAAACCTGGTGACTGTTCGTTCGCCTGTCTTGAGATCCCTGTTACCAAATCACTGAAACCAGGGAGTAAAAGGAAAAAGAATAAGCCTCAACTGAAATGTAGCAGAAAAAGTAGTATAAGCATTCTTGTAATCTCATCATCTTGGGATGATCAAGGGTTCAAAGTCAGCCTTGGCCATATGAAACCCTGTTTGTGACTTTTTTTAAGGTATTGAGTAGAAATGATTTTTTAAGTTTTATTCTTATTTTCTGTGTATAGACGTTTTGCCTATTTATGCGCCACATCTGCAGTTGGATCCCCTGGAACTGGAGTTGCAGGCAGTTGTTAGCTGCCATGAACTAAACCCAGGTCCTCTGGAAGAATAAATTAGTCCTGTTAACTGCTGAGCCATCTCTCCGTACCCTAGAGATAACTTTAAAATTATTTTGTTGAATTCTTTGTGTGTCTAAAGTGTGGGCATACCATGCCAGAGCACATTTGTGACGATCATAAAATACCTTCCAAAAATTTGTTCTGTTCTTTGACTGTTAGCTTCCAGGGACCCAGCTCAATTTGTCAAACTTTCTCAGTGAACACGTTTTGCCCTCTAAGCCCTCTCACCTTGTCTGCACCCTAGGAGATAACCTTTGTCTTTCTTTGTGAAATTAGTTACTGCTTTTATCTACTAATCTATAAGTCCCTTAAGGGCAGAAATGATATTTTAGTCATCTTTAAATCTCTTTATAAGCAAAAACTAGACTTCATTACCACTCTTGGCTATCAGAATACATTAAATAAATTAATTTAGTGTCCATTCTGTGACTCCTTTTGGGTGTCTAATCAGCAGCTTTTCTTTTTTGCTTTTATGGTTTCCTTATACATAAGATATTTCAAGTGTTTATAGAAATAGTGTAGCTGTAAAATATAAATAGTGGAAACATTTTCAATTTATAGCTATTATTTTTAATTAACTTGCCAGAAGTTCATTCTAAATATATATAACTCTTTCTTCCCCTGCCTTTTTTTTAAAAATGACAATGTCACCAGGTATCCGTTACAGCACTGATGTGAGTGTGGATGAAGTGAAAGCCCTGGCTTCTTTAATGACATACAAGTGTGCAGTGGTTGGTAAGTGAGTCTCTGCTGGTACCTAATAACTCTCTGAAGAAATATGTTTATATGCAAGGTTACTTTTAAAAATTATTACTTTTTATTACTGTTTATTATGATATGTTTATGGAGGTCAGAGGCAACATTGTACAGTTCTCTCCTATTTCCTTTACTTGGGTTCCTGGAATCATACTCAGATGGTCGAGTTTTTAAGTACTGTTACCTGCTGCGCCAACTTATTGGCCCCAACATTACTTTTACTATGCTATAAAAATAATTAACAGAGCTGGGTGTGGTAACATATACCTTTAATCCCAGAGGCAGATGTAGATCTTTGAGTTCAGGGCCATCCTGGTCTACAGAGCTGTTCTAGAATAGCCAAGGCTGTAATACAAAGAAATCCCATCTCGAAAAACCAAATATATATACATTTTTTAACAGAACTATTTTGGTTTTTTTGTTTTGTTTTTAAAGGGCCTTGTTTGTTTATTGAGATGAGGTCTTAACTATATAGCCCTGGCTGGCCTGAAACTCTGTAGGTGAGACAATCTGGCATCAAATTCACAGAGATCTTCTGGCCTCTGCCTCCCAAATGCTGGGATTAGAGGTGTGTGCCCCCAAACCTGGCTTAGCCTTTTTATTTCCTTTCTTTTTAATTTTTGAATATGATTTAGTACTCTTCTCCATTTCTGAATTACACCAAAATTTTGCTGCTTAGGATCTCTGCAGAGGCGATAGGGAATGTAGACTGGATTCCCTCCTTATTTATGTGTTTGCATGTGTAGTATATACCAATATAGATGGATGCACACATCAGTATTTAATGAAATAATATATCACCAAGGAGAATACCTTATTAAGGAAATACAAAAGTTTGTCATTATTTCCAAACTTAAACAGTGAAATTTCTATAAAAGGTAACTGGATTTTCTTTAAACATAGATCTTTGTTTTAAATGCTTATCCATATTCCATAAATAAGATCAAATCCTATTAAATCTTATCAAATAGTAGAAGGAAAAGAAATACAGTATTCTCTTAGAAATAGAGTACTGATTAAATCCAATTAAAACCTGGCTAGCATTATTATATCTGTTTAGTAAGACTTCATTTCAAGTTTAATATCTCTAGGGTTTTAGGGGAGTTTTTTGTTTGTTTGTTTTTGTTTTTTTTTCCTTTGGTTTTTTGTGTGTGATGCTGATAACTGAACCCAGGGCATTTGCTGTTAGGCAGGCACTCTACCAACTAAGCTAAAGCTTCAGCCCTGGATATATTTCTGGAATTTTCTAGAATTAAAAGAGTCATACAGTTTTGTAATAAAGGTTGGGTATTGTTACGATAAATCTTTCCGCCTAAAGCCATCGAGTCCCACCTCCACGTGTGAGCTTTACGACAGCCACCCTCCCAAGTTAGGGCCCCAATTAATGCACAGAAAGACTTGTATTATGTACAAATGCTGCTTGGCCAATGACTAGGATTCTCATCTGTTAGCTCAGTCTTAATTATCATAAATCTATATGTTTTATAAGACTTATCTTATTGGACACCTTCCATTGTTGTCCTCCCTTGCCAGTGGATTACAAGCGCTGCTGGAGGATGCGAAGGGGAAAAGGGACTACTTCCTGTTTTTCCTTGCTTAAACATGAGTCTCCCTGCTATGTCACTTCCTGCCTGGAATCACCACTTCTCTACTACATTCCCCAGAATCCTCTTTGACTCCTAGTCCTGCCTAACTTGCTGCCTCATTGGCCAAACAGTACTTTATTTATCATCCAGTAAGACAAACACATACACAGAAGCACTTCCCCCATCAGGGTATTCCTAATCTGAAATGCTTCAGAATCTGAAACTATATGAACACCAAGATGATGTGCCCAGTAGAAAGCTCCTACCTGATCTTATGCAATGGACTACTATCAAAATGTAGGTAATAGTAAAATGCCCTACACCATTACCTATCGTCTACATGCACATGAAACATAAAATTCCCATCTAGAGTTGGATCCCAACCTCAAGATATCTAATTATGTAAATTAAATGCAAGAAATAAACACTTGAGATGAGGATTCCTCCCCTTGTATTGTTTTTATACTTTTTAAGTTTTATATGGAACAACATCTTTCAGTCTTCTCTTTCAGATGTGCCATTTGGGGGTGCTAAAGCAGGTGTTAAGATCAACCCCAAGAACTATACAGTAAGTATCCAAGGGATGTTTGCATACACAGGACCTAAAAGTGTGTTCTTTGTACCAGTGAGATTAATGGTTTCCATTACTTTCCTGAAGGAAAACAAATAACTATTCAATTAATAATAGATTAGCTAAGTAATGTATTTTGCCATACTTGTTTGCCTGCTTGTTTGGCATTGATGCCTTTTTCTTTTTCTTTTTCTTTCTTTCTTTCTTTTTTTTTTTTTTTTGATGCAAACTGCATGAGGCTTTATTATAGTTGTTTAACGAGCTAACCCCATGTTAACGAGGGTCTTTCATCCACCCGCCATGGCAGATGGCTAGGAAAGACAGCTTGAAGTGTCTGCATAGAGATCTTATATGGCAGCGTAAGGGGAGTGTCTAGGGTTATGCACAGGCTCAGGATTGGTGTGCCTCCAGGCTTGGAGGGTTTGCCCTGTGCTGATTGGTCAACTGGTTGTTATGGCCCATAGACCCTCCCAGGGTGGTTTCTATGCTCTGCTCGTCATTGCTGTGCAGCTTGTCTGTAAAGCACACCCAGAGCCATAAAGCATAGCACCACCAACTAACTTCTGATTGTTCCTTGCCACGAGGCAGTGATGCCTTTTTCTTACTTGGTAGAGAGTTAATATTTTTATGCTGACAGACATTTACATCCATGTTTTAAAATTGTGATCTGAAATTTTAACTAATCTAGTAAAAATCATCTTTATTCTGTTAGTTCCAAGTTAATTAAAACTGGTTGCTGTTGTGGTCAGCATAGACTAAATTAATGATCTATATACAAACACAATAACTGTGATTTTATTCCCCTAAATTCACCTTTTGATGACTTCTTTGAGCATCCAATTACTACACTTGGGTGTGGCTTATTTCTGTAACTCTAAGAATCCCACACCAGCTGGATGATGGTAACACAGACCTTAATCCCAGCACTTAGGAGGCAGAGGCAGGTGGATCTCTGTGAGTTCCAGATCAACCTTGTTTACAAAGTGAGTTACAGGGCAGCCAGAGCTACACAGAGAAACAGAGTCTGGGGGAAAAAAAAGGAAGGAAGGAAGGAAGGAAGGAAGGAAGGAAGGAAGGAAGGAAGGAAGGAAGGAAGGAAGGAAGGAGCGAGCCCACACTTGTGCTCTCAGATGTGTCTTGTCCTTTTTTTTTTTAGTACCTTTTTATTAGTCCACAATGCCTATACTAAAACATCTTTATTAAACCCCAACTCTGTTTCACTTCTTTGTTGTTGTTTTTCAAGACAGGGTTTCTCTGTGCATATTTGGAGCCTGTCCTAGCACTTTGTCTGTAGACCAGGCTGGCCTCAAACTCACAGAGATCCTCCTGCCTCCCAAGTACTGGGACTGTTTCACTTTTTTACGTGAGATTTTTTGGTTGTTCTTTGGTGGCTTGGTTTTTTGTTTTTTGGGTTTTTTGGAGGTTTTTTGTTTTGGTTTTGGTTTTGGTTTTTGGTTTTTGGTTTTTCAAGACAGGGTGTCTCTGTGGCTTTTGGAGGCTGTCCTGGAACTAGCTCTTGTAGACCAAGCTGGTCTAGAACTCACAGAGATCCAACTTCCTCTGCCTCACAAATGCTGGGATTAAAGGCATGAGCCACCAACGCCCAGCTTGTTGTTGTTTTGGGGACAGGGACAGGTTGACCTGAAATTCTCTACAGTCCTCCTGAGACCCAGGATTACAGGCATGAACCATCACACCCTTATTAAAACTTAACATGTAAATGAAAATACAGGCATGACCCAGGGGTCTATATAGATATAATTGTTTTGGGTGTATATAAATAGAGACAGAAGAAGGAAGAAAGGGTTTGAGGGTGATAACATCTTGAAGTCCTGGCTGGCCTGGTTCCTACTCTGTATACTCTTAAGATGGCTTCAAACTCAGTAATCTTTCTTTTACCTCCCAGGTACTGGGATTGCAGGATACATAGTCATATTCTGCTTTACATCCTTTTTTCTTCTTTGTTTTTAGACAGAGTCTCCCTAGATAACCTATATCTGTCTCTAGATCCTTCTGCCTCAGTGTCCCCAGTACTGGAATTACAGACATTGCACCTGCAGGTGCAGGTAGATCTCTAAGTTCACAGCCAATAGAGACTGTATAGCAAGTTCAGCACCAGTTAGGGTTGACTCTCATAATAAAACTCTCTCAAAAATAATTCAGTCATGTCTTTACTCCATACTCACACACATGTACACACAGAACAGGACTGAAGATTGGACCCAGGCTCTGATCCTTACATACTAGGCAAATGCTCTACCAATAAGCTGTATCTTCCTGTCCCTGAGACAGGGTTTCATAGCACTGCCTTAAATTCTTTGTAGTCCAGGTAGGCCATTTAAAGTCCTTTTTTCATGCTAGGGTTATTAAACACTTTTTTTTTTTTTTAACCAATCTGAGATACATGAGTTCAAGGTCTACCTAGGCTGCTAACCCTGTCTCCAAAAATAATAATAATAATAACAGTACCTTCTCTACAAGTTGTACTGTGTGGTATATGAGGGATGTGAAATTGTTGTTTACATAGAATCCTATCCATTTGATTTTTGTATCAAAATGTTTGTCATTGTTTTTCTCTCTCTCTCTCTCTCTCTCTCTCTCTCTCTCTCTCTCTCTCTCTCTCTCTTTCTCTTCAGGATAACGAATTAGAAAAGATCACACGGAGGTTCACTATGGAGCTGGCAAAGAAGGGATTTATTGGTATGTATTGCTCTATGAGTTTTTGTATAAAGTGAAAACACCTAAAAATTAATGGTCTTGAATTAAACTCCTGCCTTTATAAAGTGCCTGGGTAGAGTTGCCCTTGCCCTTTCCCTTCCAGAAACCAAGTTTCGCTATAGATCTCATAGACATGTCTTGGCTGTTTTATGACACATCTCCAATAGGCAAGTTCATGTTCTCACTTTGCAGTGTGGGACAAAGACACCAAGGAGAGATCTCTCCTGCCTTGTTTGCATTCTTTTCTGAAATATGGAAAAGGACATGACTACTGAATATTGAATTTATAACAATATTTTTAACACGTGAAAAATTGTTTTTTTAATAGCCATCCAGTTTTTTTCTGAAGCAATAAAAATCTGATGTCATTTGAAGCCAGTGTTTGTGTTTTGTTTTGTTTTTTTTTGTTGTTTGTTTTCATATGCATTAGTGGTTGGCTGGGAACTGACAGTGAGGCTGGTGTAATTGCTCACTACTCCATGTGCCATCACTGTCTCTGATCTGAGGAGTACTCAAGTTATTTATAGGAGCTTTTGTGAAGCATGCTAAATTTCTAAGGGTGCTTCCATTTGCTTGATATTTTTTATTGCCTTGTATTTGTATTGATATGTTCTTTGTGATGAATACATACTATTTACTCTTTAATTTCTAAGCAATTTGTCTCATATTTCTTGGTCTAGAAAGCTTCTGGTTTATTTAAATAAAATAAGTAAGGTTACTCAATAAGATGTTAAAGGGAAACTGGCTGAAAGGGGGGTTGGGACACACAGCCATACTCAACTCTGCTTTCCTACCCTTGTGTTTTCCTTCCACGTTTCCTGTGCCAGTGATAAGTTCCTAGGAAATTAAGCCTTGTTTTTAGGAAATAAGATATGAAATAATACAGGAGTGATATACGAGAAGGTAGAATGTTATAAGATTTAGTTCTAAGATCAGTAGAGTTCTTGACATCCCTTATGTGACACTATTGGGAATTTTACTTGGGCGTCGTTTCACAGGAATATTTTGCTAACAGAAATTAATGAGCACTCGTGCTACAGGGATGCTTTCTGATTTCAAGATGGTGAATTGAAATCATGTCTCAGCCTGGCCATGGACTTCAAGGTCATTTAAATAGCATATTTCCTCTTAGCCTAAAATCTTAATTATATTTTAACATCCTTGTGTTTTTTTAGATTTCATTCAGTCATAGTTATTGCCATCTACAGTGTTTACCAGCTTAATTATGACAGTTCCAAAACATAAAAAGTGACTCATTGGAACTCTGAAAGAAGGCAGACCTTCAATATGAATCATTTGGCCCCTTTGCTTGTAGAGGGCAAACTTCCAAAGCTTATCTG
The DNA here is from genome assembly GCF_003668045.3 of Cricetulus griseus. Classification (NCBI taxonomy): domain Eukaryota; kingdom Metazoa; phylum Chordata; class Mammalia; order Rodentia; family Cricetidae; genus Cricetulus; species Cricetulus griseus. Next base: position 185,044,164 of record NW_023276807.1, on the reverse strand, counting down.
TCACTTTCTCACTTCCCTTTCTGCAAAGTTCTCCATTGTGACTCAGACTTGCATCCAAATTCTCCATTGTGAGTCAGACTTGAGTCTGAATTCTTACCCTGTTAATTTTGTGAGTTTACAATCAAATTCCATGGGGTATGGGTGGGGTGTGGATAGAGGAAGAGAGCTAAGATTTTGATCGGAACTGTGTTGTGTATGTAGACCGTTTTGTGGGGGACTGCCATATTTACCAAATTAAGTCTTCCAGTCCATGAACATGGACATCTATTTGTTGAGCATCTTTCTTCTTCAAGTGTTGCTTGACACTTTCTTAGTACTAGAGACAGCTACATAGTCTCTTCTTTGATGCTATTATAAAGGATATTGATTTGCTGGGTTGTTTGGGAGCTTGTTTTTGGGTGGTTTTTTTTTTTTTTTTTAAAGAATATTTAGTAGTTTCTGTAATCAAACCCACATGGGTAAGATACTATATATATTTAATACAGTGTTGTCCCTGTACAAAAGGAAATAAATGATGTTTAACATTTGTAGACCAATGTGGCTGTTTATTTCTGTACAGTGTCAACTTAATAAACTTGGATATTATTTCTTCATTTTATGATTATTCTTTGTTCAAACCTGGTAATAATACCAGCCTCACAGAATACATTGGAAAATACTCCTTTTTTCAGATTCTTGGGAAAACTTGGAAATGTTCATTCTTAGTGTGTGTTTAGATGGTACCTATCAACTGTAATTTTACCCTGAAGCTTCCTCATATCTCTGTCTTTCTTATTGCCCTTGTGTCTCATACACCAACATTACCATGTTTCAGCTCTTTAAGTCAAACAAAGTGGATTTAAGGATTTGTCTGTATTGCAGGAGTTACTTGTGATCTGTATGTACATCCCCGTAGATCAATTTTGTGTGAGTTAGGAAACTCATGAACCTACTAGGAAATCTGTCTTGCCTTTAGCATGTCTAGGCTAATTTTTTAAACGGCCTTTCTCCTTGCTTCCCTTGAGAAATAGCCAACATTCATATCGTTATGTTTTTTCAGAATGTCTTTCTGATTTATAAACTGCTTTCCTCGGATTTAACAGTTCATATTGCTATTTGAAGCAAGAAATGTTGCTGAAAACTAGGATAATACTCCATAGATTTTTTCTAAACAGATATGATAACAATTTCTCCCTTGTAGCTTAGGAAAGAAATACAATTAAACAAGGCTGTACTGACATATAACCTGAGTATGTCAAATGGAAAGTAAGCAAAGCAGACGAGTAGATGAGGCGAGAACATCAGTCCTTCAGATAGAAGCTCTGTATGGAAAACAGGCTTATGGAGGTTAAACTTCCTTAGATTTAAAGATGCCTAAAAACAAAGACAAGGATGTGAAGTGACAGGTTAGGTGGGGCATAAAATTTGAACCATGACTTAAAGGTTTTCTTGTGCCAGTCTTGTATCCATGATATCATAATTTGTTCATAAAAGTAGTGTCTAGGATTAGGTTCCTTGGAAGAGCTTTATTTTATAAAGGGACTTAATAATTCAGCATATTGTAGAAAGTTATAATGCATAAATCCAAGAATATAGTAAACAGGTTATTGATACCTGTCTTTCTAACCTGGAGACATACAGACGTGTGTGTGTGTGTGTGTGTGTGTGTGTGTGTGTGTGTGTAGAGACATGTATAGGGTAGGTAGAGAGAAAAGGAAGCATGGGATAGAATTTTATGTAAATGAGAGCACACATAGCTATATGAAACCTGCCTTTTCAATATGGTGGATTTGGTAATAATTCCAAGTCATTTACATGGGTTTAAAAAAATAACTTTTTAATGACTAGTACATTGATGCTACACTGCATCTTACTTAATTGGCACCTTAAAAAATTTTTATCTTTTGGTTTTAAGAGTATTCCTGCATAGTTCTTTCTCCCTTTACAGTTGTAGTGAACATCACTGAATGTGGTGCTCAGTAAGTTCACCATATCCAATGATGTTAGAAGCAGCAGTGGTACTGCACACCTGTGGGCCAGTGTTATTCTCATACTTATTTTAATTTGCTGTGTTCTAGGGAGCTAAAATCCCAGAACCTTTATATATGTCAGCAGTTGGCTAATAAATCAAACAAAAGTATTCCATGAGTGAAAGCATCACATGCCTTATAAACTTGCTTCAGCGGTGTCACCACCTCTTCTTTTGTACTTACTGAGAAGGCCTAAGCCAGCAGCGAGCTAAGCTGTTTCAAACACATCTACTTAGTAACCAGAATGATCCTGTTATGGAGGTCAAAACAGTAGTTTAGGAAACTGACATTGAGAGAACAAACATTTGCCAGTGTCATACCCTAAAGTCCCAGGAATAACTTTTATCTGTTGTCCACAGGTAACTTCCAGATACAACCCAGTAAATTTCAGTGGAAAAAAAATAGCTACATGACATTATGTATACAAGTTTCATAGAGAAGAGGCATTTAATAAGTATTTTTGTGACCAGTTCATTACCAAAATGAGATCTAAAGTTGTCTAGCCACAATGACATTGTTCTCTTAGAGAATTGCAAGCATCTTTATGTTTGGGATAAATTATCTTAAAAACTGGCGCACTGCCCTTTCCCTGTGCTCCCAGGTCCTGGCATTGATGTGCCTGCCCCAGACATGAGCACGGGTGAGCGGGAGATGTCCTGGATCGCTGACACCTATGCCAGCACCATAGGACACTATGTGAGTATCCATTGAAACTCAAGGCTTCGTGCATTGCTGTCCACAGAAGTAATAGCCCATCTGACTTAATGAGAAGTTGGTAATTTCTGGGTTTATCTCCCTTTTAATCATAAACTTAGTATGCATATTACTTTGTCCTCTCTCTAGTCTGAAACTGTAAGCATAGTGAGCATGAACTGGGCTTTTGTTTACATTCTGCACTACACTGGGCACTGAGACCAGACCTTCCAAACCAGGGCAGCTCACTTGCTGAGGCACAGATGGTATGTTCAGTTCTGCCTTCCCATCATAGTGCTTTCACTTAAAGAGGAGCTAAGGCGCATGAGTTAAGGCACGGAAATGGCATGATGTAAGGTAGAGTTTGGGGTTCTGAAGAAAGCCTTTTTGAAGGGATATTTGAGCTGAACCTTGAAAGTATGGTTGAATTTCAACATCTGGAGATTTGGGGGCTAAGAGGAAGAGAAACAGCTGACATTGAAGGTAAGATACATATGTAAAGGTCATGGAAGAGGTAAGTGAACCAAAATTCAAGCCCTAGTGTGAGTTTTTGTTGATAGTAAAGAGACTTTGCTGTGACTTGTCCTTCAGGAAGAGTAGCTGTCCATGTGACCCCAGTCCCTGTCTCATGAACCCAGGGCTGGAGAGAGTCCATAGAATCTATAAAACCTTGGGAATTGAAACGATCATGAACTGAGAAGTGAATATTGGTTTATTTTTGAGAGAGAAAGAGAACACAAGAGCATGAAGTTGGGTGGGTGGCTTAGGAAAAAGGGAATTTTTAAAAACATTCATTTATACTAGAAGTCAGGTGTGTGCTACAACTGGCATATGTATAAGCTGTTTCAAAGCTATGAAGAAGGATAGTGGGGCCTAACCAGAGCCTCTGGAAATATTCTGAGCTCTGAAGAATGAGGACCCGTGGGGGAGGAGGGAAGAAAGAAATATTAGAAAGTCCTGAAGTGCAGAAGACAAGTGGACTTGAAAGGCAGGGGCGGGTGCTGTAGCCAGTCAGTAGGAGAGGAGAGCTCTTCATCAGGTTTCACTCTGTGTATAGCAGGAGATAGAACTGCTGAGGGCTGGATAGAGGATTCCAGACCACAGGAGGATATGAAAAGAGGGAAATGGGACATTAAGTAAATGTCCAGCTAAGAAAAGTGACATTGGAGAGAAGCAAAGGGACAGCAGTCTAAAAGGTCACTGCTGCCTGGAAAATCTGTTGTCTGACTATTAATTGGGTTGTCTTTCCAGGGCCCAAAGGTAGGCTTTGGAGGAGAGGCACATTTCCCGAAGCAGTGCTCAGAGCACAAGCAGGGCATCTGAAATCTAGTCCTGCCTCCTTAATCCACCAGCTTCGTGAGCTGGGAGTCTCTGCTTTAGCTTCCTCATATTTAAAGAAACAACAAAATCTTAAAGACTGTTAGAAGGATTACGTAAAATAATGTACTTAGAATAGACCACAGCCCTTAGTAAAATAAAAGAAAAAAGTATTACACCATGTGAATTATACCTATCTATGAAATGACATGCAATAGTGTTAGATTTGGACTACCACTCCACCTTTGTATCTCTTTTTTTTTTCTTTTATTTTTTCTTTTTTTTTTTTTTTCTTTTTAAGGAAACGGTATCTGCTATGTAGCCCAGTTTAAACTGAAACTTAAGAGTTATCCTCTTGCATGGGCCCCCAAGAGCTGAGTTTGGAGCTTAACTGTCACACCTGGCTTGCATGCCACCTAATGTTAAGAAAGCACTGGATGTGCTGCTCTCTTGCTCTTGAGCTGGGCTCTTCACTGACCACTGACCTCTGCAAGCTGGTGGACAGTACACAGTCATAGCTCCTTCATAGTTGTGGCAGTGTGAGGGAGCTTTGTGAGGATTTGCCAAATAAGCCTTGGATGGACTGGACTGGTGAAAGCTATTCCATCTTTAACTGATAGGAAATCTGTAAAGTCCCAGACCAAGTAAAGAAGTCATCCAACCCTACTGACTGGTGTTTGGGGACTTGGTCCTTACACCCTGGCTTCCCAGACCATTGGGTATGCTGGGGAGTCAGCTGGCACCAGGCCTGACCTCACACAGTATTTCCTTCAACACCAGCATTTGCATTTCCACAATTTAGAACTGTCCAGCACCAGCTTTGCAATTGTGTATTCATGGTCTTAATTATTCATGAAAGAGAACTGTGGGAAAACTACTAATTCTGAGGGCTTTACTAGACTACCTTCTTTTCAAAGTTGCTTTCATTCTTTTTGTTGGTAACTGTATAAGTACTGCAAGTCCAAGTTCTCTGTAAAAATATTTAAGTAAAGGAGTAATGATCAGGTGACTTCTAGGCAGGGAGCTAGTATGAACTTGAGCACTTCATTGCAAGAGATAATAAATTCATTTAGCAAGCATGCTTTTGCTCCTGGTTTAAAATTCTCCATCTTCTGTTGATCTTCTGGGCATGATCATACTGCCTCTCATTTCTTCTGTTCCGTGATCAGTGTCTGTTCCACAATGTTCTGCTTGCTATGTTTATAATGTGCAGTGCTTCGGAAGGGAAACCCTCTCAAACCTATTTTTTTCTCCTTTTCTTTTGTGTATGCATATGTATGTGTGACCCGAGGTCAACAATGTCTTCCAAAGTTGCTCTCCTCCTTTTTTGAGACGGGGTCTTGTTGAACCTGGAGCTCACTGATTTGGCTATCCTGGCCAGCCTGCAGGCCCCAGGAATATTCATGCTTGCAAAGCAGTGCTTTACCAACTGAGCCATCTGCCCAGGTCTAAAGACCCCATTTTACTAACTATGCCTCTTTGTAAAGAAAAAGACATGCACAGCCTTAATTGAAAGAAGGTAAAAAGGTAGGTAAGATTGAAATCACCCTCCGTCCACTTACCAAAGGTATAGGTTTCTGCATCCTGCCATGAGCACCATTTAAAATTTTCTTTTGAATATCATCTGCTGAAGTTCTTTATTTGAGCCAGGGGTTCCCTGTGTAGCCCTGGCTGGTCTGGAGCTCACTATGTAGACCAGGTTGACCTTGAACTCAAAAGATCTTCCTGCCTCAGCTTCTCAACACAAGTGCTAACTACAGACATGTACTACCAGTCCCAGCCAAAGTTCTTTTTTTTTTTTTTTAATGTTAAATTTCAAAATTAGTTTGGCAGAATATATCACAGTATCTTTCCATTCAAGAAAATTGTAATGCCTTTTCTGGTTCAGAGGTTTTTGGGTTTGGGGTTTTTGTTTTGACAAGTAGAATGTGAACCCTGACTTACTGTGGCTTAGGTTTTTAGTGAAGGAGTAATAGCTTCAAGCTGAATCATAGCTACACTTAGGATATTGTTATTTGTGCGCAACAGTTCCTAAACTGTTTTCTTTCTGTGAAAAATAGCCTACCTTACTAGATTCCTAAGAACAGAAAGTTGGAAAAGGCCCCTCCCTGTTGGTGAATATGAACTTTACATGACTCACACATACTCAGAGATTTGCACAAGCTTGTAGAGTCTGTGTTTTTATAAACAGGATGCCCTTGAACTTGAGCTTCTCCTGCCTCAGCAAATGCTAGGATTACAGGCAGTGCCATGATACCAACTTGCACACACTATTACTAAAAATATGTTTAGCTAATGAGAATATACTTTGTTATATTGGTTTGATCATAGAAAGAGGACTTAGTACCATGTATGGTAGCACATGCCTATAATCCCAGCACTCAGAACATTGAGACAAGGATCACAAGTTCAAGGTCAGTGACCTGTCTCAAAAGAGATAATTCTTCCTTTAAATTGGGATTCCTTTCCTCCCAAAGGATGATGATATTATTATCATTATTATTATCTTCATCATTATTTACTTGTTATCAGGGGTTGACCTCAGACCTCACCCACTCTAGACAAGCACTTTACTCGTGAGCTATATCTCTGGCTCTCTCTTACAGGATATCAATGCACATGCCTGTGTTACTGGTAAACCAATCAGTCAAGGAGGTATCCACGGGCGCATCTCTGCTACTGGCCGTGGTGTTTTCCATGGAATTGAAAACTTCATCAATGAAGCTTCTTACATGAGCATTTTAGGAATGACACCAGGGTTTGGTGATAAGACATTTGTTGTTCAGGTAAAGTAATTTGGGGGTTTGATTTTGTTTGTTTATGTGGGAAGACACACGCTACAGGGTACATTGGGGGTCAGAGCAGGAGTCAGTACTTCCACCCAGATGATTCCAGGAATTAAATTCAGGTGGTCAGGATTGAGCATGTGTGCTTTTACCCATTCATCCATCTCACTAGCCCCCAGTTTTTGTTTTCTTAATAACTAATACACATTAAAAATTCTAAAGGTTTTTCAATTATGGCATTAAAATTAGATTCTTTGAGAATTTGTTAGATTTTAGGATGGTTTTTAGACTAAAGCATCTTTTTTCTTAACCTTGATTTGATTCATAGAACACTTCTTTTGTCCTTATTCAAGCATAAAATGGCATTCAGAACGGGAAAAGGCCTTAACTGTAAAGCCATTTTAAGTGTGCAGAAATACTTTCACATTGACCTACAAAGGCTTCCTGTGTCAGCATGTATTTCACTTAAAAGTTTAGGTTTAGCATCACCTTAAAATAGTAGTATACCGTTATATATACAGTCATAAGATGACGAGGAGGCTCTAACTGCATTGGTGTGGCTTGTCCCCACTGCCACTTCTTTATATTGCTAACTGAACTTCTCTAGGTCTCAGTCTCATAGGTAACAGAAGGTTGGATTTCAGATTCTTGATCTTGTCATTGAAGAGGCCATTCAGTACATCACTTCTCTTTCCCATATGCAACTACCAGAGTATAGATTTCTGTTGGTCAAAATTGACTCATACTATCTGCATCAAGTCTGTCTTGCATAATTCTTCTCCACAGGGATTTGGTAACGTGGGCCTGCACTCTATGAGGTATTTACATCGTTTTGGTGCTAAATGTGTTGGTGTTGGTGAATCTGATGGGAGCATATGGAATCCAGACGGTATTGACCCAAAGGAACTAGAAGATTTCAAGTTGGTATGTTATTCTGATATCTGGGTAGTCTTCACAATTTTTAAGAGAATAGATTTTGGGTTTTTTGTTTGTTTGTTTCTCTTCTATTACATGTTCATGTGCTATGGCATTCAGTTGGAGGTCAGAAGACCCCCTGAAGGAGGTCTGCTCTCTCCTTCCACCATAGGGGTCCCAGCATTCAAGTTCAGACCATTTCTTGATGGCAAGCACTGAGCTGTTTCACCAACCCTAAAAAAGTATTAATAACAACATTTTCAGTTATGGGGGCCTTTCGGGGGGTGATGGGGGTAAGGCATGTGCCACCATGCACACATGGAGGTCAGAGGGCAGCTTGCAGGAGTTCTTTCTCCTTCCACGACATGGGTCTTGGGTGGTTGAACTCATCTCATCATCAGGCTTGGTGGCAGGAACCTTGAGTGTTCTTTCTTCTCCCTTTTGATTTTATGTTTGAGTGGTGGGGTTGGGTTTTTTTGTATTTAAGCTTAGGTTGATCATCTTGCCTCATCCTGTTTGGTGGGTTTTTGGTTTTTTTGTTTTGTTCACTTTTAAGACATGATCTTGCTATGTATGGTTGGTTGGCCTTACATTCCCTGGGTAGCCCAGACTGGTTTCAACTCAAAGCTCTTAATAAATAGATTTTGTATAATAGGTACTGAAGATAGCATTTAAACTCTGTTGTAGCCATTAATTATAATTTTCAACCAATTGCAGCAACATGGATCAATTCTGGGCTTCCCCAAAGCAAAGGTCTATGAAGGAAGCATTTTGGAGGCTGACTGTGACATCCTAATCCCTGCAGCCAGCGAGAAGCAGTTGACCAAGTCCAATGCACCCAAAGTCAAAGCCAAGGTAAAACCATTGTGAAAACAAATTAGAGAAACAGAAAAATAAAATAAAATTGTATATACTTTGTAGAGCAATTTAATTTTAGCTGAAAATATGTTCTTCCTTTTAGCTCCCTACACATAAATACATCTCTTTCCTATGAGAGTGTTCCTGGCATCTGTGCATGTCCCATTCTCTTACAGATCATTGCCGAAGGAGCCAATGGACCAACCACTCCAGAGGCTGATAAGATCTTCCTGGAAAGGAACATCATGGTTATTCCGGTAGGGCACCTGTGTTCCTGGAAATCATTTCTTTTGTTAGCAGCTGGAAGGAGAGAGGACCCACTGGTGTCACAAGTTGTAGTAAATTCTTAATCTTTACTTTTAAGAAAATATAATGGCAATGTGGCTGAGGCCTGGATCTCAGTGGTAGGGCCCTTGCAAGAGCACACATGAAGTTCAAGGTTCGATTTGCAGCACCTCGAGAAACAAATGATAAGGAGGGTGTGGGAAGAGGATTGGAAGCAAGGTTAGTATAATATGCCAGTCATTTTTCTTAGTCCTGACCATTTTCTCCAGCTGTAATGAGTATAAGTAACCCTCAAAATCTAGTTATGTTAAATGTATACTATGCTAAAAGTATAATTCTAAATTAAATGCTTAAGTTTTGTTACCCATTTCCTAACTATACATTTTGAATGTCTCTTCCTGCTTTACTGAAAAAGGAAAGGAAAAATTAGGACTAAAGAGATGGCACACCCATTAAAAGCCTATAGAGCTCTTTCAAGTTCAGAGCCTCATCATTGAATGGCTCACAACCTGCCTATACCCCAGCTCCAGGGAACTGACACACTCTTCTGCCTCTGTAGACACTCACATACCCACACATACAGATTTTTTTCCCTGCTACTACAAAGAAGACCTTGTATTCAGAGTTAGGGATGAAAATAGAGAGGTTATTGGTACTTAATATGGACTCTGAAGAGCCACTTTGTAGAAAGCATGTGTTTAAATAAAAAAAAAAAAAAAAAAAAAAAACTTGAGGGACAGTGGTGGCACATGCCTTTAATCCCTGCACTTGGGAGGCAGAGGCAGGTGGATCTATGAGTTCAACAGCAACCTGGTCTACAAAAGCTAGTTCCAGGACAGGCTCCAAAGCTACAAAGAGAAACTGTGTCTTGGAAAAAACAAAACAAAAACTCACTTAACTGATATAGGCTGCCTTGAGATGGTGCAAAGGTAATACTATCTTCTGGTGAGGCAGTGTCAGTCCACCGGTTGGTAAACCAGCACTTTAGTCTGAGATCATGGTAAGAATAAGCTAGCTATCACCAAGTCATTCAGTGCTCTCTAAGATATGTTTGCAGTGTTTGGTGTCCTCTTAGTTAGAGTTGCTATTGTTGTGGTGAAACACAATGACCAAAACAACACTTCCACATCACTCTTCATTATCAAAGGAAGTCAGGGCAGGATCCTGAAGGCAGGAGCTGATGCAAAGGACATGGAGAGGTGCTGCTTGCTGGACCCCCTGGCTTGCTCAGCCTTATTTCTTATAGAACCCAGTACCACCAACCCAGAGGTGGCCTCACTCACAATGGGCTAGGCCCTCCCACATCACTGACTAAGAAAATGTCTACAGTAGTAGTTCTTAATCTTTGGGTTACAACCCCTTTGGCAAAAGTCTGTCTCCAAAAATATTTACATTACAGTTCATAAACAATAACAAATTACAGGTATGAAGTAGCAACGAAAATAGTTTTATGGTTGGAAGTCACCAACATGAAACATTAGGAAGGTTGAGAACCACACTGCTCTATGGGCTTGCATACAGATGGGTCCTATGGAAGCATTTTCTTAATTGAGTTTTCCTCCTCAGATAATTTTAGCTTGTGTCAAGTTGGCATAAAACTAGCCAGCACAGATGTTTAGTCCACCTTGGTATTAAAATTGAGTTCCTGAGCCTAACAAGATGGTGAAACAGCTAAAGGTACTAAGCACCAAGCCTGGCATTTACTAATTTTTTTATATTTTCCATGTCACATTTTGTGTATAGGATCTCTACTTAAATGCTGGAGGAGTGACAGTGTCTTACTTTGAGTGGCTGAAGAATCTAAATCATGTCAGCTATGGCCGATTGACCTTCAAATACGAAAGGGACTCTAATTACCACTTGCTCAGTGAGTTCTTAAAATCTTGTTTATGTCTCCAAAAATTGTCCTTTGGGCCAAAGAAAAAGCTGGAAAAGCATACAAACTTAGGAGACCTTTCCCTGATAAGCCTAGAGACCTTTGCCTAAGAACAGAAAACTGTTTTTCTGCCTTCTGGTTCATAGAGCAAAAGGATATATATATATATATATATATATATATATATATATATATATATATATATATATATATATATATAACGTCACTTTCCCCAAATATAATCTATAAATTAATGATACTGTAAAAAGTCTTTTTTTTTTTTTTTTTTTTTTTTTTTTGGTTTTTCGAGACAGGGTTTCTCTGTGGCTTTGGAGGCTGTCCTAGAACTAGCTTTTGTAGACCAGTCTGGTCTCGAACTCACAGAGATCCACCTGCCTCTGCCTCCCGAGTGCTGGGATTAAAGGTGTGCACCACCAATGCCCGGTGTAAAAAGTCTTTTTTAAACCTGAACTCTCCCACTGATCTAATTTGTCCCTATCTCTAGTTGCTCTCAGAAAAATCTTAGCTAACATTTATGAAAATGTTATAATAAAGCCCATTCTTTTATACACTAATTAAAAGAAGTGGTACCTAGTGTGGAAACCCCATTTTGAGTCCTCTGGTAAGAGTTTTTATTTGACCAGAGTAAACTCAGCTCTTAAGAATTTCTCATCCAGCTGAAATAAAAGCAAGACCTCCAACTGTGTTCCTGTGCTCTGCCGCTCTGAGAATGTTCCTCTCTGTCCTTTTCTCTTCCTCAAAATTTCTTTTTAACAGAGCCAAGAGTAGAAAACCCTTGTGGTGGGTGTTATGGAAACAGAGCCGTGACCTAAATTCACATTTCTATAGGAATTTGGCAGACTTCTCCTTACTGAGTGTTTAATAATTAACCCTTCTATGTCATTAGGAATAAAGATTTCTAAAACATTAGTTTTGGGGCTACACATATATAGGTTAGAGTTACTTTAAGTTCTACAGTTATTTTCTCCCTCTATTAATAGTGTCTTGTCTTGATGTCTTGGCTTTTTACAGTGTCTGTTCAAGAGAGTTTAGAGAGAAAATTTGGAAAGCATGGTGGAACTATTCCTGTGGTCCCTACAGCAGAGTTCCAAGACAGGATATCGGTGAGTGTGGTGACACCAGACTGGAATTTTACACATGCTCCCTGTCGTGGCTTTCAGGGTAGATAGATTAAATGGAGTATTATCAAAGGTTGTTAACCATAATTTTATTATATGGTTTATTTCGTCATTCCATTCTTAATATAATGGCAAATAAGTAATTCTGTTTTGGGTACTTGATGATTCAACACAATCATGAAGGCTTACCATACTTTAACTCAAAGCTTCAGAAAACTAGAATTGAAAAATAAACATGAGACTGAATTATATGAAAATATGAAATAATTATATGGACACATATAACAGAGTTAACAGATTAGAAAAGATAAATCAATCAGTTCTTGGAAGGGAGTATCAATAGTGTTTACACATTACAAAGAGCTTACCAGGATATTACAGAAAATATGGGCTACAAAGGCATAGCATACATGCATGGGAAAAATATTTAACGTAACTGTTTTATGTTGTTCTATTTTTGTGGTACTGGGAATTGAACCCAGGACCTTATGTATATCAGTTAAGTGCTCTATCACTGAACTGTCATACCTTTATTCCACCATTCCACCAGTACTGCAGATAGCTGCAACTCCTTTGAGTTATAAAGTGCTGTAGTACCACAGACAGCAAAAAGAGGAAAGGGGAGGATGGGAAGGGAGAACTGAGAAGAGGACACTGATGCTGTTGACTGTTTGCAGCGCCTTATGGTTGTTATCTTCTTCAGAGGCATTTGTTGCCAGATAATGATTTGCAAGTGTGCTGTGCCTCATTTGTCTTGTATCTGTAGCCCTGGAACTCAAGAGGCAGAACTAGGAAGGCTTCTATGAACTTAAAGCCAGCATATATATGTGTCATACATACATACGTACACAGAGAGAGAGAGACTCCGTGAAAACACTCGATTTTGATTATTTTGTTCATTGCTGTGTCCCTAATGCCTGAACATGCCTAGGACATAGAACTTTTTACTCAGTAAATGTTTGATGGATGAGTAAAAGAAACTGCACTATTCTGCCTATTAAGCAAGTTTGTTTCATCTCCCAAAACAAAATATAATACAAATGTGAATTGCCAAGGATGAGCTTGAACTCCTGAGCCTCCTCCCTCCACCTCCCAAGTTTTGGAGTCACAGACATGTACCGCATGTCTGGCCAGATCACTTTTTTTGGTAACCCACTTCAAGTTTTTAATCTAGCACTTTAGGATATATATTATAGAGCTGTCTTGTGTCACATTGGGAGTTGTAATGACTTAAACCTTTTTGTTTGTTTTTTGAGACAAGGTTTATCTGTATAGCCTTCCTTGGCTGTCCTAGAACTTGCTCTGAGAACAGGCTGTCCTCAAACTCACATAAATCCACCTACCTCTGCCTCCCAAGTGCTGGGATTAAAGGCATATGCCACCACGCCTGGCGCTACACTTAATTTTTTAAAGAAATCCTTCCAAGAAACAAATTAGATAGAAGAGTATATAGAAACAGAAAGCTCTTAGATTCTTCAGCACTGGGCTACTAAGTACACAGCGGATCTTCCCTGAGCTGCTGTCTGCCTTGGCTATGTCCCTCTGTGTCTGGTAGTCCTGCTCACTTGGAGGGTGGAGAGTATGCCGGGACAGCAGCTATGCAGAATACCTTGAGTGGAGGATGCTAATCTGACTACTTGCCTGTTCTTGGGCTTCTTTTCTGTGTTTGTTTTAATCATGATCTTATTTCATGCATTTTTGTTGCTGCCCGATACCATTAAAACTAAACTGTGTTGGAAAACGTGATTTGTCTAGCTTTTCTAGTAAACACTAGTAGAGTACAGAAATTATATGTCTTTCCTGTAGTGCTGCAATATCAACTTAATCCTTGGTATTCTAGAGACATGAAGCATTTTGTGATGTGTTAAGTTAATGTTCTTTTTCCTCACAGGGTGCCTCTGAGAAAGACATTGTGCACTCTGGCTTGGCCTACACCATGGAGAGATCTGCCAGGGTATGTATGCAGATGATAGCTGCTTTTGTGTTAATAGCGTGATATACAGATAACCAGATTGTTTTGTGATACAGTTACTTGGTCCCCACTATGCACAGCAGAACATGTACCGTTTTATCCTCAGTTGATAATCGCTATTGTCAGTACATCTTTAGGAAGAAATCATGCTGAGTTAGGCAGTTGACTGTTACCAAAAAGGTAGTTGGCCAAACTAGATCACTATGTAATAGCCCAAAAGCTGACTTACTATAAAATTTGGTTTAAGTAAGAAATTTTTGACTTTTTTTTTTTTAACCACTTGAGCCCTTTTTACACCAGGGCCTTAAATGTAACAAACACAGTTTGAATACAATTTTTCTGACTTCGGTTTTTGCTTGTCTTTTGAGACAGGGTCACCCATGTAGCACTGGCTTATCCTGGAACTCTCTGATGTAGACCAGGCTGGCCTTGAGCACAAATAGGTCTGCCTGTTTCTGCCTCCCTCCTAAGTACTGGGATGAAAGGCTTGTTTCTTCTTGACCAAAGTCTGTCCATTTGGATTTCCAGGCTGAAGCAGAATAGACATTCTGCTGAAGAAGGCAGCACATGTTTAAAACAGGGTCTCGTGTGTCCTAGACTGGCCTTGAACTCACTGTATAAGTGAGGCTGTGGTTGAGCCATCCCTCTTCCTACCTAGTGCTGGGATTAGGGGCATGTGCCACTAATTCAATACTTGGAAAGTTGGTGCTTGATTTTTGCTGCTTTTTTGTTTGTTTGTTTGTTTGTTGTTTTTGTTTTTCGAGACAGGGTTTCTCTGTGTAGCTTTGGAGCCTATCCTGGCACTCACTCTGGAGACCAGGCTGGTCTCGAACTCACAGAGATCCACCTGCCTCTGCCTCTGCCTCCCAAGTGCTGGGATTAAAGGCGTGTGCCACTAATGCCCGGCTTGCTTTTTTTTTTAATTGAGATATAATTAAAACACTATAATGGGCTTGCAAGATGGCTCCATGGATAAAGGCTCTTGCCACAAGTCTAATAATCTAAGTTCAATCCTTGGGTCTCACATGGATTTACATGACACCCACATGCAGATTAGCACATGAACATCACACACACATAGCATATACATACACAAAATAAATCATTGGCCTGCAGTATATTTACAAGGTTGTCTAGCTATCATCATTGAAATTCTAGAATGTTCCCAATGCCCTGTTCTTGGTTAATTTAAACAGTCACTAAGTATATGATCTCAGCTCCAGGATAGTTAACAGGCAGAGAAACCATTCACATCTGTAGTTCTTCGGAACAATTTCTTGCTGTTCCCTGGACAATAACAGCCGAGAATTTGTCGCTCCTGCTAGAAACATTTCTGCTGCTGCAGTCATTTGCCTTCAGCTGTCTAAGGCTTATTATATTTACTTGGTCATGGGGTGGGTGACAATTTGTGTTCCTAGGCTGCTATGCAGTCAGGTGGTCTCACTGCCTTCTCTCCTTCATTCCAGCAAATTATGCGCACAGCCATGAAGTATAACCTGGGATTGGACCTAAGAACAGCTGCCTATGTCAATGCCATTGAGAAAGTCTTCAAGGTGTACAACGAAGCTGGCGTGACCTTCACATAGACAGGTCACCACTAACTTCTTTACCACCCACTTCACCTATAACTTCTGCAGACCTGTCACAAGTTTACATGTAACCACAGAAATCTGTTCTTGTGACTCATTAGCTAATGGACACTGTTCTCAGCAAGTCAGTCTGAATCAGCCCCTTAAGAGAGATTAGGTTAGAGGATCATGTACAAGCTGATGTGTAAAAGTAGGAATCACGTGTATCAGAAAGCCGGTTAGGTACTTTTTCTACATAAAGTCCCTGCCTGCCTCCTGGCTGTGCTGCCTTGTTCTAGGCCCTTCCCAACAGGGTCAGTGCTGTTGCCAGGGAAGGCAGTCAAGAGCACTCAGCCACTTCTGGACAAGTCTGGGAACTTGGACACATAAAAGAATAGGTGTGTGGCATTTTCCAAAGGTGGCATGGTCCTTAAATGAGTTATTGCTATTTTACATCTACAAAATAACTCAGTTTTCTAAGTTGCAAACAAAAATAAAAGCTATTTCTCTTATGTATTTTATTCTTTCAGAATAAAATTAGTACATGCTGCTGTAATAAAATTGCCTTTAATCACTTAAGCCTAACCTTGACTCAAGCAGTGAATGCCTAAAAACATAATCAATGGAAGAAGCTAGTTTTTTACAGCATAAAACAGAATCATTTATATAGCTTATTGGCACTGCATTGCTGTCCAGGAAAAACAAAGTGGCACTATGGAAGCACTCTCCTCATACCTGCAAGTGACAGGGACTCTGGGGAATTTGTAGCACAGTCCAGGGAGAGCAATAACCTATTTACCATGAAAATGACTTGTTCCTCCCATCTGAAGATCTATTGTGTTGAGTAATTGAACCATAATTCAAATAGTGTCCCAGAAAAAAACCTTTGGGCTCCCTGTTTGGAGTCTGGCTGGCTCCAAGCACAGCCAGTGGCCCTCAATTGACTGTATGCCCCTTCTTCTGAGGCTTTGCATTCTGCATACCGCTTCACTAACAGCAGGCTGGTGACTGCCTGGAGTTGACTTTTGTTTGGGGAGTCATTGGCCAGGGCTTTTGAACAGGAGTGTTCCACAGAAGTACCAGATATTATTTATATGAGAATGAGTGCTTTTTTTTTTTAACAATATCCTTTCAGAAATTTCTAACTACTTTGTAACTGCATGATTAACTTGGTGATAAAAGCAGTTATTAAAAGTCTACCTTTTCCAAAGATTGTTTCTTTTCTGTGTTTTCATATTTTATAGTCTCTTAGTAAATGATAAAACAGTAATTGAGGTTCAAAAATTTTCATAACTTCCTATGTCACTTCTTTTGTTATGAGCTGCTCAACTTTTTTGTTTTGGTTTGGTTTCTGGTTTTTTAAGATAGAGTTTCTCTGTATAGCACTGACTATTCTGGAACTCTCTTTGTAGACCAGGCTAGCCCTGAACTCATAGAGATCCACCTACCTTTGCCTCTCAAGTGCTAGGATTAAAGGTGTGCACCACCACCACCACCCAACTAGCTGCTCAAATTTTATTCCTGGATTATTTTTTATTTCATTTTATTAAGCTGTAATAGCTGTTCTTTGGGAAGAGGCTGCAGTGTGTAAAACTAATATGCTGGTGTAATTTCTGTTACACTTTATTCATTTGTTTGAAACAGGGTCTTATGTAGTCCAGGTTGACCTCAAACCTATTAGTTGGGGCTAACTTTGAACTCATCCCGATCTTCCTGCCTATTGCTCCAGAGTGCTGCCATCATACCTGTCTTTTTCTATTGTCTTTTAAATAAAGTTTTATTTGAAACAGTTTAGCTACCGAATTTAGCAGCTACTTATGATAATATGGGGCTGGGTAGTGGTGGTACAAGGCAAGCAGATCTCTGTGAGACGAGGCCAGCCTGGTCTACATTAACACACTACAGAGATATCTGTACATCTATAGCCATGATGGAACCAGTTTAGATGCACATCAGTGAATGAATGGATGAAACACTATGGCATATACCCAATTAAATATTTTTTTAAGCCATGAAGAATGAATTTGTGGCTTTTGCAGGAAGGTGGATGAAACAGTGGATTATCACAGTAAGTGAAGTAAGCCATTCAGACATGTTATCATATTCAGATTCTAGGAGTTTTGGTTTTTAAGATTTTTTTAATTTATTTTCTTTAATTTTTATGTGTATGGGTGTTTTGCCTGCATGAGTGTCTGTCTTCAGTGCCTGTGGAAGCCAGAAGAACACAGCAGATTCCCTGAAGCTCAAGTCACAGAAGGTTGTAGCCCACCATGTGGGTTCTGAAAACAGAACCAGGGTTCTTAGCCTCTGGACCATCTCTCCAGGCTAGGATTTATACTTTTTATTTTATGTATTAGTGTTTTGTATCCCTAGAAACTGAAGTTTCAATTAGTTATTAGCTGCCATGTGGGTGTTATGAACCAAACCCCAGGTCCTCTACAAAAGCAACAAGTGCTTTTAACATCTAAGCCATATCTTTTTTTTTTTTTTAATTTTATTTTATTTTATTAGTTCTAGTTAGGGAACAAGCTTATTTCAAGTCCCTTCTCCCTCTCCCTCCCCTCACCCCCAAACTTTCTCCCCCACCCCCAGCCCATCCCCCCAACCCCATCCACCCACTACTCCCCAGGCAGGGTAGGGCCCTCAACGGGAGCTCAGCAAAGTCCACCAAGTCTTCCTATGCTGATCCTGGGCCCTTCCCCATGTGTCCAGGGCCAGAGTGTAACCCTTCATATGGGATGGGCTCTCAAAGTCCCTTCTTGCACCAGGGAAAAATACTAATCCACTACCAGAGGCTCCCTGGAGTGCAGAGGCCTCCTTATTGACATCCATGTTCTGGGGTCTGGATCAGTCTTGTACAGGCCTCCTGGACAGCATCTGGGGTCGATGTGCTCTCCCTTGTTCAGGCCAACAGTTCCTGTGGGTTTCTCCATCCTAGTACAGACCCCTTCGTTCTTCATTCCTCCCTCTCTTCAACTAAATTCCCGATTTCGGCTCATTGTATATCTGTGGATGTCTGTCTCTGTTTCCATCAGCCACTGGGTGAGGGCTCTAGGATGGCATAAAGAGAAGTCATCAATCTCATTTTAGGGGGAGGGTTTTTAGGTTATCCTCTCCACCATTGCCTGGATTGTCAGATCGTGTCATCCTTGTAGGTCTCTGGAGATCTCCCTGGTTCCTGATCCCTTCTCGGGCCTACAGTGGCTCCCTCTGATATCGTATCTCTCATCTTGCTCTCTTTCCTCTATTCTTCCCCCAACTCAATGTTTCTGCCCCTCCATTTCCTCTCCTCTTCTCCTCTTCTCTTGCTCTTATTGTAGCAGCTCCTTCCCCCCCCACCCTCATGCCCCCAATTAGTTCGGGAGTTCATGCCACTTCCATTCCTGGGGACCATTTAACCCTTAGAGTCCTTCATGTTTCCTAGTTTCTTTGGTGAAGAGCATTATATACTGGTAGTCTTTTGTTCTATGTCTAAAATTCATATATCAGTGAGTACATACCTTGCTTGTCTTTTTGTGACTGGGTTACCTCACTCAGGATGGTTTCCTCTAGTTCCATCCATTTGCCTGCGAATTTCAAGATTCCATTGCTTTTTTCTGCTGAGTAGTACTCCATTGTATAAATGTACCACATTTTCTCAATCCATTCTTCAATAGAGGGGCATCTAGGTTGTTTCCAGGTTCTGGCTATTACAAACAATGCTGCTATGAACATGGTTGAACATATGTCCTTGTTGTAAGTACATGCCCTATTTGGGTATATACCCAAGAGAGGAATGGCTGGATCTTGAGGTACACTGATTCCCATTTTTCTGAGCAACCGCCATACTGATTTCCAGAGTGGTCTTACAAGATCGCACTCCCACCAGCAATGGAGGAGTGTTCCTTTTTCTCCACATCCTCTCCAGCATAGATTGTCATTGGTGTTTTTTATTTTAGCCATTCTGACAGGCGTGAGATGGTATCTCAGAGTTGTTTTGAGTTGCATTTCTCTGATGGCCAATGATTTTGAGCACTTTTTTAAGTGCTAAGCCATATCTTAAGTGCATGCCTGCATGTGTGCGTGCATGCGTCCGTGCGTCCATGCGTCCGTGCGTGCATGACATGAAAGAAGTGGGAGCAATATAGGACAAAGGGAAAGGTAAATAGTGTCAGTTTTCTAAGCTGGGTGTGGGCACATACCTTTAGTTGATTAAGTTAATACATATGTGAGGCCAAAGATGGGAAACAGGAGAAGCAGAACAAGGAAGGGCACAGCACTCAAATATGAGCAAATGGTAGGTGAAAAGCTATAATGATGCCCATTTTATACACTCAAAAATGAAGGTCTAATTCCAGTACATGGGTGGTGGGGACAGGAGGTCAAGGTCATCTTTAGCTACACAGCCTGTTGAAGCCACCATAGCCTTTTCTGAAAGAGAAAAAGATACTGGAAAGAATATATTAAATGAGGGCTAGCAGTGTAGTTCAGATGCTAGGGAGTATAGATTCGGTCCTCTGCACCACATAAACAGACTGCTAGCACACACAGTCCCAGCACTAGGGAGGCTTTGAGACAGAAGGGTTAGGAGTTCAGAGTCATCTTCAGCTGTGCCATAGTTTGACTACCCACTGGTAGTGTTTATGTAAGTGTGTATATTTATATAACATCTACTTTCAGGTGCTTATAAATGATCAAATGGGTTCTATCTGTAAGTATAAATGTAGGAAAAAGAGAGAAAAGGCTATGCTAACCAGTTTCTGTTCTGTAGAAGTGCCAGAGGTGTTTTTGATTTCCATACACAGCTTTATTTCTGCCTCTGTAGCCAATTGCAAGGGTACAAGAAACCCCTGGGTGTTTCCAAGCCATGCCAGTGGTGGTAACAGTGCACTTGGGTATCCTCAGGGTATAATTAAGCACACCTTTGCTAGTCATTGTGGGTGCTGTGAATTGTGAAGAATGAGCATAGAGTGACTCCCTCTCAATCCATACCAGGCAGATGGCTGCTGAGGCTCCCAGCCCTTCCTTCTTAGGGCATGTTGACCCTACTCTTGCTTATGGTGGAGAAGTTAGGAATTAGAATAAGATGATCTGAACTGCACCCCACACACACATCTTCAGGGATGCTGATATATCGGGGGGGGGGGGGGGAGGTCTAGAGACCAGAGGCCAACTCAGGGAGACTGCACTCCCCCTCCATACCCTTGTTGAGTGGCCTTTCTGAACTAATTCCAAAGTCTGTTATATGTGGCCACTGAAGTCTCCACTCACTTGGCTTTAGTGGTCAGTGATTCGGCAGATTCCTTCCCATCTAGAACTAGCAAGATTTCATCTTTGCCAAGGAGTTCTGTGTGCAGGTTGGGGATCCTATTCAACCATCGGTTAGGCAGTGCCTCTACAAGGTAGGTCTGAGGTGAGACCTTTGTCCTTAGCATGTGCACAAGGTATCTCCACATCCCAGAAATAAGTTGGAGTGTCAGTCCCTGCAGACCTCACCCTTACCAGTTTTGCCATAAAAGCTTCTTATCCTGCTGTTTGCTCAAACTGCTAGCAGCCACCAACTTAAATGATGATGTCTGAGTGTTTTTGGCAACTGCCCCTAGTGAAAAGACTTAATGTAACTGAGCAGTCAGGAGAAATAAAGACAGCTTGGCAGTGGGTGTTCCAGGGACTAGCGGCCAGCTCAAATGATGACAAGTCTCTACAGTTTAAGGATCTGCTTGTTTGCTGTTTGTGATCTAAATGGAACTCAGGGCTAGCACATGCTAGCAAGAGTTCTACCATTAAGCTACACCACCAGCCCTTGGTTTTGGGGGTTTGGGGGTCTTTTTTTTTGATTTTTGTTTGTTTTTGTTTTTTTGAGATAGGGTTTCCCTACATAGCTCAGGCTGGCCACAAACTCATGATCCTCTTGCCTCTCCATCCTGAGTGTTGAAATTTAAGCTGTGTGTCACCATACCCAGCTAAATGAGGTCTTGAAAGAAAGAATTCCAACTGTATTTTGTCTTTCCAGGGGCTTCCAGGCTGTTGAGCCTTTTTGTGACAGGGTGTTAACTCTTACATCCCAGGCTGGCCTTGAACTTTTGGCAATCCTAATTTAAATCTCTATGCTAGAATTTCAGGACTGTAGATTTTCACTAACAGGCCATTAGTTTTCTAGACTGGTGAAACCAGGGAGGGTAGAGAATGATCCAAGAATAAGACAAGCTGAAAACACTACACCACATCATTTTTTTTCCTGAAACTTTGTTTATTTTGTTTGTTTGTTTTTCCAAGACAGGGTTTCTCTGTATTGCTTTGGAGCCTGTCTCCAAAGCTCCCTCTGCAGACCAGGCTGGCCTCGAACTCACAGAGATCCACCTGCCTCTACCTACCAAAGTGCTGGAAATAAAGGCATGCACCACCAACTTCTGGCTCTGACACTATTATTTTGATGACACTGATGTCATGCCCTTCATTGCCAAGTACACTTAGAAGAAAATGAAATATGGAAGACATACTTGTTCTAGGAAACAGCAGTGTGGGAGGTGGAGTAAGATGTAGGCAGAAAAAAAAAAAAAAACACTCAGGAGGTAGGGAAGGTGGATCTCTGTGAGTTCGAGACCAGTACTTTGACTCTTTTTGGAAATAGGACCTTTTTAAATATTTTATTGTTATTGTGGGGTAGAGGCATGCCCATGCCATGGCATGTGTGCATGCAGAGGTCAGAAGACAACTTTGCGGAGCTGGTTTTATCACTGTGCTTTTATGTGGGTCCCAGGGATTGAATTCAAGCCATCAAGCTTACTCAGCAAGCATTTTATCCACTGAGCCATCTCACCAGCCTAAGAAAGAACAGTTTCATTGTTTATCTTAACTCGTGGCATGTGGACTAGTTCACATAGCTGCTATGCACGTTCAGCAGTACAAGCTGGTCTCCATAACCTATTAAGCAAAAAACATTCACTGAGTCCACCCTGGACATCCACAAAGCCATGGTTCTCTGCTTCCCAATGCTGCCTCTTCACTCTTCCCGAGTAGTAACAAACTCTCAGTGGCACTTCACTAGGGAGCAATCCTGAATAAGCTAGTGTTGCCCTCCACAACAGAATTTTTAAGACAACTGTATTGGTTTCCTCTTAAACATCCGAGAAATGCAGTGCCAAAGTAAGAATTTCTCATATTCCCACAGACAGAGAGGACCACTGCTAATATTTTTGCCAGGTATGAGCTGTCTAGTTTTTATACTGTTCTTTATATAATTATATCATTTGCCTTATGAAAAATGAACTTGTTCTGCATATATATTTTGCAACTTATTAACTTGCTTGGCCATAGTATATTTACATTCCCCTTGATTTTTTGGGTTTTGTTTTTGTTTTGTTTTGTTTTGTTTTTCCAGGCCTGGGCATGGATCTTGCATGTCTTAGGCAAGCGCTCTGTCCCTGGGCTACATCCCCAGCCCCTCCTCCTCAGTAGCCATGTGCAATCCACTTCCTCTATAGGCAGTATTTGTTAGCCTAAGATGGTTAGTAAACTTCCAGGCACAGATCCCATTTCCAGACTTAGCAACTTACAGTCCAGTGGAACTTATAGGTACCATCTCCATATTGTGTGGCAAGCCTCATAAACAGCACAATTTGCCACCTGAGTGATGTCTGGTGATTTCCGGATGTTTCCATCTTGCTATCATGTTCTTGGTGCCATTCACATGTTATAGTAAGTGTGCATTTCCCACTTGGCACCTTTACACACCCAAGGAGACCATTCCAATCCATGTCTGCCACTCATACTGTCCTTGGGTCTATAAGCTTGGGTTTGGACTGGAGACATTCAGAAGTCTTCAGGAGCCAAACCAAGAGAAGAAGCCCAGCACGAGCAAGACAATGTCCATTCCATTGTCCATTGCTGACCTTTGGATAGCTTGTACCTTTTAGAAATCTGTGAGACATTTCCAGAAGAGCCAAAGCACGGCAAGAAACTGATTTATTCTTTGACCGAAACACCTTTTCTCTTCATTTCTGCTAAGAGCAAATAGCTTCCAGCAAGATTAATAAAAATTTAGAGCCAGGCATGGTGACCCAAGCCTTTAATCCCAGCAGTCCGATGGCAGGGGTAGACGGATTTCTATGATTTCAAGGCCAGCCTGGTCTATATATAGCACGAGTTTCAGTACAGGCAGGGCTAAACAGAGAAACCCTATCTTGAAAAAAAATCATAGTTTTACACAGAATTTCTCTTATCTATGCTCTCAAAAAATGTGCATGCATGTGTATGGGTGTGTGTGTGGTAAATGCATGTTGCACATGGATGTGCAGGTACACTAACCCATACACACATGGGCAGAGGTTGATGTTGGGTACCTTCTTCCACCATTCTTCACACTGATTTTTGAGGCAGGGTCTCTCATTGAACCTGGAGCTCATTGTTTTATTCAGCTTGATTGGCTGGCAAGCAAGATCCCAAGATCCACCCATCTCTGCTCCCATATATACCTAGGAGTTTAACATGGATGCTGGGGGCTCAAAATCAGGTCCTCAAACTTGTCCAGCAAGCACTTGGTCCACTTTGTCCCCAGCCCATTTTGTATATCTTTTGGTTTGGGGTTTTTTTTGTTTGTTTTGTTTTGTTTTGTTTTTTTCTGGGGTTTATGTAGCTCAGGCTGGCTTTGAATTCAGCCCCCTTTGTCTACCTCCTAAATGCTGGAATTTAAAGCATGTAAACTTACTTACTTACTTATTAACTTACTTAGCCATAATATATTTACACCTGACTTCTGTTCCAAAACTTCTAAATGCTATCTACTTGCACAATCTTTATAGACCGGTTCTTAGGTAGCCTAGGCTGGCCTCAAACTCACTGTATAGCTGAGGCTTGATCTTGAACTCCTGACCCTCCTGTCTCTGATGCCGAGTGCTGAGATTACAGGGATGTGCCAGCACATCCAGTCCCTCACACATATTGAACTGTGAGGTGCTGATTGCTCATAAGAGGAAGGAAGCAGGGCCACTGCCACCCACTACCTATGTCTTGGCCACATGTCTCCCAAGTGGAGTCCACCAGGAGCCTCCAGAAACAAACAGTGGGTTTCTTCCTCTATAACTAGCTTCTGTACCCTCAGAGTAAATGCTTATCTGGGTCTCAGGATGAGCAGCCAAGCTGTGCTCTGAGTCCTGGTAGATCCTGATCTCCCATTACAAGGAGAACCAAAGAATGCTACAGAGAATGTGTGCTGTCCCTTTTGAGTGCCTGCACACCTGTACACACGCGCAGCAGAGGCTGGGGGTGGAGCTCAGTGGTAGAGAACAGGCGAAGTGCTAGCTAAGCTGTGGGTTCACTTGACAAAAAAGGGAAGAAAAGAAAGAGAAGGGTGGGAGAGGGCTAAGAGTTCAAGGTGTGAGGACTCCCTAGATAAGGCCTTGCTGTGCAATCATACTCCATCGTCAGAACACACATTTAAAATAAAAAATTAAAACAGCTATTGTGGCACACATTCCCAGTGCTGCCGAGGTGGAGACAGACAAATCCCTGGGGCTTTCTGGCCAGCCTAGTCTACTGGACTAGTTGCAGGCCATTGAGAGACCCTGTCTGAAAACACACACACACACACACACACACACACACACACACACACACACACACACACACACACACACGCGAGGACTGCTTGCTGGAATGATAATTCCTCATCTGATTCATTAGGTGGCAGGTACCCATCATGTTGGATGCTCCTCTAAGGCAGAGGAGAAGCTGACAGTATACAGTGTTTCCACGAAAACAAAGATTTAGCCCCCCTCAGGCTTTGTGGCCTTTACCTGTGATCCCACACTCAGGAGGTGAAGGCAAAAAGATCAGGAGTTCAAGGTCAGCCTCAGCTACACAGCAAAAGTGAATTCAGGCCAACCTGGTACAAATAAGGCCTGTGTCCAAAATAAACAACAAAGAACATCAAAAAGGCACTTTGCCTAGGGTTTCCATCCAAACAGGAGTAATGCAGGACTCTGTTCACATTGCAGGCTTTTTATTGACATTCAGGAAAGGCCAGGATGGTGGTAGGCAGGCTCACTGTCCCAGTCTACCCAGGCCTTCTGCAGCATGGGTAACAGCATCAGTGACGGTGTGGGTCACCTTCTCGGTCACCTCCTTCACCACTCTGTCCCCTGATTCTTGGGCTTTCTTTAGGGCATCGGTAAGGGCTATTGGAAAAAGAAGGAAATTGTAGGAGTGAGTGACCTCCTGCTTCTAGCAGGAGAGGCCTGAGGGGTGAGGCCATCTTAGGGATCAGGCCTGGAGCAGCTCTAGAGGGACAAAAGGGCAGTGTGCCACTGTCACCATGAATCCAATTTGCTTTGATTTTTCCCCGACAACTTTCGTTTTCTCAAATTTGAGTGAGACAACACAAACAGCTCAAGGGTATGCTGGCTACTTACACTATTTTTCTGGAAACTGCTTCTTTGTATTCTTTGTTCAATTTTGTGATGATTGCTATATTGGATTACTGTTTCTGTCATGAACATCTTATCACAGAAATCTGTGGCCTTCCTTTTGACTTAACTTCCATTTTGCTTTGCTTTTTGTGTCCCCTCCTCTTTCTTCTCCTATGTGCAATTGTGAAGTGTCATATTGACAAATGTACCTAACATTTTCTTTATGGCTACTGTGTTGTTTTATTGTTGTTGTTGTTTTTAAAAAGCCTCCCCTCGTGCTGGGCAGTATCGTCAGCAGCAGCAGGGACACACACCTTTAATCCCAGCACTCAGGGAGGCAGAAGCAGGTTGATCTCTGTGAGTTCGAGGACAGCCAGAGCTACACAAAGAGATCCTGCCTCAAAAAAAAAAAAAAAAAAAAAAAAAAAAAAAAAAAAGAGCCTCCCCAAGATTATACTGAAGTCTCTTGTGACACTTATTTGGTCTGAATTTTTGTGTCCCCAAAATTCCTTGTTGTAAGCCTCCTCAAGATCGTGCCATGAAAAGGTAAGAGCTGTGGTGTAGGTTAGCAGGATGGAAGGAGCCTCCTGAGCAGGAAGGGTAACACCCAGGAGAACAAACTAATCCTTCAGCCTTGTGAGAGCGTAGCAGAGAGTCGTCACCGCATGTGAGCCAGGAGCCAGCTTCACCAGGTGGCCAGACTTCAGCAGCAAGAGCAACACATTTCCTTCTTTTCTTTTCCTTCTTTTCTCTTCTTTTGAATGAGGATCTCACTGCATAGTTCAGGCTGGGCTGGCACTCACTGTGTAACCCCGGGTGGTCTAGCCTCAAACTCACAATTTTTCTGCCTCATTCTCCCTAGTTCTAGGATAATAGACATGATCCACCATGCTTGGCTATAGAAACAAATTTCTGCTGTTTACAAACCATTAAATTTATGGCATTTCATTTTAGCTGTTTGAGCTTAAGCAGTTTAACATATTTGTGTATTTAAATGTAAGTCCTTCACCCAGCTGGACCCTACTTCATTGTAGAGATTGGAGTGAGATATGTTTTGTACACTGCTCTACTCAAGGCATAACACATACACAATAAATGTGTATACAAATACATATTAAAATATACAGATGTCTATTTTAAGTGTTGTGTCCCCGTGTGCTGCCACGTCACTTTTTGTGGCCTTGTCTTCTTAACATTCCACAGAGAAAACAGCCTAGATGGAGCCCTAACACAAGGTACAACTTGGACAGATAATTGCCTATGGGGAGGATGTACAGATAATTGCAGCCCAGCAGAGAGGATGCTACATCTGGGGCAGGGCTGGGTCTGGTTGAGCAAGAAAAGGATTAGCCCTGGCACTTGGGCTCCCTTCCTCCCTCTCTAGCTTCCCGCCTGCTTACTTTATTCTCTCTCTACTTCCGTTTGTATGCTGGGGATGCAACCACTTTACACAGGTTAGGTAAGTACACCACCCCTCTGCCCTTCTTTCCTTGCCCCCTTTTCTCCTTCCTTTCCCTCCTCCCCACTCCTATCTTCAAACAAATCAGCCTTACCCTTCTCTCCAACCTCCTTGGCGTGGTCCACCACTTCCTTCACCACCTCCTCCACTGCGTGAACTGCAGAGAGAGGACAAATTGAGAGTGAAGCTGTATGTAAGCCCACTTCCCCTCACAATGGCCAAGGTGCCTCTAGACAAGAAGGAGAGACTCTGGTGTGCTGCCCCTAGTCGGGGGAGACAGCTTAAGAAAACCCCTAGCTGCCTCCCTTGGTAGACCCCCAAGATGCTTGGCTGCTGGATATGCACAGGGTCCCCCATGCCCCTCAGCCTGGAAGGGCATGGATAACTAGAACAGCCTTCTGACAGCTGGAAACCTGAGGCGAGGTAGGCATGTTTATCAGTTAGCCACACCTGTCAGGAAGAGCTGACTGGCCTACTTCAGCAACATCTGTACATCTCCAGAGAAGCTAAACTCCTGGGGTGACTCTTCCCAGAAGAGTGAGTCCCTACCCACCTTCAGGTTCTGGAGAATTTTGATGGGAGCATTCTAGAACCCAAAATTTTTAGAGACAGAAGTGTTCCTAACACCACCTTCCACTGCCATGTCCCTCACAAGCTCAAAAGGCTGGAAGATTAAAAGGGGGTCAGATCCAGCTGTGGAGTTAAAAATGAAGTAAGTGCTGACATGTCTACAGCCATTTCCAAAGAGAACAGCAAACTTGACACAGATTTTCATCTATGTCCCACAGTGGGAATCACATGAACTGCCATTTGTTAGGCACGGACCTCAGCTGGCAAAACAATGTCCTAGGTTCTTGGAAGAAATAGAAATGCCCTTTTAGACTTTGAACAGACCAGATTCCTTGGTTTCACAATAAATAAAAGAAACTTTGAAGTATGGTGAAAATTAAAACCTATCTTCCTTTTTTCTACATAGACTAATGAAAACAGGCAGGATTTTTGTTTCATTTTGTTTTATAGTTCTTGCAAAACTCCAGGGCCTTGTATAGACAAATGTTCTATCACTGAGCTACACCCTCAGGCCCTAGAATAAGCAATGTTGACAAAAGGTATGCTAGGCTTCCAGGCAGAAGGACCTAAGCCACCAGCACCTGGACTCTGCCTCTTCCTGGGGGCTCCTCAGGGCTGGCCTCCTCCTGACCTCCGAGCAGGCTGAGCTTGGGTCATGGAGCAAGGCCCTACTAGGGAGGCTGCTTGGGCAGTGGCTCTACACTGAGCAATTACCCCAGCCTTTGTCCCCCCCAATTCTACTATCTCCTGGTGGGACCAGTGAGCCAAGCTTCCTGAGGGGCCTCAGCCTCAGTCTACCCCAAGGCTCTTGCCTGCCTACTGATAGCAGCTTTCAACAAGCCCAAGGGAGTCTGTTCCCAACTTCTAGACAGTGGAAAGCCCCGGGCCTCACCTGCTCCCTCAGTGGCTTTCTCAGTGCGGTGGGCCAGGCCCTCAGCCGCCAGCTTCCCCAAGCCTCCCAGCATCGTACAGCAGTGGACAGCAACAGGTATAGTGCCACGGACTGGATTAGCATGCTTTTATACATGCCTGTGACAGCCTGCCAGGCTCTAGGGCACCAAGCCCTTACTAGGCCAGTAGGAGGCTGAGCAATGAGTCAGTTGAGAGCTTGGGTGGGGCTTGCCCAGTGCTGTGCACTACCCTTCTCTCAATGAGCCTCCTACGCCCTCTACTAGGAGCCCTGAGAAACCCAAACAGAAGGCAGACAAGAGAGGTCAGCTCTGGACATGCCTTATCCCCATGGCAGGGAACTTGAGTACTCTGTGAGATGGTAGCACTTCAGAACAATAGTCTGTCCGGCCCTGGCTGGGATCTAAGCTCTCTAAGCCTGAGCACTGGCATGTTACCTGATGGCGAGTCCTCCAGCCTACCTAGGGTCCCCACTGGCCTAGTCAGGCTTTTGGAGCCTAGAGCCAAAGCAGCCTGAGGCCAGGCATAAGTGGCATAGGCATACTGCCTTTCCTGCTGCCAAAGACCATGGCCCAGCGAACAAATGTGTGGTCTCTACTGAACAAGTGTTGCCTCACCCTCTGGAGGACACAGCATTGGTCAGAGGCATAGTCACCCTGGCTCAGTCAGCTGATTTTCACTCATCCTAGCCCCTGGGTTACCCAGGACAGGGGCAGCCAGCTGGGCCACTTTCTACCTTGGGGTCCAGCTTCTAGGGGCATTCTGTGAGTTTAGCAGTAGCCACGTAATTCCCCATATCCTAGACAAGGGGGCAGAAGACCCATCACTGCTTGGGGAGATCCTTCTCTAACTAGAATAACCCCCTGGAGCAGCTCTCCAACTTCCTGATGTGTCACAGGCAGCAGGGCCAGGCTGCCTCTCTCATTACTCAGGATAGTCAGATTCCTCAAGCCACATACCACATGCTGCCTCCCTTAATCAAAGCAAAGCCTCAGTTTCCTCATCTATAAAATGGGACAGGTATGCCTTCCTGGCTGTGTCACTGAAAGTCAGTGGGACAAAGCATGCAAGCTCTTGCAAATACCTATTCCCTCCTGATCATCACGGATGTGCTAGGGAAGGTCCTCTTGGCAGCAGGCCCTTCTCACTGCAGCAGTAGGTCAAGGGCAGCTGGGCGATAGACCCTTCAGAGCTAGAGAGCTGAGGTATATGGACTCTATTGGCCTAGGGACAGGGGCAGAAGGTCTTCCAGTGTGCCCACTCATGTGGTCTAGACCTGGGTCAGGAGGCTGGGGCCTCCTCCCTCTCACCCCTCAAAGCCATCCTGCTGGGTGTGGCAGAACTTAATTAGTGTTTACCAGACCCAGGGCCCTCATAACCCATGCCCATCAGAGCTGAGGCCCTCTCACATTCCTGCCCAGTGCTGGCAGGCCCTGGGCTGTGGTTAGGGTAGTTAAAGGGTGCTGTGGGCAACAGGACCTCCAGTCACATGACCAAGCCCCACACATGTTATTGCTATCTCCTTAGGGCAGAAGTGGACAGACACTTGGAATAGCCCTTTTAAAGAAAAAGAAGACTGTGAAAATGACTCAGTGGATAAAGCGCTTGCTGCGTAAGCAAGAGGACCTGAGTTCAAATCCCCAGGGCCCACACAAAGCCAGGAACACCCATAATCCTAGAACTAGTACAGAAAAATAGGAGGCAACGACAGGAGAATCTCAGAATGCTGTGGGCCAGCTAGCCAGGTGTGCATAGTGGGAAAAAATTACAAAGAGACTGTCTCAAACAAGGTGGAAGGTGAGGGCTGCTACCTTCGGTTGTCCTCTAACCACCCAGGTGTCGTGGCATACCCATGCCTGCATTCACACACACAAATGTGCACACACAGAGATACTTTTTCTTTTTCTTTTTCCTTTTTTTTTTTAAAGAAAGAAAAAGAACACAAGTGTGATTCTTGCTAGTTATACAAAAGGATGCCTATTTGTCTGTCTGTCTATATGTATGTATATAACCCCATGGGTGGGGAAAAGACCACGAAAATAGTCCCTGGAACTCAAGCAGATCCAATCCACCCTATCTTTCTAGAGTTTTCTTCTTGGGGTGTTAGGTTGGGGAAAGAGTGTGCAGCTGGTGAGGACGGGGCTTCAAAATGCATGGAGATTCTTTTGGACTCACCAAAGGCCCTGTTTCCATTGAGCGTGCCTGTGACCCCCTACTCTCACAAGAGTCTTCTCTTGTCATTCCTCTGCTAGCTTTAGAATGGCTTCCAGAACCCAGCCATAGGCCCCAGCTTAGTTCTCAGCATGATTCTCTTCTCTGAAGTTCACCAAAACCAACAGACCCCTGTCAAGAGTCAGCCCACCCAGCCCAGTCCACCCCCCACCACCAGTCAGCCCACACAGCCCAGGATGCTGCCCCTCCCTCTCCCCTCCCCATCAGCCCACACAGGCCAGGATGATGCTGTGTCATTGTCCTCCCCCCTCCTGCTGCCACCGTCAGGCACCACTTCCCACAGACCCTGCCCTCTTTAGGACACTGTCTCTGGGTGAGCACTCCATTGACTCCAGTGATGTCACACTACTGCCCTTTGCCCAACTGCACACCCCAAATGCCTGGCCAGGAAACATAGAGGGACCAGTAGAGGCCAAACTGCCCAAAGATGAACTTAGTTCCCTGACCTGGCCCGGGTCCAGTCTCATTGTCGTTAAGCTCCAGCTGTGATCGGATCCCTTTCCTCCCAAACCACCCTGAGTGTCCCGACTAGCCCTCTGTACTCCTCCAGACTCCTCAGACTGGATCCATCCCCTCTTGGCTAAAGATTCTAACCATGGATGAATTCTGGTCTGTGTCACCAGGCAGCTTTACCTGCCTGTGTGAAGTTAAAGATGACTCAGGTGGGGTAGGCCCTCCATTTCCCCATTGTGGAAGACACTCCAGGGGAGCAACCCTTGAACACAGGCACCCAGGCCAACCCACCCTGAGCCAGCAGGACAAGTCCAGCCTTCCTTGGGCAGGGAGAATCTGGCTTTGACAGGAGTAAACTAATTCTGCAAGGAGAATTTGCTCAGCGACCCAGTTTGGCAAAGGACCTGCTAGCTGAATCATCAAGTCAAGGAAAGCTGATTTTTCCAGTACCAATTGCCAGCTTAGCAAACACCAATGCTCTTTTTAAAGTGTTTATATTGGGTAGCTAAACACATAGGCTGCGTCGTGTCTGAATGTCTCAAACATCCAAAGAACAGCTGTCCATGCAGCCTCTGCTTCCTCACACTTCAGCTCACAGATCTGAGTTAGTAGTAGATACTGTACCCACAAATCCTGCACATGCTGAGCCCTCCTGACCATAGTGGAGCCTTGTTCATCCAGACTCAGAGACTTGGCTTGCGGGGTCACCAAAAGAATCTATGCCCAGCATGTTATGTTATCCTACACATACCCAGGAGATCAGCCAGACTCCTGGTGGAAGCCAGTGAGCACATTTAGGTGTATGCTCACAGACAGGGACCATTTACAAGCTGAACAGTAAGAGATCCTGGGACACGAATCATCAGGAATTATGACAACTATCATCTCTCTGGATATCTCAGAAGGGCTTGAAAAGGTTCCTGTCTCCAGAGCTATGACTGTGGAAGAGTCAAGGTATAGAAGCTACAGCCATCATCATAGAAGTATGGCCACTTCTAAACTATGCCCAACAAAAAGGCAGCTGGAGGAATAGTTACCTCTCCTCTCCTCTCCAGACTCCAACAGGGTCTTCCCTCTGACTGGTCCCAGTCAGGCTCCCAGCCAGGAGCCCAGGAGAGCTGTCCAGGGAGAAGCTGATGGAGAGTGGGTATGGAGGGATATCAGAAAACCTGCTATCCTTCCAGAAACTGTGCTTAAGCCTAAACCGCCCATCTCTCCTCTTTAGAGCCCTGGAACAACAAAAGAAAGAAAGAGAAGATAAAGCCCATTGTCGTGCTCCATTTCAGACAACTGCGAGATGGGAGGGGTTCGGAAACCCAAAGTCAAAAGAGCTGAGAAGAGCCTGAGTGGTAAGCCGAGCAGTGGAGTAATGGATGGGAGGGACCAGCAGGGTTGGGGGACCTCTGTCACCGCCTCACATCTCCAGCAGAAAGGACTCCTGGGAACAAACAAATGAAGGTCTATGGAAGCGGTTGCTGAAAGGACTAGAGATGATGCCCATGGAAGCCCAGGTGTGTAAACGTCAGAGAGTCCCTGGGGGCTGCCGTGGTAAGAAAACGCTGGCAGTACAGTCTTCCTGAAGCTGACTAAATTTTGAAAGACAGAAGGGCCTTGGCAACACCTCGGGAAAGGAAGGGCTCTCCCCTACCACACCTCCTCCAAAATACTGCTGCAAGGGATGTTCCAGCACAGAGTCTCAGGTCCCACACAACAAACACAGAGGGTGCTGCCTGACAGAGCATGTTCCAGTGCACTGGTATACTCCTATGTTCCTCCTCTGCCTCCTGGATGTCCCCATCTCCCTCAACCACAGCTCACTGAACAGGACCAGGAAGCTGGAACAGCATACAGGACTAATTTCACAAACGAAGTATATTCATTTAACTAAATGATTTAAAGCTATTTAATTAAATAGTCAGTTGTTTTCATTTGAGTTTGTTTACTTTTGTTTCTGGGATTGTTTCCGTTTCTTTTGAGACAGGGTCTCATAGAACCCAAGCTGTTCTTTAATTCACTACATAGCTAAGGATAGCCTTGAACTCGTGATTTTTTAAATGAATTTAAATTAGTTAACTGAACTGAATCGAACATGCTAGTTAGGCATGGGACTCACAGCTATAATCTCAGCATTCAGCAAAGTGAGGCAGGAGGATTACAGTGAGTTTGAGGCTAGCCTTGGCTACAGTGTGAGATCATATCTCAGAATAAAACAAAACAAAAATACTGGGTCAACTTGGGTCTGGATAGATGGCTCAGCAGTTAAGAGTACTTACTGCTCTTGTAAAGGACCTGGGTTCAGTTCCTAGCATCCCCACAGAGGCTCACAGCTGAGTAAGACTGCAGTTTCTGAAGATCCAAGGTCCTCCCTCTTCTTACCTCTGTGGGCTCCAGCACACATGGCACACACACAAACACACAGATATAAAATAAATAATTAATTGTATGTTACTAAACATAAATAAGACTTTATTGGAATCTTCCCAGCTTCCCCACTAATGTCTTTTTGTGGTTCCAGAATTCCATCTAGGCTCACACACTACATTTGGAGGTTATTTTTTGACTCCTGTAATTTCTTGGGATGACCTCCCTAGGTGCACTCTCTCTGTCTCTCTGTCTCTCTGTGTCTCTGTGTCTCTGTCTCTCTGTCTCTCTCTCTCTCTCTCTCTCTCTCTCTCTCTCTCTCTCTCTCTCTCTCTCTCTCTCTGTCGTGACCTTGACACTCTTAACTGGTCCTGATCAGTGTTCTTTGAACTGGGTTTGATTTTCCATGATTGGAGAGAGGTTTGTGTGCATTTGGTAAGAATACCGAAGAGCTGGGCATGGTGGCTCACATCTGAAATCCCAGCACTTAAGAGACTAACATAGGAGGAGCTATGGAAAACTTGGCTTTCCAGGCCATCCTGGGCCACAAAGTTTGAGTGAGACTCTGCCTCAAAAAAAGGAAAATACCTAGACATGTATCCTCTCCAGTACAGGACTCCACAGTACTTCACACAACATAAGCTTTTTCTTTCTCTCTCTCTTTTTTGTTTTTTGGGTTTTTGGGGGGGGGTTGTTTGTTTGTTTTTGTTTTGAGATAGGTTTCTCTATGTATCCCTGGCCATCCTGGAATTCTATAGACCAGGCTGGCCTCAAACTCAAAGAGATCCATTCCTACCTTTACCTCCCAAATGCTAAGAGTAAAGGCGTGCACCACCACCTCCTCCCTGCAAACTTTGCTATCTTAACGATTGGCAGGTGTGCACCGAGTAGAGTCACGTAGCTTCACTTTGCCATGTAACCTGTCTCCAGAACCTTCTCAGCCTGCAAAGTGAAAACATCTCTGGTCATCCCTTCCTCCTAGTCTCAGACAAGCAGCATAGTACACCTGTTCTATGTGTCTGCTTGCTTTACACACTGCCTGTCTGTGAAATCGGAAACACCATTGTAGCTGGTTTATCTCACGTAGTATAATGTCTTCAAGGATGTCCCATAAAGCAGCATAAGGCAGAATTTCCTTTCTGGGTCCTTTCTGAAAATTATCTGTGCTAGCAAGATGGCTTATTGGGTAAAGGTCCTTGCCATGGAAGCCTGGTGACCTGGAGACCTGAGTTCAAACCCCAGAAGGTGGATGGGAAGAGTCACCTCCACAAAGTTGTCCTCAGACCCGAAAATGTGTGCACATGCAACAGACACAGTAATAATGAATTTTAAAATTATGTACTTATTTTATATGTATCTCTGTGTGTGCCTGAGTGTGTATATATACAACATGTGTAGGAGCTCACAGAGGTCAGAAGAGGGCATCAGATCCACTGAAGCTGGAGTTACAGGCTGTTATGAGCTGTCATGTGGGTGCTGGGAACTGAACCTGGGTCCTCTGCAAGAACAACAGCAATAAGTGCTTTAACTGCTGAGCCACCTCTCCAGCCCCAGATGTGTGTGTGTGTAGAGGGGGTGCTTTTGTTTTCTGAACTAAGTACTCTCTATGTGGTTCTGGCTATCCTGGAGCTCCATAAGTTAATTAGACTGGCCCTGAACTCACAGAGACCTTCCCTACTCTGCCTTCTCAGTACTGGGATTAAAGGTGTGCACCACTATGTCTGGACTTCCAAATATTTTTAAGAAAACTGGGGTTGGAGAGATGGCTCAGTAGCTAAAAGCACTTGCTGTTCTTTCTAAGGACCCAGGTTTGGTTCCCAGCACCCGCATGGTGGCTCACAACAGTCTGTAGCTCTGGTTCCAGGGAATTTGATGCCCTCTTCTGGCCTCCACAGGCAATGCAAGCATGTGGTACCTATACATTCATGCCAGCAAAATACTCCTACATATAAAATAAAAATAAATAACTCAAAAATATTAAAATAGAATAAAAGAGAAAATTATCTGACAGCTCCCAGTTTCTTACAGTAACTGTTTCTGTGCTTTGCCTGGTGCTACCCACCATTGCCCTCTCCTTTCCACACTGACTAATTGGGACTCTACTGTAAGGCTGTTCCTTCCCATGTTTATTTAATCCCTGACTTTGTATGTCACTGTGCACTCACAAATACTTACTTGTGTATGGCACTATGGACTCACAGCTACTTACTTGTGTATGTCACTGCTACTTACTTGTGTATGTCACTGTGGACTCACAGCTACTTACTTCAGACAATGGGTTTTACTCCTCTGCCACTGGTCCAGGTAACTGTGCCCCTAAGGAACCCTGAAGAAGTGGATCTACTGACATCGGCAAACTGAGGATGCCTTGAACTCCTGATCCTCCTGCCTCAGCTTCCCAAATCCTGGGAATAAAACATATGCAACCACACCCAGTAAGGTCATGGATTTTTTTTTTTTTGAGACAGGGTTTCTCTTTAGCTTTGGAGACTGTCCTAGAACCCACTTTGTAGACCAGGCTGGCCTCGAACTCACAGAGATCTGCTTGCCTCTGCCTCCCAAGTGCTGGGATTAAAGGCATGTGCTGCCCGGATGAAATTATGGATTTTTAAACTTTACATTTTTCACAGATAAATATCATTCTCCTCATGCCCTTCCCTCCAACTAAGCCCTTCTTCTCAACAAGTGAATGTTTTCCTCCCAAGACAAGGCCATGCTCTTTAGCCTTTGTTTTTGGGGACAAGATCTTTCAATACATCTCAGTTTGGCACTGAACTCACCATGTAGCCCAGGCTGACCTCAAACACATGATCATCTGTCACAGCCTCCTGGGTGCTAGGATTACAAGCAAGTGCCACCATTCCTGGAAGCTATTTGCATTTTAATAGAATTAGGTTCATTTGTTAACATTTCTGTTCCATTTTGGGTTCTCATCCCCCAACATTCAAATTTGTTTTTACTATTTTACCTCATAATATAGGTTCCATTAATCAAGAGCTATCAGAGAGATACAGAGACAGATGGAGACAGACAGACAGACACACAGACACGCACAAACACGTGTGGCGTGCGCACGTACACACACACACACACAAACACACACACACACACACACACACACACACACACACACACACACACACACACACACACGGGATAGGGAAAGATTGTCTCCTTACCTCTGCTACCTTGCTCTGGTTTTCCTTCCATCTTTCTGCTTCTTTCCTTCCTCTCTACTGCCCCCTGTAGGCCACCAATGTCCTCAGTCTCTGAAATAACAAGACAGACTTGTTTGGTTTCTTACAGCACATCTAACAAGCATAACATATGCACTTTTACATTTCAGTTTTGTCTGCTTAACAATAAAAGCAATTTTTAGACAGAGTCTCGTGACGCAGCCCAGGCTGGCTTCAAACTCCAAGGCTAGATGATCTCTGTACCTCAGCTTTCCAGGAGCAATGGACTACAGGCATGAGCCATTGCACCTATCCTGAAATGCATTGTTTTTAGTCACTTGCTTGTTTACTCTCTCTCTCTCTCTCTCTCTCTCTCTCTCTCTCTCTCTCTCTCTCTCTCTCTCTCTCTCTGTGTGTGTGTGTGTGTGTGTGTGTGAGAGAGAGAGAGAGAGAGAGACAGAGAGAGACAGAGAGGACGTCATTATCACACCCTGCCCCATCCTACACCCTAACACACAATACCACTAAAACCCAACAGAAGACAAGTGACAAGAAGTATAGATGAAGATATGAAGAAAGCAGACCTTGGGCATTCTTGAGAATGGCAGTTGGTGCCACTATTGTGAAATGCTGAAAACAGAAAGAAGGCCTATGTGACCCAGCATGCCTTCTTCTGGTCACAGACCCAAAGGAAATGAAAGCAGAACCTCAAAGAAATAAATACCTGCACTCCAGTGCTCACTTCAGGGTTAGTCACAGTAGCCAAGACTTGGAAAAGAAGCTTGAATAGAAGACACTGCCATTTGTGGTAACATGGAACTTGACATTATGCTAAGAGAAAAGCACACTGAATAAAAGGGCAAATCTAAGCTGGAGATGTGATTCAGTTGGGAGAGTACTTGCCTAGCATGCATAATGCCTTGAGTTCAATTTCCAGCACAACATAAACCAGATATGGTGGCACATACCTCTAATCTCAGCACTCAGGTATAGGTAAGATGATTAGATATTCAAGGACATCCTCAACTATATAACAAGTTCGAGGCCAGCCCGGAACACAGAAGTCCCTGTTTCAAAAAGTAAAAACCAACCAAACAAAAAATCTTGAACCAACCAGACAACCAGATTACACCATGTAATAATTAGTGAACCGAATCTTATTTCGGTTGCCTCTTTGTGGAAGGATTAAGGTAGAGAATTGCCGATTGAAACTGGCCTGTTTGGTAAGTCTGTTCTATTCCAGACATCTGGGAGGAACAGAAACAGATGAGTGTTGTCTTGGTGACGCTCTGAACTTCAGCTTGAGTGACACCATTTTGATTTTTTGTTTGTTTGTTTGTTTTTGTCTCTTGAGACAGGGTCTCTCTACACAGCTCTGGCTGTCCTGGAACTCACTATGTGGACCAGGCTGTCCTTGAGCTCACAGAGATTATCCTCCCTCTTGCTTCCTGCCTCTGACTGCCCAAGTGCTGGGATTAAAGGCATGTGCCACCACCTCCTGGCCCTACATTTTGTTTTTTGGTTTTTGTTTGTTTGTTTGTTTTATTTTATTTTTTGAGACAGGGTTTCTCTGTGTAGCCTTGGCTATTCTGGAACTTACTCTATAGACCAGACTGGCCTTGAACTCATAGAGATCCACCTGCCTCTGTTCCCTGAGTGCTGGTATTAAAGGTATGTGCCACTACCACATGGCTCTATTTTGGTTTTAACCTGGTCTTTGCAGGTGTTTAGATCAAAACGAGGCTTACTGGAATACGTACTTGACAAAATCAACATTATTAATAGCTAATACTCCTGGTAGTCCCAGTCTGGGTCATGTTCCCAGATTTGCAAATGAAGCAAGATCATTGTATGTGAGCAAAGTGATGGTATAGATTAAAGAGAGATATACTGTCCAAATTGATGTTGTGCTGTACAAATGAAACCACTCATTGTTTGGGGCTTCCTTTTATGGGGTTCAAGAGGAGGGACTGGTTACAAGGGTATAGTTTCTACTTTAATTGATAGATTAAGCCATATATTCATTTTTCTTACTGAACTTGTCCCATCCCATAATGCATCTGATTTTAATTATATGCAACCCAATTAGACCTCATCAGAAAATGATAAATAGGGAATTCTCCCTAAAAGGTTACTAGAGGACACACTTCTGCCTCTGCACGTGCACAAGCCATAGAAGCCAGGCTCACACCTTTAATCTCAGCAGCCAGAAACTAGAAGGTGGTGGCACACACCTTTAATCCTAGGACTCAGGATTAAGAGGTAGATGGATCACTGTAAGTCCAAGGCCACTCAGAGACACCTGAGATTGAATCAATATAAAGGAATAACAGATCACACACCTTGAATCCCAGCACTAGAGGGGTATAAAAGATAGAAGCAGGGTCTTCAGTATTCAGTAGGAGGCATTCATTATCCAGCCATGCTGAGGAGAGGCAGCAGGATCATCCCATTCAGCCTGAGGTAGTGGTAAGAGCTGGTGACCCACTACTTTGCTTTTCTGTTCTTCAGCTTGAAGTTTGAACCCCAATATCAGTCTCTGGGTTCTTTTATTTTCTGTGTTACATGAATCCACATGTATATGTATATACATATATATCAGATCCCCTGGGAATGGAGTTGCATATGACTGTGAGCCACCATGTGGGTGCTGGGAACTGAACCCAGCTTGTCTACAAGAGCAGCAAGTGCTCTAACTGCAGACCTGTCTCTCTACACCCCCATCTTCCCTTTTTAATTGTTATTTTAACATCTTTAAAAATAGGAAATGCCATGCATACTGGAATATTATAAATCTTTATGGACCCTTTACCCAGTTATAAAAATTGTCGACTCAGATCCCAGATATCTTATCAGTGCTCAGGCTTGAAAACACTTCTGGAGGAATCATGTCAACCAATCAAGAGACAGCAGAAAATACTTCAGCCGTAGGACTGATGGGAAGCTTGTACTATCTTCATCTGTAAATCTAAGTCAAAAACAAAGGCGTGGCTCAGGGTTGGGCAATGGAATGTAAATGCTGCATGTTTTCACAAAGAAGAAAGGAGAGAGCTACAAGGGAGAAAGGGAAGGAAGAGGGACTGGGAAGTAGGAAATTCTGCTCTTGCCTGTTTGCATCTAAAGGGAATCAAGACTAGGAGGCTGCCAGCTACTTGTAACCCAGTACTGGGGAGGCTGAAGCTTAAGAGTTTAACACCAGTCTGGGCTACAGAGTGAGATCCTGTCTCAAAATAGCTAAATAAGCACATAAATAAATAAGTAAATAAATAAATAAATAAACAGACTTCAGCTGCAGAGTGGTTAAGGATGAGTAAAGTTCTTGCAAAGGACATGAGTTCAGGTCCCAGAACCTGTGTCATCTATCTCCTCATGATCACCTAACTCCAGCTCCAGGGGGATCTGATGCCTCTGGCTTCCTCAGGCACCTGTACTCACATTGCTGTGTATGTGTGTGCATGCCTCTCTCTCTCTCTCTCTCTCTCTCTCTCTCTCTCTCTCTCTCTCTCTCTGTGTGTGTGTGTGTGTGTGTGTGTGTGTGTGTATGCTCTGACAAACTGAGACAAGAAGAGCCAAGGAAGAGGCAGGTGCTGCTAGGCAAGGGTAGTTAATGCATTGCATTTTTGTGCATTGCAGACACAAAAAGCATAGTGTGGGGACATGGCTCCTTAAAGGAACTAAAGGGGAAGGCATGTGGCCGAGATAGAGAGGAAGGGAATGCCTGAGAGACAGCTGGGTGGCTAGTGCATGGCGTTGGAGTGTTTGGGGGGAGATAGATTTCTATTCAACAGAATCTATTGGAACAGAAAGCCTAATTCAGAAATGTGTCTTCAGCCAGAGCAGTGGCTGCTGCTGAATTGGCTGAGGTTGGGGATTGGATAAAGGACTCCAGACAGCACAGGGGGTTCCACTTCTGCTGTCCTGATCAGTGAGGTAGCCTTCCCTTTGTGTGTCCTGGTGTGGCAAGTGCCCACCACAGTTCTAGGGACTATTCCATAAGAAAGGAGGGATCATTTCTTTCCTTGTCCCCCCCCTTTTTTTTTTAAATCATGGCACTTGTCTTTAATCCCAGCACTCAGGAGGCAGAGGCAAGTGGATCTCTGAGTTTGAGGCCAAACCTGGTCTACAGAGTGAGTTCCAGGACAGGGCTA
The DNA here is from genome assembly GCF_003668045.3 of Cricetulus griseus. Classification (NCBI taxonomy): domain Eukaryota; kingdom Metazoa; phylum Chordata; class Mammalia; order Rodentia; family Cricetidae; genus Cricetulus; species Cricetulus griseus. The sequence continues at coordinate 185,003,053 of NW_023276807.1, read as the reverse complement.
CATAGAAAAACCCTGTCTCGAAAAACAGAGAGAGAGAGAGAGAGAGAGAGAGAGAGAGAGAGAGAGAGAGATCACCTCTGGTCCCACAGGTTTGACCTCTCCCCTCCTAGCAAGAGCTGACCCCAAATCCATGCCTAAAGCAGAACAGGTAAGAAGCAGGCATGTGAGCCTTCTGAGACTTATACCAGAGTTACACCGGGCAAGGATGAACAGCAGAAAGACAATGGGGCATCGAAGATCCAGCCCTATCAGCTTCGTAGTGTGGCTCCCACTGTCTCCTGACCCAGCCTCTGTAGATGAGGTCTTTGGGAGATGCTAGAAACCCTCAGATAGCTCGAGGTATCCCTTTGAGCTGGAGGGAACGGCTTATTTTGCACTCTGGGGGAGGCCTTCTTTGGGGGAACAGTCAGCCATATGGATCCAAGTATGGGTGCAACCCTGGGTGAGGATGGAAAAGGCAAAAGGAAGCTCATGAGGGGCAACCTGGAGCCAGCTTGCTTTTTCTTAGTCTCCGAAGAACTGGGAAAGGAGTGGTCCTTATTTTTGGACTGAAGTGACAAACCTTTTTTTTTTTTAATTTTTATTTTATTTTATTAGTTCAAATTAGGAACAAGCTTGCTTCAGATGTCAATCCCTTCTCCCTCTCCCTCCCCTCCCCCCCAACATCCCACCTGCCCCTAGCCATCCCCCCTCCACTCCCCAGGCAGGGTAAGGCCCTCAAAAGGGGTTCCCCAAAGTCTACCACATCATCCTGGGCCAGGCCTAGGCCCTTCTTCATGTGAGTGACAAACCTTTTTATGTACCACTTAGGAGAAGGTGTCGACAATAAATGCATAAAGGCCTAGAAATGGGAAAGGAGGTAGGTAGAGGTCCCCTGGGGTGTGGCAGTGTTTCTGATGAATGGATGCTTGGATGTAGCCTCACCCTGCAGCATCTGTGAGTCACCCGGCAGCAGGGCGCACCCAGGGCTGAGGTCCCGTTTGTGGACACGTGCTGGTTGGGAAGGAGCTGGTTTTGCAGGATCCCTACTCCATCTGGGACTTGCCGGACAAAACATGCCCAGCTTTGTTCTGGACCAGAAGTTTCTAGTTAGCTCAGAAGTTTTTAATTAGCTCAGAAAAAAAGGAAGCTTAAGAGAGGTTGGGTGCATTTGCACAAGCACACTGTGCCTTTCGGCCACCGGCACAGGGCTCCTGTACGAACGGTTTTTTCCTTTAGGGTCTCAGGGCTCCTCCTGGCGGCCGCGATCAAAACTTAAAAAAAAAAAAAAAAAAACGGGCGTTCCCTCCTGGTGAGTCACCACAGGGTGTGGCCGTGTGCGCAGCTCTCGCAGTACAGTCGCCTGCATGGCCTCCTGCCGCCTGAGGTTCTCGCAGGCCCCGGCTCCCCTCTCCCAGCTTCCTTCAGCATCTCATCTCGCTTCAGAGAGGAGTTCCCCCGGAGGATCAGGGGACAGGAGTATCTCCATCCTAGGTGCAGCCTGCTTCTCGAAGTAGGGGAAGCTTTGAATTGGGGAGCTAATGAGTTGTAGGCGGCGGAGAGGATGGAAAACCCGCCCCTAACGGCGCCAAAGAGCTGGGCCTGCTTGGCCAGATCACTGAAGTGAACCCAAAAGTAGGACAATAGGAGCTTTAATTAAGGGCAGACCAAGGAGGCCTCAGCCGGACAGAGCTTTGGGCCAAGTTCAGCCGATCCCGGATTGGAGACAAATGCTCAGTCTCTTCATTGCTGAAGTCTTTGCTGGTCAGATCTTGGTTAACAGCCTGGTTCATGGGCGCCTGGCAGCATTTGTCAGAGCCTGGGAAAGGAAGTGGGACTCAGAAAAGGCAGTGCCCTGGGGAACCATTGCTGTGCAGAGTTAAATCTGGCTAGAGTATGCTCCCTGGGGACCCCACTTTCCAGTCGTTGAGGGAAGAGCTGCCCCATAGTGAGGTCTGAGGAAAAGACGCTAACACTGACCCAGGGTTGGAGCCTATGAGGAGTGTGCACCCCATTCTCCCTTACCCTCCACCCCCTAATATCACTAGACCTTTCTGTTTGTCATCTGGGATGGGGTCATCCTTTCCACTCGTTGAACAAAAAGATAGTGTCCTAAGCCCCATGTCAATAACATGAAGTCTCTCTTGCCTTTGGCCAGGAATATCCTGGCTTATTTCCCTACCAGTTTGGAATAAAAGAGTTAGATGTGGGCAAACTAAGGCTGGGATCTGCCTGCAAGTGAGACTTCAAAGTAGCTGGAGGTTTTTCTCGTCCTGCCAGCCAGTTCCCGAATAAATATATTAATTATAATTGTATGGTTGATGGCTCAGGCTTCTTACTAACTAGCTCTACATATAAATTAAACCCCCCCCCTTTTTTTTTTTTTTTTTTGGTTTTTCGAGACAGGGTTTCTCTGTGGCTTTGGAGGCTGTCTTGGAACTAGGTCTTGTAGACCAGGCTGATCTCCAACTCACAGAAATCTGCCTGCCTCTGCCTCCTGAGTGCTGGGACTAAAGGCGTGTGCCACCAACACCTGGCTAATTAACCCATTTCTAATATTCTATATTTTACCTCAAAGCTCATGGTTCATTACTTCATATCTTGCTTCTCCATCGACTACATAGTGTCTCCCTGACTCCGCCTTCTTTCTTTCTCTATGTCCCACCTAACCCTGCCATAGGCCAAAACAGCTTTATTCATCAACCAATTAAAAGCAACACATATTCACAGCATACAGAAGGTCATCCCATATCATCATCCCAGGAGGTTTAAAAAAAAAAAAAAAGTCCAATGGGTTCTGGAGGCATCCCTTGGTCCCAACCAGCAGGCAGAGGCCACCTCAGTGGACCTTTACCACAGCCTGGTATATGGGGGAGGTGTATAGCCTCTACCTGCAACCTGCTTGGCACCTCCTCAGATGGGCTCCATCAGCACCCAAAGCACTGGTCCAGGTGGGTACCCTGTGGCACCTCCATCTCAGGGAGACAGGGTCCAAAGATGTCACACTACACAGAGACCTGCTGCCCCTGTTGGTGTGCTCTAGGAAGGTACACCCACTGAGGCTCAGATAGGGCTCCACTTAATAGCACCCTGGGCATCTTCTACCTGCCGTTCCAGGTCTTTTGTATTCTTACTGCCATGGCTTGGGGGAGTTGTGGGTTGTCAAAGACAGCTGCAGTAACTTATCTGAACACTGATTTGGTTTTGTTGTTGTTTTTCTGAGACAGGGTTTCTCTTTAGCTTTGGCATCTGTCCTGGAACTCTCTGTAGACCAGGCTAGCCTCAAATTCAGAGATCTGCCTGCCTCTGCCTCTGCCTCCTGGATTAAAGGCATGTGCCACCTTACCCAGGCCTGATTAGGATTTTTTTTTTAAGTAGCACAGAGCCAGCTCATCCTACAGAGGAAGAACTTGAGCAGGTCAGCAGACAGATTTCTCGGCTTTGGGGAGAAATAGGGAGTAACAGGCTATGAGGGAGGGGGGACACTTCCTCACAGGGAAGGCAGAGATCTAACTAGAGTGGGGAAGGCAACTAAGGAAAGCAGAAGGGCTAGAAGGGAGATCCAGGAGACTACTTACTCAGTGGCCGTGGCTCCTTCCTCCTCAGTTGGGGACTCCATCTGGTCATCCTGGGAGCTGGAAGCCTAAGTTGATACTAATAGTAGCAGGGTTTTTATTGAGCATTTTCAAGAGCACACAAGCAGGAATGTGTGCGTGCACACATACACACACACACACACACACACACACACACACACACACACACTGCTTTACAGTTTCTTGTATAACTTTTAGAATCATGTAGTAAGCTGAGATAACATGGATTTACAGAAGGAAACTGAGGCAGAAAGGTCAGTAGGGTTCTACTCAAATTCTCACATCAGGACTCCAATCTATTGCAATGGGCAAAAATTCTAGGGCTGTGGTAAACACAGAACCCCTGTCTCCACCCACCTGGCTCTGGCACTGCAAGTGATCTGTGTGCCCCAGGACCCTGGGATCCAACCAGGACAGATACAGGAGGGTGAAGTAAAACCCTGAAGTTGACTTTATGTTCCTCTTTGTCAGGCAAGGGACAGAGCTTGCCACCCACCAGCTAAACAAAGAGCAGAAATGCCCTGGTCTGCTCAATTTTCTTTCTTTTGTTTTTTTCAAGATAGGTTTTCTCTCTGTAGTTTTGAAGCCTGCCCTGGAACTCACTCTGTAGACCATGATGGCCTTGAACTCACAGAGATCTGCCTGTCTCTTCCTCCTGAGTGCTGGATTTAAAAGTGTGCACCATCACACCTGACCACTTTCACCACTACACCCGGCCCCTAAAGTAGTTTCATGGACATTAAATAGATTGATGAATGTTTACTCCCAAACCCAAGTCTATCTGCTGAATGATTAAGGGGTCCAGTGACTGAGGAAGATTTCTTCAGAATGCCAACAGATGAGAAGAAGCCCCTTTGTTCTTAGGCCCAAGGAAAAGAATGGCTGGGCAACTGAACGCACACAGGTTCCTCTCTAATGGGCCTGCAGCCCTGTGATGTCACAGATCCAGATACTCGTATCAGTTTTAAAACAGCATAGTCCTGTTGTGGAATAATCTTTTCATACACTGTGAAGATGTGTCACCCTGGTTGATTTAATAAAGAGCTGAACAGCCAATAACTAGGCAGGATTTCCAGACACAGAGGATGCTAGGAAGAACGGCAGAGTCGGAGGAGACACTGTAGGGAGACACCCTAGCCCCGCCCAATAGTCCTGGGACAGGTACCAGGTGGACCCGGGACTCGCCCATAAGGGCGTGGTGAAGGAAAGCCGGGGTGACATAAGAGAGCTTCTTAAGGGGCTGCACGTGGGGACCCTGGACCCTTTTGTTCTGGCCGTGCTGGCTGGGTTCTATAACCTAGCTCTGGCCTGTGTTTTACCTTGGTGTCTTCTGGAATAAAGAGACCTTAATCATACAAGACACAGAGGAAGTATGACATGTAGGAGATGAGGTGACAAGCCATGAGTCATGTGGCAGCATATAAATGAATACAAATGGATTCATTTAAGTTATAAGGGCTAGTTAGAAACAAGCCTAAGCTATCAGCGGAGCTTTCATAATAAATAAGTCTCCATGTGGTTATTTGGAAGCCAGCTGGTGAGAGAGAAAGACTCATTACGTAGTCTCACTTATCTTGATGTTGTCAGCCCTGAATGGGGAGGAGGGGGACTGGGTGAGTCTAGGGTATGTCAGTCTTTACTGCCAGTCCTCAGCAATCATCCCTGAACTGACAATCATGCCTATCTGCATAGTGGAAGCATGACTCCAAGGCTAAGGTAACACGTGTCAGTCATCCTTAACATAGTCTGACAGGCTCAGTGAAGTAACCGAGGTGACTGTCAGCATCACAACCCATGTGGCACCACTAAGGTGCTCAGTTGCATTTGGTGATTTACTTGATTCACTTCCTTTCTCAGGACAAGGCCTCCCTATAACTCTGTCTGGCCTTGAACTCTTCATTCTCCTGCCTCTGTCTCCTGAGTTCAGCAAGTAGAGTTATTCGCCTCATCTGGCCCCAGATTATTTTGTTTGTTTGTTTTCTTTTTTTCTTCAAGACAGGGTTTCTCTGTGTAGGCCTG